>NC_091981.1:131077825-131711607 GCF_044704955.1 Pristiophorus japonicus | reverse complement strand
AAACCCCCGGCCCCCTGAATCTTCTCTCCTTCTCCCTCCCTCCCTCCCTCCCCCTTTCTTTCTCTCTCTCTCTCTCTCTCTTTCCCCCCCCCCTCTCTCTCTCTCTCTCTCTCTCTCTCTCTCTCTCTCTCTCTCTCTCTCTCTCTCTCTCTTGCCCCCCCCCCCTCTCCCTCTCTCTCTCTCTCTCTGCCCCCTCCCGCTCAGTGGCACGAACGGCTGCAGAATTCTCCTGGCTGAGGCACTTTCACACAGGTAGAAGATGGTTTATTTAATCTTTTCTTGGCTTATAAATGTTTATTCAGGTTGGATTTATTTGTAGAATATTTGTAGAAGTATAAATAAGGATTATTGTCGAATTTAATGAGTTCCTTTCCCCCCCACCTCGTTCTGGACGCCTAATTTGTAACCTGCGCCTGATTTTTTAATGTGTAGAACAGGTTTTTTCAGTTCTACAAAAATCTTCACTGGCTCCATTCTACTTTAGTTTGGAGTACATTTTCACTGTGGAAACTTTCAAATCAGGCGTCAGTGGCCGGACACGCCCCCTTTTGAAGAAAAAATTCTGTTCTAAACTAGAACTGTTCTACCTGACTAGAACTGCAGAAAAAAAAATGTGGAGAATTGCGATTTCTAAAATAGTCCGTTCTCCACCAGTTGCTCCTAAAAATCAGGCGCGAATCATGTGGAAACTTGGGCCCATAGTGTGGGACTGGAGTTGTGTGGCAAGTTCCCTTCCCTGAAGGATGTTGATGAATCAGTTGGGTCTTCACGGCAACCCAACAGGTTTCATAGTCATTTTTTGCTTCGAGCCCATAAAGTACCAGATTTATTGAATTTAATTTACCATGGTGGGTTTTGAATTCACAATCTTTGGATTACTAGTTGAGCAACCACTTAACTACTCGACCTTCCTCTCTTTCACCCCACCCCCCCCCCCCACATTGTGAATTGACTGCTTGCTGTGTATTTTTTATATTTATATTCCTGTGTGAATGGGTCCACCATTGGAATGCAAATTCTACCCAGGCGTATTTATAACCTTTAGGACAACACAGATAGGCACAATTAGTGGCTAATGCAAAATTCTATTCTGTCTCTCTTGAATTGGTTGTTTTACCCATATTCCTTCGGTTAAATTACGAGTTTATATGCAGCAGGATAATTGGGATTATTTTATCCCTCAGTAAGGCACCTTCAAGCTGTCCTTCTAGATCTGAAAGAAAATAAGCATTTTTTTTCTCCATTCTCTCCCTTTCTTTCTTGTTTCTCTTGTTCCTTCTCTATTGTTGATTTGTCTCACTGATGCTCACTGTTTTCGATTTGTTTTGGATATTTCTATTTTAATTTATTTTGTGAGTACTCAAAATAGAAATATTAACGGACAATATAGCAATGTCATCACATGAAGATTTTGATGACTGCTTGCAATTTTCCATGCAGGTGAATTTTATGATGTAAATTGATTTGCTACCATCCAAAAAGGAAATTATTCAGATGCAGTTTGATTTGAATTTGCTTTGATCACAGAAATAAGATAGTGGCCATGGGCAAGTTGAATTGTCACATTCCATTATGATCACCTTGCTTTTGTTCCCTGTGTGATGCTGCTACTTGTATCATGGACTGTATTTAGTAGAGATTTTAAAAGTACTGAATCATTTCTGTGGCTGCCTTCAAATCAGATGATTGTTATTTTATATGCAAGCAGCCATAGCGAAGAGGAGTGGAAGTTTGATTTATTTCATGAATGCGCAAAGAAGTTTTATTTTGTTGAATCTCTTGATGTTTCTGTGTGGCTGCAGAGGTATAAGAATTTTATTGTATAGGTCTCGCTGGTTTATTAGATACATTCTTATTAATTAAAAAGCCAATTATAAAATAACACGTGTTACAATATTGGCAAGTAAAATCAAGGAAAACCCCAAAAATGTTTTATAAATATATAAAGAGCAAGAGGATAACTAGAAGAGTAGAGTCTATTCGAGACCAAATAGGTAACCTGTGTGTGGAGATGGAAGACGTGGATATGGTTCTTAATGAATACTTTGCGTCTGTCTTCATAAAAGTGGGGGGCGATGCAGACATTGTAGTTAAGGAGGAGTGAAATATTAGATGGGATATATTAGATGGGATAAACCTAGTGAGAGTAGAAATGTTATAGGATTTAGCATCTTTGAAAGTTGATAGATCGCCAGGCCTGCATGAAATGTATCCCAGGCTGTTAAGAGAAGCTAGTGAGGAAATATTGGATGCTTTGACCCCCATTTTAAAATCCTCTCTGACGACCGGTGTGGTGCTGGAGGACTGAAGGACTGCTAATGTTGGACCATAGTTTAAAAACTGAGTAAAGGATAGACCAAGCAAATACAAACCAGTAACCTAACCTTGGTGTTGGGCAAAATATTACAATTTTTAAAAATTCTGAGGGACAGTATAAGTTACAATTTAGAATGGCACGGATTAATCAAGAGCAGTCAGCATGGATTTAAGAAAAGGTCATGTCTGATTAACTTGCTTGAATTTTTTGAGGAGATAACAAGGAGGACTGATGAGGGTAGCACTTTTGATGTAGTCTACATGGATTTTAGCAAGGCTTTTGACAAGGTCCCTCATGGCAGACTGGTCAGAAAAGTAAAAACCCATGGAATCCAAGGGAAAGTGGCAAGTTGGATCCAAAAATAGGCTCAGCAGCAGGAAGCAAAGGGTAATGGTTGACTGGTGTTTTTATGACTGGAAGCTGTTTCCAGTGAAGTTCCGCAGGGCTCAGAACTTTGGTACCTTGCTTTTTGTGGTATGTATCAGTGATTTAGACTTCAATGTAGGGGGCATGATGAAGAAGTTTGCAGATGATACAAAAATTGGCTGTGTGGTTGATAGTGAAGAAGAAAGCTGTCGACTGCAGGAAGATATCAATGGACTGGTCAGGTGGGCAGTAAAATGACAAATGAATTTCATTCCGGAGAAGTGTGATGCAATGCATCTGGGGAGGGCAAACAAGGCAAAGGAATAAACAATAAATGGTGGGACATTGAGAGATTTAGAGGAACAGAGGGATCTTGGAGTGCATGTTCACAGATCCCTGAAGGTAGTAGGACAGATAGATAAGGCAATTAAGAAGGCATATGGGATATTTTCCTTTATTTACTGAGGCATAGAATATGAGAGCGGTGATGCTAGAACTGTATGGGCTAGACTTTCTATTAGTTTCTACCTGCTACCACCCATTTAAATGCTGAGATGAGTTACAACGCCCATTTCACCAAAAAATGGAAACTAACGTCCATTTATCGGCAGCATTAGTTTCGGCATCAAGTTAACGCCGGGAATTAATTAAATCACCCGCCCATATTTTTATGACATCAATGCCCAGAATACAGTTTTTGAAGAAAACTGTCCAGAATATCGGCAAGCGTTACTTGCGGCATCTCGCCCATATATCACCGAAAAGATCGCTCGCCCAAAGAAACGCTGAAAAAAAGCTGCACTCACCTGATCTTAACCCAGCATTGTGGAATCCATTTTGTAAATCGAAGTACTTTTCATATAAAAGGTTGCTTCAAGTTGATTTAATCTGTGAGTACTTTAAGGGAATATAAAATCAGAAGAAACATCTTGTATATTGTGGACAAATTAACATTATTTTATGAGAGTTTGGACAAAAATGTATTATTTCTGAAGAATACGTATAATAGTAATTGTAATGGGGCCTGTAATTTCTCAGCCAGTATTGATGACTATTCACATGCTGCAGTCTAGAGAACGGAGAAGGTATGTTGAAGAGCATTATGTGCCCAATCAAGGAGGCGACAGACTGAGGAGGAGAACTTACACCCGACGCAATTACAGGGAGAAGCAGTCTTACCTGAACTTGTCAGAGAACATGTGCCTTAGAAGACTGCGCTTCCGAAAGGAGGTCATCAGTGAGATATGCCAGCTCATTAGGGGAGGTCTGCAGCTTACCAGCACCATCAGGACCGCACTGTCCATTCAGGTCAAGGTTACTGCGGCACTTTCCTTCTATGCATCGGACTCCTTTCAGGCCTCAGCGCAAATGTCGTCAGCTATCTCAGCATGCCACACATTGCTGCATTCGACAGGTGACTGAAGCCCTTTACGTTCGCAAGATGGACTTTATAAGCTTCCCTATGACCAGGGAGGCACAGAGTGAGAGGGCTCTTGGTTTCGCGCGAATAGCAAACTTCCTAAAGGTGCAGGGAGCAATAGGCTGCACGCACATTGCCATGTGAGCACCTTTTCAGGATGCAGAGGTTTTACGGAACTGAAAGGGATTCCACTCCCTGAATGTGCAACTCGTTGTCGACCACAATCATGGCAGTCAATGCAAAATTTACATGCAACATTCACGATGTGCACATCTTGCGTGAGAGCACTGTTTCTGACCTGTAAGAGTCAGCCACAAGTACATGGTTCGATGCTGGGTGATAAAGGATATGGCCTGCCAGCGGGCTGATGACCACTCTTTCCCCCCCCCCCCGCTCTCTACCTGCAGCCATGCCCCATCTTCCCTCCCGCACCCCTGGGTCTGAGCACCACCTCTTCCCTTTCCCCTACCAATGCCAAGCCACTTTGCCGCAGTGCTCCTCAAGCGCTGCTTCGGGGGGTGCGTTGACGGCAGATCTTCAGGTTGGGGTGATGGTGGAGAGGACATTTCTGCGGAAACGTCCTCTGAGCCAGAAGCAAGAGCTTCTTCCTGGCTCGCATGAGTCTCGGGCAATGGGGGTGCGGCACCTTTGGGTGCAGTGCCGGATTCCGGGAACACTGATATCCCTCTGGCACTAGTGTTCCTGGCTATTGCCTCCAGGGCCATCGCTATCCACGTCATTTTCTCGTTCATGTTAGCGGATAGGGTGGCCATCTGCTGAGAGATTCCACCCATTGCCTGGGGAAGTTCTTGAACAATCTCAACGCTCCTCCTGGACAAGTTAACAATGTCCACGCTAAGATCTCCCGTTCGTGGAGCAGCCCTACTGCGATGAACCAACCTCCGCGGGGTCATCGCCGGCAGTGAGTCACTTGAGGTGCCCTGCGGCAAAGCACTTGGCCCCGCTACCTCCTCGATCGAGGAGGACGTGACCGCAGGAACACTGGAAGGTACTGCTGCTGCTGCAGGCTCCTCCACCTCCTCACTGTCCTCAGTGGAGAGGAGGACCTGCAGCAGAACCATCAAGATTCGAAGCTCCACACCGGCTCCATCGGTTGATGCGGTGGTTCAGTTTCCAAGGCCTGCACTCTTGGTTGAGCTAGAAAACATAAAAGAGGTAATTAGAGGAGATAGGGGTGCTAAGGTAACATAGGAATCCAAACACTACACAGGCATATGCATGACAGCAACGCCACTGCTGTAAGAATAATGACAGACATCACATTTGACGAACATCATGATTGTAATGCAGATTTTGAACTATGATTTCCATGATCTCATCATTAATTACATAACATTACATAACATAACAACAATACATAACATTGCATCAGTAAATCATCAATCATACATTTTACTGTTATAAGTGACAATTTACTTTACATCACCCAACAGTTTATACTTTACTCGTGGCGTGAGGACAGGTTCCGACGCAGCACAGGTGGCTGAAAGATTGTGCACCCCCACAAGTGCCAGCGCCTGTTCCTCGAGATCGGTGAGGGCGCAAAGATCTGCAGGGCCGCCACCCGTGCACTGCTGCTCGGCCCTGTTCTTTGAAAGCTTTTTCTGTGTAAGGTGACAACAGCATGGCATGGCCAGGTAGTTTTATAGATACACATATATAGATTACTGACAGATATTTTTATTATTATTATTATTATTACACAACACAACACAAAACACATGTTTGTCCACCTAAAACGTTATACATATCGCATGCATGGTAAAATCTGATGTCTGCAAACAAATTGTTTAAGATCAAGGTTTGTATTAGATGATTACCAATCTAACTACAATGCATCAGATCTGCATTTAAATTAATCATTACATTATAACATTTACAATTAAAATTAGATAAATATATGTAATACTCTTCTGGACCCAACAAGGTCATTTCAGCATTTCCGGCATTGGTTCGACTCCTTTGCCTCATGGGTGTTGGCAGAGATTACCTCTGCAATCTCTGCCCAAATTCGTTGATAGACCCGGGGTGGAAGAAGGGCGGGGGTGGGGTTCCCACCCCCACGCCGGGTCAGTAGTTCCCACCTATTCTCCACTTCAGCCACCAAGGCAGCATTGGCCTCTTCGCTAAACGTTTAGCCCTCCTACGACCTCCTATCTCTCCCGCCTCCGCCACTCCTCCCTCCTCCTCCTCTTCACTAATCATCCTTTCAATTGCTTCAATTGGATCCATTTGTTTCAAATCTGAAATTTTTGATAAATTAATGCCAAACTCACAGTACTCCCAACAGTTCAATCTCCAACACAAGCTTTCTCCCCTCACGCGCTCTCTCTCCACTTCTCTCTCTCTCCACTTCTCTCTCTCTCCACTTCTCTCTCTCTCCACTTCTCTCTCTCTCCACTTCTCTCTCTCTCCACTCTCTCTCTCTCTCTCTCTCTCTCTCTCTCTCTCTCTCTCTCTCTCTCTCTCCACTTTCACTCCTCTCTCTCTCTCTCTCTCTCTCTCCACTTTCACACTCTCTCTCTCTCTCTCTCTCTCTCTCTCTCCACTTTCATTCTCTACTTTCTCTCTCTCTCTCTCCACTTTCATTCTCTACTTTCTCTCTCTCTTTCTCTCTCTCTCTCTCTCTCTCCACTTTCACTCTCTCCCTCTCTCCACTTTCACTCTCTCCCTCTCTCCACTTTCACTCTCTCCCTCTCTCCACTTTCACACTCTCCACTTTCACTCTCTCCCTCTCTCCACTTTCACTCTCTCCACTTTCACTCTCTCCCTCTCTCCACTTTCACTCTCTCCCTCTCTCCACTTTCACTCTCTCCCTCTCTCCACTTTCACTCTCTCCCTCTCTCCACTTTCACTCTCTCCCTCTCTCCACTTTCACTCTCTCCCTCTCTCCACTTTCACTCTTTCACTCTCTCCCTCTCTCCACTTTCACTCTCTCCCTCTCTCCACTTTCACTCTCTCCACTTTCTCTCTCTCTCTCTCTCTCTCTCTCTCTCTCTCCACTTTCACACTCTCTCTCTCTCTCCACTTTCACACACTCTCTCTCTCCACTTTCACTCTCTCTCTCTCTCTCTCTCTCTCTCTCTCTCTCTCTCCACTTTCACTCTCTCTCTCTCTCTCCACTTTCACTCTCTCTCTCTCTCTCTCTCTCTCCACTTTCTCTCTCTCTCTCTCTCCACTTTCACTCTCTCTCCACTTTCTCTCCACTTTCTCTCCACTTTCTCTCCACTTTCTCTCTCTCTCTCTCTCTCCACTTTCTCTCTCCACTTTCTCTCTCCACTTTCTCTCTCCACTTTCTCTCTCCCCCTTTCTCTCTCCCCCTTTCTCTCTCCCACTTTCTCTCTCCCACTTTCTCTCTCCCACTTTCTCTCTCCCACTTTCTCTCTCCACTTTCCCTCTCCACTTTCTCTCTCCCCCTCGCTCTCCCCCTCTCTCTCTCTCTTCCTCAAATATGCAGATGACCCCTAACCTCCTGAAACGCGGGAAAAGACCAGTGCTTTGGACATCGGTCTTTTATGACAGAAAAAAAACACTGACACCCATTTAACATTGCTCCCGCTACTGCCCAAATTATAAAGTGGAAACTAGCGGGTTTGAAAATGGGCACTATTCCGGCAATATCAAAAACCAATATAAACGCTAACACTGGAAATATCAGACACTAATGGAAAGTCTAGCCCTATATAACAAAAGCTAGGCCATAGTTAGAGTACTGCGTATAGTTCTGGTCACCACATTACAGGAAGGATGTGATTGCACTCGAAAGGGTACAGAGGAGATTTACGAGGATGATTCCTTGACTGGAGAATTTTAGCTGTGAGGAAAGATTGGACAGGCTGGGGTTGTTTTCTTGTAACGGAGGAGGCTGAGGGAAGACTTAATTGAAGTGTATAAAATGACGGGCCTAGGTAGAGTGGATAGCAAGGACCTTCTTTCCCTTAGCAGAGAGGTCAATAACCAGGGGGCATAGATTTAAAGTAATTGGTAGAAGGATTAGAGGGAAGTTCCAGAGAACGTTTTTCACCCAGAGGGTGGTGGGGGGTCTGGAATTCACTGAAAGGGTGGTAGAGTCAGAAACCCTCACTGCATTTAGAAAGTGCTTGGATATTCACTTTTACAAGGCTATGGACCAAGAGCTAGAAAGTGGGATTAGGCTGGATAGCTCTTTTTCGGCCAGCACTGACATGATGGGTCCAATGGCCTACTACTGTGTTGTAAATTTCAATGATTCGTGATTGCCTTCAGAGGTCAGAGGGGAATTTCCTAGATTTTTTTCTCATAATTGGGCTAGAATTTTTAAAAATCTGTTTTTTACCTCTCCCAGGAGATTACATGAGTGGGAGGGTACACTTGGAGTCATAGAATCATACAGCACAGAAGGAGGCCATTCAGCCCACCGAACCTGTCCCAGGTCCTTGAAAGAGCTTTCCAATTAGTCCCACTCACTCATTCTTTCCCCATAGCCCTGCAATTTTTTCCTTTTCAAGTATGTTTCTCCTTATTTCCTCTATCAATACCTTCATAATTTTGAAACCTCTATTAAATTTCCCTTTAACCTTCTCTGCTCCAAGTAGAACAAACCCAGCTTCTCTAGTCTCTTCACATAAATAAAGTCCCTCATCCCCAATTGCTTCGTTGCATTATGATTGTTTGTTTGGGATAGCCTTGATGGACCAGTCAATCTTTTCCTGATATGTTCATATATAATAACAGTTTTCATAATCATTTGCAACACTTTACTGGACAACTAAGAAAACTGAAGGTTTAGTGGCCCTACAGCCCACACACTTAGAACTTATATTTTGTTACAATTTATTTTTGTCATGGGCCATAGGTACATGTTTATCAGTCTTGAGTTTCCATGACTACAGTGTTAAACTATATTGGGACAGAATTTTCTGCCAAAATGACGGCGAGTTTAATGGCGATCGCCATAAATCATCCAGCAACTTAAATGATAAGTTGCTGGGTAATTTGTGTGCCGTTTACTTGCGAAAACAGCAGTTTGCCCTTAACCACCCCCCCCCCCAATGAGTTTCATGAGGATGCTACATTTGCACAGTACTCAACAGCGCATGTCCCTTTTTTAATATTTATATTCCTGAAATGCCAATCAACCCCTCCAGCCCAGAAATTGAGCAATTTAAACTCGAGTTGCATTCTTACTGGTGATAAATTGTTAGATTTTAAAAATTAAAATTATTATTTTTTTCTTTCCCTCTTTCTCTTTCTGTACCTAATTTGACTCTAATTCACCCCATTTCCCTCAATTCTTAAATCTCAATGGTTAAGGAAATACACTGTTGGTCCTGTCGTTCACCAAGGTCCCAGATGCCCCATTACCCTCACACTTCACACTTCCAGCAACTTGCAAGGCAAAACATTTTTGAGCTGAAGGATGAGCGAAAAAATCTAACAAACTGGGCACGATCCAACAAATTTTGGCCAATTTAAAAAAAAACATTTATTTTAATGAAGAATTTGGCATTCCATTGTCTAACCTGCCTGTCCCCTCCAGCCTTGTACACTATATTTTGTCAGATTAAATCATGTGGTTATGTGTTCCTGCCTTAAGTCTTTTTAAGCATACACTTTCTGTGTAAACATAGAAGTGGGGAAGTGATACTTCAATTGTACAGACCTTTGGTCACACCCCATCTGAAGTGCTCCGTTTAGTTTTGGGCCCCACACCTCAGGAAAGATGTATTGGCCTTGGAGGTAATATAACGCACATACACCAATATGATGTTGGAGCATAAGGGGTTAAATTATGGGGACAGGTTGCAAAAACATTTGTTTTGTATTCTTTGGGTTGGATTTTCATCATTTAACTCTACCATTGGTTTTCTGGTGGTATTTCGGTGCTATTTAAAAATAGTTTTTTTTTAACCACCGAAATACCACTCTCACTCAAAAGATGCTATTTTCATTAAATAAAACCAGTGGTAGGGCTAACTGTATTTCATTCTTTTTTAATGTGCAGCACTGAAATTAAAATGGGTGGTATTTTTGTGCGTGTGTCATCGGTACCCGCCCGTTCCTCCTCTCCCTGACATGGCCTTACCTTGGGCCGGCCGCTCTTCCTGTCCCCGCTGCATCCAGTGCTATCTCCAAGGCCGGGGCGGCATGCTCTCTTCCCAATCTTCGCCCCCCGCCCCCCCCCCCCCAAGCCACCTACATCAGGTGCTTACGAAGCCCACCCACCGGGTGCATTGCTTCCCTGCACCCTTGCTGATTCAGTCCCTTCGGCCAGTCGGTCCGGCCAGCGGCATCCCTTGGGAGATGGGGACATGGGACATTGTAAGGACATGCTCTTGAATAAACCTTCCAGCTCTATTCTGCATCATATAAATAGTCAGCAATATTGGCAGATATTTTAGGCCCCATTTCTTTTAAATGTTCTCAAAATTTCCTCAAATGTTCTCCAATTTTCTTAAATATCCTTAAAATGTCCTCTAATTAACTCAGATAATCCATTAAAAGCCTCAAATAACCTTTAAAATCTAACTCCTGAACTCACATAAAGATGTCTGTGTAAAACTCGGCCTTCTCTCATGTGGAATGGACTGCGGCTCCATTTTTTAAAAATTCTGTCCGTAGCACTGGATTCAATCAGATAAGACTGCACTTTTTTCGGTGGTAATTTAGGCCAGTGGTAAAAATGGTGGTGTTGATGAATTCACTTCTGGTGGTAATTTTTGGTGGTATTTTGGTGAAGCCCACTTAATGATGTCATAAAAACCGGAAAAAAAAATAAGATCGGTGGTACTTTTTTATCACTGGTGGTAAATCTGATGAATTTAACACCGGTGGTATTTCTGTGCTAAATTATGAAATCGGTGGTAATCTACGATGAATTTACCACCAGTGGTAAATGATCGAAAAAATGATCAAAGTCCAGCCCATTGAGTTTAAAAGGTTTTGAGGTGATCTAATCAAGGTCTTTAAAGTGATTCGAGAGGGTAGATCCAGAGCAACTATTTCCTCCAATGAAGAAATCCAGAATAAGAAGAATTTTACAATTCGAGCTCGGCCATTTAGAACTGAAATCGGGAAGCATTTATTCACAAAAAGGGTAGTGAAAATTTGGATCTGTCTTCCTCTAAAGGCTGTGGATTCTGGGTCAATTGAAATGTTCAATACTGAATGTTAGGTAAGAATATCGAGGGATGTGGAGCAAAGGTCGGTAAATGGAGTTGAGGGACAGATCAGCTGTGATCTAAAAGAATGACAGGACAGACTTGAGGGGCTGAATGGCCTGCTCTTATTCCTATGTTATGTTCCTATGGAATTGAAATGTGTATAAATGCTTATGCACTCAGTGAGGTCAGTACAATACATAAGAGTATGGACATTTGTTCAATTTTAAAAGGTTTCATTTACAAAAGCTGGCTGTACAAGTAGAAAAATTAAGTGTTAGAATTTTATTGGATAGATGCTTTGACCACTTTTTTTACATACAGTTTAAACATGAAGAACAAATACCTTTACATGTAATACTGTTCCACAGGTCAACAGCAGACACAGGATGGGGGAGATACAAAATGGCATCTGAAAGTACAGCCTGCAACTGTAACTCCAGTTACAGTAGCTGTTGGCAGCATTGCCAATGCCACACTGGGCACTGTTAGCCCTAACAACATCACCCAAGTGCAGCTCCAGCCAGCTAGTGAGCAGGATGTTCAACCTGGCAAAAGGCTAAGAAGAGTTGCCTGCTCGTGTCCTAACTGCAGAGATGGAGAAGGAAGGTGAGTGATGATAGTAACGTTTTATTTTTTACTTTTACCATGTGACCTAATGCCTGAATTTCTAAAAGCTGTTTTATGTGGATTTAGTGAGTGTTCTGTAAAACGTGACACCAAAAGTTCATTTTCGCATGGAGATTGGGGAGGAACTAGTTTTTAAATGGCATGTTTTCAATCTTTTAGTTTGAAAACCACCATTACAGTTTGCCTTCCATTTCCTGCATATCTTCCATCAGCACCACCACCACAACAACTCTCCCTCCCTCTTTTTAAAAAAAAAAGTAATTTGGAAATATGCTTATCTAACAAAGTTGTAAAAATAAATTTTGATTAAATGTAAGATGTTTCGAGAACAGTCACCCTTTTTCAGCAGGGGCAAAGGAAGATGGGTCTAGCAGGCCAAGTTACCTCAAATAATCTTGAAGGCCCAAAGGAATGTTGTCTTGCAGACATTAGGGTAACATAGACTCCCCAAGTATTATAATTCTCACGGACATAATTTAAAAAGGAAGCAGCCGCTCCTGACGTGGCCTATGTTTTGGTTTAGTTAATCTTGTGCCCGGAGAAAGAAGCATAAGTGGAAGTTACAGTAAATGTTATTCAGAAATTCACAGTTGGCCTTGGTGAGTTTGCTGAAAGGAGTAGCTGAATCTGAGGCGGCAACTGAGGAACTGCAAAACATGATGGACAAAATATGAGTAGATCGAACAATGGCAGATTAAATTTAATACAAGTCTAAAGTACCGCAAAGGAAGAAAAAATGGACAACATAAGCAATTTTCCCCCTCAATTTTTTTTGTACTGAGTGTGCCACGAATTCCTTTGAGCGCGACCTCTTTATTCGGTGGCAAATTTTATAACAACTTTTACAACGACGATAGCAACAGCAACCATTTAAAAGCGTATATACAGTAATTCCATATTGCCACCCCGCCATCTCAAATCATCAGACAATCAGACAAGGTTCTGTACAGTTTAACATAACTTCTCTGCTTTTCAATTCTGTTCCTCTAGAAATGAAACCCTAGTGCTTTATTTGCATTTTTATGGCTTTTTTTAAAAACCTCCTTTTAATGATTTGTGAATCTATACCCCCAGATTCCTTTGCACCTCTACCCTATTTGGACTCTTATTTTCCAAGCAGTAGGCAGCCTCCTTATTCCTCCGACAGACTGCACACATCTCCACAGAAAAAAGTACTGATAGAATCCTGACGCAATGCCCCGTATCTTAGCAAATGCCGTTCCAATTCGGATCGGCTCTGGGGTCACAAACGACTCTCTGAGGATTCCTGGGCCATCATGTAGTTGGCCCCTCCCCCCGCTCCAGTTCACTGCATGGCTTTTGAATTTAAGTGTGCGGGACCTTGCAGATTGCTGTGCAATCATGGACCTTACAGGGAACTGTGCCTACAACCCTCAGAGATTTTTGTTTCCTCCAATTTGGGCCTCATGCGCTTTCACGATTTTAATTGCTTCCCCATTGATGGCCGTACCTTCAGCTAGTCACTCTCACTCTACCATCCGATACAAGAGGCAACCTTTGTTGTCCCCAGGCAGTCTGAATTCTTCAGCAGACAGATGTGCTAATTGGACTGACCTGCAGAAAGTGAGCTGCCGCAACATTTCTAAAAATATAAGCTAGAAGCCAGAATTCTGATTTTCAAAAGTAAGCTCCAACTTTCCCCACTTTTTAATGTTATTAATGTTTTTATTAACTTTCATCAGCAACAAGACTAAAACCATAAATCTATCCCTGGTGCAATATTCGATTAAGTAAAAAATAGCTAATAAAAGTAAGTTAAACTTGTGTTAATCACTCTTCTTCCCTCTGCTAAAATACTTCCTTGCTTCACCTAATGATTGAAAGCCTGATCTTACAAACCCATCTGCAGTAGGATTGTTTTATTTTAAAAAGCGGATTCATGTACAGCTCAAATTTCGCACAACCTCGTTTCTCGTTTCTTCTCCAAAAACATGTCACTGCCATCTGACACGTGTACCACATTTTCTTATTAAACCTAGACAGGTGAGTGAGTTGTTGAGTTTTACCCGCAGCAGGTGAGTAAAAGTACCTACCCATTATCCCAACTCTGTCTCCTGCCGCTCTGAGTTTCCTAACCAGGTTAATAATTTGCCTTCAATTCCGTGGGCTTCTACCGTAGTTAACAGTCTCTCAAGTGGGACTTTATCAAATGCCCTCTGGAAGTTCAAATAAATAACATCCATAGACATTGCTCTGTCCACTACTTTAGTCACCTCTTCAAAAATTTCATTCAGGCTTGTCAGGCATGACTAACCCATTACAAATCCTGCGCCTGTCGAACCTGGCGGCACTAGCACAAGTCCTGCACATAGGGACTTTAGGAACAGAGAGTAGCCCATTCAGCCCCTCTAGCCTGTCCCGCTATTCAATTAGATCATGGCTGACCTGCATCTCAACGCCATTTACCTTTGCTCTATATCCCTAGATACCCTTACCGAACAAAAATCTATCTCTCTGCTCCAGTTGTCCGAACATCCACAGCATTTTGGGGGAGTATTTTCCAGATTTCTGATACCATTTGTGTGAAAAAGTGCTTCGTGATTTCGCTCCTGAATCACTTAGCTCTAATTTTAATATTGTGTCCCTTTGTTCTTGATTTCCCTACTAGAGGAAGTATTTTTTTCTGTACCTATCCTATCAAATCCTTTTAACATTTTAAACAACCTGATTAGATCAACCCTCAATCTTGTATATTAAAGGAATACAAGCCAAGTTTATGCAACTTTCCCTCATAATGGGCCGAAATTTCCCCAACCACTTTTTCCGGTGCACTCTCCCGAGATGCGGCGACTTTGTGCGCTCAAAACGGCGCCAAAAAACTTACTAACAATTCTGGCCGCTCTGCTGTGTGTCCCGGGTCCTGGCGCGGCATTTCTCATCGAGTGGGGGGGGCGGAGCCACAGCCCTGCGCTGAAAACAGTGCCGGCAGCTGTCTGCATGCGCAGTCGAGCGTGCGCGCATGCAGCTCTTCCTGTGATTGATGATGGCTGCAGCGTGGGACCCAACGCGTCCCGAGCCGAGTGGCCTGCCGCACAGGCCGGCCACTGCCTTCCCACGCTGAGGGCTACAAGAAACAGGTTGGTGTGGGGGGTAGAGTTTATGGGGGGTGGGGGCAGGGGAGATAGAATCTTCAAAGATTTTCCAGTACTTTACTGTTTAGCTATCCTTGCTAAAAAATTCCATATCTGCAGTATTTTACAGCTCACCCACTACTGCATAGAATTCTAAAATATTACTAATTATCAGAGTCACACTACGCAATGCTGAACACCAAAATTTAAGTTTACATTTTAACATGCTTTTAATGTTTTAAATGTCTAAACCTAGTCAGGGAAATTCTTTAGTGCTGCAGAAGTCAAAATCCAATGTGGTGTGATGCCGCACACGAATCCATTAGGTGAGAGCGTTGGTGCTCTTGATCTATTATTTACAAAGAAAACCCTCCCCTTGCTTAAGTGGCCCCTATACTTCAGCCTTCATTACAAGATCATTTTTATTCTTGTTAAAAACCCCATACTCAGTTTAATCAGGCTGATAGCACCTACACCCTGTCCAGTCTCGCTGCTTGGAATTAAAAAAAAACTAGCATTCCTATCATAACGCTGTCATTTGGAGGCTACCCGCGCTGATTTCTTAACTCTCCGCAAGGGTTTTCTGTGCGGCCTAAGTTAGTTTGGAGCAACTATTAGCTGTCCAAACTGGCTTAAATGGCCAAAACAGGCATAGGTGGTTGGTAACGCCCCCTTTTGGGGAAAAAAACTAAGCTTAAAAAAAATCCGAACTAACTCACTTACACTGGCGCAAATTAAATGTGCAGAATGGGGATTTTTAAGATACTCCAGAAAAATCAAGTTGCTCCAAAAAAAACGGAGCAACTCCTGGCCAAATTTGGGCCCAATATAACTTTTTAAGCCACGCTATCACTGGTAAACCTGCGCTGCACCCCTTCTAAGGCCAATATACATTAAGGTGCCATGCCCAAAACTGAATGAAATACTCCAGATGGGGTCTGACAAAGACTCTATACACTATCACAGCTTCCTTCCCTTTTGTACTACAGCCTCCTTGAGATAAAGGCCAGCATTCAATTTGCCTTTTTGATTACGTTTTGTATCCATCTGCTAGGTTTTAGTGATCTGTGTACTTGGACTCCCAAATCTCTTTGCTCCTCTACAGTTCCTAGATTTTCACCATTTAGAAATTACTCCGTTTTATCGTTCTTGGGTCCTAAGTAAATTCCTCACATTGAACTCCATTTGCCATAGCTTTGCCCACTCACTTAATCTGACTATGTCCCTTTGAAACTTTCTGCTCCTATCTGTACTACTTGCTGTCCCTCCTAACTTGATGTAATTTGCAAACTTGGATACAAAACTTTCTATTCCTTTATCCAAGTCAAAATAGTAAAGAGTAAAAATGAGCGAATTGACCTTTAATTGAAACTTTGAATCCTCACCGTGCCAGCCCTCAAGAACTTTATTTTCCTGTTCTAAATAGTGCAGATACTGCATATATGATGTCTAATCTCTGATCTAATGTAAAATTGTAATTAAGAGCTTTTTGTTAGTTGAGGAAAAAATGCAATGCACGATGTGATGTAGTGAGAGATAAAGATTTTAAGACGGTCCCCCTGTTTTCAGAAAAGTGGACATCGATGTTGAAATCTGTGCAGATACTGCAGATACACAAGGGTCTTTTATAGTGCAAGCTGGATCGTAGGAAAACTTCGCTGTTCAACTGTTACACTGCAAGCTATGCTGCTGGTCTTCCTATGAACTGGTGGCAAAGTATATCCAAGGAATGTGCATATGCAATGCTTTGTGTCTTGGAGTTGACCTGTTATTTCCTCAGACTACGAGCCAGGCATTTCGCTGGTGATATCATGACATCAGTAGAGAGTGTGCTGAAAATCCACAAGGACTGCACTACCACGATTTGGAATGCTTTTGCTGACCGCAGTTAGACTGGTGGGAGACACCAAGAGCAAGGAAACGACTTGTCTTTCGTCTGGCCACATGACCAATGGAACTGGGTCGTCAAAGATCAATAATAAAAGCAGCTTAAATGAGTAATAGTTCCAGGATAGTGAAAATTCTTAGCTGATGCTATTTGAAGACATTCTTAGTGATCTGCCATTTTGTTATTTTAATTTCTTGTTAAAATGCAACTGCTCAGCAATCTGGCCTGATTGACATTATGGCCTAGAAATTAGATTAAGCCCAAAAACAGGCGGTGCCACCGTGGGCCAAGATTAATGGCTGCCTGTTAAAAGAGCGCAGGCAGCACTGGTATTTTGGTGCAGCCTGCTGATTTAAATAAACGTGTGTGCAGAAGCTCCTGTGCAACGTGCTCAATCCAGTGGTAACATCAGGAGGCCTAAGGTTGCATCTAAAGGATCAGTGCGGTGCTTTTGGGAAGTCACCTTATTAACAGTCCATTTCCAAGTGAAAGACGTGGCATAGATGTGTTTAAATTGTTGTATGAGAAATTCTGAGATTATGCCTAAAATATAAGCCGAATGCAGAGAATTTAATGGACTGAGTGCAATATAAAGGAAGTAGCGCCATTATATGGAAGATACAGTGCTAAAGAGGCAAGGATGCATGAGATACCAATGAGTACTGGCCACTTGCTAAATTTGCTAAAATAGGGCAATGATCACACGACATACTATGGAAATTCCAAGCTTATTTTATGATTAGGTTGTATAGGACATGTATATTATATGGGCACCTATGTATATATTTTCAATAAGAACAAAAAACCTCTCAATCTTATTACTTTGTTTAGCGGGTTCATCAGCATTTTCTTGATGTACACTGGATCTTGATGAAAAGATCAAAAAATAAATAAACAAATAAACAAAACAAACAACGGGAAAAAGGCCGGCTCGATCTGGATCATATTAAAGAATTTTTGCAATAAACTGAAACATAATTGAAGCCAGTTATTTGGGTCTAACTTATTTAAAAGTAGCACGGTAAATGTGAAGTAAAGTCATTTTAAAAAAAAAAGAGAAACATAAACTTTTTGGTCATGAGTTTACTCTGGTGTAAACCGTGCAGGAGAGTTCAATTAAATTTTTAACAACAACAGACTTTTGGGGCTAGACTTTCGGCACATCATCACCCATATAAGAGCTGAGATTAAGGCTATCGCCCATATTTGCTGAAAGGTGGAAACTAGCGCCCAATTATAGCCCATTTATCGCCGGCACAACTTTCGGTACTGCTGAATGAGCTGCATCGCCCGGCCTACGTTTTTAAAAAAAAAAATGACGTCATCCTCGTGCAAGGCCGAGAATAGTGCTCATAATGGAAACTTGCACCCGATTATGGCCCAGATTATCGGCGAGTGCTACTTTTGGCATTTCGTCCACAATTCACCCAAATGATCGCTGGTCCAAAAATAAGCTGAAGAAAAGCGGCAATAACTCAGCACTACGGGGAAATGTGTAGTAAAAGGCTGTCAGGAGAATCAATTTGAGAGTGATTATAAGGGCCTTTTTGACTCTTGCCAATCATCTAATTACTTTGTATTTGTTGAAGACAAATTAAGGGCATTTATAGCGATGTGGTGGGGGGGGGGGGGGGGCCTGTAATTTCTCAACCAGTATTGATCACTAATCACATGCTGCAGAATAGAGATGGAAGAATAAAATGAGAAAAGTTGCATCCAAGTACATTGCTGTAATGTCAGGGTTAATATTGGTCATGGATTTTTTTCCCCCTCTGGTCTACAGTACAAGTAGAAGCAGAACTATAAGGTATGTCATCCCATCAGGAAGGAAATGGAGTTCACGTCAGTTGGCTGATAGATTTTATTTTATAAAACAACGGGCTAGAATAAAAAAAGAAGGTCCTATAACGTTGTTGATGGAGACCAGGTCCCCTGTTCTCTCTGTCAACCTCCGTGGGAAAAGTTCTTTGCCTGAAAAAAAACACGCATGCGCAGAACAGCTGTTACTATGGCCGCCAGCGTTGTACAAGTAAATACATCGCTATCGCCCATTTCACATCGCTAAGGCTATCTCCCAAATTATAAGGGAAAAACTAACGTTTTTTAAAATGGGTGATATTCCAGTGATCCTGAAAAATAGAAAAAGCACTAAGGCTAGAAATATGGGCGATAGTGACCATAGTGGAAAGTCTAGCCCTTGAAAAACTCTTGATATGAATATGGTGTTAAATTTTCTTTGTTTTTAAAAGGCCAAGAATTAGACTTCAAAACATGCCATCAGTTCTTAAACTAGAAAAACCAATGTATAAATTGTAAAATTTAAGGAAATGCAGCTTTGGTTTTTTCCTGAGATTCTTACAACTGTAGTACAGTATAGTTTATTTTAAAAGCATTTGCCACCTGTGGTGTTTGACTGACTGGGGGATTTGGTGCATCTCACTGTAAGCAGTTTTCACTCCAATTACATAGTCTGAGCTCTCGATGGTTACCAGTTGTCTCAGCAGCAGTTTACTGTGCGGTTGAGAGCTTACTGATGCTTTCTTCCGGTTCTACACACTGTCAACGGTACACGCACAGGCGTGCTTTGGAGAGGACGGTAAGAGGAGCGGCGACATCCAAAATAGCTGAGTGCATCAGTTCGACGTTGCACACCAATTGACGTCCCGCTCCTGGTAATTAAAATGCTTGCGGTGAGTGCAGGCAACAGCAGCTCTGCCGGCCTGCCCAATATGGCAACTGCCGGTTCCGCGCCCAAAGCGACGCAGCCACCATTTTTTCTTTAAGACCAGCCTTAACGGCCGGTGCTAAAGATCCGAATTTCTAGGCCTATATCTTTTTATAACTATAGGCTTGGGCCAAGGAGGCTCAGTGGTCCCAAGGAATGCATTGTGAAATTTGTATGTTATTTATCATATTTACTGTAAATATTTTTTCAATTTTAGATTATATTGAAAATTTTTATTCTAGTTCGTATTGAAAATTGCATTTACAAAATTAACATTTTTATATAGAGTGGCAAAGTGAAAATGGATTTGTTTTAAAATGGCTTTCTGATGGAAGATGTTGGTAGGGTTCTTAATGAATATTTTGCATCTGTTTTCACAAAGGAAAGGAGTAATGCAGACACTGCTATCGAGGAGGAGTGTGATATTCTGGATGAAATAAATAGTGAGAGAGGAAGTATTAAGGGGTATAACAACTTTGAAAGTAGATAAGTCCCCCGGCCCGGATGAAATGCATCCCAGGCTGTTGAGCGAAGCAAAAGAGGAAATAGCAGAGGCCTTGACCATCATTTTCCAGTCCTCTTTGGATCTGGGCATGGTGCCGGAGGATTGGAGGATTGCTAATGTAGTACCCTTGTTTAATAAGGAAGAAAGGGATAGGCTGAGTAATTACAGGCCTGTCAGCCTAACCTCAGTGGTGGGAAAATTATTGGAAAAATTCCTGAAAGACAGGATAAATCTGCATTTGGAAAGGCAAGGATTAATTAGGGACAATCAGCACGGATTTGTTAAAGGAAGATCGTGTTTGACTAACCTGATTGAATTTTTTGAGGAGGTAATCAAGAGAGTCGATGAGGGTAGTGCGTATGATGTAGTATATATGGACTTTAGAAAGGCTTTTGATAAGGTCCCACATGGTAGACTGGTCATGAAGGTTAAAGCCCATGGGATACAGGGCAAAGTGGCAAGTTGAATCCAAAATTGGCTTGGAGGTAGGAAACAAAGGGTAATGATTGATGGATGTTTTTGTGACTGGAAGGATGTTTCCAGTGGGGTTCCGCAGGGCTCAGTACTGGGTCCCTTGCTTTTTGTGGTATACATCAATAATTTAGATTTGAATATAGGGAGCATGATTAAGAAGTTTGCAGCCGACACTAAAATTGGCTCTGTGGTTGATAATGAAGAGGGTAGTCATGGGCTGCAGGAGGATATCAATCTACTGGTCAGGTGGGCAGAGCAGTGGCAAATGGAATTTAATTCCGAGAAGTGTGAGGTGATGCACTTGGGGGGTGGGGGCTAGTAAGGAAAGGGTATACACATTAAGCAGTAGGCCACTTAATAGTGTAGTTGAACAAAGGGACATTGGAGTGCTTGTCCACAGATCCCTGAAAGTAGCAGACAAGGTGGCTAAGAAGGCATACGGAATGTTTGCCTTTATTGGCCGAGGCATAGAATACAAGAGCAGGGAGGTTATGGTTAAATTGTATAATACTTTCATTAGGCCACAGCTGGAGTACTTCATGCAGTTCTGATCGCCATATTATAGGAAGGATGTGATTACACTAGAGGGTGCAAAGGAGATTTATTAGGATGCTGCCTGGAATTTAGAATCTTAGTTATGAGGACAGATTGGATAGGCTGGGTTTGTTCTCGAAGGAGGTTGAGAGGAGACCTCATCGAGGTGTACAAAATATTGAGGAGCCTGGACATAGTGGATAGTAAGGATTTATTTCCATTGGTGGAGGGGTCTATTACGAGGGGGCATAGTTTTAATGTGGTTGGTGGAAGGTTTAGAGGGGATTTGAGGGGGGGCTTCTTTATGCAGAGGGTTGTAGGGGATCTGGAACTCGCTGCCTGGGAGAGTGGTGGATGCAGAAACCCTCACCACTTTTAAGAGATGGTTGAATGGGCACTTGAAGTGCAGTAACCTGTTGGGTTACGGACCTAGAGCTGGTAATTGGGATTAGATTGGATGACCTTTTGTTGGACGGCGCAGATATAATGGTAAGTACTGAAGGGAATAGAATACAGCCAGGGTGATCTCTTGGACTAGTGTCGATCACCGGAGAGGAATTTTCCCAGATTTTTTTCTCCCTAAATTGGCCTGGGTTTTATCTGGTTTTTGCCTCTCCCAGGAGATCACATGGCTCCGGTTAGGGTGGAGTGTAGATGTTTTCAGTATAAGGTGTATCGCAGTGTGTGAGGTGGACTGGTTGGGCTGGGTGCTCTTTGCCTTTCCGACATTGTTCATAGGTTTATATGTAATCTTTAGGACTGCTGACCAAGGGCTCTTTGTCGGCCGGTGCAGACACGATGGGCCGAAATGGCCTCCTTCTATGTTTCTATGCTTACAATTAAACAGCATTCTGAACTGTAGTTGTTACTTTTAAATTGTGACTTTCAAGCAGACTGTTCAACTGCCTGTCTTCTTCTTGTTTTAAAATAAGAAATAACTATCATGGTACTGAAATGGTAGTATATTCCACAGAACCATAAAACTTTACAAAATACTACAATTGGTCATAATCTGATAAGTGCTACTTATTATTGCTCTTTGGCATTTTAATGTAATTGTTTGTCACTAGTGCATTGAGCATTATACTGAGGGTAATTAATAAGAGTTAATGAAGCAGTCTAGTAATGACATGCCAAGAGCTGTGGACATGTCTTGCACTCTTGCTCAGGAGACCACATCCATTCTAGACTGGTTCACACTGGTTCCTCTAGGGGGCAGACTTTGCCAGTCATTGTCCTTTCTGTAAAGGAAGTTAAACATGCCACAGGTGTAATTTCTTAATGCACTTCAACCACGTATCACTGAGTAGGTAATCTAATAGTGGTCCGAATTAAAGCCAAAAATGTCAGCAATACATGGGTCAGCATTTGAAACAAAGTTGGGATAATATTCCAGTGGAATCCTTCAAAATGAACCATATGTGTACACTGAGCTTTCCTGCTTTAATGCCTGAGAATAGTATGGATGTGGAGAGAACTAACTTTCGGGAAATCAGAAAAATAATTGAGATTAAAAATTGCAGAGAAACTGAAAAATTGAACTGGTAACATTATGGAGTTATTGTAGTTGCAATCTAAATGGAGTTATGATTCAGCTGATACTTATAGGGTTCATTAAAATCAGTGTTTGCCAATTTCTTTCTGAAGTCCACATATACCTCCTGCAGAACATTCCCTTTGATTATATTTTGGTTTCCTGGAAGAAATTGGTTAATGAAGCATGGCCGACCCTTCATAAATTCATCCTGACTGCCCCTGATTATCTCATTAGTATTTACTATGTGCATGCCGCCTTATGATTTCTTAAGGGGGGGGTTGGAAATTTTGCCCTGACAAGGCCATCCTGGAAAAAGAAACTTAAGGCCAGCACTCATTGTATCCAGCAGCTGTTTCAGTGGACTCCCACTGAATTTATGGCAGGTGTCTGCTGTAATGACCAAACAATTTTCGGGCCAATGGAGCAACCTTAATTTTAGCGATTTTTAAATCAGCCTTTCTTTAATGCTTCAGCAATTTATTGAGAAAGAAACCACTATTTATACTTGAGTGCTGCATTATTTTCACAAAGGATGACTGGCTTATAGAAAATGTTGGCATGCTTTCGTTTTTCTTTTGGAATATTCCACCTGTCATTTCTGTTTAAATAGGAGCTCCAGTGAACCAGGGAAGAAGAAACAGCACATTTGCCACATGGAGGGCTGTGGAAAAGTCTATGGGAAAACTTCCCACTTAAGGGCACATCTTCGCTGGCACACTGGTGAGAGACCATTTGTGTGCAACTGGCTGTTCTGTGGCAAACGGTTCACACGGAGCGACGAATTGCAGAGGCATAGAAGAACTCATACAGGTTTGTAAAGAATAAAGATGACTACCTTTCTTTCTCTTTGTAAAATTCTAAACTGGTGCATTTATAAGTGAAAATTGCAACTGAAATATGGCTTGTTTTCAATGTTCAGGTCTATTCTCCCCTTTTTATTCCCCTGGCCATCACATTCTTTCTCCAGTCTGTGGAAGGATACTTTGAAGCTATGTTTTTAACTCTGATCTCACCAATATTGCTTCATAATCAATCAGCAGGTGATGTAATTCAGGTATTAGTTTCCACATGTACGCTGATGACACCCAGCTCTATCTCACCGCCACTTCTCTCGACCCCTCCAAGGTCTCCAAATTGTCACACTGCTTGTCCCACATCCAGTTTTGGATGAGCAAAAATTTTCTCCATTTTAAATATTGGGAAGATCAAAGCCATTGTTTTCAGTCCCCACCACAAATTCTGTTCCCTAACCACTGACTCCATCCCTCTCCCTAACATCTGTGTGAGGCTGAATCACACTGTTTGCAACCTTTTGTCATATTTGACCCTGAAATGAGCTTCGGTCCACATATCTGCGGCATAACTAAGACTGCCTATCTCCACCTCCGTAACATCACCCGTCTCTGCTCTTGTCTCCGCTCGTCCGCTGCTGAAACCATCATCCATGCTTTTGTTACCTCTAGACTTGACTATTCCAGCGCACTCCTGGCTGGCCTCCCACGTTCTACCCTACTAAACTGAGGTCATCCAAAACTCGGCTGCCTGTCCTAACCAAATCCCGCTCACTCATATTACCCCTGTGTTCGCTGACCTATGTTGGCTCCCAGTTAAGCAACGCCTCGATTTCAAAATTCTCATCCTTATTTTCAAATCCCTCCAACGCCTCACCCCTCCCTATCTCTAATCTCCTCACAACCCCCCCGAGATATCTGTGCTCCTCTAATTCTGCCTTCTTGAACATCCCTGATTATAATTGCTCAACTTTCTATTGCCTCGGCCCTAAGCTCTGGAACTCCCTGCCTAAACCTTTTCACCTCTCTACCCCTCGTTCCTCCTTTTAGACGTTCCTTAAAACCTACCTCTTTGACCAAACTTTTGGCCATCTGCGCTAATTTCTCCTTGTGTGGCTCAGTGTCAATTTCTTTTGTCTTCTAGTACACCTGTGAAGTGCCTTTGGATGTTTTATTATGTTAAAGGCACTATATAAATACAATTTGTTATTGTTAAGAGGCTTACCAAAAAGGGAAAAAATTATAAAACCTCGGAGCACTTGGGGGCTCAAGAATGTCCCAATGCAAAGAGAGCTTCTTATGAAACGTCCAGGGGTTTAAAAAAAAACTTAATGTCTTCATCATTGACTTTTTCAAACTCGAAGCTAAGCCAGATAGAGGATTCCAGTGTACAAACCTACTTCAAGTTTTTCTTACAAGGAATTCCTGATCTAAGTATACAATGTACGCAATGATACTTTTTAATCCTTATCACACTGTTTAAATCTGTTCATCGCCAGATTTCATTTAGAAACAGCAGTGTATGTTTTAGGAGCCTAATTCTTTAATGTAATATTTTTATGTGATTTCTGTTTGGATCGAATTTTTAATTGACTGGACTGTGGTACCAAAAAAAAAAAATTTTGTATCTGAAATTGGTTGAAAGCTTCAAGTCTAATCCTGAGGTGTCTTTGCGTGCTAGTTAAATATTAAGATTTAGATGTGTAACTGAGACAGTATGAGCATACATGGATACTTTGAATATTTGTTTATTCTGGTTTGAAGCAAGAACAAAACCAGAGGAGCATTGCTGTCCCGTTTAACAAGGGAGGCATTAGAATAGCTTCAGCAGTTAACCAGCAATAGAGCTGAATGATTGTCTTGCAATTTGTGGTAATGTTGGATACTGATGCCATGAAATTTTAAGTGCCAGCATGAAGGCATTCAATGTTCTTCGGTCTTCCATTACAGAAAAAAACCAGGCTTGATGGTCATTAATGTGGCAGGAAGATATATACATGTAATTTTGTTGTACAAGTGCAGTGTCGAGAATCTGGAACCCTTGGAACTGAAGCCGTTCTGGATTCCAGACTTTTCCGGACTTTTGATCGTCTTTCTGACGTCACGAATCCGGAAACACGCGAGCCCAGGTTCGGGTATTTCTGGATTTTGGAACATCAGAAAGGCCCTGCCGAGGAGCTGTTCAGGCTGGCCGGCCCCGTCGATAAGATTGTCAGGCGGGGCCCTGCCACGGAGGAGCTGTTCAAGCGGTCTGGCGAGGAGGCCCTGAATTAAGGTAGTGAGGAGAGGCAGGAGATCAGGCAGCGGCAGGACTCCAGGGTCGGCGGGTACGTATTCTGGGACATTTTATGAATTCCGGATGACCCTGCCACCGATTGGTCCGGAATCCGGAACTCCGGATTTTGGATGCTGCACCTGTACCACAAAAAGCAAGGGGTCTAATACGGATCCCTGTGAAACCCCACTGGAAACACTCTTTACAAAACCACACATCGACCATTACCCTTTGCTTCTTGTCGTTGAGCCATTTTGGGAGTCAACTTGCCATATTTCCTTGGATCCCATGGGCTTTTAATTTTCTGACCAGTCTGCCATGTGGGACCTTGTTAAAAGCCTTGGTAAAATCCACGTAGACGATGTCAAACGCACTACCCTCATCAACCCTCCTTGTTACCACCTCAAAAAATTCAATCAAGTTAGCCAGACACAACCTACCTGTAATAAATCCATGCTGACTGTCTGATTAATCTGTGCTCTTCTAAATGACAATTTATCCCGTCCCTCAGAA
This sequence comes from Pristiophorus japonicus, assembly GCF_044704955.1. Classification (NCBI taxonomy): domain Eukaryota; kingdom Metazoa; phylum Chordata; class Chondrichthyes; family Pristiophoridae; genus Pristiophorus; species Pristiophorus japonicus. The sequence goes on along the minus strand of NC_091981.1, from coordinate 131,685,380 downwards.
TTTTTTCAATAATTTGCCCACCACCTAGATTAGGCTCACTGGCCTGTAATTACTTGGTCTATCCCATTCTTCCTTTTAAACAGCGGTACAATGTTCGTAGTCCTCCCAGCACCACACCTATAGCCAGAGAGGATTGGAAAATGATGCTCAGAGCCTCTGATTTTCTCCCTTGCTTCTCTTTACAGCTTGGGATGCATTTCATCTGAACCTGCCGATTGATGGTAAAGCATTAATGTTTCCCCTCTCACTATGTTTCTCTCATCTTATACTTCACACTTCTCCTCCTTAACTACAATGTCTGCATTGTCCCTCTCGTTTGTGAAGACAGGCGCAAAGTATTCGTTAAGAACCATATCTACATCTTCCACCTCTGCACACAGGTTACCTTCTGGTCTCTAATATATGGGAATATATTTGCCCTGAGCCCTCACTATCTCCTCCTTGAATGCCTCCCACTGCTCTGACACTGATTTACCTTGAAGTAGCTGTTTCCAGTCCACTTTTTTTCTATCACATAATAGTTTTGTAAAATTGGCCTTTCCACAATTGAGAACTTTTACTCCTGGTGCATGTCTGCCCTTTTCCATAACTATGCTAAACGTAACTGAATTATGATCACTACCACCAAAATGCTCTCTCACTGATACCCCTTCTATCTGCCCAGCTTCATTCCCTAAAACTAAGTCCAGAACCACTGCCTGTCTTGTTGGGCTTGATACATACTGGCTAAAAAAGTTCTCCTGAATGCATTTTAAGAATTCTATGCCCTCTATACCATTTACCTTAATTCTATCCGTTAATATTAGGGAAGTTGAAATCCCCTACTATTTCTGCCCTATTGTTTTTTCACCTATCTCCCTCTGACTATTTGAGGGTCTAAAGTACTCTCCCAACGTTGTGATTGTCCCTTTTTTTTTTTAAGTTAATGTATTGTAGGCCTTTCCTCAAAACTATTAATTTTATTAGCTTTTGGTTTACTGTGGTATATAATGATTGAATGAATGTAAAATATTAAATTTGGGGTTGTGTTGAGTATAATTAAATAGGTGTTTTTGATCTGTTGGGTTTCAGAACATATTTTGCGATCCATTTTTACATTTCTTTCCTCTTAAATGTCTAACTTTGAATTTTATCAAACAATGCTTAAGTACTTGACCGAAAATCAGTATGATTGGTCTAAAATGCTGTTAACTGCTCCCATTCTGCTAGAAAGTCACTGTTACATCTTCAGCAATCAATCAGAGGTACCTATTTTGCATAGGGATCTCAATATATCAACCTCCAAGTGTTAAACTGTTTGTAGCAAGTTAACATGGGACCAGCTTTAAAGGAATCATTCAATTATGAATCACATGAATTGTTAAATGTAAAATGGGTTTTGTTCAAAGGCTGTTTTACAAGGACATTCAGAAGTTTTAAAAGTGAAGGACTCTGCTTTATCACAGAGCAGTCGTAGCCAGCGTTATTTTTTAACCAAAGCTATTAAGAGTTATGGGCCAAAGGCGGGTAGATGGAGTTAGGTCACAGATGAACCATGAGCTCATTGAATGGTGAAACAGGCTCGAGGGGCTCAATGGTCTACTCCTGTTCTTATTTTCCTATGTTTAATTGTTAGCCTATCCATTTTAGTCAGTACTCTGTTGCTAGTACTGGGTTGTCGATAAATACATTTAAGCTGAAATTAAGTTATTTGCTGACTCCCTTCTCTGTGTAACTGATAATCAGTAGCTCTCTTCAGAGAGCAAGAAATTATCAGTTAATAAAAACAGAAAATGCTGAAGATACTCAGGTCAGGCAGAATCTGTGGGGAGGGAAACAGAGTTAACGTTTCAGATCGATGACCTTTCGTTATCAGTTGATACTACCTTCCCTGTAGCTGAGGTATCCAATATTTAAAAAAAACATTAAAAATTACGTAACAAAAAAAACAACCTCTGTTAGTTATCTCCTCATCCAATTCTACACTGGTGCTATTTAGTTCAGATTCTAGGAAACAGCCTTCATAAGATGACTCCATGCTTCTACCAAAATCCAACTCTGTTGTTACAGTTTTTGTGGGTCTACAATTCAGCTCTGGTGAGGAAACTGGATTTAGTGGTGTAAATGGAGTCAGTTCATTGGTGTGAAGGTGGGCATGCTCCATTTCTATGCTGTACTCCATTAGCCTCAAGCTACACAGATTCTATTTCTTAAGGTGTCCTAGTCTCTGGAAGCCTCACTCCAGAGATTTGAGCATATAATCTAGGCTGATACTTTAGCGCAGCACTACTACTGAGGGATCAGATGATTGATTAGATGTTAAAAACCAAGGCCCTGTCCGCCCTTTCAGATGGATGCAAAAGATCCCATGGCACTTTTCAAAGAAGAGCAAGGGAGTTATTATGGTGTACTGGTCAATATTTTATTCTTTCACCAAAAACAAATGATTTGTAAATTGATCACATTACTGTTTGTGGGACCATGCTGCGGAACAGATTGCCACATTTCCATACATTACAACAGTGGCTACACTTCAAAAAAGAGTACTTAATTAGCTATGAAGATCTTGGCGATGTCCTGGGGTTATGAACGGCACAAGATCCACGGCCCTGGACACAGTGGACCACTTCCCATATCTCGGGAGCCTCCTATCAACAAGAGCAGGCATCGACGACTAGATCCAACACCGCCTCTAGTGTGCCAGTGCAGCCTTCGGCCGCCTGAGGAAAAGAGTGTTTGAAGACCAGGCCCTCCAAACTGCCACCAAGCTCATGGTCTACAGGGCTGTAGTAATACCTGCCCTCCTGTATGGCTCAGAGACATGGACCATGTACAATAGACACCAAGTTGCTGGAGAAATATCACCAACGATGTCTCTGCAAGATCCAACAAATCCCCTGGGAGGACAGGCACACCTACATCAGCGTCCTCATTCAGGCTAACATCCCCAACATTGAAGCACTGACGGCTCCGCTGGGCAGGCCACATAGTTCGCATGCCAGACACGAGATTCCCAAAGCAAGTGCTCTATTCTGAGCTCCTTCACGGCAAACGAGCCAAAGGTGGGCAGCAGAAACACTACAAGGACACCCTCAAAGCCTCCCTGATAAAGTGCGACATCCCCACTGACACCTGGGAGTCCCTGGCCAAAGACCGCCCTAAGTGGAGGAAGTGCATCCGAGAGGGCGCTGAGCACCTCGAGTCTCAACGCCGAGAATATGCAGAAATCAAGCGCAAGCAGTGGAAAGAGCCTGCGGCAAACCAGTCCCACCCACCTTTTCCCTCAACGACTATCTGTCCCACCTGTGACAGAGTCTATGGCTCTCATATTGGACTGTTCAACCACCAAAGAACTCACTTCAGGAGTGGAAGCAAGTCTTCCTTGATTTCGAGGGACTGTCTATGATGATATATAAATGCAAGTTCTTCCTTTCTTTACTTCAATCTGTCTCCTGATTCTTATCATCCTGTGACTGTATGAATCTATTTTCATATATATTAAGTACACTCCAGACACTACTTTGGTGCAGATGCAAAACAAATTTAAAATGTGTGCTTTTAAAATGCTCTTTTACCTTCCATTCCAATCTGCAAACCAATCTTGACTAAAATTCCAAATGACTGAAACTCTCCTTACTTAACAATTAAAGTTTATGGATCCGAGATTGCCCTCCGCGGATAATTTGAATTAACTGAAGATTTAGCGCCCGTGGAGATGGGGCAGAGAATGGAGCGATATTCGGTACTTTGTTTTTTGGGAAGCCTCCTGAAACTCTTGGGTGCTGTTGGGGGTGGAAGACGGGTGGTGTCATTTAGTGTCACGCTGAGCACGACCGCGTGATGTGGTCATGCCTCGTCGCGCTGACTTATCGCAACATCCCTCCCCTTCACTTAAAGGGGAGGGACGCTCTGAGGCCTTGTGACGCTCACTGAGCCACCAGAGCGGGGTTCGGCCTCTCCGAGGCGGTAACAGGCCTTAAAAAGGGAAGCAATTTCGGCCCCTCTGACTTTTCAAAGGATAATTATTCCACCTTGGCAGAATCATATATTGTGTGTTACATGGTACAAAACTCTTGTCCTTCTAAAATAGTGCGTGATCTAAGGGTGATCAATGCCATACAACCTCGTTGAAAATATATCTTGTCGCACCTTGGGCTTTGCATTTTCTGGATCATGAGCAGATTTACCAATGTCAGCAGTAGCAAATGGGAATTAAAACTGCCAAAATCAAGAGGTAGCGGAAAGTTACAAGAACTACCACTCGGCAAACTGCTAGCAATAAAACAAGTAGCAAATTTAAAAAAAAATAATTCTTTTGGTTGCCACCGTTTTTATCCTCTGTCTCACGAGTAATTTATTGTATAGGCTTTGGCACTGAATTTGAGAAAATCAAACCTTTTATTTTGCATGTATTCTGATATGGAGGCCAGCGGCAACACTGACTGTGGCCTGCACAGCCAGTTACCACCCCCACCTTGGGTGGACTCACCGGCCTCCAAAAGTAATTAAATGACCCCGAGTCTAGAAAAATCAGCCAGAGTCAGGGTCGCATCTTTGTGGTCACAGATGCCCTCGTACACTAAAAATGCTCCCCACTTTTGCTAAAGTAGAAAATCACAGCCATGGTTTCTAATGTTGCATGGAAATAAAAGTTACAAGGTTAATAATCCCTCTCAAAGATAGCATTTCTAAACATCCAACCTCACTCCTTGCTTTCTCAATTTGAATGGCTAGTCTCTAATTCTCTCATCATCTACTTGTATGCTGTTGATACCTTTAAATAATTCTAAACACCTGAATAAAACTGGACAGATCACTCAACTGCAACCTTGGCACCAAATTTGGATACAACAAAAGCACACCTGGCAAATTTCTCCTCACATCTGGGGATAGTGTCAAAGCAACAGCCTGACATCGACATGGTTCTTTGAGTATGACTATCAGCCAATGTCCCAGACTTGTCGATCACCATTCCTGAGTATGCCCTGTCCCACTGGCAGGACAGACCCACCAGAAATGGGGGGGACTGTGGTATACAGTTTGGTGTAAGTGCCCCTGAGAGTCCTCAACATTGACCTCATGAAGTCTCATGGCTTCAGGTCAAACATGGACAAGGAAACCTCTTGCTGTGATTACTGCCCTCCCTCAGCTGATGAATCCATACTCTTTCCATGTTGAATACCATTTAGAGAAAGTACTGAGGGTGGGCTTGGGCACAGAATGTACCCTTAGTGGGGCACTTTAATGTCTATCACCAAGAGTGGCTCGGTAGCACCACCACTGACTGAGTTGGCCCGAGTCCTGAAGGACAAAGCTGTCAGACTGGGCCTGCAGCAGGTGGTGAGAGAAACAACACGAGGGAAAAACATACTTGACCTCCTCCTCACCAATCTACCTGTCACAGATGTATCTGTCCATGACAGTATTGATGAGGAGTGACCAAACATTTTTGGAGAATTATGATTGGTCCCTCTGCTATCTCCATCTCAACTTTTTCAATATTCTGGAATAAATACCATCTGAATGGCAAGCTAGAAGCTGTAAAATCTGTCAGACTTGGTGTTTTCCAAACATTCTGTAAATAAAGTTTAGGTAGTTTCCAATTAGGATAAGTGCCATTGTAAATTCGACCTGTAGCCACCATTGGCTGTCGCACCCTTGGTCACCTTAATTTTCACAACTGTGGATCAATGGCAGCGCATGGCTTCAGGTTTATGCAGACTGCTGTAAGACAACCCCACCATTTCATAAATCATGAGGCAAATGAACTGTGCAGCAGAGAATGAGATTTAACCCAGTGCTAGTTATCAATAACATTACCTGGGAATCAATTACAATCATTCAGCCTGTAGGTTTAAACTGGACACTGGTCCGTTGGTTTTAGTTTACCACTGGCCCTGCTTCAATTGTAACATGATCCCGAGAACATATTTTGGTGCATTTTTAAACTTTGGAAAATTATGTTCAGACCAATTTAGAACACTGCACAGCCACGATAATGACGTCAATTGCCTTCACTGCGATCTTACACCTTTAACTCCAAGATGGCAGCGCCCGTTGAGGTGGATTTTAAGATTTTCAGGTTATAAACTCAGGATAAAATCCTTCAGCGACGAAGTGAGCCCAACACCAAAGGTATTTCGATCCGAAGTTGCTACAGTGCGGCTCATTCAAGCCTCTCAGTGTGAAATACCAACCGCTCCTGTCCTCTGACCGTCCGCAGCCGCTGCTTCTTGGCAAATTCTCACTCCATGTGTCGAGGTCATTTCTGTCCCAGGTGGCGTTGCGGCCAGGAACCGAACCAAACCGAAGCGCAGCCTGTGTTCAGTGAGGAGAGTTTAATGGGTTGTTTCTATATTTGATGCGCTGCTTTGGATTCACCAACTGATTATTTTTATGTAAAAGTCGTGGATGATTGGATCCTTCTAATAAAAAAATCAATGTGAGACAGTACATTGGGATAAACCAACTCGTGGCCCCCCCTCCCAAACTGTTGAGAACCCCTGGCCAAATCCATGTGTTCCCAGCAGCCAATCTGCATCTTTAAGACTCCAAAAAAAACATTCTGCACTCCCACCAACCCTATTCTTCACCAACCTTTTAATTACTTCCCATTCCCTAGGATACCCTCATACTCATTTTAAGTCCCTCCACTACATCCCAACTTTACTCTTCCAGCTCGTATGTACGTTATAGCTTCTCCTCTCCCAAATTGGTATCAGAGCCTTCAGTATATCACAGCCGTGCAGTCAATTCTCTCCCTGAACCACCCCATCTTAGCATATCTCTCCCCGTGATCAAAAGTGTCTTCAAAACTATCTCAATCCTAGTTTCATCCATCAACCCCAACCTTCTTCACAAACTCCTACTTGGTATCCCTGTGTTTTTTTAATCAAAGGGCTAGGTTCTGAAATTGAATTCTATAAAATCTGGGTGAATAGCAGAAACATCTGACTCTGTCAGTCTGGTCCACGTGTAGCTGCATTACATGGTTGACTCTTTATGGCCTCGGAGCAACTATGGATGAGCAATAGAAGGCTGTCTTGCCAGTATCACCCACATCCCAAGAACAATTTTTTTCCCCCTTAAATTGCAATGATAGTGAGCATGGTTAACTGTATAGAACCACAGGTGACTTCAGGAGAACACACACAGGTTAATCGGCTGGGCAGATAGATGTTATGTGAAATTTAATGAGAATTCAGGAGGAAAAATGATAAATTTGGAGAAGCAGAGTCTTGGGATTCAGATGCATAAATCTTTAAAATATGTGGTTTGCAAAAATGAGGAAAAAACAAATTATTTATACAAATAGTCTTTCTCGTTCTTTGAAGTTTATTTCCACATACAAAGCTTTCTGGCCAAGTCCTCATTTCACTTCTGACCTGCTATGATTTTGAACAGTGTTTTAGTGGCCCGGAATTTGTGGTCGGCAGCGAAGCGAAGGCATTCGCTGCTGGTCCCAAAGTACGCTTCGCAGAAGGATCTCTCAATCTCTGTCAAGAACTTTGGGTTTTCTGACATTCAATTCAAATTGACAAAGTATAGTGGGAATTCCCCTAGTGCGAACTGCTGTGACATTCACAAGCTGTCTAAGCAGCCAATCAAAAGATAGAATTCTCGGATTGCGAACAAGGAAGTTAGTAAGCCCTTAAAATTCTAACTTTAAAAAAAATATTAGAGCAAAACAAAGATTGGAGCTCTCGCATGAGGAAAAGGCAAACCTAAAATAAAGATGGACAAACTTTAAAAAAAACATTTTTTTAAGCAACTTTAATTTTAAAAAAACGGTATATATTTTAAGTTTCTTAATTTTAATTTTATTACAATGGACAAATTTCATACTGCACAAAATTAAAATTCGTTGTCGAGGCTCTTAACGTTTGTTTAGCTGTAATAATGCTGTCAAAACCCCAGTTATACCTAATCCCTTTGGGTCTAACTTTCAGCAGGGAATTTAGCAACGCAATTACTGCAGAAGAGCCAAAGTTTTTGTCACTCTCCCTGATTAGGTAGGGGGTGTTTTGGAGTGTCATTGACAGACCGCAACTTTAGGAATTCTGCATGCTGCCTCACATGAGCCAAAACCCAAAGTTGCGGTCAGTTTCAAAAGTGGAATGATGGCAAGCACTGCCAGTTCACCGTCATCCCGCCCTCAAATTCCGGGTCAATGAGTTTAAATACTTACTAACCTATATGATGTTTTCCAGCTGCATGTTTTATAGTTGCATTTATTAACTAGCATTTCATTGAAAGTTATTTACGCACAATGATATTGTCACTGACTTGTTTCAATGCTTTTGCTGGTCTTGTAGGTTTTATAGGGCAAGGACTTTATTTGCCTGTGGGTCTGAGTAGTACTGTGGAGTTTAAACTTCAAAAAATGAGGAATACTGTGCCTACATTAATTCATTTTTTGGAGCACTGTAACAAAATTACTGTTGAGGGCTATAGTAAACAATGACTGGGAGTTGCACGGGTTGATTAATCAAGATGAAAATTGATAAAACAAGTAAAATAGGCTACCCTATATTTTTTCAAAAAAACAGATCAATTTGAGAAAATTATAGTTACAACCATGACGACTTGCTGATCTTGATTGCCTAATTGGCCCATAGCCAAGTACCAGTAACAATGTTTTATCAAGAAAACCATGGAGTTCATTTTATGCAACTGGGATCAAAACCAGTTATTAAGTTATAGACATTGTGAGTGGCGCACACAGACTGACTCAACCATGAAGAACACATTGTTTGCACCATGAAGAACACATTGTTTGCAGTAATTAAGGGTGTGCTGGGCAGGGTTGAACTTACTGCCAACTTTCTCCTTTATAAACAAATGTTCTCGCTGATTTTAATCTTGTTCACAGTTAATAGAAAAAAGCCTTATTTTGACCCCAAAAATACGAACATTGCTGTTTTATATTGCTCTGTTGGAGACTTTATTGTGAAATAGCTAAACTTCAATTATTCTTAAAAAAAACATCACATATTTAAAAACTGTATTTTCAAACAGACTATTTGAAGGTCTATTGAATGACTCACTAAAGATTGCATTGATCTGAATTACATATATTTGATTTGGGTGTTGATTATAAACCATAGCAGCTTTTTAATGTTTGGTACTTGTGTTGTACCAGAATAAAACTACAAAATAAGTGTGATCCAAGTAGTTAAAAGATTTCTCTTCCAAAGTTCAGGATCATGGTTGGCTGTCATAGCAGTTTGTTAATAATCCAATTAAAGAATGAAGCTTAAGTTTGTTTGTCAAATGAACTAGAGGTGGGATTACTGCTAGTAATTTACTAACTGCTATATAGTAGTATTTCATATTTTTCCAAGGGTTAAGAGACTTATGTAGCGGACATTTAAACAAAGCTAGGGTAGATCTCAGCTGGGGGAGCAGCAGGGGAGTCAATAGTCTTGGTGCATCTAAGTTACAGAGTGGCACGTCAAGCAAGTCCTTTTCCAGATAGAAATCCAGTGACCTCTACTGGAATTGCACAAGTCGACATCTGGTGATGACAGGATTGGGCATGGGCTTGGTTGTAATGTCTTCTGCAGTCAAATAGACTGTCGGCATTCACTGTTGAATCGTGTACATGAAAGAATAGTCACTTGGATAAGAAATGACTGCTGTCTGAAGAATAGTACCTCTTCGAGAGAGGAGGGGACACAATTAGGAAGGAAGTGGAAAATTTGAGAGTAATTTTTGTTTTTTCTTTTATGGCACTTGGGCATAGCTCCATGCAGGATATTGTGATTACAGCATATGTTCATCTAAAATTCCAATATGCTGAAGCAGATTCTATATTAAACTTACAATGATAACTTTTAATAGTGTGTTTACTGCCTGATTTGAGCGATCCCAGAGGAATATCCAATATATGAGAAGTGTTAGAAATAGCCAAGTTTAAGACTATCTCTGGCCAATAATAATCAGGATCGACTGTAAACCAATCTGGTAGATATATTGTATTTAATCAGAGTTTAAGACGGAATATAACGCATTAGTTATACAGCAAAAACATACGACTATAACAGATAGTTGATCCCGATCGGACAAATGGCTGGTGCACATGAGTAGTTCTCTGCCTTGCAGTCTCTTTCTCTAGCTCGAGCTTCCTTTGGTAAAGCATGGGATCACTGAGTTTTTGACCAGCTCAACTTCTGTTTCACTCTCCCTTCACACCGTTTGTGAGTATAACCTTGAACAGGCTACTTTTATTATTTTTTTAAGGGTGGGTCTGACATGGGATATTGACGAGACCTTGACCTATAGAGGTTTCCCTAAAAACTCAGTATCAAATAAGACTTTGAGTTCTTTGTCTAAAGATGTCTTCTGATTTTCTTGGCCACATGTCTGTCTTTATACTTCCCAGAGTTTGTTCTTTGAAATTTGTTTCATCTCTCTTATCCCTATTCTCTCCTTTGATCCCATGAGACCAAACCAGAAAATTGCTCGCTTTAGAGTCATTATCTCCTTTATGACTTGGTAACATATTTACGTTAACTCTCTCAACTTCCATCCATTCTAAATCTTTCTATAGCAAATTATCTTAAAGATACATAAACAAAGCTGAAGTTTTAACTTGAAAACAACAGATAATGGTTGTCAGAGTGCAGAATGCTATAACATCTCAGCAGGGTACCAAAACATTAGCATTTCTAAGCATCTAATACTTGTCTCAGTAGACATTTTGACTCCTGTTCAAAACAACAGCATTCTTATTTTTCGTGTCAGTTTCATACATTTTGAACCCCTGATTTTTAACAGAAGAGACCATAAAGTACATTTGGTTATAATAATTCATTATATGGAACATCTGGGACTTTGATGAATTACGGGAACAATAGTCTATCTCCTTAACCGATTAAGTTTAAGGATTTGAATGATTGACAAAGCTTTGAAGTGGCAGCTTGAACATTATTTACACAAAGTTTATCACTGAATTACATGTACTTCTAAGTTTTTTTTTGCCGATGCACCATGACACACGAATAAGACAGCCTCCTGCCCAAGGCTCAGATTATTCGATTTTTTTAATTCATGAAATTCAAGAACCTAAGACAGCTACCGCCTACACGAGAAAGATGTATATTTTATAATAATTCAAAGCACGTGTTATGTGTGGAATCAGCACCGTGATTGTTGGCTGCTTAAACTTAAGTAGACCCACATACTTTGAAGGGAGGGTGGCGGGGGCAACTCTATAACCTTACGAGCTAAAATTAATTGAGCATCGACTTTACTCCTTGCCAAAATCCGCACCAATCAATTTAACAAATCAGTTAAGCAAACCAATTTAACTTGCATCCTTTGCTTTATGTGGCATCTACAGAATAATTACCATTCAATTGTTAGCTGGTTTCAAAGTGTAAGGCCATTGAAACAAATTACCCCATTAGCAGTGTCATCGTCATCGTCGTCATCATCATAGGCGGTCCTTCGAACGAGGATGACTTGCTTCCACTTGAGCTCTCAGATGTTTCAATGAAGGACCCGATGTTCCAGTCCTGAACTCCAGTTGAGGGGGTGGAAGATGCCTGTGCGTGGATATTTTTAACGTGTGGTGACTATTGCATATCAGCCACCACACGGGCTTGACAAAGCTAGGCCTTTATCCGGTGGCAATGGTTAATCAGGACGACTGGAGACCTGCTCTGCTGCACGGACCTAGTGCACACACATCGCAGTTAGCTTATAATAAAAACAGAAATGCTCAGCAGGTCAGGCAGCATCTGTGGCGAGAGAAACAGTATTAATGTTTTAGGTTGATGACCCTTTGTCAGAACTGGAAAAAGTTAGATATGTAACAGGTTTTTAAGCAAATGCAGGGGCAGGGAAAGTGGGACGGTGGGGGGCGGGCGGGGGGGGGGGTGGGGGGAGAGAGAGGAGGAGGAGGAGGAACAAAAGGGAAGGTCTGTGATAGGATGGAAGGCAGAAGAGATTAAAAGACAAAAAGGATGATGCTGCAAGACAAAAGGAGATGGTAATGGGACAAGTTAAGAAACAAAAGATGAGTCTAGATAGGGTGTAAATGGAAATGGCAGAATCATCAACAGCTGTTATGGGAAAGAAAAAAAATAGGGGCAGAGGTCATGGTTTGAAATTGTTGAACTCGATGTTGAGTCCAAAAGGCTGTAAAGTGCCTAAACAAAAGATGAGGTGCTGTTCCTCGAACTTGCGTTGAGCTTCATTGGAACAGTGTAAGAGGCCAAGGACGGAGAGATCAGAGTGGGATTGGAGCGGAGAATTAAAGTGACAGGCGACCGGAAGCTCGGGTCATCATGCTTATAGACTGAACGGAGGTGTTCTGCAAAGCGGTCGCTCAATCAGCATTTGGTCTCCCCAATGTAGAGGAGACCATATCTTGAGCAGTAAGTACAGTATACTAAATTGAAAGTACAAGTAAATCGCTGTTTCACACGGAAGGAGTATTTGGGGCCTTGGACAGTGGGAAAGGGAGGAGGTAAAAGGGCAGGTGTTGCATCTCCTGCACTTGCACGGGAAGGTGCTGTGGGAAGTGGAGGGGGTGCTGGGGATGATTGAGTAGTAGATCAGGGTGTCGCGGAGGGAGCGGTCCCTTCGGAATGTTGAGAGGGGAGGGGACGATGTGTTTGGTGGTGGATGATGCTAAAGTTGGCGGAAATGGTAAATGATGATCCATTGAACGTGAAGGCTTGTGGGGTGAAAGGTGAGAATAAGGGGAACCCTATCGTTCTGGGAGGTAAAGGAAGGGGCGAGAGCAGAATTGCAGGAAATAGAATGGACACGGTCGAGGGCCTTGTTAGACACAGTCAAGGGCCTTGTTAACCATGGCGGAGGGGAATCCTCAGTTGAAGAAAAAGCAAGACATATCGGAAGCACTAGTATGGAAGGTGGCATCGTCAGAACAGATGCAAAGGAGGTGGAGAAACTGTGAGAATAGAATGGAGTCCTTACAGGAAGCTGGGTGGGAGGAAGTGTAGTCCAGGTAGATGTGGGAGTAAGTGGGCTTATAGTGAATGTTTGTCAATAGCCTATCCCCAGAAATGGAGACCGAGAAGTTGAGGATAGGAAGAGTCGGAGCTGGACCATGTAAAGTGAGGGAAGGGTGGAAATTGGATGCAAAGTGAATGAAATTTTCTAGTTCAGGGCGAGAGCAGGAGATGGTACCGATACAGTCATCAATGTACCAGAAAAAGAGGTGAGTGTAGGACTGGAACAAAGAATGTTCCACATATCCCATGAAAAGACAGGCACAGCGAGGACCCATGCGGGTTCCCATAGCAACATCTTTAATTTAGAGGAAGTGAGTGGAGTCAAAGGATAAGTTGTTCGATGTGAGAACAAGTTCAGCCAGGCGGAGGAGGGTGGTGGTGGATAGGGACTGGTTGGGCCTCTGTTCAAGGAAGAAGCAGAGCGCCCTCAGGCCATCCTCGTGGGGGATGAAAATGTAGAGAGATTGGACATCCATAGTGAAAAGGAGATGGTTGGGGCCAGGAAACTGGAAATGGTTAAAGTGGCAGAGGGCATTGGAAGAGTCGCGGATGTAGGTGGGAAAAGACTGGACAAGGGTAGAAAAAAAAGAGTCCAGATAAAAGAAATCAGTTCCGTGGGCAAGAACAGGATGAAACGATGGGTCTACCAGGGCAGTCCCGTTTGTGGATCCTGGGAAGGAGGTAAAAGCAGGCTTTGCGGGGTTGACGGCTGTGGAAGGAAGATCTCCAGAGAATAGGTCAATGACGGTCTGGGAAATTATGGCTTGATGTTCGGTAGTGGGGTCATGGTCTATGGGGGGATAGGAGGAGGTGTCAGAGAGTTGACGTTCAACCTCCACAAGGTAGACGTCGGTCCGCAAAACAACAACAGCACTGACCTTGTCAGCAGGTTTAATAATGTTGGGGTTGGACCCGAGAGAGCGGTGTGCTGCAAGTTCAGAGGGAGGTAGGTTGGAGTGAATGAGGGGAGCAGAGAAATTGAGATGGCAGTTCGTAATGAAAAGATCTAGAGAGGCTAAGAGGCCAGAGGGATCCGGGTAGATCTAACTTTCTACGGTAACTTTAATTCTTATTTACAGTGTAACTAGCAATTTCTTGACTTTCACAGGGGAGGTTGATAATGAGCTTTGGTTTTTGCTAGGCTAACAGCAGAGCAGCACAAATTGTCCAGCAATTCGTGCTGATTTACAACTCACTGGGTATCTTCCTCGCACAAGTGTCTGGATTGTTATACACACTTAACGGCGTGCACCTTCAACTCGCAGTTATATTGCTAGCAAATTCTGGCCGATTTATTAACCTTGTCTGACTAAACAGGAGTACTACACTGTTGGCTAAACAAACAATCGGTCAAATTTTGCTGTAGCAGGGCATCTAACAGTCTGCATCAGTTAGACTTGCCTTTGCACGTTTAGGTTTTTACATATTTTGCATAGGAAGTTGCCGAAAGTGCGAGCTGATAACATCGCAGCGAGGGAAACAGGGCATCTCGGACCCGAGTGACCTGGGTAAGCAACTGTGTATCTCCTTAACCAGAGTGAAGGTTTGTGAAATTAACAGCGCAAGGACGGAGAAGGAAGTGTAAATTAAACTGGGCGAATTCAGTGTCAAATCAGTTAGGGAAGACAAGATAAAGAGCGGGAAAGAAAGATTGGATTAAGAGACCGAGAGTACAAATTCAACATAAGGAAAAAGTAAAAAAATGCTCTCTGCATTTTAAATTTAACATTTTTTAAATTTCCAACAATAAAACCTGAAGGAATGAGACACCACACTTGTAATAGTTAATTTTCAGTGCCAGAGAGATTGATTGACAGTAATTAATACTTATCATGTCGTTAAAATGGTACTTAGACTGGAATAGACAAGATCTAACTTTCTGCCTCTGCAGTATTTTGCTTTTGATTTAACTTTGTGTTGAGTTTAGTTCGTATCTACCGCACAAGTACAGCAACTTCACATCATTCAGTGCATTTCAATAGTGAGTCAGACTTGCCGTTTTCGCAAAGCTAATGGTGGAGTGACGCAACTCAGACAGCAACTTTTGGATATTTGAGTTTAACCGTGCATTTATCCCTCACCTGAAGTTACTCCACCATTTGCGCATAAATAATGTCAAGCGCCATTCGCCTCACTGTTATTTTGACAGGAAAATCTGGGCCAATGTGTCACAATGAAGCTTTTAAAAAAAATGTTGTGATTACTAAACAGGTGGGCATTCTGTTGAAATAGCCTTAAGGTTGTAAAAGGTGAACATTCAGTTTGAAAATGTCTAATTGATGTACGTTCCTATGAAAATTATTTATTATGTTTTTGATCTAGGTTACTAGCAATATTTATTCCTTGTTTCACTTTAGATATTTGATTTGCCTTTTTTCCATAGTGAATCAGAGGGGGTCTGAGTTGCACTTTAATCTGATTGTGCTGATATATATTTGTAACTTAGGTGTTGTACAGCACTGGCTTGAATCAACCTGTTTAATAGGCCATCGTTGCCTGTGGCAGTTTGCCCAGAGTGCTTTGTTGCATCTGATAGGATGAAGTTTGGTAAATTATTAATATGGTTTCAGGGCACTGTATACTAAATGCAGTGATATTTTTATTGGCTAGAGACGGCTGACAGTTAGGCATGTTGTTAATGATGCTATAGTAACTAAGTTAAACGTGTCTCCAAATAGTAGTAAAGTGCAATCTGGCAGCAGCAGATAGGATTCAGTTGTCATGGGAATTGGAACTAATCTTAATGTACAAAAACTATAATCCAATCATAATCAGTAATCAGACACGTGTAAACATAAATATTAAAGCAAAAAGTTAAATTAAATAGATGATCTGGTGAAAGACTTCACACACAGTTAAAATGATTGCCGCAGATTGCCAGAAAACCCAATGATTGCTTCAATCACAACCTAACAAGCAATGCAGAATCAATTGTTTTTGGAATTAACTTAATTGAAATTGAATTTTCATGTACATCAAATCAGCTTAAAAGTGGTTAACTAAATAGTCAAGTGTGTATTTCATGTCTTGCACAGTACTTTTCTAAAGTCGCACAGAATCCTCTCCAGCTTCTTCACATTGCCATTTGATACTAATGCATATGTCTAAAGCCAGCTAATGAACAAAAGAAAAGATGGTCTGAGTAGCTAAACCAAGTGTGCACAAAGGTATTTTCCTCCTTTAGGGAAGTTAGTGACTTAACTATGAATTGATATTGCCCGAAATGGAATTCATTAATTGATTGGCACAGCCCTAATTAAATGTAAGTTAAGTTTGCAAATTTAGAACATCAAGTTTGGGTTTCTGTATGGAAGGGTGATAGGTAATTAAGGGATTTGATGAGTTCATTGACATTCTATACTCTGCTCAATATTCTTTAGTGTGCTAATTGTTTAGTGTCTGGGGAAAACAACTGCTATTTAGTCATTTTTATTATTTTTTATGGTTGGGAATGCTGGGTTTCCTTAAATTCGGATAGTTTATTTGGAAATAGCATTGCCTGAGGAACACACCAATGTGGTGGTTTGGGAATTTCCTTAGCTAACATTTTATCTTCATGAATTTTCCTTTTTATTTTGCACTGATGCACAGATATGCAATGTAGGACCAACTGTAAACTGCAGAAACAAACTCTGGGAACAAAAGTGCTATTAAGGAGCAGAGTAAAATCTAAAGATTCCCTATGTGAGAAATATTGGAAAATAACAACAAGCACAGTTATTTAAGGATTTTGTTTTACCCTCTCTCTTTCTCCACTTCTGTCCTGAAGGTAGTGACTCTTGCTGAGGTATAGGTACTAGCGTGCTGGCAGTTCTCCAGTACAACACTCAAGTGGCTATTCTCGTGTAAACCTATATGCTGAGAGTCAGCAGGCTATTTTGCGGTGATGTGCATCATAATTGAGCCCAATTCTGTATGCATCCACCTGTTACCTGCTTGAGATCTACCTTTGCACAGGCTGGGAATTGAACTTTGGACTTTCTGTTTATATAGCAGTTATAAGGTTGGGTGTGCTGTAGATACTATCTTGGTACAGTGGCATTGGTCGCTCCTGTAAGCGGTCTGAGTATCTTACTTTTGCGGGAGATGACTCATACTACCCTATATTCGCTTGCATGATAACATGAGCCAGGCGTGTAACAATAGTGCCTCCTTGTCACCTAAGGCAGATATTTGTATCTTTCACATGTGAACAACTTCAATGTCTCTGAAGGCAGGCTGAGTAAACATTTTTGTGAGAGAAGGCCAGATATGAGTCATGTTGCTTAAAATTTTGGTACGGTGAACTTGCAGAACAGTTGTCATGACTAGATATGTGTTATATCATCGTACAATTTAATTTTAACATAATACAAAATAATGAACACGCCATGTCAGTGGCTCATCTTATTTGACTAGCTAAAATGGATTCTAAGTATCCTTCAGTATTTCTAACCTCTGCTTCAGTGGAAGTTTTCACAGCTTTCTCTTTAACAAACCAAACTGTGCTCACAGTTTTCCTGTTTCAAGTCTCTCTACTCTCTAGTCTCCCTCTGTTCATTGATACTATGAGTGTGAGCTGTTTTTCAATTACCTAAACAAGCTAAATTACCTATGGTTTAGATTCTGGGGGAAACAACTGTCATTTAGAATATTAACCACCATTAGAATATTAACCACCATTTATCTTGTGCCTTTTTTTAAAAAAAACCCATCATTAATAATATCTCCACATATGCTGCCTGACCTGCTGAGTGTTTACAGCATATTCTGTTTTTTTTTTAAATCCTTTCTGTGGAAACATGGTGAAAATAATCCTGAAATTTGACACTGGCTTAGTATTATGCAGTGCATTTTTCTAGTAAGTAATCTGCATACCCTGTGACTAGCTTTTAATGGAAAAAGTGCTCAGACGTGTGTGTGTGTGTACAGATGAATTGATGGAAACGTTTGCTGTTGACCAGTACTTAACTGCCAGAGTCTGTTTTGCCTACCTATACTCAATGAATTTGATGTGGAAAAATGGTTAGCATGGTGAAATGTGTTCCCCAAAATGTCTTGTAATAAAAACAGAATTTCACTTGTTCAGTCACCATAAACCAGTCGGCATAATTGTAATCTGATAGAATTACAGAATGTAATCCCCAAACCCTCCCCAGTAAAAATCCCACACCTGAGTGTAATAAAAGTTGAATTTGACTTGCCTCAGTCACTACAATCCAGTGGCCATGTTTATAGATAATGGAACAGCTTAGAATCAACCAGTTGGCAAGATAGAGCTGTTCTCTATGCTGTATAGTGAAAATGATGCTGGTTAAGGTTAGTGAAACGTTCAAAGTTAAAATAGGAGTCCAAATGTTCGTAAGCTAAAGAGTGAAACATTAATATATGAATACTCACCTATCCTCTCACCACACACACACACACACACACACACACACACACACACACACACACACACACCTGTAAGTGCAGTAGTATTTTCTCAGGTAAGTTATTAACCTTTATCTTCTTGTTTTCAGGTGAAAAGAAGTTTTCCTGCCCAGAGTGCTCGAAGCGCTTTATGCGGAGTGATCATCTTTCGAAACATGTTAAAACCCATCAGAACAAGAAAGGTGCTGCTGTTGTCCAAAGTGTTGGGAGCGCCTCGCCAGACATGGAGGCATCTGTGGCAGAGGTTCTAGTCACTCCCAGAATAGTCGCTATAACTACCGCTTCCCAGGATTCCAGTCCAGCAATGCCAGCTATGGCAAATAGCATAGATGAATACTGATACCATGCAGCAATCCAGATTCAGCACTTGTCAATTTATTTCGAAGAAGTAGAAACAATATTCAAAATTTACAAGAGTGTGGGGGGACAAAACAACTCGCTAGATTGCAATTCGTAACCTGTTACATAGATTTGGATCTAACATTTCAACTGGACAAAGTAGCAGTATACAAATTAGCTGTTCAATTTCAACCATTGTTAAATTTATTGAGTATTGTGATTTAAACAATATGCAACAGCTTATCACTGTTGACGAAAAAAATGCCATTATTAGGATAATCCCTATTGTAAACAAAATTGCTTGTTTGACACAATCCAAAGTTTTTTCAATGATGCTTTTTTAGTTTTTAAGGAGTTTAATTGTGCAATCTTAATCTACAGACATTAATTATAGAGAACTCTTTAAAGAAAATTCCATTAAAAAAATTAAGATCTCAGTCAGCTTGCTTTCTACCACAGTCTTGGGCAGATCGTATCTGATGATCACAGTGCAGTAACCACATTGATTATTCTAAGATGTTACTGATTTTAAAATATCAGTTTCTCAACTCCCCATCTTCTCAGTGGATGACAATCGAAATTTAAAAATAATTCTATATGCTAGAACCATTTGCTTTTACAGGTACCCAAATTAAAAAAGAATATATATGAAAAAAGTGGATCCAGATACATTGGTAAGTAGCTACAATAATGTAGAGAGGTTTAATATGATCCTGTTTTGATTCAGCTTCTCAGTAAGGAGGATGATTTTATTCCAAGTTTTATTTACATGTGGAATAGATATCGATTTGTATTTAACATTTAATTGTGATGAACGTTTCCTTAGAAATCCGATGTCTGCAGCTGTTTAGTTATTGGAATAGCTTTCTAGGA
Source organism: Pristiophorus japonicus (assembly GCF_044704955.1). NCBI lineage: Eukaryota > Metazoa > Chordata > Chondrichthyes > Pristiophoridae > Pristiophorus > Pristiophorus japonicus. The sequence continues at coordinate 131,665,791 of NC_091981.1, read as the reverse complement.
TCCTAAGTGTTGGAGGATGTCAGCTAAGAGTAAATTTTGGATACGGAGTGTCAATTGCAACTCTCCTGTATGTCTAAAAAAAAACTACTTCTATTTTTCTTTTATGTAAAATATTTGTTTTACAAACTTTTTCAATTAAACTTGTGCATGAATTTTTTTGTACTCCTATTCGGATTTCTTTTTCATCCAACTTTAATTGTTTAGGCAGAAGTTTGTTGATTTGTTAAAATATTTTCATGAACCAGTTAACTGTTAGTAACCCTGTGAGAGCGGGTTTATTTTGTTGAACTTTCATTTACATATTGGGCTTTTATATGTGCATGTTTGCGCGTGTGTGTGTGTGTGTGCGTGCGTGTGTGTATGTCTTTTTTTTGCTCCCTAGCTCCATCTATCATGAATCATACCTTTTATATAGTATCTGCTTTTCACCAAGCTATCTTTGATAGGGCCTTCTCCTGAAGATAGGCTAGGCACCAATTTGATCTAGTGTCTCAGTAAATGTCTTCTTGAAGACTGTTTCAGTGCTCATTCCTTTTTGTATAAATATGTTTATACCACCGACTTACTCGTGTACTTTGTTGGTCTTAATTCTTGGTACAACTATATAAAATTATGATATATGTATAGTTCTATAAATGGTCAGTGTTGCCATTAGTAATACTTACGTTTATTTTCCAGTGAGTTAGTGTCTGTTGCAAGTGAACATGTCTGTAGAAAATTACAGCACTGAAATTTGCATCTTGATTTATTATTTAACACAAGTATTATTTACTTGCTTATTCTATGCAAGGCCAGGAATGAAGGAGATGTATTTGTAGGTGCAAGTAAACTTGTCCTTTTGGGAAGCAGTAAAATATAAAATTATATATATATAGATTTTCATCAATATAGTCATTAACTACCATATTGTGATTATGCAGTTTGTTTCTGGCCTTGCAAAGTACTTTTGCTTTAACTTATGTCTGCTTCCATTTGTGGTTAGAATCATGCATGTAATGATTAAAAATAAATAATTGCCCATCAAACTAAATTCTAAGTAATTTGCAGATGTTTAAGAGTAAAAAGTACACAATTAATATGTGTAAAAATATTAAGAGGGAATATTGTTGATGATAGTATTTAGGGAAAAAAGAAGTTTTGGTTTTGAATATCAGACTTTCTACAACAAAATTATTAACCTGAATATTTTGTTACAATAATTCACTTGTAAATCTTTTTTTAAAATGTGTTTTCCTGGCATCATAAACTTTTAATAATGGATTCTGCCAGTATGGCCTTAAAGGCACTATTTGTTCACATTTTTATAATGCAAATTTGTATAAAAGAGTGCATTTTGTGGGGGGGGGAAAAGTGTTTTTTCACCTGCAGCAGAAAACCGAACTTGTCCATTAAAATATCCTTTAAGTTGAGATGCTTGTGCTTGTTTTTTTTTTATTAGTTGAATATTCTTGGTAATTGTTTTCATTTATAGGGGAGGGGGACTGAGTCAAACTATTTTTATATTTTTCTTAACATTTATGATTTTATTTTGGTTAAACCACAGACAGAAAGTAATTTACTTTCAACAAGAAAATGAAAACCTTCCTTAAATGGAAAATAACCTGAATGTGCCTCAACAATAAGGCCTGCAATACAAAACAAAACACGGTGACTCTGGACATCGAGTTAAAATAATGTAGAAAAAATGTCAATGTGCTAGAACACAAATGGTCTAAAGCACTCCCACATATGTTCAATCTGCTGGTTCAGTAACTGGTTTGGAAAACTTAATCCAGTACCTAATTTGCTTCTCCTGGTCAATATGACTTTTTTCATGTACTTATTTTCAGCAATGTTATCATTTGTTCTGCAATTATTTGACCTGACCCTGCTGCAGCTAAGTGGGCTGGGTCAGACCTGCTCTTACGGTCCCACCAATGCCCTGTGTGGCTGGCTGCTCAAAAACTGTCCAGGCAATAATTCCCTCTGATTTCTTCCCCCATCCCCTTCACTGCTGGGAAATATCGCATTCTGCCCAGAATGAGGACTGAACGCTATTGAACTTGAACCAGAGTGGTTGTCCATGCCATGGTACTGAGCATGGCTTCTTTGTCCATTTTCCTCTCCCTGTGCAATGTGATTCTTAATAGAGCTTTTTTTCTTCTGCTCATATCAATACAGTGAAACTTATCTCTTATGATCATCCCTGGGCCTGGCCCGATTTGCAGTAATATTAGGTTGGCAAAACTTGCAATTCTCTCTCGGTGTTAAAATAGACTGCCTCATACATTGCAAAGTTCAGGTGGACCAGGATTCTTCAGCATTAGTTACCAGCCTTTGACTCGCGTGTTCTCGACTCCATCCCGCAGCATGCGACCCGCCACCAACTCCGTGAAACTGCAACATTGCACGAAGTAGGCAAAGCCGTAAAACAGCTCAAAAATAACACGGCTACGGGTGCGGATGGAACCCCTGCTGAGGCGCTAAAGTATGGCGGAGAGCTGCTGTTGGCGCGGATACATGGCCTCATCTCTCTCATCTGGAGGGAGGAGAGCATGCCAGAAGATCTGAGAGATGCAGTGATTGTGACCATTTTTTAAAAAGGGGACAAGTCCGACTGCGGCAACTACAGGGGAATCTCCCTGCTATCAGCCACTGGGAAAGTTGTCGCTCGAGTTCTCCTCAATCGTATTCTCCCTGTGGCCGAGAAGCTCCTCCCGGAATCACAATGCAGATTTCATCCCCTACGGGGCACAACAGACATGATCTTTGCAGCGCGATAGTTGCAGGAAAAATGCAGGGAGCAGCGCCAGCCCTTATACATAGCCTTTTTCGATTTTACAAAGGCCTTTGACACTGTCAACCGTGAGGGTCTATGGAGCATCCTCCTCTGTTTCTGATGTCCCCAAAAGTTTGTTAACATCCTTCGCCTGCTTCACGATGACATGCAGGCCATGATCCTTACCAATGGATCCATTACAGCCCAATTCACGTCCGGACCGGGGTCAAACAGGGCTGCGTCATCGCTCCAACCCTTTTCTCAATCTTTCTTGCCGCCATGCTCCACCTCACAATCAACAAGCTCCCCGCTGGAGTGGAACTAAACTACAGAACCAATGGGGAGCTGTTTAACCTACGCCGCCTCCAGGCCAGGTCCAAGATCACCCCAACGTCTGTCGTTGAGCTGCAGTATGCGGACATTCAAAGGCTGAACTTCAGGATGTCGTCAGTGTATTCACTGAGGCATATGAAAGCATAGGCCTTATGCCTAACATCCGTAAGACAAAGGTCCTCCACCAGCCTGTCACCGTCGCACAGCACTGCCCTCCAGTCATCAAGATCCACTGCGCGGCCCTGGACAACGTGGACCATTTCCTATATCTCGGGAGCCTCTTATCAACAAAGGCAGACATTGATGCGGAGATTCAGCATCGCCTCCAGTGTGCCAGTGCAGCCTTCAGCCGTCTGAGGAAAAGAGTATTTGAAGACCAGGCCCTCAAATCTACCACCAAGCTCATGGTTTACAGGGCTGTAGTAATACCCACCCTCCTGTATGGATCTGAGGCACGGACGATGTATAGAAGGCACCTCAAGTCACTGGAGATATATCACCAACGATGTCTCCGCAAGATCCTGCAAATCCCCTGGGAGGACAGGTGCACCAACATCAGTGTTCTCGACCAAGCTAACATCCCCAGTATTGAAGCACTGACCACACTCAATCAGCTTCGCTGGGCAGGCCACATAGTTCGCATGCCAGATACGAGACTCCCGAAGCAAATGCTTTATGCGGAGCTCCTTCATGGTAAACGAGCCAAAGGAAGACAACAGAAACGTTATAAGGACACCTTCAAAGCCTCCCTGGTAAAGTGCGACATCACCACTGACACCTGGGAGATCCTGGATGAAGACTGCCCGAGGTAGAGAAAATACATCCAGGAAGGCGTTGAGGTCTTCGAGTCTCAACGCAAAGAGCATGAAGAGGCCAAGCGCAGGCAGCGGAAGGAGCGCGCAGCAAACCAGCTCCACCGACCCCTTCCCTCGACGAATGTCTGTCCCACCTGTAACAGGGTCTGTGGCTCTCGTATCGGACTGTTCAGCCATCAAAGAACTCAGTTTGGGAGCGGAAGCAAGTCCTCCTCGATTCTGAGGGACTGCCTATGATGAAAATAAGTGAGGGGTTCTAACTAAAATTGCTGGTAGGGAGTTGTGCCATAAGTGGACTCTTTGTTGATATATTTACATAGAATATACAGCATAGAAACAGGCCATTCAGCCTAACTAGTCTGTGCTGGTGTTTATACACCACAGGAGTCTCCTCCCATTCCATCTACCTCATCTCGGCCTTTCAGCATATCTTTCCATTCACTTTTCTCTCATGTACACTTCTAGTTTCCTTTTGGAAGCATCTAAGCTATTTGCCTAAACCACTTCCTGTGGTAGCATGTTCCACATTCTAACCACTCTCTGAGTAAAGAAATTTCTCCTTATTTCCCTATTGGATTTATTAGTAACTAATACTGGTACAATTTCAAAATTTGCAGATGACACCAAATTGGGCATGTAGCTAATATAGAGAACTGTGACAAAATACAGGAAGACATTAATAAACTTGCAGAATGAGTTGTAATTGGCAAATGAAATTCAACATGGAAAGTGTGAGGTGGTAAATTTTGGTAAGAAGAATAAGGAGGCCACATACTCCCTGGAAAATAAGTGTCTAAATGGGGTAGAGGAACAGAGAGATCTGGGGGTATAGATAAATCATTAAAAGCGATACAGGTTAATGAGGCCATAAAAAAGCAAACCAAGCACTGAGCTTCATTTCTTGAGGGATAGAATTGAAAAGCAGAGAAGTTATGTTAAAATGTTATAGTACCTTGGTTAGAGCACACTTGGAGTACAGTGAACAGTCTGGTCTCCATATTATAAAAAGCATATCGAGGCGCTGGAGAAGCTACAAAAAATATTTACTCGAATGATACCAGAACACTGAGGTTATACTCAAACAATTGAACAGGTTGGGGCTGCTTTCTCTGGAAAAGAGAAGAGTGAGATGTGACCTGATGGAGATTTTTTAAATTATGAAAGGGTTTGTTAGGGTAGAAATAGAGAAGATGTTTCCACTTTCGGGCGAGACCAGAACAAGGAGCCATAAATGTAAGATAGTCACTCATAAATCTAATGGGGAATTCAGGAGAAACTTCTTATCAGAGAGTAGTTAGAATGTGGAACTCACGACTACAAGGAGTAATTGAGGCGAATAGTATTGATACGTTTAAGGGGAAGCTGGATAAGCTCATGAGGTAGAAAGGAATAGAAGGATATGTTGATGAGGAATGGTGGGACGAGGCTCGTGGAGCTTAAATACCAGCATGGACTTGTTGGGCCAAATGGCCTGTTTATGCGCTGTAAATACTAGGAGGGGAATTTTAGCCGAAAACAAAGGTTTTGGGTTTGGAGCGTGGGGGTAGTTAAATTGTTAAAAAAAAAATCAGATTCCCGACCTGAACTCGCCTCCAACCCACTCACGTCCGATTTGATGGTTGGGGGCGGGGGGGGGGGGCAGGGTGCAGGACATCAATTTAAATATATTAATGAGGCCTCTTTAACCTCCAATTTGATTTTAACTCCAGCTGGTCGGGTTTTACACACTTCGTAAAACCGGACAGTTACAATAAGGCAAGAACTGCTGCATCCTGGATTCGGGGTCCCCGCCTAACCCCGCGATCTGGCTGGCTGCGGGTGGGAAACTGTGGCCTCGCAGGCAAATCGGGCCCGGCCGTTAAAGTCGGCAGAGCCTGCGGGAAACCCGTTCTCCCAGGTTTTATGCCCATCCCCAAACCCGCCTTCCTTATTAAAATCCAGCCCTAAATATCTTGTACTTATGGCCCCTAGTTTTAGATTCACCCACAAGTGGTAACATTCTCTCCACAGCTACCTTGTCCAACCCATTCATAATTTTAAAAACCTCTATCAGGTCTCCTTTCATTCTTTTTTCTAAAGAAAATAGCTGCAACCTGTTCAATTTTTCCCAATAGCTGTAATCTCTCAAATCTCTTCCCATTCTTGTAAATTTTTTTGCACTTTCTCCAGTGCTGCTTTGTTCTTTTTACAGTATGGAGACCAGAAGCGTGCAGAGTACATTTGTGTGGCCTGACCAGGGTCCTATATAAGTTTGACATAACTTCACCACTTTTGAATTCTATACCCCGAGAAATAAATCCCCATGCTTTGTTAGCATTTTTAATTGCTTTGCTGATCTGTGATGCTGTTTTTAATTATTTATTCACCTGCATCCCTAGATCCCTTTGTTCTTCTACTCCATTCAGTTTCTTTTTTTCTTGGGTGCAGATGATGTTTCGGTTTTTTCCGACCAAAGTTCATCACCTCACATTTATCTATGTTAAAGTTAATTTGCCACTTAATTGCCCAGTCTGTATGTATTCTAATGTCTTTTATAAAGTTGCATTTTTCCTCTGTGTTAGCTAACACCCCCCCCCCCCCCCACAAAGTTTGGTATCATGTGCAAATTTTGATACTGAGTTACTTATTCCTAAATCCAAATCTTTAATGTAAATTATGAATAACAATGGTCCCAGCACTGATCCTTGTGGAACATCGCTTTCTACCTTCCTCCCATCTGAATAATTACCCTTTATCCCTACTGATACCACATAGGTACATTATCAAAAGCATTTTGAAAATCCAATTATATGATATCTACTGCATTACCCTGGTCTACTCTTTCCGTTACCTCTTCAAAGAATTATTTCAGGTTAGTTAAGGATGACTTAATCCGCACGGATTCCAAAAGACTATTTAAAAAATATATATATTCTGTCCTATTTCTACACACTGTTGAGTGGGAATTTGAATTCTGATCAGTTTGAATACGAGTTCCACTCTGGTCCTCAAGTCCTGTCTGTAATGTACAGGTGAATATTAAGTGGGATTTAACACAACACAGCTAAATAAAGTGTTGTAATGTGGGCCAAACAGGTTTAAAGGAGGACATTTTACATTGCCTTCAGTGGTAATTAATTCAGAAGCACAAAGGGTACACTCTATAAAGGTAAGCATAAGTACAGATTGTACTGATTTCACTGCTTAATGATTTATTGTATTTAGCATTATTGAATAGAGTGTTGAGATTGTGCTGTGAAATAATGTTCAGATTGCTGAATATTGGTTCATACTGCTGCATTCTAAAATACCCTAAAGTTGAAAATGGGAACGAGAACGATTGCCATGAATTGGGTCTTTTCCACTTGTATATTGAAACCGTGAGAAAGATTAAAACGTTTTCCCCCTAGTAATATTCAAGCTAACTAAAGGCATGGAAAAAGATAGTAAACTAACTTTTATGTGGGATTAGCTAGTGTTGGTATTTACAGTTGTCTAGACTTGGGCATTATAGGTTTTTTTTTTAAATATAAAATTTTTCGTCAACCAAATACAAGAATACAAATACAAACTCTTATTTTACAAACCTCAAATTAACACCAAGCAACAATGTTATTCCATGTTGGGATACAGAGGTTGAGTATGTTTGCTCCTCTTGGGTAGTTGTAATATTGGTGTGATCCCTTTGTTCTATAAATTTTAAACTCTGTTTTTAATAGATTATTACTTGTCTGCCCGAGTTGGTTTGTAGATTCAGTGAACAATTAAATGAACTGATCTTAAATCAATAATTCTCTGGCTATTATTTGATCACTAATTTAGATTTTCTGTTGCTATTACTTTAGTATTTTAAATGTTAATATTAGAGGGATGGTTATAAGGCAAGACACAAATTAATTTACTCTTCAACCTAAGATTGGGAGAGCTTAACCAGATCAAGAACTGAAAATATTTTATTGCTCTCGTAAACATAAATATGTTAGAAACATAGAAACAAAGAAAATAGGTGCAGGAGTAGGCCATTCGGCCCTTCGAGCCTGCACCACCATTCAATATGATCATGGCTGATCATTCACTTCAGTACCCCTTTCCTGCTTTCTCTCCATACCCCTTGATCCCTTTAGCCAACAGGGCCATATCTAACTCCCTCTTGAATATATCTAATGAACTGGCATCAACAACTCTCTGTGGTAGAGAATTCCACAGGTTGACAACTCTCTGAGTGAAGAAGTTTCTCCTCATCTCGGTCCTAAATGGCTTACCCCTTATCCTTAGACTGTGTCCCTGTTTCTGGACTTCCCCAACATCGGGAACATTCTTCCTGCATCTAACTTGTCCAGTCCCGTCAGAATTTTATATGTTTCTATGAGATCCCCCCTCATTCTTCGAAACTCCAGTGAATACAGGCCCAGTTGATCCAGTCTCTCCTCATATGTCTGTCCTGCCATCCCGGGAACCAGTCTGGTGAACCTTCGCTGCACTCCCTCAATAGCAAGAACGTCCTTCCTCAGATTAGGAGACCAAAACTGAGCACAATATTGCAGGTGAAGCCTCACCAAGGCCCTGTACAACTGCAGTAAGACCTCCCTCCTCCTATACTCTAATCCCCTAGCTATGAAGGCCAACATGCCATTTGCCGCCTTCACCACCTGCTGTACCTGCATGCCAACTTTCAATGACCAATGTACCATGACACCCAGGTCTCGTTGCACCTCCCCGTTTCCTAATCTGCCATTCAGATAATATTCTGCCTTCATGTTTTTGCCACCAAAGTGGACAACCTCACATTTGTCCACATTATTCTGCATCTGCCATGCATTTACCCACTCACCTAACTTGTTCAAGTCACCCTGCAGCCTTTTAGCATCCACTTCACAGCTCACACCGCCACACAGCTTAGTGTCATCTGCAAATATGGAGATATTACACTCAATTCCTTCATCTAAATCATTGATATATATTGTAAATAGCTGAGGTCCCAGCACTGAATCCTGCAGCACCCCACTAGTCACTGCCTGCCATTCTGAAAAGGACCTGTTTATCCCGACTCTCTGCTTCCTGTCTGCCAACCAGTTCTCTATCCACGTCAGTACATTATCTCCAATATCATATGCTTTAACTTTGCACACCAATCTCTTGTGTGGGACCTTGTCAAAAGCCTTTTGAAAGTCCAAATACACCACATCCACTGGTTCTCCCTTGTCAACTCTACTAGTTACATCCTCAAAAAATTCTAGAAGACTTGTCAAGTATGATTTCTCTTTCATAAATCCATGCTGGCTTGGACCGATCCTGTCACTGCTTTACAAATGCACTGCTATTTCATCTTTAATAATTGATTCCAACATTTTCCCCACTACTGATGTCAGGCTAACCGGTCTATAATTACCCGTTTTCTCTCTCCTTTTTTTAAAAAGTGGTGTTACATTAGCTACCCTCCAGTCCATAGGAACTGATCCAGAGTCGATAGACTGTTGGAAAATGATCACCAATGCATCCACTATTTCTAGGGCCACTTCTTTAAGTACTCTGGGATGCAGACTATCAGGCCCTGGGGATTTATCGGCCTTCAATCCCATCAATTTCCCCAACACAATTTCCCTCCTTCGTGAAGACAGAACCAAAGTATTTGTTCAACTGGTCCGCCATTTCTTTGTTCTCCATTATAAATTCACCTGTTTCTGACTGCAAGGGACCTACATTTGTCTTCACTAATCTTTTTCTCTTCACATATCTATAGAATCTTTTGCAGTCAGTTTTTATATTCCTGGCAAGTTTCCTCTCATACTCTATTTTCCCTCTCCTAATTAAACCCTTTGTGCTCCTCTGCTGAATTCTAAATTTCTCCAGTCCTCAGGTTTGCTGCTTTTTCTGGCCAATTTATATGCCTTTTCCTTGGATTTAACACTATCCTTATTTCCCTTTTTAGCCACGGTTGAACCAACTCCAGACAGGGATGTACAATTGTTGAAGTTCATCCATGTGATTTTTAAATGTTTGCCATTGCCTATCCACCGTCAACCCTTTAAGTATCATTCGCCAGTCTATTCTAGCCAATTGACGTTTTTATACCATCAAAGTTACCGTTCCCTAAGTTCAGGACCCTAGTCACTCTCCATCTTAATAAAAAATTCTACCATATTATGGTCACTCTTTCCCCAAGGGGCCTCGCACAACAAAATTGCTAATTAGTCCCTTCTCATTACACATCACCCAGTCTAGGATGGCCAGCCCTCTAGTTGGCTCCTCGTCATATTGGTCTAGAAAACCATCCCTAAATACACTCCAGGAAATCCTCCTTCCACCGTATTGCTACCAGTTTGGTTAGCCCAATCTATATGTAGATTAAAGTCGCCCATGATAACTGCTGTACCTTTATTGCATGCATCCCTAATTTCTTGTTTGATACTGTCCCTACCATCTCTACTACTGTGTAGTGGTCTGTGCACAACTCCCACTAGCGTTTTCTGCCCTTTGGTATTCCACAGCTCCACCCATACAGATTCCACATCATTCAAGCTGATGTCCTTTCTTACTATTGCGTTAATTTCCTCTTTAACCAGCAACGCTACCCCACCTCTTTTTCCTTTCTGTCTATCGTTGCTGAATGTTGAATATCCCTGGATGTTGAGTTCCCAGCCTTGGTCACCCTGGAGCCATGTCTCCGTAATCCCAATTACATTATATCCGTTAACAGCTATCTGCGCAGTTAATTCGTCCACCTTATTATGAATACTCCTCGCATTGAGGCACAGAGTCTTCAGGCTTGTCTTTTTAACACACTTTGCCCCTTTAGAATTTTACTGTAATGTAGCCCTTTTTGATTTTTGCCTTGGGTTTCTCTGCCCTCCACTTTTACTTTTCTTCTTTCTATCTTTTGCTTCTGCCCCCATTTTACTTCCCTCTGTCTCCCTGCATAGGTTCCCATCCCCCTGCCATATTATTTTAACCCCTCCCCAACAGCACTAGCAAACACTCCCCCTAGGACATTGGTTCCGGTCCTGTCCAGGTGCAGACCGTCCAGTTTGAACTGGTCCCACCTCTCCCAGAACTGGTTCCAATGTTCTAGGAATTTGAATCCCTCCCTCCTGCACCACTCTTCAAGCCACGTAATCATCTTGGCTATCCTGCTATTTCTACTCTTGACTAGCCTGTGGCACTGGTAGCAATCCTGCGATTACTACATTTTGAGGTCCTGCTTTTTAATTTAACTCCTAGCTCCCTAAATTCAGCTTGTAGGACCTCATACTGTTTTTTCACCTATATCATTGGTACCTATATGCACCACGACAACTGGCTGTTCATCCTCCCCCCCCCCCCTCCAAAATGTCCTGCACCCGCTCCAAGACATCCTTGACCCTTGCACCAGGGAGGCAACATACCATCCTGGAGTCTCGATTGCAGCCGCAGAAACGTCTGTCTGTTCCCCTTACAATAGAATCCCCTATCACAATAGCTCTCCCACTCTTTTTCCTGTCCTCCTGTGCAGCAGAGCCACCCATGGTGCCATGAACTTGGCTGCTGCTGCCCTCCCCTGATGAGTTCTTTTAATGAGCCCCAAACCAGGAATTAACTGGTTTAATACTTTTCTATATAGCTTATTACTGACAATTCAAAATCCCATATGTTCACTGCAGCAATTACTGCCAAAGGTATAGATTAATTTGCATGCCATCCAGCAGCTAGGCTTAATGTTTTTCAAAAAGCAGGGAAAGGTCATTGGAGACAAATAAGAGCGGTTTTATGATCGCCCCAGAGAGCATGCAGGGAACTGCGGGTAAGTTATCTTTGAACTACACCATTGGAATTCAACCCATGTTGCTCAAATTCTCGCTTTGAGATGATATTTTTAGCATGTTAATCTTTGAAGCAATTTATGTATTAATTTTTTTAAATGAAATGTTGCAGGTGCATATAAGTAAATACTGTAGTAATTTTGTTCCACTTTAAATTCCACTTGATATTTTTACACTGTACAGTAAATTTGATTCAGACCTTCGTCTTAGGCATTAAGTGAAGTTTTTTTTTCTATATCCGGAGCTTAAAACGTTCATTCTGTTATACTGCTTTGGAAGGATGTGGCGAAGCCTGATCAGTGAAAGAGAAAGGAACATTACATGCTGAACAAGAAGTGTCACCCCATGAGGTGCTAATTTCTCCAGAGCTGCCTTGTTGAGAGAAAAGAGAGTTGATGGAACTAAAATGGAGTGAATAAGGTAGACATTTTGTAATATAGAGGAAAGGAGCTCTTGGGTATGCTAATCCAAAAATGTATCCAGTCAAATGTATGCTATCTGCTATTTGCATTTGACCAGTAGGATTTGACTTGAGATGGAAGGCCTCTGTTTAGCGACCAAGAACAATTGCACATTTGACTTTTTTTGGTTGCTTAGAGGGGATATACTGTACTGATTCGATAAAGCAGGTCAGGGACCATGATCTTCCAGGGCCCGCCATTCCAGCTCTTTTATAACCTGACCTGCAGAGCTGTTCTCTCACAGGTCGGGCTATAAAAGAGCTGGAGCGGCAGGCCTGGAACATTGTGGCCCCCCGACCTGCGAGAGAACAGCTCCGCAGGTCGGGCTATAAAAGAGCTAGAGTGGCGTACCTCTTCAACTTCCAGTGCGAGTTGCTCCAAGTGTGCGACATTTTTGAGATGGACGACTGGATGACGTCATCAAGACCCTGGTTGCCGTTTTGGAGCGTGGGCAGGAACATTGGCAGGACCCAGGTACAGAGGAGTGGGAAGGTCGGGGTAGATGAGCGGCCAGTGTTTGTGCGAGATGCGGTGAATGTTTGTGGCGGAAGAGCGGCAAAAGATCGTGGTGGTGGTGCGACAGATGAGGGTACGGGGCCCAGAAGAGCCAGGGGCAGCATGGGCCAGCCCACACTGCGATATGTGCGGGCTAGGTCCGTGCAACAGAGCAGGTCTCCAGTTATCTTGGTTAATCCTTGCCACTGGACCAAGACCTAGCTCAGTCAAGCCCGTGTGGTGGCTGGTGTACAACGGTCACCACACGTTAAAAAAATTCATGCACAGGCATCTTCCACCCCTCAATTGGAGTTCAGGACTGGAACATCGGGTCCTTCATCAAAACACCTGTGAACTCGTGGAAGCAAGTCATCCTCGTCCGAGGAACCGCTTATGATGACGAGATAAAGCAAGTGATAAATTAAGACGTAAATCTTTAAAGGTACAATAGACAACTGTACGATTAAGTTTGCATTGCCACAAGAGTCTGCATTGGTGTAGAATATTTTTGTATCTTTAACATTTATTCAACTAGGATTGTATATGGTCTGCAGACTATAATTGAAGCATTGGGCCTCAGTGAAAGATCATCCAGGAATGCACCACCCTCTCGTGCCTCCTCCACCCTCACCTCCAGCAAGTGCGAGGAGCTCATGGACTTTTTGTAATAAAGATCGAGACCATCCGTTCAGCTGCCTTGTCACTTCCCTCCCTTCCCCTAGCCCACTGGGCAAAACTTCTGCTTAGGTTCCCCCTGGCCCTAGCCCTGAATTCGCATTTTTCTCTAGTTTCTCTCCTTTCTCCCCTCACGTCTTCTCCGAACTCATCTTGTCGATGAGACCCACCTCCTGCTCCCTCGACCCTATTCCCATTAAACTGCTGACCATCCAACTTTCCTTCCTGACTCCCATGTTAGCTGATATTGTTGACAGTTCTCTCTCCTCAGATACTGTGCCCCTCTCCTTCAAATCTGCAGTCATCACCCCTCTTAAAATACCATCCCTTGACCCCTCCATCTTTGCAAATTACCGCCCCATCTCCAACCTCCTTTTCCTCTCAAGTCCTTGTGCTGTCTGCTCCCAAATCCATACCCATCTTTCTCAGAATGCCATGTTTGAATCCCTCCAATCTGGTTTCTGCCCCTGCCACAGTACTGAAACAGCTCTTACCAAAGTCATTAATGACATAATATTTGACTGTGACAATGGTAAACTCCCTCCTCGTCCTTCTTGACTTGTCTGCAGCCTTTTGACACAGTTGACCACTCCATCCTCCTCCAACACCTCTCCACCATTGTCCAGCTACGTGGGACTGCACTCTTCTGGTTCCATTCTTATCTATTCAGTCATACCCAGAGAATCACCTGCAATGGCTTCTCTTCCCACTCCCACACTGTTACCTCTTGTGTCTCCCAAAGATCTATCCTTCGCCCCATCCTATTTTTCAACTACATGCTGCCTCTCAGCGACATCATCCCAAAACACGCGTATGCTAGCCAACATTCCCTCTATGTTGTGAGGCCAGGCAGCACTCTGCCAGTCCAGCACAGCCTGGAACTGGCTTTTTCAATGTTAAATTTTGCGCATGCGCGAAACTGTGGGCCACGCACCCAAAAAAGAATTTTGGGGATCATTGACGCTGGCTATACTCAGGTCTACCTGACCACCACCTCTCTCAACCCCTCTACTGTGTCTAAATTGTCAGACTACTTGTTTGACATCCAGTACTGGATGAGCAGAAATTTCCTCCAACTAAATATTGGGAAGACCAAAGCCATTGTGTTTGGTCCCCGTCACAAACTCCTTTCCCTTGCCACCGACTCCATCCTTCTCCCTGGCAAACAAAACTGTTCGCAACCTTGGTGTCATATTTGACGCCAAGATAAGCGTCTGACCACATATCTACGCCATCATTAAGACTGCCTATTTGTAGCTCAGTAACATCGTCCGTCTCCGCACTTGCCTCAGCTCATCTGCTGCTGAAACCCTCATCTATGCATTTGTTACCTCTAGACTTGACTATTCCAACGGACTCCTGGCTGGCGTCCCAAGTTCTACCCTCTGTAAACTTGAGGTGATCCAAAACTCTGCTGCCCGTGTCCTAACTTGCATCAACTCCTGCTCACCCCTCCCCCCTCCCCCCCCCCCCCCCCCCCACACCCCGTGCTTGCTGACCTACATTGGCTCCCGGTTAAGCAACACCTCGATATAAAAAATTCTCATTCTTGTTTTCAAATCACTCCATATCTTCGCCCCTCCCTGTCTCTGTAATGTCTTTCAGCCCTGCAACCCCAACGAGATCTGTGCACTCTGCCAATTCTAACCTCTGGTAGCAGGCAAAGAACTCTGAAAGACTGCCTGGCTGGTGGACGGAAGCACAAATTAGCGCCAGGAGGCTGTGGCCGGGGACAGGTGAGAACAGTCCCTGGCAGTCAGCAGGGGGGAAGGCTCGGGAGAGAGCGAGAGCATTAAGAGATCAGGACTGTGATCAGGTGGGAGAAGAGCTTACAGAGATCGGGGCCACAATTGGGAGGGTGGGGGACGTTCAGAGATCAGGGCTGCGATTGGAGGCTGGGAGGGTTAAAGGATCGGGCCTGCGATTTGTGGGGGGGGGTACATCAAAGAATCAGGTCTGAGGAGGCCAAAGGCTTCCTTGTGGAGCCTGGAGTGAGTACTCCTGCTCCTCCTGGCCCACTGGGAGCTTAAAAACGGGCAAAGTTTTAGTGAGTTGGAAAGGGATCTGGCCCAGTAGACCGTGGGCTGAAGCCTGTCTTCTTGCTTAGATTTTTAGTTCCGTAGTCTCTGTGTGGGAAGTACCTAGAACCATACTAAATATGTTTAAAAATATGTATCTGAAGCAAAAACCAAATATTTCCCAAGTCTGAAAATTGAGTGTGACCAAGAATTAGCCCAAAACAAAGAAAAACATAAAACTGGTTGCTATGGACTTTCTTTTCACTAGCAACGGTGATATATCAGTGCTACTGCTACATTTTAAGAATGGCTAGTGTAAGAATTGGTTAAAAAGAAGCATCACTGAGGACATTGAGGTCTGGATGCATCATATGGTACAGTTCTACATAAATCTAAGTTTTGTTTTCATATCTGTTGCTAAGAAAGAAATCTACCATAGCAACCACTTATTTCATACACACTGACATTTCAATTGGACACCCACATTCATTCGTCAACCATATAATGATATTAATTATAATAAAAGTAATAGTATTGATTTTTTTTAAAAGCTAGAAATACTGAAAAAAACAATAGATCTAAAAAAAAGTTAGAGGCTGAAAAGGAATGAATATCAATCATCATCAGAATCAAGGGTATCTGTTTTCTCAGCCCTAGAAGTCTCGGGTAAGATGCAACATTCTCACAACCTGCACATGAGCAGGTTTTGATGCAAGGTAGTTTGTGGAGAAGACAAGAGCACCTTCCTTGTGCACACTAGGTCTTTTTGCATGAACAATGTGCAAGCTCCATTACACTTGCTGGTGCTGGAGGAAGTGTCATCCAGTCTGTGACAAGTATATCATCTTCAAATTTCCACCCATGGTCCTTTGGAGATGGAATTTCCGGCATGTTCTGAAGACATTGTTTGTGAATTGCAAACTGGTAATTGGCACGCTATATATGCTTGTACAGTGAATCTTTATTTGTTGGCAAGCACTTCTCTGCATAACTTCCAGTCTTGAACATTTGACATTTGACATTTCACATCTCTGCATCCACTCTGCCCGTAGACTTTGCAAGTGTACACCTCTAGTTCTTCACCAAGGGATTGTGAAACAGCAAACTAGGTCCCTAACTTCTCAAATGTTGAACAGTGCTCTTTGCTGGTAATGGGATTTTTGTTGCTTTCAAATTCCCCATTCCAAACAGAGCACTCACTAAATCACATCCTGAAAAACAGTGAAACCCTATGAGAGCAGCACATACATCTTTCCCAAAGTGATTAACGATGCGATGAACATCTATTTTATGCGTGTTGTTCCTCTTCCTGTGTGTCAATGTCCTTGCAGAACACCAAGCAGAGTACACAGACATCAGTGTCAGGATTGTTTATGCTCACTGGAACTGGCAGCAAGTGCGCTGTGAAGCAGTAGGCGTGTATCGACTTCGTCCTGGTTGGAGAATAGTGCTGGAATTGGTGCCACCTCCAGATCAATGTTGCTGTCATTCTGACTTATAACATGACATTCACTTCCATGTCCAACAAACTGTTACATCATCAATAATCTCCTTTACAGACTTGCACTATCTTTCATAGAGGAACTGGAGAAGATTTTCCTTGTCACTGCAAGACAGAAATTTTGTCCACTCCCTTGGAATTTTCTGGTCAGGAGAGAAGATTTTGTTGATTTGCTTTCCTCCAACTGGCCTCTGTCCCCTTTCACCACTTGATGCTGTTGGTCTTGTATCTTCCTGGAACAAAGTGGATCACTCTGGATTTGACCATCTTTGCTTTCAGTTCTTGGACAGCAAACTGTCCAAATGTCGATTGTGATTTCATGACTTGAATCAATGCCATAGCATCCCACACCCATGTTGAACCACTTGGGATCCCATCAATGGTAGGGGGTGGGTTGACTGACCCTCCGAGAAAGTGTAAGAGCTTGACTTTGTCTTGATGAAGGATCCATCATGATTAGGAAGAGTCCAGAATAATACTCCTAACATATGAACCAGCTTCTCATCGATGTCCATTTTTCTCACTGGTCCAACAACTTTAGTCTGGCAAATAAGTTCCGATCTGCTTTCAGAGCAATCTACCCTTTACTTTCGTTATGGTAGATTTTCCTGAGTCCTTGAAAGTCTTCAGTTTCATCATCTTGACGGGATCATGAAAGCTGACATCTTGGTTTTGTAGTCGCTTCTGACAAAAAGTCATGAATGCTTGCTCTTTTCCTTTGCCTCTGTAAGGTCTTTGACTACAGGTGCTGATGCAACTTGGCCTGATGTAATGTGATGCAATTAATCCTGTGTCAAAGGAAGGGTCAAAGGGATTAACCATATTCTGAATGGTGTCCATGACATTCCTCACACACTTTTCTTCATGCTCCCTTGTCTTGTCCAAGTCAACGCAAGATCTTGTTGAAGTTCTATGACCAGCCATCTCTTGACATTCTCTGCTTATAGCAGCCCTCTCGTGTTGTGACAAGGTCCATCTTTGTACAGCTCCCTTGTTGAGAATAAATCCTGTCAAACCTCCCTTTGACTTGGAGTCGTGGTTTGCCGTCTGTTCTATAACTTGATCACATGCAGTCTGAGAAGCTCTATTCCTGCTGTCTCTTGTTCTGCATTGATATCGGGATGACTCTCAAGTTGCACATCTTGAGCCAATAAGCTGAAAGATACCTGGAATAGTTGACCCAGTCATATGAAAAGAACCATGGCATCATGGAGCGAACACTTGACAGATGAAGATCCAAGCTGGCTACTCTGGTTGCTCTGATATATCGCAGCAATTTTTCAACCATATTGATGTAATTGCTCCAGAACTGAAATGTTACATTGTTTTTGTTAATAACAAAGTTCTTGTAGCTACTGATGAGTGTCTGGAGTCTTTGAGTTGAGGATATCATAGAAATCATCATGGGGAAGGCAGCCTGAAGATCACTGCAAGATTGTAAGCAAGGTCCTAATCCTCTTCTGGCAATGTGTCTGTGCAAGCCTGACTTCTCAATCTCTGTCGAGCTTCACACACTCCTGTCTCCTGTTGTAATGATTGCCGCTTACAACACCATTGACAGAACCTGCCGTAACTAGTTCAGATTCGATGACCATGTCTTGAAGACCAGCATCTGCAAATCTTTTCCCGAAGCAAGCTATGAATGCCATTGCAGTATGAAACTCCCCCATGTGAAAAATAAATCTCTGAATGAAGAGGGCATTCGTCCAACGAATCTCCTGGGCTTTTGCGTAAATTGCCTGGTCCATTACCACGACAGTTTTATCCAGTCCGAGCTGATCTGCAATATCAATACTTCATTGCAAGATTTTGTACACTGTACTAAGCTCAGTAGGGTTGGCATTGATGACGGGAATGTAGCCAATGTTTGACTTGGGTGGGATTGAAGTTTTCTGTACCAGTCCATCCTGGCAAGTCATCATTGTTCATCTCTGACAACTTGCTGAGGAAGTACGCACTATTCAAGCACGGTGCATCCTTTTGGATAGCCATGTGATTTTCAAGCTCCAATCGTACTTCCTCATCGAATGGCTGTAGGCCTTTCCTTTCATCTCCACTATACAAGTCAATATTCATGGGGGGGTGGTTGTCGGGATCTTTGTTTCGTTTCCTTCAAGGCAGGTAATTCTGGTTGTTTCGTTACAGTTGACTCATCCCTTTGAATTAGTATGCCATTTGTATTTTGAGTTGTGCCTTTTCCTGACACTCTCTCCTCTCCGAAATCGTTGTCCCAAACCAGTGTTGTGTGTGCATTGGGCTTGATATTGGGTGGAATATACTGCTCACCTCATTGAATCCAAAGCTCAGCCTGTGCTGTGTCATGTTCCAGTACTTGAGAATTTGGAGAACAGTGCCCAGGCCCAGGCCGATGAACTGTGTCGAGCCCGTCATATGACAGACACGGCCAAAGCTGAGTGTTTTGGCACCAGCCTCCTCCCTTTCAATCCTTTATGATGTCTTGGCAAACAGAAGTAATCTTGCGGCTGTTGATGGCATCTACTGCTACCTGTGAGTTATCTACCTTATGATTCTTGTCCATGCCAGGCAATTAAAAAGCTCATCTGGTACCACATTCTTTGTGGCATCCAGAATTAATTCCTTGGCAGTTGGTGGCCATCTCCGTGGAGGAACGACACCAAACTTCTCTTTCATTCGTCGTAGCTAAGATGATACTTGCTTCAAGGGCAACAAAATCTTGTCACAGATATGCAACAGGATTGCCTCATCTTTGCGGGTTTTTGCTGCAAGGAGCAGCTTACCTGCAGTTTTAGTCTCGCATTGTACCAGCCTCTCTCTCCATTTCTTTTGGCATTGTGTCTCTCCACAATGTTCTTGTCCTTGCAGAGAAGACACTGCACTGGAAGAAGATGGGAAACCCTTGCAGTTATAACCTTGGGGGGTCTGTCTTTGAGCGAAGCAGTCGAACCTTGGTGGCAGCTTCACTCAGCTCTTTCTGTACTTGGTTCTGCAATGGCTGCAAAGGAATGATAAAATGGATATTCTAATCAGCACCACTGACAATGGTCCTTGCTGTGTTTGTGTGTGATGACCAGAGTGAGAAGTTTAGAGTTAATCAGTCTACACAGAAATAAGTATATGGGGCTGAAGCAGGCCCATGAAATGGAATGTTTCAAACGGCAGTGTCATTGAACCAAGGAACAAAAGTTGGATATAAAATTTGTAGGCTGACAGTTTCATAGAAAATACTGTAAAATCATGTGTACTCGCATTCATAGTTCTGCTTTTCCCTTTCTTGCTTCTTCTTGGCTCTGTCGATCTTGGATTTATCAGTGAAAACGCATGTCGCACTGCCGATGATATCCAATCGAATTATGGGATTGTTGCGAGTCTTTCTGGTGCAATAACCAGCTCCAGATCTAAAATTTCGATGGCATTCTCTGCAATTTTAGCTACTCTAGTTCCAGTAAATTTCCACTAATGAATACTCGTGAAAAATGTTATCCAGCTAGAGTTTTAAAAATAAATTATGTTGCCTTTGGCTCCTGCAACTACGTGCATGCAGCACATAATTGTTCCGGTCGGTGCATGTAATCACTGACTCAAATCGATCTAGTACAGAGCTTGTGATTGGCTGATTTAGCGGTACTGACAAATACAACAGTTGTGATTGGTCATTTAAGTAACTCGCAATTCCATCATCACTCTGGGTTTTGATGAGATTTCCAATGAAATTTTCTGCAAAATGCTCATTTTTTGAAGATGGGAACATTGATTTTTGTGATAAGTGGTCCCTAAACTAATATTGGTGTGAATATGAAGTACCTCCACAGAGGGGACTACGGAAAAACATTTTTTTGAGACTCTGCCTAAGGTCTACAGATGGATTGAAAACTAAGATAGGCAGGTAAAACAGTAAATGTGTAATGGGAGGCCTTCAAACAGGAGATTGTTTGGTTATTAACTAAACACATTTCTTTGAGGCAGCAAGGAAGGGCATCCAAAACTAGAGCTCCCTGGGTAACTAAAGAAATAGAGGTTAAAATGGGACCGAAAAAGGAGGTTTACAATAAATGTTAGGTTCATAATTCAGTAGAGAACAAAGCTGAATACAGAAAGTATAGAGGAGAATTGAAAAAGGAAATAAGACGGGCAAAGAGAATGTACGAGAAAATATTAATGGATAACATAAATGGAACACTAAAGTCCTTTATAAGCAGATAAAAAAAAAAACAAAGATAGTTACAGGAAAGGTGGGGCTGATTAAGAATCTTGTGGCGACGGAGGGCTTGGCTGAGGTACTAAACGAGTACTTTGCATATAACTTCACTAAAGAGGATGCTGTCAATGTTTACAGTAAAGGAGGAGGTGATGGAGAAATTGGATAAAGAAAGACTTGCGTTTGTATAGAGCCATTCACACCCCAAAGTGCTTTACAGCCAATGAAGTACTTTGTAAATTAGATAGAATTGGCAGTGCTCAAAGTAGAAAAGTCAGCTGATCCGAATAGATTGCTGAGGGCAGCAAGTGTGGCTCTGGTTACAATCTTTTGTGGTGGTGGGGAAACTTCTAGAGACAATAATCCGAGACACAATTATTTATCACTTGGAAAAACATGGGTGAGTCAATGTCGGCCAACACGAATGTGTTAAGGCAAATCGAGTCTGACAAACTTGATTGAGTTCTTAAATGAAATAATGGAGAGGGTTGATGAAGGAAATGCTGCTAATGTGTATACATCATTTTGATAAAGTACCACTAAATAGACTTGTTAGCAAATTTGAAGCCCATGGGATTAAAGTGGCAGTATGGGTACAACATTGGCTGAGACAGGAAGCAGAGTGTAGTGGTGAACGGTTGTTTTTCAGATTGGAGGGAAGTATTTAGTGGCGTCCCCCCAGGGATTGGAGGACAGACGCACCAACGTTAGTGTCCTTGACCAGGCCAACATCCCCAGCATTGAAGCACTGACCACACTTGATCAGCTCCGCTGGGCAGGCCACATTGTCCGCATGCCAGACACGATACTCCCAAAGCAAGCGCTCTACTTGGAACTCCTTCACGGCAAACAAGCCAAAGGTGGGCAGAGGAAACGTTACAAGGACACCCTCAAAGCCTCCCTGATAAAGTGCAACATCCCACCAACACCTGGGAGTCCCTGGCCAAAGACTGCCCTAAGTGGAGGAAGTACATCTGGGAGGGCGCTGAGCACCTCGAGCCTCATCGCCGAGTGCAGGCAGCGGAAAGAACGTGCGGCAAATCTGTCCCACCCTCCCTTACCCTCAATGACTATCCGTCCCACCTGTGACAGGGACTGCAGCGCTCGTATTGGATTGTTCAGCCACCTAAGGACTCATTTTTAGAGTGGAAGCAAGTCTTTCTCGATTCCGAGGGACTGCCTGTGATGATGATGATTGTGCTGGGACCACTACTCTTCTGGATATATATTAATTACCTGGACTTGAGTATACAGGGCATCACTTCAAAGTTTGCGGATGACACAAAGCTTGGAAATGTAGTGAGGATGATAGTAGCTGACTTCAGGAAGATATAGACTGGTGAATGGGCAGACACATTGGGCTGAATTTTAATCTGCAGGTGTGCACGGTTTAGGTGTGAGTGGGGGGGTTAAAATCGGCAAAATTGACTGGAAGCCAGTGCAAACCCGTCAACTTCCACAGTTCACTCAAGCACGTTGGCCTTCGTGAGTGCAACTTCCTCGTGTGAGGCAGGTTGTTCATTACCGAATGCGAATCACTCAACGATATTTCAACACATTTGAGTTAAACGTTGGGTCCACGGGTTTCCCGGGCTTCCTGAAACACGCCAGTGAAAGCAAGGCGAGTACACAGCTGTAATTGAGGGGACTAAATCCATCTTGGGGTAATATGCCAAAAAATACACACCACTCACAGCTACTTTCTTACCTGCTAGTGGGGAAGGTTTGTTCACAATACTTTTGTTGAGAATTTACTTTCTACACTTTAAAGGTTTACTCTATCACATCAGGATGGGTGTTGCTTATGCTGCCATTGATTGGAACTCAAATGAGGACCAAGATGACCAGCACCAGCACCCACAGCCTGCTGGTCACACCTGTAACTGCACATGAGAGAGGGATCAACAGAGAGGTGCAGCTCGCAGGAGGCACTACCCGGGAAATGATATGCAGGCAGAGGCTGAGTTCCCTTGAAATGTCTGAACAGCAGTGTCTCGGGAAGCTCAGGATGTCGCGTCAGGTGGCAGACATCTTCAGCCTCCTAGAAGAAGACCTGCTCCCTGGTGGCCACGCTTTACCAGTGGCTGTCAAAGTCACCACCGCCCTCAACCATTTTCCCTCCGGATCCTTCCAGGGCTCTGCCGCAGACATATCCAGTATCTCCCAGTCAGCTGCCCACAACTGCATTAAACAAGTCACTGATGGCATGTTTGCCAGAGTGGACAATTAATCAACTTTACCTGTGATGATGTCTGTAAGAATGAAGGAGGTATTTGGCAATCCGGTCACCCCTGAACACCCAGGAGTATTCATAAACTGCAAGGGCTTCCACTCCATCAATGTACAGCTGGTGTGTCATCACAAAATGATCTTTATGCAGGTATGCACAAGATTTTTGGCCAGCTGCCATGATGCTTTCGTCCTGCAGTAGTCCAAGTTCCCTGATCTCTTCAGACCTGGAAGCAGACTTAAGGGATGGCTGCTAGACAACAAGGGATACCCACTGCAAACTTGACTCATGGCACCCGTCAGAAACACCAACACTAAGGGCACAACAGTGTTAAAATGAATGGCATATCACTACGAGATGTGTGATTAAATAGGCCATCAGCATGCTGAAGATGTGATTTGATAGATCTGGTGGCCCCCTTCAGTATGCACTAGCGAGGGTCTCCAGAATATGGTTTGCTGTGTTCTGCACAACATTGCACAACATCGAGGCTTGGACCTGCATGTAGACCAAGGCAAATCTCTCAGATCCTCCTTTGACGATTCCGAGGGGGAGGAGGAAGAAGAAAAAGAGGAAGACGGTGATGAAGGCAATGCACCCCAGCTGTTCACATGGCTGCCCAGAATTCCAGGGATCCCTTATTAATACACAGTTCACCTAGGTTGCACCAGTGGAACTATGTCAGCAGAAAATACAATGGCCACTCTTCCTGCTTCCTACACCACCTCCCCCGCCCCCCCCTCCCCAATGCCACAGACACAAAGGAATCCTGCAACCAACCAGGTACCCCTTCGACATCACCATCCCCCTCCACCCCCCATTGGACCCCATCAGTTCTTGTCTTCCCATTCATCATCAAACAAGTTAGAAAGCCACTTAACACCCAGCAACCTCAAATGATCAAGAAAGGAAAGTTTTGAAAAGAATAACATTTATGTGAGCTAAATCAGGAACAAAAACTTGCCAAAAGGACATTTTCTCAGACTCCCATGTGTGTACCCTTGTGCAACTACAAGGCCTTGCTGTTTCTTTTTCTGCTGCTCCTACCTGGTGCAACCTGTGTGGCTTCAGCAGAAGTAGAGGAGGTTGCTCAGATCCTTGCTCTGACTGCTGAGATGCTCTTGGCTGATGTCCTCTGGGCTACACTTGTGCAGGGGTAGACTCTGCCATCGGTCGAGGAGGCAGTATGTACGCTACCGACTGAGAGGGGCCTGTGGGTGAGAAGTGAAAGCATTTTAAATGGAGTCCCCACTCGCATGACCCATTTCGCCATTATCCCTCATGGCCGAGCTGCACTTCACTGCTACCACTGTGCTGGAGAGCACTGCTGCAGATCAGTGCAGCCCTTTAAAGGCCAAGGCTTAAGGTATCTGTCAACCTATTTAAGGTGGCCGACATGTAGGCATCCAGAGTCTGCACGGTGGTGTTGAAGATGTGTTGCATTTGATGTTCCATTGCGCTGGCCACTCTATCCATGGAAGAAGACAGCATCTCAATGGTCTGCGACATCAACCACTCATGCTTGAGGTGGACTCCTCCATTCTCTCAGCAATCATAGTGAGTCTACTTTAAAGGCCTGTCACTATCACATTGTTTGCTGCTGCTTAATGATTCTCCTCTTCATCGATGGCCGCTGGAGTACAGCATCTGTGTCCAATGATGCAAAGCTTGCAGAGGGCTGTGCCTTCCGATTCAGACTCTCCACAGCTGTCCCTGTCTCCCCCATCTGCTCTGGCTCACTTGTGAAGTGTGAGTCACTATCTGTCTCATTAGCCCCACCGAAGTGTGTGTATCTGAGCTGATGCATGGTGTGAATGAGTCCTGTGACGTGCATCCTCAGAAGGGCTCGGCTCCTCTGAGGACTCATCAGCCGTGACGTCCACCCACTCCTGCACATGTGAAGGCCCTGTGGGAGAGAAAAGATATGAAGTAGTTGTGGCAAGGCAAGAATATTGCAAGTTATCATCATGCAATTAATCATATCTCACTCGCTGTTGAAACCAAGTTAATATAACTGCATGCCATATGATGTGGGTGGATTTTGTTTAATTGGGTCACTAGGCAGCTGGAAGCTCCCCACCTGTCAGCTATAGCTCAGTTGGTAGCACTCTCATCTCAGTTAGAAGGTTGTGGGTTTAAGACCCACTCCAGAGACTTGAGCACAAAAATCTAGCTGACACTCCAGTGCAGAACTGAAGGAGTGCTGCACTAGCGGAGGTGCCGTCTTTCAGATGAGACGTTAAACCAGGTGGGCACTATTTCAAAGAAGAGTAGGGGAGTTATCCCCAATGTCCCTCACTCAGCATGACAAAAAACATAATCTGGTCATTATCACATTGCTGTTTGTGGCAGCTTGCTGTGTGTAATTGGCTACTGCATTTCCTTCATTACAACAGTGACTACACTTTAAAATACTTCATTGGCTGTAAAGTGCTTTGAGGCGTCCCGAGGTCGTGAAAGCCGCTATATAATTACAAGACTCTCTCTTTATATATTCATTAAAACATCAAAGTTAATATTTCACCTGTAAGAAAAAATTGCCATTAGGGGTATAAGTGAAATATGATTTAAAGTGCTGGCTTCCACATCGGCTCAGCAAAAGGGGCAAAAGGTCTGTAGTTCACATATTCTAACATATTCCAGTACCAAGGACCCAGAGGCCTCTAATTCAACATTGATGTACTAGGACACTAGATGACAGTCCGACAAGATAAGACACCGTGGAAGACTCTTAAACAGATACTGATAAGACTCTGTGAAAAGACTCAAAACAGACTTTTAGGCGCCGTGTACGATCAGCAAATTCTAACCCAATGAGGTCATCCCAGTTAAGGTCTAAGGTTGCCTTGAGATCCTGGTCCGTCAATCCAAAATATTACTGATGTAACCCAATTAGAGATCAAGGGAGGTCATACCGGGGAGCAAAGGGGTCTATGAAATGTACAAATGAGGTACAATTTTGCTGTTCGGGGAACATCTCCACGCATAGGCGGCTGTGACGAGAAGTGTTCCCGGACGTCCGTAATTAAAGATCATTATACCTTGCCATCCGTCTCCTAACTTCGAGGGCTGCTACGTGGGTTGGGACGGGCGTCGACCCTTTACATCAGAGGCCCCGCTCATGGGAAGAGAAGCCTTCCCATTTTACCCTTCAATTTGGCGCTGCGAGCAGGGTACACGAACTTCCCGAACAATGATCCAGCTGTTGGGGTGAGTATGTTTAATTTACCACTTTCAAGTTAGAGCTGTGGCATTGTAAACCGGGAGGCAAGGACATCTGTACAAAGAAGCATCTGTAGCAGGTCACGGAGGGACAGAGACAGAGGACAGGGATGATCTGGGGTGGGAGGGGTTTAAAAAGCATACTCTGAGACGCGCGCGGTGCAAGGGTACAATGCAAGGGAAGACATATGGACGAGACCTATTGACCCAAGCGGTACGAGCGCACGGCACAGGGTCGAGACACAGTGACCTGGAAGCGTGGCAGTACGGGTGTACGGTGCAAAAGGAAGACATATAGACGACGTCCCCACAGAGACGAGACATATTGACCCAGAAGCGTGGCAGTACGAGCTAAGGGGCGACATGTAGACGACGTCCTGCATCCCCAACACAAATTAAAGGGAATGCCCAAGACCCCTACACCTTCCCCAAAGTAAGATGGGTAACTCGGCTAGTAAAAAGGCGAATAAAACCAATGAGGGAACAGGAACCCAGGCCAGCAAAAAAAAAAAAGGCGGTAGAATGTGACGACTACGTGTGTGAGAAGTGTATCCACCTCCATCTCCTGACGGACCACGTTGCGGAATTGGAGCTGAGGGTGGATTCACTCTGGAGCATCCACGATGCTGAGAATGACATAAGTGGCACGTGTAGTGAGTTGGTATTACCGCATGAGAAGGATCCACAGCCAACTAGGGAATGGAAGACCAGCAGGAAGAGTAGTACAAAGAAGATAGTGCAAGGGTCCCATCTGGGCATCCCCCTGCAAAACAGATACACTGCTTTGAGTGCTGTTGAGGGAGATGACTCATCAGGGGAGAGCAGCAGCAGCCAAGTTCATGGCACCGTGGCTGGCTCTGTTGCACAAGAGGGCAGGAAAAAGAGTGGGATAGTGATAGGGGATTCAATCATAAAGGGAATAGATAGGCGTTTCTGCGGCCGCAACCGAGACTCCAGGATGGTATGTTGCCTCCCTGGTGAAAGGGTCAAGGATGTCTCCAAGCGAGTGCAGGACATTCTAAAAAGGGAGGGAGAACAGTCAGTTGTCGTGGTGCACATTGGTACCAACGACATAGGTAAAAAAAGGATGAGGTCCTACAAAACGAATTTAAGGAGCAAGGAGCTAAATTTAAAAAGTAGGACCTCAAAAGTAGTAATCTCGGGATTGCTACCAGTGCCACGTGCTAGTCAGAGTAGGAATCGCAGGATAGCACAGATGAATACTTGGCTTGAGCAGTGGTGCAACAGGGAGGGATTCAAATTCGTGGGGCATTGGAACAGGTTCTGGGGGAGGTGGGACCAGTACAAACTGGACGGTCGGCACTTGGGCAGGACCAGAACCAATGTCCTCGGGGGAGTGTTTGCTAGTGCTGTTGGGGAGGAGTTAAACTAATATGGCGGGGGATGGGAACCAATACAGGGAGACAGAGGAAAATAAAAAGGAGACAAAAACAAAAGACAGAAAAGAGATGAGTAAAAGTGTAGGGCAGAGAAACCAAAGGCAAGAATCAAAAGGCCACTGAATATAAAAGGGCTGCAGGAGGGGTCAAAACTAAAAATCATGGTTTAATAACTAGGATGAAAACACTCTACCTAAATGCACGCAGCATTCGAAATAAAGTAAATGAGTTGACGGCACAAATCATTACAAATGGGTATGATTTGGTGGCCATTACAGAAACATGGTTGCAGGGTGGCCAAGACTGGGAATTAAACATACAGGGGTATCTGACGATTCAGAAAGATAGGCAAGAAGGGAAAGGAGGTAGGGGTAGCTCTGTTAATAAAAGATGATATCAGGGCAGTTGTGAGGGATGATATTGGCTCCAATGAACAAAATGTTGAATCATTGTGGGTGGAGATTAGAGATAGTAAGGGGAAAAAGTCACTGGTCGGCGTAGTTTATAGGCCCCCAAATAATAACTTCACGGTGGAGCGGGTAATAATCAAGGCAATAATGGAGGCATGTGAAAAAGGAACGGCAGTAGTCATGGGGGATTTTAACCGACATATCGATTGGTCAAATCAAATCACACGGGCTAGCCTGGAGGAGGAATTCATAGAATGCATACGGGATTGTTTCTTAGAACAGTATGTAACAGAACCTACAAGGGAGCAAGCCATCTTAGATCTGGTTCTGTGTAATGAGACAGGAAAAATAAACGATCTCCGAGTAAAAGATCCTCTCGGAATGAGTGATCATAATATGGTTGAATTTGTAATACAGATTGAGGATGAGGAAGTTGTGTCAGAAACGAGCGTACTATGCTTAAACAAAGGGGACTACAGTGGGATGAGGGCAGAGTTGGCTAAAGTAGACTGGAAAGAAGGACTAAACAGTGGCACAATTGAGGAACAGTGGAGGACTTTTAAGGAGCTCTTTCATAGTGCGCAACAAAAAAATATTCCAGTGAAAAAGAAGGGTGGCAAGAGAAGGGATATCCAGCCGTGGATAACCAAGGAAATAAAGGAAAGTATCAAATCAAAGACCAATGTGTATAAGGTGGCCAAGGTTAGTGGGAAACTAGAGGATTGGGAATATTTTAAGCAACAGCAAAGAATGACTAAAAAAGCAATAAAGAAAGGGAAGATAGATTACGAAGGTAAACTTGCGCAAAACATAAAAACAGATAGTAAAAGCTTTTACAGATATATAAAACGGAAAAGAGTGACTAAAGTAAATGTTGGTCCCTTAGAAGATGAAAAGGGGGATTTAATAATGGGAAATGTGGAAATGGCTGAGACCTTAAACAATTATTTTGCTTCCGTCTTCACAGTGGAAGACACAAAAACCATGCCAAAATTTGCAGACCACAGGAATGTGGGAAGGGAGGACCTTGAGACAATCACTATCACTAGGGGGATAGTGCTGGACAGGCTCATGGGACTGAAGGTAGACAAGTCCCCTGGTCCTGATGAAATGCATCCTGGGGTATTAAAAGAGATGGCGGAAGTTATAGCAGATGCATTCGTTATAATCTACCAAAATTCTCTGGACTCTGGGGAGGTACCAACGGATTGGAAAGCAGCTAATGTAACTCCTCTGTTTAAAAAAGGGGGCAGGCAAAAGGCAGGTAACTATAGGCCGGTTAGTTTAACATCTGTAGTGGGGAAAATGCTTGAAACTATCATTAAGGAAGAAATAGCGGGACATCGAGATAGGAATAGTGCAATCAAGCAGACGCAGCATGGATTCATGAAGGGGAAATCATGTTTAACTAACTTACTGGAATTCTTTGAGGATATAACGAGCATGGTGGATAGAGGTGTACCGATGGATGTGGTGTATTTAGATTTCCAAAAGGCATTCGATAAGGTGCCACACAAAAGGTTACTGCAGAAGATAGAGGTACGTGGAGTCAGAGGAAATGTATTAGCATGGATAGAGAATTGGCTGGCTAACAGAAAGCAGAGAGTCTGGATAAATGGGTCCTTTTCCGGTTGGAAATCAGTGGTTAGTGTTGTGCCACAGGGATCAGTGCTGGGACCACAACTGTTTACAATATACATAGATGACCTCGAAGGGGACAGAGTGCAGTGCAACAAAATTTGCAGATGACACTAAGATTAGTGGGAAAGCGGGTTCTGTAGAGGACTCATAGAGGCTGCAAGGGGATTTGGATAGGTTAAGCGAATGGGCTAAGGTTTGGCAGATGGAATACAATGTCGGAAAGTGTGAGGTCATCCAGCTTGGGGGAAAAAAAACAGTAAAAGGGAATATTATTTGAATGGGGGGGAAATTACAACATGCTGTGGTGCAGAGGGACCTGGGGGTCCTTGTGCATGAATCCCAAAAGGTTAGTTTGCAGGTGCAGCAGGTAATCAGGAAGGCGAATGGAATGTTGGCCTTCATTGCGAGAGGGATGGAGTACAAAAGCAGGGAGGTCTTGCTGCAACTGTATAAGGTATTGGTAAGGCCGCACTTGGAGTACTGCGTGCAGTTTTGGTCACCTTACTTAAGGAAGGATATACTGGCTTTGGAAGGGGTACAGAGACGATTCACTAGGCTGATTCCAGAAATGAGGGGGTTACCTTATGATGATAGATTGAGTAGACTGGGTCTTTACTCGGAGTTCAGAAGGATGAGGGGTGATCTTATAGAAACATTTAAAATCATGAAAGGGATAGACAAGATAGAGGCAGAGAGGTTGTTTCCATTGGTGGGGGAGACTAGAACTAGGGGGTACAGCCTCAAAATACGGAGGAGCCAATTTAAAACCGAGTTGAGAAAGAATTTCTTCTCCCAGAGGGTTGTGAATCTGTGGAATTCTCTGCCCAAGGAAGCAGTTGAGGCTAGCTCATTGAATGTATTCAAATCACAGATAGATAGATTTTTAACCAATAAGGGAATTAAGGGTTACGGGGAGAGGGCGGGTAAGTGGCGCTGAGTCCATGACCAGATCAGCCATGATCTTATTGAATGGCGGAGCAGGCTCGAGGGGCTAGATGGCATACTCCTGTTCCTAATTCTTATGTTCTTATGTTCTTAATGTAACTGGGGACCAAAAGGGTCTCTACTAAATTTGCTGTTCCATTAATATTGCGTATTTTTTGAAGAAATGAAACGGAAAGGGTGGCAGCCCACGGATATCCCTGCTAGATAGAAAAAAATAGTGGGATAGTCAGGCCAAAAACAAGGTTGAAATGGCCAAGTTACTGGGAATAGGTAAAAGAAATAGATACCCACACTGAATTGATTCAGGAATTAAAAACTAAAATAACGGAATTAGAAAAGGCTGTAAAGGAGAATGGACAAAACCCTACAATGCGTATCAGCACCCGACCCAAAAATAACCCCCCCAATACCCCCAATATACCCCTCCCTGAAAGAGGTACAGGCGGGGGAGCCCTTAGATAATAACGGGACCCAGGAAGGGTCCCCGGCATATGACGGGTACGTACAGGCAGCTCCCGTATGTACAACCACTGTCCCTACACACAGGCAGCAACCCAGTCACGTCAACATACAAGAAGTTCCCCTCACCCCGCATGAGAGACAGGCACTGCTTAAAAAAAAATTTACCCACCCCCAAACCAAATAGCACAAATATATAATTCTGGCAAAAGGTTGAGGAAATGTTCGATGCACATAATCTAACCCTAGGAGACGTACACGGTCTGGTGAAAGCCAAAACCGGTAATGTAAACTGGCAAAGGGCTACCCAAACCGTGCAAAACGGCAACTGGATGACGATGGGAAACCCAATGCAAACTAAGGCACAGCGGATACTCGACCTCAAGCACGGGATGGATGAATGTTGGGGACCAATAAGAACTAATTGGAGCAGGATATTAAAAGTAATCCAAAAACCGAACAAAACTGTAGGGGAATAGGGAGAGCGGAAATGGCTCGAGTACAAGGACCACTCCGGTGCTAACAACCCTGCTAAAGAGGATGCAGCATTTTTAGAAATGTTTAAGGATGGACTAGGGGAGGGGCATCAAAAAATAATTAAGCTGGGATTCAAGATAAGAGATGATTCTGATGAAATCTTAAAATGGGCACAAAACGTGGAGGAATTAAAGGCCGAGCAAAAGGAAAAGGTAGCCAAGATAGTGGTGGCAGCATTAGTGACGGGGGAAAAGGAAGATAGGGGGGACCTCCACGCAGCCCCCTTGACGTGTTACACATGCCATCAGGACGGGCATTTTAGCAGAGATTACCTGCAAAGGGAGGTTGAAAAAGGGACAGATAGACCCAGGCACCGTAATTGCAACAAACTGGGACAGGTAGCAAAAAGATGCTGGGCAGCGGGAGGCGGGGCGGCAGGAAAGGGCCTCCAGCAAACCAGAAAACAAACCGGGATGTCCATCACGCGTGAGGAACTGATGGAAATTCTCTGACAAACAACAATGCCGAGCTACCCTCTAACAAGGAGCTCTTCAACTTACTTAAATTGACCAGTACCCGCTAGGGGTTACCGGCCCCCAAGGGAAGGTTGGGGCGGCCGATGCTGGATCCCCTT
The DNA here is from genome assembly GCF_044704955.1 of Pristiophorus japonicus. Lineage (NCBI taxonomy): Eukaryota > Metazoa > Chordata > Chondrichthyes > Pristiophoridae > Pristiophorus > Pristiophorus japonicus. The sequence continues at coordinate 131,633,365 of NC_091981.1, read as the reverse complement.
ATGTTTATTAGTGCACTGTTAGGGGGCCGGCAGTGCAACATGCTAGTAGACACGGGAGCGTCGGTATCCATAACTACTCTAGACCTCCCTCTTACAAGAACCACGGTTAATATTCAAGGGATAGGAGGAGGATCTAAAAAAGCAACATTGTGAAGTAGTACTATTAGAGATATAGGGAATAATGATACCCACCAAATTTTGGTGCTGCCCTAACCCGGAAGGCACCATACTAGGGATAGACACCCTGAGGGAAGTAGGGGCACTTATCGACCCCCAGCGTAATCGAATAATATGGGGAGAGAAACATCATACCCAACAGAAGTTCGATTGTCCGGAACATCAGCAGCAGCGAGTATCAAGGATTGTCCCAATACAGCCCGAGTGGGAAACGAAGGGCGTGTGGGGCAGCGTATGGCGACTATACCCGGCTCTGTGGGCACAAAACAAACAGGATTGCGGACTGGCCCGAGTTGACCCAGGCAAAATTCCAGAGCCGGAACACAAGGCCCATAGACGATATCCTTTAAAACCCGAGGCTGAAGCAACCGTCCACCAAATAGTGCAAAAATTAGAAACACAAGGGGTGGTAAAGCTAGTAACTGCCACCACTAATTCACCGGTGTAAAGAAACCTGACGGAACCTACAGGTTCACTGTCGACTATACAGCCACGAACAAGGTCACCCCAAGGAAACATCCGATTGGGGCGAGCCCATCCACTATTTTCAATGGCCTGAACCCAGAATATTAAATCTTTACTGTATTCGACATAGCAAATGGGTTCTGGGCTCTACCTTTGGATGAGGAGTCACAGAGGAAGTTTGCCTTCACTGTAAAGGGGAAACAGTATACCTGGACCAGGATGACGCAAGGGTTTTACAAAAGCCTGGGCATATTCCACGGGCATTGTCAGGAATCCTGGAACCCCTGGACTTAGGAGAAGGAAGCACTATACTACAGTACGTGGGTGATATTCTTATCACTTCAGTTACTGAGCAACAACACATGTTGGCCCTAACTACAGTATTGGGGGCCTTACAGCGCTCGGCGTTGAAGGCAAATCCTAGGAATCCTAGGAAAGCCCAGGTGCGAAAGGAGGAGGTTACATACTTGGGATATGTAATAGCCCAATAACTGCTAAGACTCTGTGAAAAGACTCAAAACAGACTTTTAAGCGCCATGTACGATCAGCAAATTCTAACCCAATGAGGTCATCCCAGTTAAGGTCGAAGGTTGCCTTGAAATCCTGCTCTGTCAATCCAAAATATTACTGATAAGGTAACCCAATTAGAGATCGAGGGAGGTTGTACCGGGGATCAAATGGGTCTATGAAATGTATAAATGATGTACAATTTTGCTGTTCGGGGAACATCTCCACTCACAGGCGGCTGTGACGAGAAATGTTCCCGGATGTCCATAATTAAAGATAGTTATACCTTGCCATCCGTCTCCTAACTTCGAGGGTTGCTACGTGGGTTTGGACGAGCGGCGACTCTTTATCAGAGGGCCCGCTCTTGGGAAGAATAGCTTTCCCATTTTTCCTCTTCACATCCCTGAAATATTGGGGCAAAATCTGCACCTTTTGAAATGGGCCACAAGTTCGAGATTTCCGCATGCACCTGCACATGTGATCTGTCAAATTCCAACTTGTCATCATCTCCTGTGACTGTCAAATCCCCATTGCTGGTGCAGTGTTGAGCTATTTGCCCAGCAATGACGCAGGAAACTTTTACGGTTGGTGAAAACAGGTGCCGGAGCCTGGTGCTCAGCGCGAGGGGGCATATGCAATTTTAGGTGAAGCATCAAAACAGCAGCTTGAAATATACACCAGTTATTTTATCATCAAAATGTAATTAAAAATTATCTTCCAAATAAATATCTATACCCACCTAACTAGTATCTCCTCTTTTTAATTATCACAACTGATCCCGACACAACTCGCAGAGACAAATCAGCAAAGGGTGAAAACAAACTACAAAAGTGTCGATGTCCTTTCCATTTCGGAGCAAGATTACAAGGATGTATTTATTTGGAAAAGATGCCCCTTGTGCAGAGGCTGCGATGTATTTCACAAAACTGGTTCACCACAGAGAAAAAAGGAAAATAAATGTCTAATGTTTTCAGTTAATTGTTTGAAATGCTGATGACATAGCTGACTATTCACTGAGGCTTTCATGATTTGAACCAATTTAACAAACTATTGATGAAATGCAATTTCCCTGCAGTGAAACTTTTGCACACACAAAACCTAGACACACAAGAAGGATATTTATATCGCCTCCGCTCCAATTAAGCATTAAAAATAATGAATGGATATCGAAGATTTCTGTTTTCTGATTGCCCGCATCACCCCACCTAATCCCAGGTATGTTTCCGCACACGGTGCTCCCCTGGGATCTGCAGGCCACTATGCTGCACACAACTCCATAGCGAAACATGCAAGTTCCAGGTAAGTGCAGATTCTTTTGGAGATTGCTGGCATACTCCTCAGCTATCCCGCCAACTGCAATTCAGGGCCAGTCTCATTGAGTGGTTTGGATAATACAAAAGCGCAAGAGTGATATTTAGGAGATTGATAATAGTCCCACATTAGTCTTGTGACATCAATTGGCGATTTGATGCTAATTTCAAAGTTCTTGCTCTCCATTACGCTGTGTCCTGATTACGCACAGAAAAGCTTGCGTGAAGCAATCCTGCAGAGATGCTATCAGCGCTTTTTAAGGGGACACAAACATCTTTCAGGTAAGTTAGGATTTCAGCTTTTGGACTGGTTCTTTTAATATGTATTGAAGTAGTGGCTTAGTGCAATACATTAAAAACATTTTTAAAGTGTGCAGGGAGTGCTGCTGGATGCTTGCAAGGCTTTGAATGATAAAGGAAGGTCTCTGAGAAGACAGAAAATGCTGGAAATATTCAGGTCAGGCAGCAATGGTGGAGAGATGCTGCCTGACTGCTGAGTATTTCCAGCGTTTTCTGCTTTGATTTCAGATTTTTTATTTCAGCAACGTCTCCTCCAAGAGAGTGAGGTGAAGCTAGGTATATGAGGTATGCTTAAAACTTGTACAGATTGTTGGTAAGCGAGTGATGGAAGGGGGGAGGGTCATGCATTGAGCAGTGTGAGGCTAGTGGTAGGAAACGGCTTTTGAAGATGCATTCAGTGATCTTGACCGCTGGTCTGAGGTCATGAAACGTCTTTGAGCATTGGACAGTGATGGCCTCGATGATCTGGGTCCAACATTGTTCTTTCTGGAGGGCCTCCTAGCCCCCTGTGGGTAGACAACCTCTCTTACAGTGTTGACCCCGTGTACAAAGCTAGAGTGCTGCGTGCAAAACTCTGCGCGCCCCTTTCCTGGATTGTTGAGCCATTTGTGTTGGTGCTGAAGCACTTTTAGAATTTGTTTACGTGCAAAAGTCAGTTCAGCTTTAAGAGCTGAAGACTGCCATTTCGGAATTATTTTTAATGTTTATTTTTTTCAGTAATTTTTTCAGTTGAACTCTATGGGCTAAAGACTGTGTCTATTTTTAAATTATTTTTATTTGTTTCATTTTAGAAGGCAGTTCCCCTTTAAAGGCTCAACACTGCTTTCTAAAATGACAGGCTAGCTTTAAGACAATGCTGCCTCACTCCAGGGACACTACGGCCACGTTACATTGGGCCTCCTGCTAAGACGACTGCCCAAAACATTGCGTTACACAGTAGGGCTGGAATCTTATCAGCGCTGTGAGGGAGAGTTTGGAGACAGGCCCGCTGTCAAAACAACTGTGATTTACAGTGGGGCGGGACCCTCTCTGAACCCGCCTTCTTTTCCAAAGTGCCGGGTCTGGCTATGGTTGTGTTGACAATAAAGATTTCAATGTTTGAGAACACATTAGCAGAAACTCTAAATGAACATTAAAAGACCCAAGTGCCGACCCTTGTGTGTTGCTACTTGGTATGATTGGACAAGGATGAGGTTGAGTGTGGCTTTGCACTAACGTTTCGTGATCGACTGAGATAATTGAAAGCTTTGCGCCTGTTGTGTATCTGTAAAGCATGCACTCCCATGTTCCGCCACCAGGGAGCGCATCCCCTGAAGTCCCAAGCGATCCCAGCATCCCTTGGGAGCACTGTTTATAAGCCAGCCCCTACGGCCTGTTCCTCACTCTGGAGTGTCTTACTAAATACTGAGGTCACTGTTACTTTAACCTCCCTGTGTGCAGTCTCATCTGTGTTAGGAACACAACAACTGGCGACAAGTATACGAATCCAACGCAAAGATGCAGCAAACTATGGGCATCCTGGAGAAGTTCTCGGAGGGTGAGGACTGGGAAGCCAATGTCGAACGGCGAGACCAGTACTTTGTAACCAACGAGTTGGATGGAGAAGGAAGCGCTGCAAAAAGGAGAACGGTCCTCCTCACGGTCTGCGGGGCACCGACCTACAGCCTCATGAAGAATCTTCTGCCTCGGGGAAAACCCACAGATAAGTCGTATGAGGAGCTGTGTACACTGGTTTGGGAGCATCTTAACCCGAGGGAGAGCGTGCTGATGGCGAGGTATCGGTTCTACACATGCCAGCGATCTGAAGGTCAGGAAGTGGCAAGCTACGTTGCTGAGCTAAGGCAACTTGCAGGACAATGTGAGTTTGATGGCTACCTGGAGCAAATGCTCAGAGACTTTTTTGTACTGGGCATTGGCCACGAGACCATCCTACGAAAACTTTTGACTGTAGAGACACCGACCGACCTCAGTAAGGCCGTTGCGATAGCACAGGCGTTTATGTCCACCAGTGATAACACCAAACAAATCTCAGCACACAAGTGCTAGCAATGTTCATAAATTAACTGGAACTGTGTTTGCGAGCAGAAATGTATAGGGCAGAAACCACGAGTCTGCAACTGCCAATCGGCCTCAGATGACTGAGTCTGCAACAAAGGATGAATGCAAGGCATTTCACACCTTGTTGGCGTTGTGGAGGCTTCCATTCAGCCTATTCATGCCGCTTCAAAGGGTATGTTTGCAAGAGCTGTGGAACAATGGAGCACCTCCAACGAGCTGCAAGCTCTGCAAAACCTGCTAACCACCACGTGGCAGAGGAAGATCGGTCCTTGATGAATCAAAGCAATTTTGAGCCTCAGAGAAAGGAGGCAGATGCTGAAGTACACGGGGTGCACACATTTTCGGCAAAATGTCCATCTATAATGCTAAATGTAAAATTGAATGGCTTACCCATAGCCATGGAACTGGACACTGACGCTAGCCAATCCATCATGAGTAAAAAGATGTTTGAGAGACTGTGGTGCAACAAGGCACTCAGACCAGCCCTGAGCCCCATCCACACGAAACTGAGAACGTACACCAAAGAGCTCATCACTGTCCTGCGCAGCGCCATGGTCAAGGTCACTTACGAGGGCACGGTGCACGAACTGCCCCTCTGGATTGTCCCGGGCGATTGGAAGGAGCTGGCTGGGCAAAATCCGCTGGAACTGGGATGACATCTGAGCGCTATCACATGTCGATGAGGCCTCATGTACCCAGGTTCTTAACAAATTTCCTTTCCTTTTTGAGCCAGGCATTGGAAACTTTTCCGGGCGAAGGTGCGGATCCACTTGGTCACAGAGGCATGACCCATTCACCACAAGGTGCGAGCGGTACCTCATGATGAGGGAGAGAGTGGAAATCGAACTGGAACGCGAGGGCGTCATCTCCCCAGTGGAATTCAGCGAGTGGGCCAGCCTGATTGTTCCAGTAATTAAAAGTGATGGCACGGTCAGGCTTTGCAGCGATTATAAAGTAACTATTAATCATTTCTCGCTACAGGACCAATATTCGCTACCTAAGGCAGACGACCTATTTGCGACGCTGGCAGGAGGCAAGACGTTCACCAAGCTCGACCTGACTTCGGCCTACATGACGCAGGAGCTGGAGGAGTCTTCGAAGGGCCTCACCTGCATCAACACGCACAAGGGACTGTTCATCTACAACAGATGCCCGTTTGGAATTCGGTCGGCTGCAGCGATCTTCCAGAGAAACATGGAGAGCCGACTCAAGTCGGTACCATGCATGGTGGTTTTTCAGGACGACATATTGGTCACGGGACGGGACACCGCCGAGTACCTACAAAAGCTGGAGGAGGTCCTCCAGCGACTGGATTGCGTAGGGCTGCGGCTGAAGAGGTCGAAATGCGTCTTTATGGATTGAGAAGTGGAGTTTTTGGGGAGAAAGATCGCGGCGGACGGCATTCGGCCCACAGACGCCAAGACAAAGGCTATCAGGAACGTTCCCAGGCCACAGAATGTCACGGAGCTGCGGTCGTTCCAGTGACTCCTCAACTATTTTGGTAACTTCCCACCGGGGTTAAGCACCCTCTTAGAGCCCCTACATGTGTTATTGCGTAAAGGTGAGAACTGGGTGTGGGGAATAAACCAAGTAATTGCTTTTGAGAAAGCCAGAAACATTTTATGCTCCAATAAGCTGCTTGTATTGTATAACCCGTGTAAAAGACTTGTGCTAGCATGTGATGCGTCGTCTTACAGAGTCGGGTGTGTATTACAACAAGCTAACGTTGCGGGGAAGTTGCAACCTGTCGCCTATGCCTCCAGGAGCTTGTCTAAGGCTGAGAGGGCCTACAACATGATTGAGAAAGAGGCATTAGCGTGTGTGTTCGTGGTAAAGAAAATGCATCAGTACCTGTTTGAGCTGGAATCGATCACAAGCCCCTCATATCCCTGTTCACTGAAAACAATGGGATAAATACTAATGGCTCAGCCCGCATACAAAGGTGGGCACTCGCGCTATCAGCGTATAACTTTACCATCCGCCACAGGCCAGGCACCGAGAACTGTGCGGATGCTCTCAGTCGGCTACCATTGCCCACCACGGGGGTGGAAATGGTGCAGCCTGCAAACTTGTTGATAGTGGCGCAGCCCACAGACTTGTTGATGGTCATGGAAGCGTTTGAAAATGATAAATCACCTGTCACGGCCCACCAGATTAGGACTTGGACCAGCCAAGATCCTCTGCTGTCCCGAGTAAAAAACTGTGTACCGCATGGGAGCTGGGCCAGCATCCCCGTTGAAATGCAAGAGCTAATCAAGCCATTCCAGCGACGAAAAGATGAGCTGTCCATTCAGGCAGACTGCCTGTTGTGGGGTAACCACGTAGTGCTACCCAAAAAGGGCAGGGAGACGTTCATCTCCGATCTCCACAGCACACACCCGGGTATAGTAATGATGAAAGCGATAGCCAGATCCCACGTGTGGTGGCCCGGTATCGACTCTGACTTCGAGTCCTGTGTTCGGTAATGCAGCGTGTGTGCTCAATTGAGCAACGCGCCCAGAGAGGCACCACTAAGTTTGTGGTCCTGGCCCTCCAGACCATGGTCGAGGATCCATGTCGACTATGTAGGCCCGTTTCTCCGTAAAATGTTCCTGGTGGTGGTGGATGCTTTTAGAAAATGGATTGAATTTGAAATAATGTCGGGAAGCACCGCCACCACCACCATTGAAAGCCTGAGGGCCATGTTTGCCACCCACGGCCTGCCTGACATACTGGTCAGTGACAACGGGCCATGTTGCACCAGTGCCGAATTTAAAGAATTCATGACCTGCAATGGGATCAAACATGTCAACTCGGCCCCGTTTAAACCAGTCTCCAATGGGCAGGCAGAGCGGGCAGTACAAACAATCAAACAGAGCCTTAAACGAGACACACAAGGTTCACTCCAAACCCGCCTATCCCGAGTACTGCTCAGCCACCGCACGAGACCGCACTCGCTCACGGGTGCCCCCGGCTGAGCTACTCATGAAAAGGACACGTAAAACCAGACTCATTGGTTCACCCCAACCTGCAACAAAATGTAAACGATGGTCGCGCCACTGTGTCATGGGAAATTGATCTGAATGACTCTGTGTATGTGCTAAACTATCGACATGGTCCCAAGTGGATCGCGGGCACGGTGATAGCTAAAGAAGGGAGTAGGGTGTTTGTAGTCAAACTAGACAATGGACAAATTTGCAGAAAGCACCTGGACTAAACAAGGCTGTGGTTCACAGACTGCCCTGAACAACCCACAGCAGACACCACCTTTTTCGAGCCCACAACACACACCCAAAGGATCAATGGCACCAGGAAATAGAACCCATCACGCCCAACAGCCCAGCAAGGCCAGGCTAACCCAGCAGCCCTGCAGGGCCAACAACACGCCAGCCCAGCGAGAGCCCAGCGAGGGCACAGCCAACACACCAGAACAGACATTTGTACCGAGGCGGTCCACCAGGGAAAGAAAGGCTCCCGACCGCCTCACCTTGTAAATAGTTTTCACTTTGACTTTGGGGGGGGGGGAGTGATGTTGTGTATCTGTAAAGCATGCACTCCCATGTTCCGCCACCAGGGAGTGCATCCCCTGAAGTCCCAAGGGATCCCAGCATCCCTTGGGAGCACTGTATATAAGCCAGCCCCTAAGGCCTGTTCCTCACTCTGGAGTGTCTTAATAAAGACTGAGGTCTCTGTTACTTTCACCTCCCTGTGTGCAGTCTCATCTGTGTTAGGAACACAACAGCGCCATTGCAGACAACTTCTCCTGACAACATCCCTGTTTGTGCCCTTCTTTGCAATGTGCAACCAGGCTGTGATCTCCTGGGGAGTTCTCTTCCATCCATTGGAAGGAAAGAGCACCGCCCTGCATGCTGTGACTCCCTCCATAAGCATCTGGAGGGAGTCATGGGAGAGCCTGGGTGCAGCCGTGCACCTTTGTGCAATGTCTGTCAATATTTGCAGCACCTCAATGCTGCAACGGAACAACTGTCAATCAATGTGACCCTGGTCCTTTTTTAGGAAACTGGTTGATGACGCATCGTCAAATAATGTCATCAGATCCGCTCCTTTTAAATTTGTCAGGAACCTCATTGGGTGGGCTTAACAAGCCCCATCAACGGAAGATTTGTTCACACAGTGCAGGCTGGAGCCAGGAGTGGCTCCGCCACCGACCCCGGCCGTCCCAGTCTAGTGATAGTTGGGGAGATTGCGGCCTAGGTTTTGCGCTCGGATCATTTAAATCAACAGGCAGCACCGTCCACTTTCGGTACAAATCCAGTTTTTAGGCCTACATTCTCCATTTTCCCAGCTCGATTGCAATTGCTTGAATGATTCCAACTGCTGCACCAGTGTTGAATTGACTTTTTAACCCCTCGACAGAAGCTTTTCCCTTGTTTGTGGCCTAGAAGATGCTTAATCATGTTTTCCCCATTTCCTTTGCTTTCCCCATTTCTCACAAAAAGAGTAGCTTTTCATCCTACTAGTTTCTGCATCTGTCAAAATATATTTTATATTTTACCTACAATGTGATCTTGACATCAAATGTATCCATCCTTCTCCCTACCTGCTCCTATTTCCTGCTTTCTGGAAGGAAAGTTACGTACATGACAATCTTGTTCACTCTTCCATCACTTCCACCACTGTCTATTCTTGCACAAGCACTTTTCCTTGCACAACTACAGAAACACCACCTTAATTTCTTCCCAAGCTGTTGTCCAAGGTTCCAAACACTTTCTATGTGAGTCAGCAATTAACATCTACTTCCTTCAATCCAGAGAACTGTCTTTATGAAAAGTAGGTTCGGTAACACTTGGGCAAACAAGCTCAGCACATACTTCAGCAGCAATATTTCTTCAGTCTTCTGTACTGACGGTGACTTCCAACAACTTCAGATCTTAGTTGACACTTTTTCTCAGCCATATTTTCCAATATGAAAGTGACCAGCAGGTCCATCCAGTCTGTCCATACAATCAGGGTGCAACTTATGCGCAGAATGACTCCCATCCATCCTCCCCTCCCCCATCAACAAACCACACAATCTCCTGGGAGAAGTAAACAGACCTCGGGCTAATTTAGAAAAAAAACTCTTGGAAATTCTGCATTCATTCCTGACGCTGATAAAAGAAGTTCCAGAAGGCCACTGTGACTGGGTGACAAATCTCCAATTCCCATCTGCCTTCTGTATGTAGTTATGACGACCACACTCGGGAATTCGTCCAGTTCTTCTTTTGAATGTTTGCAGCTAATCTGTACTCGCTGCATGAGTTGGCAATTTGCTCTCTAGGTCGGCGAAAAGAAGTACCTCCTGACATCTAACCTAGTTCTGTGCTTGAGTAACTTTGGTCATCTGCCCGAATATCTCTTTGTGTGGCTCGATGTCAAATTTTATTTTATGACACTCCTTTAAAGCACCTTGGTACGTTTTACTTTGTTAAAGGTGCTATATAAATACAAATTGCTGTTGTACTTCTCATTCCAACACATTACAATTGGTTAATAGACTTAAAAGCATTGCTGCCTCTTTGTGAATTCTTGAACTCTGCTGATTGTTCTTCCTGCCACTCTTTGTTTCCTTAGGCCTGTGGTGACTTGTTCTGGTGAGTGCTAGTGAAAGGGGCTTCACTACACTGACTGCCAATTCTGAAGGGTCACACCCAAAATATTTACATTATTTTTCAGATGCTGTTAGTTTGCTGTGCATTTTCTGTCGTCTTTGTTTTCATTTTAGATTTCCAGCATTTGCAGTTTTCTTTTTTATCTCTAACTCTATCATTTTTCCAGCACTTGAACTTCTTGACCTCCATGAGCAATTGTGGCACATGTTGATTCTTTTTTTAGCTCTCATAATGTTATTTGCGTGGGATAATGGGGATCTGGAGGTTAAGACAGCAGTCAGAGAAGTGATTTACACATCATATTCTTCTGTGTATCAAATTCCCACAATCATTATGCAATGAAATTATTTAAATATCTCATGTTCATAATAGAAGTCAGATTATCATGTCTTTGCTTTGAGATCACTTCTAAAAACCATGAGAGATCAGTATGAAAATCCTTCTCAGAATGGAAAAAGATCCAGTGAGCTAAATGTTGAGACTTTCTTATTCAAATAAAACATATATTGTGCTACCACATGGGTCTAATGTTATCATATCAGGATAACTGCTTGCTGCTCTTTGCACTCATAGATCAGCAATGGCCCAATGAATAAACGAGCACACTAAGTCATACAAATAAACAAAAAGAATATGTGTATTTGATCCATAGTTTATTCTAAAATAAAAGGTGTGGAAACTCTATACTCCACATTATTAAGTTATTAAGACATTAGTCAACATTTAGTATAAAAGGACTTGGTCATTTATGCAAACATAAACCTCGTCACTCAAGCACCTTTCAGACTGGTGAGCTATGTGCCTCATGTCGCTCCATGTTTTATTTTTCAGTAAACCATCAATTCATGTGATTATTTCACAGCTAATAGTATATTAAAATAGTACCTCAATTCAACTCTCATCATTGAACGGAAGGAACCTGCTTTTTACCACGATACAACCTTTCCTAGCCCCAAGCTAACTGGCATTGTTAATGGCTCCATCAATTTAGCTACTGTCTCTTTTCCATCACGGCCCTCCTCCTCTAAAAGCCCATCCTTGACTTGTCCCTCCATCTAACTACTGCCAAATATCTAACCCCTCCTCATCATGCTCACCTCTGCTGTAGCCTTTTGGAATCCAATCTGTTTTCTGCCTGCTCACAGCACTTGCCAGAGTCATCAGTTGTGTCATCTGTGACTGTGGCACATTATCCCTTCTTGTCCTCCATGACCTTTCCGTAGTGCTCAATACAGTTGATTATGTGATTCCTCCTTCACCACATCTTCACAGTTGGCCTCTCTTGCATAGTTTCATTACTGCCAAAGCCTTGTTCCCAAATTAACCTGCATGTCTCAAGCAAAATTCTTACAGGGCTTGACAGGGTAGATGAAGGGAGGATGTTTCCTCTGGCTGAGGAGTCTAGAACCAGGGGTCACAGTCTCAGAATAAGGGGTCGGCCATTTAGAAAGAGAAACTTCTTCACTCAGAGGGTGGTAAATCTCTGGAATTCTCTACCCCAGAGGGCTGTGGAGGCTCAGTCTTTGAGTATATTCAAGACACACATCAATAGATTTTTGGATATCAAGGGATATGGGGAGAGTGCAGGAAAGTGGAGTTGATGTAGATCAGCCATGATCTCATTGAATGGTGGAGCAGGATCGAGGGGTCGAATGGCGTACTCCTAATTCTTATGTTCTTATCTTTGTATGTATTAAAGGCTTCTCCTCTAATGCCGACATGGTCACTGCTGGAGTTCTGCCAAGATCCATCCTTGATCCCCTCCTTTTCCTCACTTACATTCTGCCTTTCAGTGACATCATCTGCAGACATCAGTCCAGCTTCCACATGTATACTGACAACATACTCTGTAGCACTTACCTTGATCAGCCATGATCTTATTGAATGGTGGTGCTGGCTCGAAGAGCCAAATGACCTACTCCTGCACCTATTTTCTATGTTTCTATGTTTCTATCCCATTACCATTTCCAGATTGCCTGATACTAAGTTGTGGATAAGCCAGATTTCTTCCAATTCAAATATTAAGAAGAGCAATGTCATTGCTTTGAGCTCCTGTCAAAAACCCTCACTATTCCTGGTTGCTCGCTCAGGCTAAATCAGGCTGTATGGAACCTCATTAATTCAATGGAAAGGAAAATTGGGAGCGAGAGTATTGTGTTCCTAACACAAATGAGGCTGCACACAGGGAGATTAAAGTAACAGTGACCTCAGTCTTTAATAAGACACTCCAGAATGAGGAACGGGTATACAGTGCTCCCAAGGGATGCTGGGATCCCTTGGGACTTCAGAGGATGAGCTCCCTGGTGGCAGAATATGGGAATGCATGCTTTACAGATACACAACAGAGAGCATGATGAATTGAGATGAAGGTTGAAATCACTGAGGATGTATAACAAGCGGCCGACCAGCTACTGCCTGATTTACACCCTACAGTGTTTCATTTTGCCCCCATAAAATTTTTAATATCCACCTGAACATGCAGATTAGGCCTTGGTTTAACATCTCATCTGAAGGACAGGATGATATGTTTAACAAAAGCCCTACCTACTTCACTTTCGGTGGTTTTTACCATTTGAACCTTGATGTTTTACATTCCAATCTCAGCTACATCACTCCAAATTACACTTCATTGTAATAAGCACTACTGACCACTGATGGAAACTTGGCTGAGGGGTGATGACACCTTACCCTTAAATGAAGCCTCCCCACCTGGGTATGCTTTCCACCACTTGCCCCGCCTAGACTGCCATGGTGGCGGTGTGGTTCTCATCACCAAGTCACACCATGGGCTGTCCCCCTACTCCCGCACTTTCTCTTCCTTTAAGCATCTTACCTTATTCCATCCCTCTCACCTCATTTAAAATTCTTGTTCTCTATGAAGAGGTAAATTACAAATTCTTTATGTTTGTGCCATTTTAAAATGGAATCCACAAGCCTGGTTTACAGACTGTGAGAACGTTCCTATGATATTCCAGTTCGACGACTAAAGACCTTCGGCCTTGGGAGGCAAGAATACAAAGAGATAACATGGAAACTGAAGCCATAAACAAGATATGGGTAGAATAGAAATGGACACTTTAGCAACTGTCCAGACTTACCATTTAAGGCATACTGGAGGAAGCCAGACTGGAAGAAGCGCTGTACCAATGTACTAGTCAATCATCATGTATTAATTGTAAGTTGTGTAATTACATAATTACTTAATCTGAAACTGTATAAAGGACTACGTCTTCGGTGAGCACTGTTCAGAGGAAGAGTGTCTCCCCTGTCGACTTGTATAATAACCTGCATTTACTTTAAGGCTAACAGACTTCGAGTGGTGGTTTGAAGTTAACCCTTATAACGTGGCATAGTCAGCAGGATCTGCTGGATGGGCAAATTCGACTCCAAAGCCTAACAACCTAAAACTGAGTGAGTAGAGAATTGCCTTGAGAAATTCTCCTCCCAAGAGGCCCAGCCAGAGATTCAACGAATCTGAAGCGGAGTCCGTGCAGCCGGTAATTCCAGTTGAGGGGCATGTTGGGGCACTGTAAGTAAATACGTGTGTCAGGAGAGTAAGTACTTATATGAGATACCAGAGAATCCCCGGTGAGGGCGGACCGGCTATCCAGCCAGAAACAAGGTTCCGCATAAGTAAAGGCGGAAAAAGGCTCTGCATAAGTAAAGGTGGAAAAACGGGACCTGGGGAAAAAGCCCCGGTGTGAGATAGGGCAAAGAAAACTGCCAAAGCCCTTGGAGGGGTGAGGTATAAACTACCAGAAGAGTTTCTGAGAGAGAAATATGAAAAGGTTAAGAGGAAAATGAGTAAGGAAGGATAAGAAAAAAAAAAGATACCCTGGAAACTCAACTGGTGGTTGCAAAAAAAGGGAAACAAAGGGAAGGAGGCAGTTATAGTGTGTTTCTCAAATGCAAGGAGAAAAGAAGGAGGAGTGGAAAGATAGGTGTAGAAACAGAAAAAAAGTAAGAAAACAGCTAAAGCAGGATTAATGGTAAAAAAATCATTGCCTACAATTACGGAAGTTAAGAGTAGAAGTGAATAGTTTGAGAATAACGCCCACTGGACGGTTGGGACAGAGATTGATGAAAAACAAGGGAACCAGAAAATAAGTTGCTATAAAAACGAATAAAAAAAGAGAAAATAAGCTTTGTTGAATTAAAGTTGGTGTGAATGTCTGTCTTTAAAAATAAAGTGTATGTTATGTTTGTTTAAGCATCACTCACTTCTGTGCAGAAGCTAGCTGATTAACCCTTTTATCATGGATGTGGGAAGTTTTATATTCATCGTTTACTTAGAATTGAATTCCATTTTAAGTTAGAAACGCAGGTGCGGATTTATTTTGATTATGATTTACAGAGCGATGAAATGCACAAGGGATGGGTTTGTTTAACAAAAGATATATATAAAAGAAAAGAAAACTGACACACAAGCTTCAGCTCTTGGACGTTCTAATTGGATTACGGTAAAAAAAATGTGTGGTCTCGTTTTTTTTTTAAATTCCGACACACACACTTACTTGTCAAAAGAAAACACGTAATCATTGATTACATTGGGTTGAAAGACAATAAATTTAGTCTAGGAATGAGCTAAAGAAAGGAGAAGGGAAATTGTAAAGCCTTAAAAAAAAAGCCTGCGTGGGTCTCTCGAGGCTACGGGCTGGGGGGAGCTACGCCCCCGTTTTCCTTTGTGTAAAATCTTATGTTAAATGACGTGAAAGCTTCTAGTTCAGTAAAAAGAGTTTTAAATAAAAGATTGGCACTACAATATTTGAATTGGGATTTTGAGATATTTCAGGTGATTCGCCTTGATAAACATTTTGGTTGTATTGCAAACATTTTGGGTGTGGAAACCTTTTTTAAAAGAAATAATACTAAACTGTGTAGGGAAAAAAAAAACTAAAAAGTTTGGAAACAATCTAAAAATGTCATTTTCTCTGATGAGAGACAGAAAAGCCGTTTGGGGGAGATGAGATAAGATATGGAAGTAACCTTGGAAATAATTTGCGAGAACTTGAATGTTAAGATATTTTATAAACTATCACTTGATTTTGAATACTGGAAACCAGACAATCCTGGCCAGAATTATTACCCACGATACCAATGAGGTTACGCGCCACACCAAATCGAATGACAGGATCAACCCCCTATGAGCTAATAAGGATACAACAACTACGTAAAGCAGCCCCTAAGGGGCAGCATCCGAGTGTCAGGAGTGTTTATCTTGAAGCCACAAGATGAGTGGGTAACAGAATGTTTCCTGAACATTGTAAACCAGGGGAGTAAGGAAGGTATTAGGACTCTTTAATTATACTCGGAATTTTATACCTCAATACACAACAATAGCGGAACCCATACAGAAATTAATTAAAGGAACTGGGGGACCCCTACAGAAGATAGATTGGGGACCGGTACAGGAAAAGGCATATGGAGAACTAAAATGAGCTCTGATATCGGCCCCCGCCCTAGGATTGCCAGACCCCAATAAACCTTTCCAATTATTTTGTGATCAGGATGATGGAAGCTATTCTGCCATGGTAATGCAGGAACATGGGGGCCGGCAGAGACCTATAGCCTACTACTCGACAAAGAAAGACCCAGTTGTTAGTGGGATGCCCTGATGTGTGGCCCCCTGGACTGTGCAACTTGGGCGGTCAAAGTAAGCGAACCAGTAGTGATGATGGGGCGGACCATTTTGCACACACAACATACCTTGGTAGAATTACTAAATACTGGAAAGCTGCAGCTGATCTCGGACAGCTGAAAGGCTACCCAAAGACAAGTCAGTAATAATAAAAAAGCATAATGAAGTTAACCCCGCTACCGGGGTGTTGACAGAAGGGGAGGAACATAGCTGTAGGGAACAAGTAGAGGAGGAAATGGATAGCGGGGTAAAGGAAGAGCCATTAGACAACCCAGATGAGACTTTATGGGCCCAAGTTTCCACACGATAAAAAACGGGCGCCCCTCCGAGCTGGGCGCCTGTTTTTCACGCCACAAAGTGCGCCTAAAAAAACCCTCCGTATTCTCCACCTGCCTGCAGGTCCTCTGGCCCTCGGCGCGGCGCAGCAGGAGCTGTAGGGGGCGGAGCTAGGACCCTGCGCCGAAAACATTGCCGGGAGCTCTGCACATGTGCGCTACAGTGGGCACGCAAGTGCAGTAGCTCCAGGCGCCCGAAACTGTGTGGGAGGGGCCCGAAGCACGCAGCCCCTAGCCCTGGCTGAATGGCCTCACTGGGGCTGCATGAATAAGGCTCCTCCCACGGCCAGCTCCTGCTTCCTGCTGACTCCCGCTCCTGCTTTCCCCCCACCCCCCCCCCCCCGGACCCGACCCGACCTAGAACTCTGTACTGTTTCTTTTTAAGTTGCCACTTGATGGTGGGAGACACTTCAGTCACATAGACCTCGTCAAAATGGGGGCTGATGGTTTTAGTAACCTCTACGTCTCCAGCTCTGAGATTAAGCACCCTGCCCGTCCTCCAGTGCGTCCCCACCCTGAGCAGCTGAAGGAACTGCTCCTCAGAGAAGACGAGCTGCCGCTCCTGCTTCCCCGCGCCCCCCCCCGCCTGTCGCTTCCGCCCCCCAGACCGGACCAGACCCGACTCGACCCGTCTGCGTCTGCCGCTCCCGCTCCCACCCGACTCGACCCGACTCTACTCTCGCCCCCGGACTGGATCCGACCTGACCTCCCCTTCCCCGACCTGAGCTCCCTCTCCCCGACCTGACCTCCCTCCCTCTCTCCCTCTCTCCCTCTCTCCCTCCCTCCCTCCCTCTCTCCCTCTCTCCCTCTCCCTCCCTCCCCCGCCGACCCGAACCGAACCTCTCTCCCCGACCCGACCCAACGCCACCTACCTCTGGTGCTGGGGACAGGCCCTGCCCGAAATCTCGGGCCCGGCCCGCTCAGCCTTCGGTCCCGATGGCAAACCACTTCCTAAAGGCCTGCCTGAAGAACTTTCACACAGGTAGGAACATGGTTTATTTAATCTTTTCTTTGCTTATAAATGTTTATTCAGGTTGGATTTATTTGTATAATATTTGTATAAGTATAACTAAGGATTTATTGTAGAATTTAATAACTTCCCTTCCCCCCACCTCCCCCCCCCACCTCGTTCTGGACGCCTAATTTGTAACCTGCGCCTGATTTTTTAATGTGTAGAACAGGTTTTTTCAGTTCTACAAAAATCTTCACTTGCTCCATTCTAAGTTAGTTTGGAGGACGTTTTCACTGTGGAAACTTTGAAATCAGGCGTCAGTGGCCGGACACGCCCCCTTTTGAAGAAAAAATTCTGTTCCAAAGGAGAACTGTTCTACCTGACTAGAACTGCAGAAAAAAAAATGTGGAGAATTGCGATTTCTAAGATAGTCCGTTCTCCACCAGTTGCTCCTAAAAATCAGGCGCAAATCATGTGGAAACTTGGGGCCCTATATGTGGACGGATCCAGAAAATACATTGATGGAGAACCCCATACTGGGTGGGCGGTGGTAACACAGGAGGGAGAGACAATAATGGCAGGAGCACTCCCAGGAGACAAGTCAGCTCAGGTGGCAGAACTGGTGGCCCTTATAAAGGCTCTAGAGTCAGTTAAAGGAAAGCGAGTAAATATATATACAGATAGTCGATACGCTTTCGGGTGATTCACGATTATATGGCAGTCTGGTCACGACGAGGGTATGTGACATCTACTGGTGAGGTACAGCAAAGGAACCATGGGAAGCAGCGGTAATCAAGGTAAAAGCACACACAAAACTAACTAATAAGGGCCACACGCACCCACAAGACCTACCCACCTTGGGAAATCGGTTTGAAGACCTAGCAGCCAAACAAACGGCAGCTGAACGGAAGCTAGAGCCAGCATTTAAGGCTGAAATTCAACCAGTAATGACTAACAGTGTTCAGACAGACATAAATATAGCATAGGTCCAGCAAAGTGTCGATCAGGAAAAAAGACGTGAATGGAGTAAGCACGGGGCCCACCAAAAGGGTGATATATGGATATGGGGTTCCCGGGAGCAAGTTGTGGCACACAATGCTGCAGGCAACAAGTATTAAAATTCTAATACATACCGAGAGAAGTAACATGCTGTACCTGCTCT
The DNA here is from genome assembly GCF_044704955.1 of Pristiophorus japonicus. NCBI lineage: Eukaryota > Metazoa > Chordata > Chondrichthyes > Pristiophoridae > Pristiophorus > Pristiophorus japonicus. The sequence goes on along the minus strand of NC_091981.1, from coordinate 131,614,870 downwards.
CGCAGTACTGGTGATGGCCAGGAATGGGGAAGGATGTAGCTAAATTTTGCCAGAGGTGCATTATTTGTGACAATATTATGTAGGCAGGGGATGCAAGGTACGAATGGGACATTAACCAAGGCCACAGGGATCTTGGGAGAATTTACAGATAGACTTCACCGGCCCCCCTGCTAGAGGATAGGGGAAAAAGGTATTGCCTGGTAATTATAGACCAGTTCACCTGGTGGGTGGAAGCCTTCATTACCAGGGACTGCTCCGCTTGGACGGTAGCGCAGATGCTGGCTAGTGAGGTGATAACCTCGGTGGGGAGTACCCCTACAGATATCATATCATCCCCAAAATTCGTGAATGGTGGAGAGAATGAATAGGACCTTAAAAACGGCCCTGTCCAAAGTAATCCAGGAGGCAGGCAAGGGCTGGACTGGGGTGTAGCAGCAATTCTAATGCGGCTCAGAGCCACCCCAGGGCAAACCACGGGACTAACACCCTATGAGCTGATGACTGGACTACCAGAGGACTTAGCTGGAGGAACAGGTGAAGCAGGGACCAATTCAGGATAGGCTAAGGTGGTACTTGGTCCAGCTAAACCAAGAGGTGCAGGCTATGAATAAAGAAGTTAAAAGCAGACAGCAGATAAGAGATCTAGAAATTCAGAATGAGGGAATGAGACCCGAAACGCTACCTAAAATAGGGGAACAGTTTATGATAAAGGTAACAGGGACGCGAAAGGGAATAGAGCCCCGATGGATGGGGCCATACTTGGTACTAATGACGAGCAATACTTGTGTTTGTCTACAGGAAACCACTGGGATTAGATGGAAGCACTGGACATGGGTAAAACCATATAACACTAAACAACCCCTGTCTGTTTTAACCCACAGTGAAGGTGCACCCAGTAACGACAAAGGAATAAGATAAACCTCAACCGACAAGCAAAATGAAGTGGGTATTACTGACCCTGGTAGGGATGGTGGCCATAGGAGCTCTGCCATTACCCCCGCAACTTAAAGGACACACGATGCCAGGAGGTTGGAAGGTGTCACAAAAGAACCGGATGCAGGACAATTTTACCTGTGAAGCCAAAAACAAATGTAATAGTTAGATATAACATATAATTGCACCTCATGCACCTTGGGAAGAGAGCCTCCTGACTGCACCGGAGACAAATGCCAACCCGGGAACCTCATGATAATAACACTTACTAACGAAATCATAACCCTGGAAAACAGGTGGGAACCAGAAGGCCCAACAATAATGTGTAAAAACTGGAGCGATCTAATCAGACAAAGCTAATAAAGGAATTTTACAGCGGAACCAATAATTACACTAAAAGTACTAATTGGACGAAGGTTGAGCTAAGGGATGGAGAATGGTGGTTATGTAAAAACGGAACCACAATAAATGACCGGGGCCATACCTCTTTATGATAAGCGTAAGAAATCCCCGCCACAACAAGGAACGGATGCCACATTTACAAAGGCTGCACGATACGTGCCTGAGCACACTGATAGTCCCTTCAATAATAAATTTAACAATAAATATACAGTATGACCGAAAGATGGTACCCAGGTATTGTAAGAACCCGGATCTTGCCCTAAAGATAACAAAAGCTTGTAATCGGCGACACATACTAGATACAGTACTAGGAGGGTTAGGTACAGGAATAGGAGCATTAAACTCAATGGATAGCGAGACGCTGCAGAATAAAATACAGAAAGTGGGACAATTGACTAAAGATGCCATAAGGTTGTCAGATGTATGGGAGGAACCCTTACAAGCCAATATCCTGTGGGGATGGCTGTCGGACAAAATGACATGGTAATGGGCAAATAAAACTAACTGGGAACAGCAACAGGTATCGGCCAATCTAACGCGAGAAGCCAATAAGACTCACTGACTTATAGTGGGCCTGATTGAGGAAGGACAAAGGGCTGAATTAGAAAGGATAGCATTTTCTGGGAATGCCCCAAGATGGGCTAAACACTCAGGCCAGATATGAAGCATACGCGATGTGATGAAGAGGGGATGTAATATGACTATATTGTTGGCTAATGTTACTAACATTCAGATATGGTGTGAGTTTGTGACCCTACCACAGCCATTCGGTAAAAACTTATGGAAGCCACAGTTTTACAGAAAATGGATAGACCCAAAGAATAAAACGCACGAAGGGATGGACTGTGTAAAGTGGCCATTCGGGCAAATATGCCCGCTACATACACCAGTGGTGGAACCATGCAGCATGGAAGGCACAGCAGGGGCTTGTGAATGGCAGCTGCAACCCCTAACTGATACCATAATACATGAAATCGGATAAAACTACATATGTGTAACCAGTACCCCACACGGTATACTTGAACGCGGATCGATTGGAACCTCCGGTAAATGAGTGTCGGAGGGAAATGTATGTCATCTTCAATGATAAAACGACCAAGTACTACCAAATAGGACAATGGAAAAATATTGCACAGCACAGAAGCACCAGAGGACTATCCATACTATCCTTGGTAGTGGACTTGAGAAAGTTAAGGGCCTTTTTGAAAAAACACATTTAGGTGACCAAGTACCTGGGAGAAGAAAGGGAATGGTTACTCAGACAGAAGGTCGTAATGAGTTACACAAAACAAGAACTGATCCGTGTGATGGTGGAACAAAGTGACCTCAAGGTTCATCACTGGTAGGACATTTTTAACGGCTGGTCACCTGAGGCATACACAGTCCTCAAATTGATGTGGCACCCAATTGTGATAATAATGGTAGTGGTGGGGATATGTATTGTGATCCAACTATATCTGATGTGCCGAACAGCAAACAGCCTTGTTAACTATGTAACGTAGGTGTAATAGGGAGGCGAATGAATTTGTAACGCGTTAGGGAAACAACTAAGACCCCCGAGTTTATGCTTTGTATGTACAAAAACAAATATAAGTAGCTTGCCAATAATCCCAGGGAAATGGTCAGGGGTAGTATGTAAAGACTCCATTAAAAGATGGAATTACGAGCGATCCCAAGGACAAGGGTTTGATCACCATTTCCGGCAGATGGCTCAGAACATATATGTGGCCGGCTGATTATTTAGGAATAATCAGGGACCAACAGGAGGGACTGAAGAGGTAAATTACAAATTCTTTATAATTGTGCCATTTTAAAATGGAGCTAACAGATTTTAAAATGGAATCCACAGCCTGGTTTACAGACTGTGAGAACATTCCTATGATATTCCAATTCAACGACTAAAGACCTTGGGCCTTGGGAGGTGAGAGTACAAAGAGATAACATAGAAACTGAAGCCGTAACAAGATACGGGTAGAATAGAAATGGACACGATAGCAACTGTCCGGACTTAGCATTTAAGGCATACGGAAGCCAGACTGGAGGAAGCACTGTACCAATGTACTAATCAATCATCATGTATCAATCATCATGTATTAATTGTAACTTGCGTAATTACATAATTACTTAATCTAAAACTGTATAAAGGACTACGTCTCCGAGTCTTTGGTGAGCACTGTTCTGAGGAAGAGTGTCTCCTCTGTCGACTTGTATAATAAACTGCATTCACTTTAAGGCTAACGGACTCCGAATGGTGGTTTGAAGTTAACCCTTACACTCTACTGTCACCGAAGTACCATAAACATTTTATTACCGAGATATCTTCACTGCTTTCCTCCTTCAGCTTCTGCACCTTTAGACTTGACTTTTCCAATGAACGCCTGGCTGGCCTCCCACATTCTACCCTACGTAAACTTGAGTTCATCCAAAACTCGGCAGCCTGTGTCCTAACACACACCAAGTCCCGTTCAACCATCATCCCTGTGCTTCGCTGACCTACATTGGCTCCTGGTTAAGCAACACCTCAATTTCAACATTTTCATCCTTGTTTTCAAATCCTTCCGTGGCCTCGCCCCTCCAGCCCCACAATCCCCCGAGATATCTGCGTCCCTCTAATTCTGCCCTCTTGAGCATCTCTAATTGTAATCGCTCAAGTCAAAGCCCCAAGCTCTGGAATTCCCTGCCTAAACCTCAATCTCTCTACCTCTCTCCTCCTTTAAGATGCTTCTCAAAACCTACCTCTTTGACCAATTTGCCCTAATTTCTCCTTATGTGACTTGTGTCCAATTTTTTGTGTTCTAATATTCTTGTGAAGCACCTTGGGATGTTTTACTATGTTAAAGATGCTATATAAATACAAGTTGTTACCATTTCTATGGCACTGTAGATCTAGTGCTCGCGACAGCGTGTAATGTTTTGTTTCTTTGGTAATTTTGTAGATTTACAAATGTTGAACACATGTTCTACAGGACTATACAGAAAAAATGCTTTTCATCCTTTTGCACTACTTATACTGACACTAAAGCCTTATAGGCATTTCAGGGATACGACCCATCCCCCATTCCTAAGGTGTCCTGATAAATGCAGATGTGTTATTTACTCATGCTGGTTCATTGTATCTACAGGTAGTACACCTTGCTACCCATTTTACTTTAGCAAAATGTAACATTTGTTCTGAAATAAATGAAAAAAAATGGTGATGGATGTTTCTTAGTTTATTTATGTATATGTGCCTTTCATATTGGTATTTATGTATTTTTCATTGACTGTTGTGTTTTGCATTGGTACAATGTAACACTTAATACCAATGCACCCTTTGGCACATTGGTTTGTTCCCGGGAGACTCTGTGGAAAGAAGGCATCGACTTGAAGTGGAATTGTTCATTGGCGGAAGCGGGGAAGCGGCGCCCGATACAAACGTTACATTTTTTTCTCCCATTCCCAAGGAAACCAGAGCAGAGCAGAAGTCAGCTCTGAGCAGTTTGAGCGTCTGTTGAATGCGCGGCTTGAACACTCGCGTTGAGTGAGACGGATGCAAAGAGAATAAAAGTTAGACGCAATTTTATAAAAATATACATTTTGTTGGGAGTATAAGTGCCAAAAAAAATCAAAGTAGAGGGAATGGCTGAAGAAGATGAAGAAAACCATGTAGAAAGTTTGGCAGACGACGAGCGGGTGCAGTACATTGCAGACCGTGTTGCTTTCTCCCTGAATCTGCGAACAGACAAGTGGGCCAAATTCATCGCCAGCGAAGACAATCAGAAACTGCTGTCAGACTTTCTACAGCGCGAGCGTTTGCTGGTGTTGTTCCTCAGCGCGGCGGGGCTGCTGGCAGCGTCCTGGGAGGTAAGCCCAAATCCGCATTGTGAGTGTTGCAAAACGTTGCGCTTAAATGCGGAGAGAAACCTCAAATCAAAGCGAATGAACAAGTCAAAAAATGTCATGTATAAAACTCCACGAAAAAGACAAGGTTTTAAAATAAAAGTGGAGCAATGTAAAATTAAATTTATAGCGTGTATTTTGCAATAAATCCTGCTTGACTAATACAATAAGTTGTATTTTACTTAAAAAATACAAAAATGTCTTGGCTTTATTGAAATAGCATTTGAAGAAAATTAATGCCTTGTGCAGCAAATTTCTTCAAAACTTCAAATTCAGAATTTGAAAGACTTGCATTTATATAGTGTCTTTTACCACCACTGGATGTCTCAAAGCTTTTTACAGTCAATGAAGTACTTTTGGAGTGTAGTCATTGTTGTAATGTGTGAAATGCAGCCACCAATTTGCGCACAAACTCTCACAAACAGCAATGTGATGATGATCAGATAAACTTTTTTTTGTTACGTTGATTGAGGGATAAATATTTGCCAGGATTTGAATATTACTGGTATATTATATAGTATTTACAGCACAGAAACGGGCCATTTGGCCCAACAGGTCCATACTGGTGTTTATGGTGAGTAAAGAAATAATAAATTTGTACAAAACATTGGATGGTCATGTTTGGAGTACTGTCTGCAGCAATGGGTGCTCCATTATGGAAAGGACATTAAAGACAAAGGGGGCGAAATTTGGGTACATTATGCTTCCGGTTAGCGCCACGGGGCACAAATGAGTTTTCGCCTGGGTGTGGCGAGAACAGCGCCTCCTGCTAAATTGGGCGGGTACTTTGTGGTGGCGCTAACGAGCAGCGTCCTGCTCGGCTGCGCTCAGTGATGATGTCATCGCCATGCGCAGCGTCCCGTTACCTCTAAATTCGGTCGCGCCCCCGTATTCCCATTTGGTACTGACAATGACAGCATCAGCTGTCAAGTTTCAGCCAGGAGTCGGTTGGAGGAGCGCTATTTAAAGGCGCCATCTTTGGAACAGATTTTAGTCGACCATTACTGTTTGCAGCTTACTACCACTTAGGCAGACAGGCTTTTTGACAAATTTCAGCGATTTTCAGTTGAAGCAGTGTTCTGGCTGTTAAACATTCCTGACTTTTATTCAGGGCAGATTTGAAACGACAACATTTATATAGTTTCATGGGGGCTGTGTTGGCACTCGACCTCCTGCTCCGGGAACGTCACCAACGGAGACAACTTAGGCAGAGAGAAAGGCAGAGAGAAAGGCTGCAAAATGTAGCAAGAGGGGGGAGTTCTGGCAACAGTTCTGCGACATCAATTTTATTGATGAACAGTGTATTTGAAGGCTGCGCTTCAGCAAGGACATGGTCACAGTGCACTGCCATCTCCTGCAACCAGACCACGAGCCTCAGACCAGGGTAAGGACGGCTCTCTCAGTAGCAGTCAGCGTGGATTTATGAAAGGGAAATCATGCTTGACAAATCTTCTAGAATTTTTTGAGGATGTAACTAGTAGAGTGGACAAGGGAGAAGCAGTGGATGTGGTGTATTTGGACTTTCAAAAGGCTTTTGACAAGGTCCCACACAAGAGATTAGTGTGCAAAATTAAAGCACATGGTATTGGGGATAATGTACTGATGTGGATAGAGAACTGGTTAGCAGACAGGAAACAGAGAGTCGGGATAAATGGGTCCTTTTCAGAATGGCCGACAGTGACCAGTGGGGTGCCGCAGGGCTCAGTGCTGAGACCCCAGCTCTTTACAATATGATTTAGATGAAGAAATTGAATCTAATATTTTCAAGTTTGCAGATGACACTAAGCTGGGTGGCGGTGTGAGCTGTGAGGAGGATGCTAAGAGGCTGCAGGGTGACTTGGACAGGTTAGGTGAGTGGGCAAATGCATGGCAGATGAAGTATAATGTGGATAAATGTGAGGTTATCCACTTTGGTGGCAAAAACAGGAAGACAGAATATTATCTGAATGGCGGCAGATTAGGAAAAGGGGAGGTGCAACTAGACCTGGGTGTCATGATACATCAGTCATTGAAGTTTGGCATGCAGGTACAGCAGGCGGTGAAGAAGGCAAATGGCATGTTGGCTTTCATAGCTAGAGGATTTGAGTATAGGAGCAGGGAGATCTTACTGCAGTTGTACAGACCCTTGGTGAGGCCACACCTGGAATATTGTGTTCAGTTTTGGCCTCCTTATCTGAGGAAGGACGTTCTTGCTATTGAGGGAGTGCAGCGAAGGTTCACCAGATTGACTCCCGGGATGGCAGGACTGACATATGAAGAGAGACTGGATCAACAGGGCTTGTATCCACTGGAGTTTAGAAGAATGAGAGTGGATCTCATAGAAACATATAAAGTTCTGACGGGATTGGACAGGTTAGAGGCAGGAAGAATGTTCCCATTGCTGGGGAGTTCCAGAACCAGGGGTCACAGTCTAAGAATAAGAGGTAAGCCATTTAGGACCGAGATGAGGAGAAACTTCTTCACTCAGAGTGGCTAACAGGTTGAATTCTCTGCCCCAGAAAGTTGTTGAGGCCAGTTCGTTAGATATACTCAAAAGGGAGTTAGATATGGCCCTTACGGCCAAAGGGATCAAAGGTTATGGAGAGAAAGCAGGAAATGGGTACTGAGGTTGAATGATCAGCCATGATCTTATTGAATGGCGGTTCAGGCTCGAAGGGCTGAATGGCCTGCTCCTGCACCTAATTTTTATGTTTCTATGTTTCTATGTTTGGTGGTTGAGTGGTGGGGTAGTTGTGGTTTGCTCAGTGTGCACAGACTGAGGTTCAGAGGCTGCTATGTCGGAGGTGTGGAAACATGTACTCACCTTCACTACCTGCTGAGGTCATTGAACTTCTTCCGGCCCTGTGTGAGGGTTCTATCAATTACAGTGCTGCCCGACACCTCCTCGGCCACTTCTCTCCACATGTCCCTGAAGACCTGCGCCAATTGCCTCCTTCCAGATGTGGGGAACAGTGCATATCTCCTTCTCTCCACTGCCCCCACCAATGCCATGTCATTGAATCGCTTTGCCCTCTCCCTTCCAGCAGGATTTGCAGAAGCCATCCCAGAAACTTGTTTCCCTAGCTCACAGCTCTCCCTCAAATGCAGCACTGCTGAAAATGAGCAGCTGCAGCTTGATATAACCTCCCCTTTAAGAGCTTGGAATCAGCCAGTGTGAAAGATTGAAGGATGATCGCTGAATACAAGTCACCTGAAATTGGGTAGCGCTCTGCTATTAGAGCCTCCATAGCGCCCCACTGAGGTCATAGCACCTCATTTACTGCCCCCTCCCATTCTGGGGCACTAAAGCCCAATTTAGAAGAAGTTAGCAATCGTTTGCGCCTGGTGATAACTTAAACATTTTTTAAAAGTTAGCACTATTGCATTTCACCCCCACAGAGCTAGAAATTTGGGCGTGCCTATTTATGGATACACAGAGGGCACAGGGTCTGATCCCTGCACCTGAATGGCGTGGTCCAAAGCACCCCTGGGAGGGGCCAGGAGATAGTAATTTCCTGACACTTGTGTGGCACAAATGTTAGTTGAAACATATCAGCCGAAGCCTCGATGTGGTCCAGGATAAGGGAGTGAAGAGTTATGGGTAGCGGGCAGGAAAGTGGAGCTGAGCCGAAGATCAGATCAGCCATGATCTTATTGAATGGCAGAGCAGGATTGAGGGCCAAATGGCTTACACCTGCTCCTATTTTTTATGTTCTTGCAGCATGCGGACATTGGACTGCTTCATGATCTGAGGAACTGTGAATGGAGCTTAACGCTGTGGAATCATCAGCGAACAACTTGTAGCTATGAAGCATAGTATGTGGTGAGATAGAGTGAGGTTAAGTCACTCCTCCTCGGTGAGGATTGAAAGCTGGGGTGAGGATCTTGAAGTCAGTTCACTAGGACATGAGGATGCAATGGAAATTAGATCAAAATATCAGGAGTGATGAGAGGACTGTACTGGTGCATTGTGAATAGGTTGTAATTTGTGAAGGACAGCAAGCAGAATATTCGAGAAGCCCTCAGCAACACAGAGGGACAGAGCAATTGTAGAGCTCATGATCCTGTTGTGTACACAAGGGTAAAGCACTTTGCACATTACAGTATTTATGTTTATCAACTGGCATGTAAATGTTAGTGACAATATCTAATAGGATTTTAGTTTATTTTCAGTTACCTTCAAATTTGAAAAATAAAGCGGTGTACATAATCAAGAAAATTAGAGGTCCCATTCTGAAAGAAAATTACCGAAGAGGTCTACTGTTTGGGGACTTGTCCAGCACAACACTTCATCAAATAACCACATTGGTCGAAGAGGTAAGTGCTTTTTCAGATCAATTAAAACCACTTTTTGTGATAATACAAAGCAAAAGGAGCCAAATTATTCCCTCTAATTTAACACTCTTGCTTGATTTTATTCTTAGGTTTGTTTTAATGCTTTACTTTGGTAGAAATTACATTTACTGAATACATAAATATAATGGAAGAATTAAATTCCCACATTAAGCTAAAGATAGAATGAAAAGTAATTTGTTATTACTTGTTAAATACAGGGTATATAGGCACAAAAATCAGCAGCCATTTTGGAATGGCTGGAAATTGCACTGGGCGCAAGGTACATTAGGGGTAACATTAACACCCCAAGACCGGGGGCAGAGGGGGAACGGGGGCGAGTGATGGGGTGAGGGGCAAATTGCCTGTAGGCTGTACTATGTTCTGCATGGCCTGTTTCAATGCGCGGTCCCTTTACATTTCCAGTGTAAGTGCTTGTGAGCAGCCAACGCAGGACCTTGCATGTGCTGCGCATGCACGCAGCTTAGAGGGAACGTTGGTGAGGGGGTGATGGGTAATGTTCTCTGAATTTTTTTTGTGCACGCTACCTGTAAATTTGCAGGTGGCCGCACACGCATGCTATCTTAGAGGAAAGCGCTTGTGAGTGGCCTGCATGGTATTTACCCGGCTTAGAGCGAACATTGGTGGTGGGTTAAATCAGAAACCTGACTTCAAACCAGCTTCAGTGGCACACTTCTGGTTTTCATGGAATCGGATTGGAGGTGGGTGACCGACCTATTTTCCAGAAGTGAGTCTGTAATTTAAATATTTTAGTTAGGCTGTTTACCTCAAATTTTAGATGCTTCTTCTTAGGCAGTCCCTCGGAGTCGAGGATGAAGTTTAGCAGAGTTTTACTTTTAATGCCAGGGCTTGGGAAAACTGGCAGCTGAAGGGAGGCGAGAATGGCCGGATCTATCCCAAGTGCTTTACAGCACTGTTTGTGGGCCAGGGGGAGCAGGAGTGCACCCCCTGACCCCACCCAAGATAACCTGCTTCCCTCATGTGATTGGCTGATTCTCCCCCCCCCCCCCCCCTAAATCTGGTTGGCTGCTAGTATGGAAATAGAGGCGAAGATTTAAATAGTTGCTGACGTTAAATTCAGCAGGGGCTCGGGTTACCTGCATTTCTGGGATTACCAGCCACTACGGCCGCCTGCCTCTCTTCTGGCCTCCCCCTAAATAAATACAGACTGTTGTGTCTTGACCAAGTAGGAAACTTTCCAGGTTGACTTAAGGAGGCAGATTTCACTGTCTGGAATTACCTCTAATGGTAAGTGATATTGGCGACAGCCAATTACCTTGACCAGTGGTGGTGCTTTGCCTCCAGAGGCAGGGAATGAAGCCAGCTCACAGGGTGATGTCCTTATCTCTGGAGGTATATAAAACTCAATTATATTACCGTGCTGTTTGTAAAGCCTACGCTACCTCCAAAGCAGTGCTGTAATATACAGTAAATGGGATATTGCGCTCTATGCAGAATGACTGTCAGCTTATATATGAAATAAAGGAAAGAATGAAAACATATCGGTAGTTAAGTTCCCCTCAAATGAATTTCAGTAAACACCAGGAAGCAATGTAGAATCCAGAAGCAAAGGTACATTCTAATTTGAGAAATTCCATGGAGGATGATTCTCTGGAGTAAAGTTTACGTCAGCTATCCTGACACAGCCGTGCTTGGCAGGAGTTGATTTTACAACAGGCGAGGAGGTCAGCGCATCCGACTCGTGGCCTTTCTGATTTTATAGTCATTAAAATTAATACCCAGAAAATTGGGAAGGCTGATTCTGTGCCTGATTGTCCGATTTACCAGTTGAGTGAGGTCCCTAACCAGACTTAAAAATTTACCTAATTGTGTTTTTCCTTTGCAAAGTCAATTATGCAAAGGAAGTATCTTAAATATGCAACTTTTCTTGAATTCCTAAATAAAATGTACTTTAACAAAAAAATAAATTTTGTTGTAATGAGAAACAAGTTCCAAAGACATTCTGTGAGAAACAAATTCATTTTTAATATAGATAGCAGCTAGCAACTAACTGTGAGTAATGAATACGAGTTTATTTTAAACATTTAGAGGGAGGGTTTTAGTGGGATTGTGTGTGTGTGTGTGTGTGTGTGCGTGTGTGCTAGGCCCATGCAGCAGAGGCTGGTCTCTAATCGTCTTGGGTTCCCTTGCCATTGGACCAAGACCTTGCTCTGTCATGTTCGTGTGGTAGCTGGTGTGCAACAGCCACCCCATGTTAAAATAATTCACACACAGGCATCTTCCACCCTCTAAAATGAAGTTCAGGACCTGGAACGTCAGGACCCTCATGGACAACCCCAACAGCGACAGATCGGAATGTCGCACAGTTATCATTGCCCTGAAACTCAGACATTTAGACATTGACATCCCCGCCCTGAGCAAGACACGGTGGGCAGGAGAAGGCCAGCTCAAGGAACAAGGTAGTGGATACACCTTCTTCTGGAAAGGCAAACCAGAAGAAGAACGCCGTCTCCATGGGATTGGCTCCGCCATCAAAAATGAGCTAGTTTGGCATCTTAGAGATTCCCCCTACGGATAAACGAATGCCTCATGACCCTTCGGCTCACTCTAACCCAGAACCAGTACCCTACGGTCATCAGTGTGTACGTCCCTGTGGTGTATGTAGCACACAAATCACTGACTCCACACGGTCTGGTGTAAATCTAACTGCTGTGACTTTCGTCCTTTATTGTTCAGCTCAAGAGTGCCTCTTAGGTGTGGTGGTCAGCCTTTTATAGTGCCTGTTGCAGATACTTCCAGGTTTCCCACTACAGCGCCCTCTGTGGTGTAGCATTGCGCTTACATTACATTTAAGGTACCAGGACGATACTCACATCAATACATAACATCACACTTCCCCCCCACCAGGACGCAGGACGACGATACACACATCAATACATAACATCACACTTCCCCCCCCCCCACCAGGACGCAGGACGACGATACACACATCAATACATAACATCACACTTGTCCAATGGAAGGCAGGTAGGCATAGACAGTGCGTTAGTATGGTACATATTATCTGGTACATTAACTAGTTATTGTCTGGTAACGGATCCCTGATTTCCTTGTTAGCCCTTATCATTAATTGTACTTCATATGGCCATTCAGCATTAAAAAATTAATTCTTATTATAAATTCGCCATCTCACATTAACATAGCTCATTTTAGACTCGCTCTGCCAGAAGTCCTTTGTGGAGACCACCACATGGTAAGGCCCTTTTAAGACTCCCGGGTGCATTTCCTTTTTAAGGCGCCATCTTTGATGCAGGAGGATTCCACGAGGCTTCTCCTTGGGCGCCGCCATCTTTGATGCTCTGGATCGAGGCCGCCGCCATCTTGCTCTCCGCCGCTCCGGATGCCCTCCGCCGTCACCTGATTTGCCGCCTCTCCTGCAGCCGTCGTCGCCGCCTCCCCTGCAGCCGTCGTGGCCTCTCCAGCGGCCGCACTTGCCGCCTCCCCTGTGGCCTCCGTAGTGGCCTCCCATGCGGCCGCTGTGACTGCCGACCGACTCTCCCTCTGCGTGGGCCCCTCCGATCCGCCGGCCATCCTGGATCCCTCGCACCCCGCCCGCAGCGTCCCGCCGGCTCACCCCACTCTTTTCCCCCCCCCACTAGGCCCCTCTCTGCAGGGCTGCTTGCCTGTGGGGGCTGAGGCTGCAGGATCTCTGTGTGAGGTCCGGGGCTGGGACTTGCCTGTGGGTGGATTGAGGCTGCAGCTCCAGCTCGGTCGGCGCTGCTCTCTGGGAACCCGGAGCACGGCAGCACCCCGGGGAGCAGCAGCCTGTGGAGTGGTGAAATCTTCCCAACTCCCACAGACCGTCCCCATTCACCTCCGGCCAAGGAGTGTCGGCCCATTGCCTGCAACGACCCACAGAGGTAAACCGTGCATCTCGTCCCCATGGGATACCTGCACCATCGCTCTGCCAAGAATAGGTATTAGTTCCCTGGTGTAGGTACGCAGCTTTGCCGTGACCGGACCAGCTTGGGTCGTGCAGCTAGGTTAATCCACAGTTTATCAAAAGTTCTCCGACTCATCAACAACGGACCCGAGCCCGTGTCCACTTCCATACTCACAGGGACTCCGTTGATTTTTACTTCCCTTATTACTGGGGCGAATCGTCGGTACACGTGTACAGTCCCAACACCTCATCATCTTCTGCCTGCTCCTCGCTGGATGGTGGATCATCCCCCATCTCCTCAGCCACATGGCGAGTCCGATTTCTTTTACACATACGCTGAAGATGGCCTTTCGTGTGGCAGGTATTGCACGTGTTCTCCGCAAACCTGCACTGGTGAGCCCCATGGCTTCCTCTACAACACCAGCTGCTTGATTGGCCCCCCTCAGCGGACCCCGAGGTCCATGCTCTCTGCCCCGGGCAGAGCCACGTTCTGCAGTTTTGTCCGCGGTGGGCGCTATCCTGTGGACATGCCTGCCGGGTTCGAGATTGTGTGGATTATTTGCTTGGTGCTGCAAGTCGAGGTCATATGTGCCCGGCTGATTGTGATGGCCTTTGTCAGAGTGACTGTGGGTTCTGTGGCTAACAGCTTGTGAAGGAGGCCCTCGTGGCCAATCCCCATAACGAAAACGTCTCGTAGCGCCTCGTCAAGGTGTGCACCAAAATCATACGGCGCCACGAGTCTCCTGAGGTCCGCAGCATATTTGGTGATATCCTGGCCCTCGGGTCTGCAGTGATGGTAAAATTTGTATCTGGCCGTGAGGATGCTCTCCTTCGGTTTCAACTGGTCACGAATGTGTTCAGTCAGCTCCTCGTATGACTTGTCCCTGGCGCTCCCGGGTGCCAGCAAATCCTTGACGAGACAGTAAACCTCATCTCCACAACTGCAGAGCAATATCGCCTTACGCTTATCTCTCACTGCGTCCGTGTCCTCCGTCAGGTCGTTTGCTGTGAAGTAGTACTCGAGCCTTTCCGTGAAGGCCTCCCAATCATTGCCCGCAGTAAAATCCTTTAGTGAGCCCAGAGTAGCCATGGTTGCGTGGTGTTCGTCCGCTTCCTTGTCGCCAATGTGGTGTATGCAGCACACAAATCACTGACTCCACACGGTCTGGTGTTAATTTAACTGCTGTGACCTTCATCCTTTATTGTTCAGCTCCAGAGTGTCTCTCAGGTGTGGTGGTCAGCCTTATATAGTGCCTGTTGCAGGTACTACCAGGTTTCCCACCACAGTGCCCTCTGTGGTGTAGCAAAGTGTTTACATTACATTTAAGATACCAGGACGATACACACATCAATACACAACAGTCCCAACCCTGGAAGCTACGGATGAGGCCAACGAGGAATTCTACTCCAGCTTTGAATAATCCCTGTCCCAAGTTCCAACGGGCGATAAGTTGATTCTCCTTGGCGACTTTAATGCCAGAGTTGGAAATGACACAGAACTCAACCGACAGGGATTATGGAGTGTCCTTCTCAAATTCGGCTGTCCTCAAAGATTTGTCACCAGCCCCCGCCTGCTTAATGTTGGCATGCAAGCCGTGATCCTTAATAACGGATCGCCCACAGACCCAATACACGTGCAGACCGGGGTCAAGCAAGGCTGTGTCATTGCACCAATGCTCCTCTCAACCTTTCTTGCTGCAATACTTCATCTCACCTTTAACAAGCTCCCCGCTGGAGTGGAGCAAATCTACAGGATGAACGGGAAATTGTTCAAGCTCCGTCGCCTCCAGAATCAAGGTTGTTCCAACCTCTGTCATTGAATTACAGTATGCATACTGCGTTTGTGGATACTCGGAGGCCGAACTCCAAACAATCGTTGACACCTTCATTGAAGCATGCGAGAGACTGGGCCTTACATTAAACATCCATAAGACAAAGGTTCTCTACCAATCTGCTCCCGCCACACAGTACTGTCCCCCCAATATCAAGATCCATGATGAGACCTTGGACAGCATGGACCACTTTCCATACCTTGGGAGCCTTCTATCAGCGAGGGCAGACATTGATGACGAAATCCAACACCGTCTTCAGAGTGCCAGTGTAGCCTTCGGTCGCCTGAGGAAAAGTGTTTGAAGACCAGGATCTCAAAACTGGCACCAAGCTCATGGTCTACAGAGCAGTAGTGATGCCTGCCCTCCTATATGATTGAGACATGGACAGTAGGTATGTCGAAGCACTGGAGAAGTACCACCAATGCTGCCTCCACCAAATCCTGCAAATCCATTGGCAGGATAGGCACACCAACGTCAGCATTCTCTCTCACGCCAACATCCCCAGCATCGAAGCATTGTTCACGCTCAATCAGCTCTGATGGACGGGCCACATTGTCCGCATGCCTGATACAAGACTCCCGAAACAACACTCTACTCTGAGCTCCGTCACGGCAAGCGAGTCCCAGGAGGGCAGAGAAAACGCTTCAAGGACATCCTCATAGCCTCCTTGAAAAAATGTAACATTCCCACCAACTCTTGCGAATCTCTGGCTCAAGAACGCTCAAAATGGAGGAGAGGCATTCGAGAAGGTGCGGAACACTTTGAGTCTCTTCGTCGGGAGCACGCAGAAGCCAAGCACAAACAATGGAAGGGACGCACGACAAACCAAACACCCCACCCACCCGTCCCTCAACCACCAGCTTCCCCACCTGTGACAGAATCTGTAGATCCTGCAGTAGACTCATTAGTCACCTTAGAACTTGTATTAGTGTGAAAGTAAGTCATCCTCGACTCTGAGGGACTGCCTAAGAAGAAGATTTTAAGCAATTATGCGAAGTTTATAGGGACCATAGCGGAGCTTGACGATCATTAGAGGCTATGCAAAAGGTAGTCCATACCTATTTCCATTAGCGATCTATACCTGTTTTGTACTGCAAAGAAGACTGAATTGGATTTTGCTATTTTGTTGTCATCCATAGAAAGTTGAACCTCTTACAAAATTAATTTGATAAAATGTGAATGGTGTCTAAAATATATGCACACACATATCATCATCATAGGCAGTCCCTTGGAATCGAGGAAGACTTGCTTCCACTCCTAAAGTGAGTCCTTTGGTGACTGAGCAGTCCAATGCGAGAGCCACAGACCCTGTCACAGGTGGGATAGACATTCGTCGGGGGAAGGGGGGGTGGTGGGACTGACTTTCCGCACGCTTCTTCCGCTGCCCACGCCTGACCTCTTCACGCTTGCGGCGTTGAGATTCGAAGAGCTCATCGCCCTCCCAGATGCACTTTCTCCACCTAGGGCGGTCTTCGGCCAGGGACTCCCAGGTGTCAGTGGTGATGTTGCTCTTTACCAGGGAGGCTTTGAGTGTCCTTGTAACGTTTCCGCTGCCCACCTTTGGCTCGTTTGCCGTGAAGGAACTCTGCATAGAGCAATTGCTTAGGGAGCCTCGTGTCTGGCATGCGAACTGTGTGGCCTGCCCAGCGAAGCTGATCGAGTGTGGTCAGTGCTTCAATGCTGGGAATGTTAGCCTGGGCGAGGACACTGATGTTGGTGCACCTGTCCTCCCAGGGGATTTGCAGGATCTTGCGGAGACGCCGTTGGTGATATCTCTCCAGCGACTTGAGGTGTCTTCTGTATATCGCCCATGCCTCTGATCCATTCAGGGGGGCGGGTATTACTACAGCCCTGTAGACCGTGAGCTTGGTGGTAGATTTGAGGGCCTGGTCTTCGGACAGTCGTTTCCTCAGGCGGCCAAAGGCTGCACTGGCGCACTGGAAGCGATGTTGAATCTCCGCTCTATGTCTGCCTTCTTACCAGCACACACATATATACGATAAAACTGATTAGATGCTGTAGGCTAGTACAGCTGTTGTGCACCATTTTCATAAATCAGCACTTTTTAGTTCAGAATTTAGTTGTATAAGTACATATTGATAAAGCTTTGAGCTGTTTGAAGATAATCTCATACTATAAATGGAATTTGCATGACAGATGAATATTTCCTCATAGGAATGGAAAATCAAGGAACATTTTCATATTACCTTCTATTATTTAAGATAAATATCATCCCCTGGCACTTTTTTGTTTCAAGTTTAATTAACTTCTGACTCTTCTCCTGAGGGAAGTGATCCATGCTGGGGTATGTTTCTATGGAATACAGGAGAGCTCCAATACCTCATGTAAGTTGTTTTGCTTCATCTGTAAGTTTGAACATTGACTGCTGGCAGGTTAGTTAATTTGGGAGGGGGAATATCACAGCAAAGCCTGATCCTGTTGTCAATTGGTAACCTATTCTTGCCCTTCAGCAGGGGTCCTTCCTCTGCCTGAGACCAGTTGTGGCACTTGCGTTATTACTCCAGCTGAAATTTGCCAACTCAACATGCACCTGGGGTTGAACTTGGGAACTTCTTGTTCTGTATAGTTCAATATCCTATCATGTGGTGCATTGTCCATTAGCTTTTGGGACAGTGTTCCCCTTATTAAACCTTTTCATGCTACACGGAACTCATCAACTGAGAGGGAAAGCACTTTGCCTTTTTACAGATTTCTATAATTCCAATTCCATCAGCCCTTAAGATGCACACGAGTTCCATGGAATGACTCACTCATGGAATTCCCTCCTCCGCAGTGCTAGTTCTCGGAAGATTATCATCATGGTTATAGGAGTTGTCAATAATATCAGGGTTTCAACCAATCTGATGCCCACAATCTAAATATTTTCATCATTTTCGCAGTTGCAAGGCTCTGACAAACACATGCAAAAATTTGATAGGTGTTATCTGCGTCTGTTAATTTTCCTGAAATATATCTTTACTGCATTTTTGTTCATTCACCTAGGTATATTTTGAGCGGGTATCCTTGTTGTTTTGGTGCAACTGGGGTGCCTATTCAGCAGGGGGTGGGAGGAATTTCATTGTGGCACGTTGCTGCAGTGTTAACAGGCCCACGCGGCTCTGGGAGGGAAAGCAGAAATTGAGAATGAGACTAGAGGACGTGCTTTCAAACACTCCACTGTTTTGGTGTGCAGCATTGAACGCAATTCGCATAATGATAACTGATCCCTGTGTTGAGAATATCAGGTTTTCCAACCTTCAATTCAAATCAACAAAAGTTAGTGGGATCCCCTTTTTTGAGCTACTGTGATGTCAACAGGCGGTCTAAGCAGCCAATCAAAACGCAGAATTCTCACACATCGTGAACAAGAACGTGAGTAAGCTCTTAAACTTTCAAAAAATGTTAGAGAGAGCAAAATACAGATTGGGGCACACATGGGGCAAAGGGAAACCTGAAATAATGATGGACAAACTTCAAAAAAATTAAAGATTTTTTTTTGAGACGTTTCTTCAAATTTTTAATTTTTATTAAAATGGACAAATTTCACACTGCTCAAAATTTAAATTAATTTTCCAGGCCCTTAACATTTGTTTAGCAGTCATCGGTCAATATGTTAAAATCCCAGTTACACCTAATCCCTTTGGGTCTAACATTTAGTGGGGAATTTAACAGCGTATTTCCTGTTGAAGTGCTGAAGTTTTTGTCATTTTCACTGATTTGGCTGATTACACTGATTGCTGGCTCTGTGTGACGGGCACAGCACAGCCTGCACATGTGCAAATCCCAAAGTTATAGTCAGTTTCAAAGGCAGAATGATGGTGAATGCTGACAATTCATCGTCATCCCAATCGCAAATTCCAAGCCATTACTCAAGCTGAGGCCAAGCTACTGTTTTATAATGATATTGATTTAGATGATGAAGAATTTATGACGGGATAACAAAGGCATGTTGCAGAAACACCTGAGGCACCATGTCTGCATTGGTCATTACCCCAAAGCCCCCATATCAAAGGAAAAATTGATTGTTCCTCAAACCGGCAATATTTTCTTAAAGCTTTGCTTTTTTTCTGCTGCCACTGTTTGTGAGAGTGCAGAAAATAACTGTGACTGTGTGCAGCTGCTCTCTGCACTGTTTACCTGCTGGTCAGTAGTCACCTGCTGAGGAACTTTGTGTTGGAGTGAACTGAGAGCACAGAACTGTACCTCTCTGCCTCCACCAGGATTGAGACATAAAGATGGATTTTTTTGTGTGTATCCTTGCTTGTGTTGAGGTACGTAGCCCACAGCCAGCATGGATTGGGGAATTGCAGGTGTGCTGCCTTTAACTTTCCATCCATTAGACTTCAGTTAAATTAATCCAAGATACAAGGTGAACAAAAACTAAATGAAATAGTGACAAGGCATGGGAAATAAAGAATGAATCCCCACAGGGAAGATTGACTAAGGCAAAAATGAAACTGATGCTGCATTTGTACTGTATGGATTCCTGCCAGGCCATGCCCCATTCATACTGTTTGGCTGGAACTTTAGCTCTTGTACCAGGCAGATGTGGTTACACCTGTGCTAATCCTTTGTCCATCAGTTTACAATTTAATTGTTTAGAGAGCAGGGTTAGCGGCATCGGCACAGTATAAATATTTAAATTAATTTAAGGTACTTTAAAAAGTGTCTTGAGGCCATTTTGCATTTTTAAAACCTGTTTGACACTGTACTACATTAATTATTAATTTTTTGCTGCATTTTTCTCTCTATTAATTCAGGTTACTTTGAAGTACTGACTTTTTTGCATTGCAAGATTTTATATATGACAAGAGTTTTCCAATAATAAAAACAGAAAATGCTGGAAATACTCAGCAGGTCAGGCAACATCTGTAGAGAGACAAATAGAGTTAGTATTTCAGGTCGATGAACTTTCATCAGAACTGG
Organism: Pristiophorus japonicus; assembly: GCF_044704955.1. Taxonomy (NCBI): domain Eukaryota; kingdom Metazoa; phylum Chordata; class Chondrichthyes; family Pristiophoridae; genus Pristiophorus; species Pristiophorus japonicus. The sequence goes on along the minus strand of NC_091981.1, from coordinate 131,594,662 downwards.
AAAAAATTAGAGATATACCATGTTTTAAACAAGTGTAGAGGCGGGGGCCGGGGGGAGGGGGTGGTGGGGTGGAGGGACAAGATAAAAGAGACAAATGGAAATTCTTTAAGGTGAGTGGACCTGGAAGAGAAGTGTAGTGAATTAAACACTAATATTTTTGCCGCCTGCTCAAAAGAAGTTAAAATAGAAAACAGATGCAGAGTGTTGATGGGTAGGTCTGGCAACTAATTTAAACTGCCCGCCTGCCTAGGCAGGTAGATTGAAATCACCTCATTAGACCCTAATAGACCTTTCCCTGATGGTGCAGCCGACATTAGAAACTGCATCAATGCAGTGGCCTGCCTCTTTTCACTAGTGCTGTCTATTGTGGAGGCCCCGACCTATGTGAGAACACCAGCGGCAGGTCGGGGCCATAAAAGGAACGGTGTGAAGGCCTCTGGAGCAGTGTGGAGCATACTACTCCAGGGAGCAGCGCGAGCTGGTGCAGAAGGGTGACGGCAGCGAAGAGTGACATCATCAAGGTCCAGGTCGGTGATTGGAGCATTTGTACTGTATGGATTTGGTGAGAGACTAAAGAGGGACATGATCGGGGCCCAGGGGAGGCATGAGTTCTGGGCCAGGGGCAGCACAGGCCAGCCCACACTGCGATATGTGTACGGACTAGGTCCGTGCAGCAGAGCTGATCTCCAGTTGTCTTGGATAATCCTTGCCACTGGACCAAGACCTAGCTCTATCAAGCCTGTGTGGTGGCTGGTGTGCAACAGCCACGACACGTTAAAAAAATCCACGCAAAGGCATCTTCCACTCTTCAGGATGTAATTCGGGTCCTTCATCGAGGAGGAGTGTGATATTCTGGATGAAATAAATATAGTGAGAGAGGAAGTATTGAGGGGTTTAGCAGCTTTGAAAGTAGATAAGTTCCCAAGCCCGGATAAAATGCATCCCAGGCTATTGAGCGAAGTAAAAGAGGAAATAGCAGAGGCCTTGACCATCATTTTCCAGTCCTCTTTGGATCTGGGCATGGTGCCGGAGGATTGGAGGACTGCTAATGTAGTACCTTTGTTTAATAAGGGAGAAAGGGATAGGCCAAGTAATTACAGGCCTGTCAGCCTAACCTCAGAGGTGGGAAAATTATTGGAAAAAATCCTGAAAGACAGGATAAATCTGCATTTGGAAAGGCAAGGATTAATTAGGGACAGTCAGCATGGATTTGTTAAAGGAAGATCATGTTTGACTAACCTGATTACCTCCTCAAAAAATTCAATCAAGAGGGCCGATGAGGGTAGTGCGTATGATGTAGTATATATAGACTTTAGAAAGGCTTTTGATAAGGTCCCACATGGTAGACTGGTCATGAAGGTTAAAGCCGATGGGATACAGGGCAAAGTGGCAAGTTGGATCCAAAATTGGCTTGGAGGTAGGAAGCAAAGGGTAATGGTTGATGGATGTTTTTGTGACTGGAAGAATGTTTCCAGTGGGGTTCCGTAGGGCTCAGTACTGGGTCCCTTGCTTTTTGTGGTATATATCAACGATTTAGATTTGAAAATAGGGAGTATGATTAAGACGTTTGCAGCCGACACTAAAATTGGCTGTGTGGTTGATAATGAAGAGGAAAGTCATGGGCTGCAGGAGGATATCAATCTACTGGTCAGGTGAGCAGGGCAATGGCAAATGGAATTTAAATCAGAGAAGTGTGAGGTGATGCACTTTGGGAGGGCTAATAAGGAAAGGGTAGACACATTAAGCGGGAGGCCTCTTAATAGTGTAAATGAACAAAGGGACCTTGGAGTGCTTGTCCACAGATCCCTGAAAGTAGCAGGCCAGGTGGATAAGGTGGTTACGAAGGCATACGGAATGCTTGCCTTTATTGGCCGAGACATAGAATAGAAACATAGAAACATAGAAAATAGGTGCAGGAGTAGGCCATTTGGCCCTTCGAGCCTGCACCCTCATTCAATAAGATCATGGCTGATCATTCCCTCAGTACCCCTTTCCTGCTTTCTCTCTATACCCCTCGATCCCCTTAGCAGCAAGGGCCATATCTAACTCCCTCTTGAATATATCCAATGAACTGGCATCAACAACTTTCTGCGGCAGGGAATTCCACAGGTTAACAACTCTCTGACTGAAGAAGTTTCTCCTCATCTCAGTCCTAAATGGCCTACCTCTTATCCTAAGACTATGTCCCCTGGTTCTGGACTTCCCCAACAAAGGGAACATTCTTCCCGCATCTAACCTGTCCAGTCCCGTCAGAATCTTATACATTTCTATGAGATCCCCTCTCATCCTTCTAATCTCTAGTGAATAAAGGCCCAGTTGATCCAGTCTCTCCTCATATGACAGTCCAGCCATCCCTGGAATCAGTTTGGTGAACCTTCGCTGCACTCCCTCAATAGCAAGAACGTCCTTCCTCAGATTAGGAGACCAAAACTGACCACAATATTCCAGGTGAGGCCTCACTAAGGCCCTGTACAACTGCAGTAAGACCTCTCTGCTCCTATACTCAAATATAAGAGCAGGGAGGTTATGCTTTGGTTAGGCCACAGATGGAGTACTGCATGCAGTTCTGGTCGCCGTATTATAGGAAGAACGTGATTACACTAGAGAAGCTGCAGAGGAGATTTACAATGATGCTGCCTGGAATGGAGAATATTATTTATGAGGACAGATTGGATAGGCTGGGTTTGTTCTCATTGGAACAGAGGAGGTTGAGAGGAGACCTCATTGACATATACAAAATATTGAGGGGCCGGGACATAGTGGATAGTAAGGGTCTATTTCCTTTGGTGGAGGGGTCTATTATGAGGGGACATAATTTTAAGATGGTTGCTGGAAGGTTTAGAGGGGATTTGAGGGGGGTTTCTTTACGCAGAGGGTTGTGGGGATCTGGAACTTGCTGCCTGGGAATGTGGTGGATGCAGAAACCCTCACCACTTTTAAGAGATGGCTGATGGGCACTTAAAGTGCAGTAACCTGCAGGGTTACAGACCTAGAGCTGGTAATTGGGATACCGGATGACCTTTTGTTGGATGGTGTAGATATAATGGTAAGTACTGCAGGGTATAGAATACAGCCAAGGTGATCTCCTGGACTAGTTTTGATCGCCTGGATGGGTCAGAGAGGAATTTTCCCAGATTTTTTCTCCCTAAATTGGCCTGGGTTTTTATCTGGTTTTTGCCTCTCCCTGGAGATCACATGACTCCGGTTGGGGTGGAGTGTAGAATGTTTTAGTATAAGGGGTGTTACAGTTGTGTGAGGCAGACTGGTTGGGCTGGGTGCCCTTTGCCTTTCCATCATTGTTCATTGGTTTATATGTAACCTTTAGGGCTGCTGACCAAGGGCCGTGCGGCTCTTTGTCGGCTGGCGCGGACACAATGGGCCGATATGGCCTCCTCCTGTGCTCTAAATTTCTGTGTTTCTATTGAAACACCTGTGAACTCATCCTTTTTTGGTATGGTAGCAAGTCATCCCCGTTTCGAGGGACCGCCTATGATGATGATGAATACAAAGCAAAATACTGCGGATGCTGGAAATCTGTCAACTTCCCCCTTAATGATGTACATAGCAGTTTCTTACCTCACAGCATTAAAATGACACCCTCTGATGTTGCAAATCATTGTTCTTTAGGTCAGCACTTGCTCAGTGGGTAGCACACTCGTCTGAGTCAGAAAGTTGTGGGTTCAAGTCCCACTCCAGGGACTTGAGCACATAAATCTAGGCTGAGGGAGTACTGCACTGTCGGAAGTGTTGTCTTTCGGATGAGACGTTAAATCGAGGCCCAATCTGCGCTCTCAGGTGGACGTAAAAGATCCCATGGCACTATCTCGAAGAAGAGCAGGGGAGTTATCCCCGGTGACCTGGCCAATATTTATCCCTCAATAAACATAACAAACACAGAGTACCTGGTCATTATCACATTGCTGTTTATGGGAGCTTGCTGTGTGCAAATTGGCTGCCGCGTTTCCCACATTACAACAGTGACTACACTTCAAAAAGTACTTTGTTGGTTGTTCGGTGGTTGTGAAAGGCGCTATATAAATATAAATCTTTCAAACTGTCAGCTCTCCAGTACAATCAGTTCTCCCAGAAACAATAATGGCGACATGTTCACTCACAAATTGAATGGTTTATTGTTGATTCATTTGATTATAAGCAGAAAGACTAAAATTTCACTTTGTGTTTCTTGTTATTGAAGAAAATATACCAAATAAGTTTTTTTTTCCCTTTTGGGCTAACTGATCAGAAGTATGATGTCTATTTTCTGTTCCTTGTTTTGTTTATTTGGGTTGGTGGAGGGAGTGGGGGTGGTCAAAGGAAATATCATTTTCAGGCATCGGACAAGATTGTAACATGTTCTTTCTTTACTCTAGGCCAGATTAAGCTACTAGTTTTCAGTTGTGTACAAACATAGCAAAGCCCTTGTCTGTTTCACCTGTTTTGTTTTATGCACTTGTCACCATGGAGCTAACAAGTAACCATCACCAGTACAATCACAGCTAAAACTGTTTTATGGCTATTTGTTTGTACTTCCAATAACATATTGCACAGAAGACATATATACAAGGAAGAGATTTGTGTGAGAGATTACATAAAACTTCATGACGGTCATGGTTGAGACATCAGTGGCAACCTAGCAGCACTTGCTACATGTCTGTGCTCCGATGATGCAGTGGAATCCTCAATAAGTTTTGATATGTATACTGTAGGATTTTCTTAAGTCTCAGTCCCGGCGAGGAACCTTGCCCACTAGCAATACCCATTCGGACATATGGGTTAGATCTTAATTTTTTACGTGAGCGTAAACCGAGTGATAGTGAATCGGCAGCCCATTTTATATTTCTCCCTGCTTTAATTTCCATTGAGGTCACACTCTCGCACAAAGTCAAGATCTACCCCATGTTGTGGATGATATCCGACCATGTTGCTAATATTGAGATGTCACAATATTACCAAAATGTTCGTTCAGGGAATTTTCAAGGATCAAGTTTTTCGAGAAACTAGAAAGAAGAACACAATTAATTCCCTTCATGGTTTCACCCCTGTCTGTCTACATAACCTTCCTCAGTCTCTGGCTTTTTGTTTATTCCCTATTCCCATCGTCCCAACATTGGAGGCCGTGCCTTGAGCTATCTAGAGTGCCAAATAGGACAAGTCTTCTCTCACTCACCGCATGTAGCAGAATGTCTGCTTCACCGTCCCTGAAACGGGTTGGTGGCAGTGCCACTCTTATTATTTACAGATACCATTTCATGCCCGTTCTTTCAAGCTTTCTCAGTTGTTAGTTCCATCCATTAGCTCTCCCCCCAACCCCTCCCACCGGGCAGCCTTTGCAAGGCTGAAAATTGCTGTGACACTTTTAAATGTCCACATCCTGTTAAATTTGAACAACATGTTCAGGATTCAGTGGGCTGCCCTTCATGACATTCCCAGTGCAAGGCTTAAATGAGGTCAGCCCCTCATTACCATTTCTGAGCTTGAGGGACAGCTGGATTTACTGCAAGGCATACGGGTGGATGAATGTTTTCCGGATCACAGGTTCCAGGAGGAGATCACTCCACAGCCAGATAAAGTTCAAAATAGCAAGTGGGTGGCTACCCGGAACAGTTGGAAGAAGCAGGCAGTGCAGGAATCCTCCGGCAATGTGGCATTCTCAGACCACTGGTAAGGGTGACGACAGCTCGAAGGAGTTCAGTCCTGAGCCTGGCACTGTGAGGCAAAGAACTGCACTGGGGGGCTACCATAAAGTGTAGTTGTAATTGGGGATTCAGAAGTCAGGGGAGCAGATAAGCAGTTCTGCTACCGTTGACGTAAGACCCATATGGTATGTTGCCTCCCTAGTGTCAGGGTAAGGGACATCACGGAGAAAGTGTAGAACATTCTGCGGAGGAAGGGGAGGAGCCAGAAGTCGTGGTCCATGTTGGAACCAAAGACATAGAGAGGAAGAGGGTTAAGGTCCTGTAATCAGAGTTTAAGGAGCTAGGGAGGAAGTTAAAAAAACAGGACCTCAAGAGCAGTAATCTCTGGATTACTCCCAGTATCACACACTAGTGAGAGCAGAAATAGGAAGATATGGTAGGTTACTGTGTGAGGAGAGACATGGTGCAGGAAGGAGGACTTTAGATTCCTGGGACATTGGGAACAGTTCTGTGGCAGGAGGGACATGGTCGAGATGAACGGGTTGCACCTGAACAGAGCTGGGACCATGGATCAGCAAGTGCGAGAGAGACCGGTGCAGAAGGAGTATGTATGTCGAGTGCAGGGAGAGTTTCCAGACGGTGAGATCACGTGTGAGGAACCCATCCGAGTTGTCTCCTACAAGGTTTGTGTGTGCCGTGTGGACCCCACTGGCAAACCGTGCCGGACCATGTTCCAGAAACTGGGCTATAACGGCAGGACCAGTGTAGTGCGGTGCTTCCCTTACACCGGGCGGACTCACCAGATCCGAGTCCACCTCCAGTACGTGGGTCACCCTATTGTTAATGACCCCGTGTACAACACCGAGGCCTGGGGACCCCAGAGGGGCAGAGGGGGAAAGCTGGACAAATCGGATGAGGAGCTGTTGGAAGCGCTGGTGGACGGTCACAGGTCGAAAGAGAACCTGGATCTCCCAGAAGAGGACCAGCGCTGTGCCGTGGAAGAGAGCAGCACCGACAACACGGGGAGCTCCACCGAGCCACTCGATGGCCCGACTGAAGCCTGTGAAAACGCAAGGACTACCGACGAGAACAGCGAGGCTGCTGAGGAGCGAGTGGGGAAAGCAGGAGACGGCCGCGCTCTGGCAGTCACCGAGGTCACCGCGAGTGGCCAGGTGGAGAAGCCAGCAGCAGTGAAGTACGCTCTTTGTGGCGAGTGCAAGCTGGTTCGGAAGGACCCGTCTGCGAAGGACCTGGTCATGTACCTGCACGCCTTGCGCTACAAAGGGCTGGACTGGGAGTACTGCTCAAAGCTGCCCAGGTGGGCTGCTGCTGACTGGCAGGAGGACTCAAGTACTGACCACAAACCAAGTGTACAGACGGGCGCAGGCCTGAATGTTCAGCAACTGTGTGGGTGTGACAGAGATGCTGGAACTGAAGTCTTGTGTCTCGTGTATAAATGCAAGTTCAATCAGTTCCATGCAGAAAGAGGCATCAGGCTATTTTATCTATGAAAATGCTATTGAAGGCCCCCTGCACTCGGTCTGACTGCTAATTTTGTTGGTCTGCTGTGACCCCCTCGCTGACGAAGACAGGGTGACTGGGCCTCCATATCCTGATTGATAGTATACCATGGATTGGGAAGGGGAGGTCTAGGATTCCTGGGAAGTATCAGCATGAGCATGGGGTGAGGAAATGATTGGTCTTGGCTGTGATGGCCTCTGCAGTTCAATAGCCTACCTACTGGACTTGTGGAATAAGGTATGGGGGAGCGAGTTGGCCAATGCCCGTGAATCCGTACCCAGAGAGGAGGCTCGGAAATGAACACCACAGTTGCTGACCATTGCTGTTGCTATACTGCACTCCTGATGGCATCCTCGCTGTAATCTGACCAGACATGGCGACAGTACGATGTTTATTAACCGCCGTGATTGATCTTTGGATTATTTAACGGCATTTTATGATTTTACCTCAGTTCCTGTTTTCTGTTTGTATTTTGTTTACTGTATATGACCGGGCAAAATAAAGTACAGTGGTGCCAAGAAGAAAAAAAAATCCTCCCAGGCAGGTTAACGAGTGTTGTGGGGAGGGTTTAAACTAATTGGCAAGACATAATATTAAAAAGTAGAGACAAGATGCACAGGGGACTGGGAGAGATAGTTAAGAGTTGGAAATAATACAAAATTAGATGAGATAATTGAAAATACAAACAGGTCTAAGTAAGATTTGGAGTGCATGTATGTAAATGTACAAAGTGTGATTGATAAGATTGGTGAGCTGCGGCACAAATAGCTACGTAGGAATATGATGTAGTGGTGATAACTGAGACCTGGCTCGAAAAAAGGGAGGAGTGGATGGTTAATATTCCTGGGTACAAGGTATTCAAGGAAAGATAGGGAAGGAAAAAAGGAGGATGGGTAGCAGTTTTGATTAAGGAAAATGTTACAGTGCTAGAATGAGAGAATGTCCTTAAAAGGTCAAAGTATCTATTTGGTTGGAGTTAAGAAACAATGAAGAAGCTATTGTGCTACTTGGTGTATTTTATAGACCACCAAATAGTGGAAAGGAGATAAAGGATTGAATTTGTAATACAGATTGAGGGTGAGGAAGTAGTGTCTCAAACGAGCGTACTATGCTTAAACAAAGGGGACGACAGTGGGATGAGGGCAGAGTTGGCTAAAGTAGACTGGGTTCACAGACTAAATGGTGCCACAATTGAGGAACAGTGGAGGACTTTAAAGGAGCTCTTTCATAGTGCTCAACAAAAATATATTCCAGTGAAAAAGAAGGGTGGTTAGAGAAGGGATAACCAGCCGTGGATAACCAAGGAAATAAAGGAGAGTATCGAATTAAAAACCAATGCGTATAAGGTGGCCAAGATTAGTGAGAAACTAGAAGATTGGGAAAATTTTAAACGACAACAAAGAATGACTAAGAAAGCAATAAAGAAAGGAAACATAGATTACGAAAGTAAACTTGCGCAAAACATAAAAACAGATAGTAAAAGCTTTTACCGATATATAAAACGGAAAAGAGTGACTAAAGTAAATGTTGGTCCCTTAGAAGATGAGAAGTGGGATTTAATAATGGGAAATGTGGAAATGGCTGAGACCTTAAACAATTATTTTGCTTCGGTCTTCACAGTGGAAGACACAAAAACCATGCCAAAAATTGCTGGTCACGGGAATGTGGGAAGGGAGGACCTTGAGACAATCACTGTCATTAGGGGGGTAGTGCTGGACAGGCTAATGGGACTCAAGGTAGACAAGTCCCCTGGTCCGGATGAGATGCATCCCAGGGTATTAAAAGAGATGGCGGAAGTTATAGCAGATGCATTTGTTATAATCTACCAATATTCTCTGGACGCTGGGGAGGTACCATCGGATTGGAAAGCAGCTAATGTAGCACCTCTGTTTAAAAAAGGGGGCAGACAAAAAGCAGGTAACTGTAGGTCGGTTAGTTTAACATCTGTAGTGGGGAAAATGCTTGAAGCTATTATTAAGGAAGAAATAGCGGGACATCTAGATAGGAATAGTGCAATCAAGCAGACGCAACATGGATTCACGAAGGGGAAATCTTGTTTAACTAATTTACTGGAATTCTTTGAGGATATAATGAGCATGGTGGATAGAGGTGTACCGATGGATGTGGTGTATTTAGATTTCCAAAAGGCATTCGATAAGGTGCCACACAAAAGGTTACTGCAGAAGATAAATGTACGCGGAGTCAGAGGAAATGTATTAGCATGGATAGAGAATTGGCTGTCTAACAGAAAGTAGAGAGTCTGGATAAATGGGTTCTTTTCGGGTTGGAAATCGGTGGTTAGTGGTGTGCTACAGGGATCGGTGCTGGGACCACAACTGTTTACAATATACATAGATGACCTGGAAGAGGGGACAGAGTGTAGTGTAACAAAATTTGCAGATGACATAAAGATTAGTGGGAAAGCGGGTTGTGTAGAGGACACAGAGAGGCTTCAAAGAGATTTAGATAGGTTAAGCGAATGGACTAAGGTTTGGCAGATGGAATACAATATCGGAAAGTGTGAGGTCATCCACCTTGGAAAAAAAAACAGTAAAAGGGAATATTATTTGAATGGAGAGAAATTACAACATGCTGCGGTGCAGAGGGAGCTGGGGGTCCTTGTGCATGAAACTCTTTTGGAGTCCTTGTGCATGAATCCCAAAAAAACGTTAGTTTGCAGGTGCAGCAGGTAATCAGGAAGGCGAATGGAATGTTAGCCTTCATTGCGAGAGGGATGGAGTACAAAAGCAGGGAGGTCCTGCTGCAACTGTACAGGGTATTGGTGAGGCCGCACCTGGAGTACTGCGTGCAGTTTTGGTCACCTTACTTAAGGAAGGATATATTAGCTTTGGAGGGGGTACAGAGACGATTCACTAAGCTGATTCCGGAGATGAGGGGGTTACCTTATGATGATAGATTGAGTAGACTGGGTCTTTACTCGTTGGAGTTCAGAAGGATGAGGGGTGATCTTATAGAAACATTTAAAATCATGAAAGGGATAGACAAGATAGAGGCAGAGAGGTTGTTTCCACTGGTCAGGGAGACTAGAACTAGGGGGCACAGCCTCAAAATACGGGGGAGCCAATTTAAAACCGAGTTGAGAAGGAATTTCTTCTCCCAGAGGGTTGTGAATCTGTGGAATTCTCTGCCCAGGGAAGCAGTTGAAGCTAGCTCATTGAATGTATTCAAATCACAGATAGATAGATTTTTAACCAATAAGGGAATTAAGGGTTATGGGGAGCGGGCGGGTAAGTGGAGCTGAGTCCACGGCCAGATCAGCCATGATCTTGTTGAGTGGCGGAGCAGGCTCAAGGGGCTAGATGGCCTACTCCTGTTCCTAATTCTTATGTTCTTATGTTCTAGGAGCAGATTTGCAAGGAAATTCCTGAGAGGTGCAAGAACTATAGAGTAGTGATAATGGGAGACTTTAACTATCCCAACATTGAATGGGGCAGTGATTGTCTTAAGGACAGAGAAGGGGAGGAATTTCTGAAGTGTGTTGAAGAATTTTCTTGATCAGTACTTTTCCTGCTCAATGAGGAACAAGACATTGCTGATTCATGTCCTGAAGAATGTAATGGGTCAAGTGGAAATTGTCACAGTGGCGGAACATCTAGGGGACATGATCATAGTATCATAAGGTTTAGATTAGTTATGGAGAAAGATGAGGAGCAAAAGTACTTAAATGGAGGAGGACTAATTTCAGTGAGCTGAGGAGGGGTCTGGCCCGGGTAAATTGGAGTCACAGAATCATAGAAATTTACGACATAGAAGGAGGTTATTCGGCCCATTGTGTCTGTATCAGCCAAAAAAGAGCTATCCAGCCTCATCCCACTTTTCAGCTCTAGGTCTGTAGCCTTGTAGACCACGATTCTTCAAGTGCATATCCAAACACTTTTTAAATGCGATGAGGGTTTCTCCCTCTACCACCCTTTCAGGCAGTGAGTTCCAGACCCCTCTGGGTGAAGAAACGTCTCCTCGGTTCCCCTCTAACCCTTCTACCAATTTAAAAACATTTATGACCTCTGGTTATTGACCTCTCTGCTATGGGAAATAGGTCCTTCCTCTCCACTCTATCTAGGCCCCTCATAATTTTATACACCTCAATCAAGTCTCCCCTCAGCCTCCTCTGTTTCGAAGAAAACAATCCCAACCTATCCAATCTCTCCTCATAGCTAAAATTCTCCAGTCCTGGCAACATCCTCACAAATCTCCCTTGTACCCTCTCTAGTGCAATCACATTTTTCCTGTAATGTGGTGACCAGAACTGTATGCAGTACTCCAGCTGTGGCCCAACTAGTGTTTTTTTAATTCTGGCATAACCTCTATGCTCTTATATTTTCTGTCTCGGCTAACAAAGGTAAGTATCCCGTTTGCCTTCTTAACCACCTTATGTACTTGCCGTGCTACCTTCAGGGATCTGTGGACATGCAAGACAAAGACTGACAGGCAGAAATGTAATGGAGCAATGGGCGACCTTTAAAGAGGAGATGGTTTGGGTACATTCCCACAAGAGGAGAAAGGGAGGGTCTCTGAAGCCAGAACTCTCTGGATGACAAAGGAGCTAGAGTAGAATGAAGCAGAAAAATACAGCCTGTTAATAATAGGGAGAATCAGGCTGAATATAAAAAATGCAGAGGATGAGTGATAAGGGAAATAAGAGGGGCAAAGAGACAGTATGGGAATAGATTGGCGGCTAACATAACAGGGAATGTAAAGGTCTTCTGTCGGCATATTAACAGTAAAAGGGTTGTCAGAGGAGCAGTGGGGCTGATTAGAGGCCAAAATGGAGATCTACTGGTGGAGGCAGAAAGCCTGGCTGAGGTACTAAATGTGTACTTGGCATCGGTGTTTACTACAAAGAGGACTTTGCCAAAGCTATAGTAAACGAGGAGGTTATCGGGATACTGGGTGAGATAAAAATAGATAGAGAGGAGATACTAGAAAGGCTGGCAGTACTTAAAGTGGATAAGTCATCCGGTCTAGATGAGATGCATACCAGGTTGCTGTTCCTCTTAGAACAGAGAAGGCTAAAAAAAAGATTTGATCGAGGTGTTTAAAATCGTGAAGTGTTTAGATAGAGTAAATAAAGAGAAACGCTTTCCAAAGGCTGAAAGGTTGATAACCAAAGGGCACATATATAAGGTGATTGTCAAAAGAACCAGAGGTGACATGCAGAGGAACTTTTTTATGCAATGAGTGGTTAGGATTTGGATTTGGATACAGATTCAATAGTAGCATTCAGTAGGGAATTGGATAAATACTTGAAGGAGAAAAAAAATACAGGGATATGGGGAAAGAGCGGGGGAGCGGGACTAACTGAATTGCTCTTCAAACGAGCCAGCATAGACTCAATAGGCTGACTGGCCTCCTTCTGTGCCGTACTATTCTATGATTCTCTGCACCAGTGTGAATGCATGTGTGCACGCAGAAATCTGGGACCATTTCCTTCAGGATTGCTGAAACGGCTGTAATATTTAATGAAACCTTGTACAAAATCTCATATTAAGACAATGGGTTGAAAATTCTGGCCTCATCGGGTACGTACGAAGTGTGCACAGACCCGACGATGCATCGCAAAAGTCGATTTTTTGGGCGGGATGCGCATGCGCCGAAAAACGGCATTTCCAGTCTGTCAAGATTTCTCTTGACAGATTCTACGCATCCCTGCAGGAAGGACAGCCACGCGAGAGAGATTGGGCTATTTGCCCAACTCATGCCCAGCACATGCCCAGCGAATGTCTTTCAAACTTTTACGCCTGGTAAAAGCAGGCGGATAGCTTACTTTTACCAGTGTAAGAGTTTTAAAACATACAAAAATTAAAAATTAAACATACAATTTTATATTAAAAACCATGTCCATTAAGGTAAGTTTATTTTTAACACTATTAAAACACATTCAAAAAAATTCCAAAAGATATATATATTTTTTTAAACATTTAGTTACATTTAATTTAAATTAATTTTATATATGTGAGGTGTTTTATTTATTTATTATGCTGTGTTTGGGTGTTTTAGGGTTTTTTCTCATTGATAGTAATGGGAACTCAGACAAATGGAGTTCCCATTTTTATCACTGAGAATATTGCATAGTGATTGGTGGTCCAGGCCCACGTGACTCCAGCTTGTATGTATCGTAAGTACCTCAAAGTCATCTCCCCATGCGCAGCAAATTCAGGCTTGCGACCGGGATCTTGCGTTTCTCCAGGACCACCATGTACTATCGTAAAAAAAATTCTGGTCGGAGGCATTCGTACGAAGGAAGCCTCTCAAAAGCAATTTTCCCCCAATGCATTTTTTAACTTTCTTTAATTATAATTATAATTTTTGGTCCAGCATTGTCCTCTTATCCTTCCTATTTTGAAGGTGGTGGCCAATGCTGGGATAGAGTCAGATGCAGTGGTGGTCCTCCAGAATCTAATCGAACTCTGATCTCCATCTGAAATACACACACACACACTTTCCAGTCGTGGTCAATGGATAGTGTTCTGGAACAGAAACCCTATATGATTATTTTTTCTCCCTCCCTAATCCACAGAGGCTGAGGCCTGGAAGTGTAATTTAAAATTATTTAAAAAAAATAAGCGATCTCCTGGTTAAGATCACTAAACTTAGCACAGACCAAACCTGGGACTTGCTGAAATGGCTCAATTACACACTAGATCTAAACCTAGGCCTCAGATAAGAAAGGACAGGCATCTTCAAGTTACCAAAGCTCAAGTACTTAATCCTGGACTTTTGAAAGTGTTAGATTTTTTTATAGTGTTGACAGAAAATGGCTCTCTTTACTTATTATGCTTATTTTTGTATACGTGTATTTTCCTCCTTCAAAATTTCAAACACTATAACAAATAAACCTTTGCTTAAAATTAAGGGGAGAATTTTGCGGGGTGTGGGGGGGGGGGGTGGGGCGGGGTCAGCAGGCATGATCGGTGGCGAGTCAGGTGGGAAATGAATCTTTTGACAGTGGGTCAGGAGCCCGCTGTCAACCTGGCGCCATGTGCCTTTCCCAAATGTCGGGTCTGTCAACGCTGAGCAGACCCAACACGCAGCGGCGGATGAGGCAGTTCAAGTCATTATGACCTTACTAACAGATGATTAAGAACTATTTTCAGCTCACCTTCAGAGTCCACACTGCTCATGGATCACGTCAGGTAAGCAGGGCAGGAGTTGAATGGCCATGGAATCATCTCATTACTTGACAGCTGGAACTGTGCTATAAAAGCTCCCATCGCACAGCTGTTCACTTTCCAAACTCAGAAGCTGTTGCTTACTGCATTTGGAAGACAGATTGAACTTTATGCAGTTGCAAGTGTTTAGAGCAAACTCCCTATCCAGTGTAACCTCATTCGAACAACCTCTCTCACCAGTGATAGGTTGCTTCTGTCATTTCAAGTTCACCTGCCATCTATTCCATCAGAATGGGTACGGTTTATACTGTCTCACCTTAATTCTCAGAACCCTACCATGAGGAGCCTCAACACCAGTAGCACCAGGCACACCAGCAAAACGAACAACAGCACCAACTTTCACCGCAATCAACTGATGCTACACAGGACATTGCTGCCCGGGACTCCAGGGATGGCCTCACCATGAGCAGATTTACTTCACTGGACACTGTAAACCCTGGCTGTCACATGATGCACCAGGTTGGCACCACCCCACACCGACACCATAAAGTATCCCTACAATGCCCAAGCCATTCTTTTGATTGGACTAGGATGAGGGTGAGTTTGAGGGGTGGCTAGTGAGATGGGGAAGTGATAATGTAGATAGAGAAGGATGGGTGAAGGTGCAAGATAAATTGGTGTGAGTAAGGATGTGCAAGAGTAGGGTAGGGAAGGCAGAGTGATGGGGATGTGATGAGTGGCACAGCAGGATGAGGTTGAGTGTGGCTTTGCAGTAATGTTTTGTGATCTACTGAGATAATTGAAAGGTTTGTGCTACTGCAGCCTGGTTCTTATGCCCTCCTCTGCATTGTGCAACCAGGCTTCATTGGACTCCTGGGACGCCTTTCCCGCTCATTGGAAGGGAAGAAGACCCCCCTATATGCTGTGACTCCCTCCATATGCTTATGGAGGGAGTCATGGGAGAGCCTGGGTGCAGCCGTGTACCTCTGTGCAATGCTTGTCAGTGTTTGCAGCAACTCACTGCTGTAGAACACTAACAGAACAAATGCCAAAATTGATTTGTGCATGTTCCCTTTAAGGAAACCAGCTGATGACGCCTCATCAAATGACGCCATTTGACCTGCTTCCTTTTAATTGGCTGGAAACCTTGCTGGGTGGACTTGACAAGCCCAATCAGGAGAAAATCATTTTGGACAGTGGGCTGGAGCCAGCAGCGAGGTCGGGACCTGCTGAGGGTGGTAAAATCCTGCCCTAAGAGTCTAAACAGATCATAAATTTAAAAAATATAATTCACACCTAAAAATTGTAATATTTGGATATGTTTCTAGGTTTGGCTACATATTATTTAATAATTGTAGAATATATCAGTTATGAAATACATTTAAACCAGTAAATATTCTTTCTTTATTCCTCTAGGTTTTGGTTCCAGTCCTTTCAAGCAAGAGAAACCACAGAACATGGCCACACTTTATTTCACAAGATGTAGACCGTCATGTGGAAAATATCAGAAACAAGGTTTATGTTGTGAACGGTCAAGCGATGGGACGGACCCTCCTGCCTATACCAAGCATCACAGCCAAAATAGGAGGCAGCAATCGGGAACAGGGGAATGGGAACAAGTAAGGATAGTTAAATACATGTAACAGACATAGGTGTTAACACTATTCATAGACACAATTGGAAGTTGCACAATTTAAAATTCACAACTGGCATGTCTTTCGATTAATTACTTTAGTAATCACTCATCTCTAAATTAATCAGTAATTTAGATAAGCCAGTTGACGATACTGTATATATGAAATACACATTTGGCGTAATTTTGAACCGCATCAGTTGTGCGGTAATTTGGTGGAGTGGATCGCCTGCCCATTTTGGACACATCCGGTTTTCATCCCATTGAAAACACTGGCATGGTGATCCACTCTGCCAAATTACCGCCTAGGTGGTGAAGTTCAAAATTAGTTCCATTGTGTCTCATATGCCGATAGCCCTTTACAAATGTTCACTTCTGTCGGGGTGGACTGCCTACTGAGTGCTAGAAACATTTACTATTGAACAATGGCCATCAGTTGATTCCATCTATCCAAGGCCTTTGCAGCTGTCATACAGATGGGAAAGATATCACACAGAGTGTGAGACGTATTTTATTAAAAGTTCTAATCATTATTTCAAGGAATCATGTTGTTTCTTTGTGCGTTGAAATCTATTTGTCATTGACACCTTTATTTAATCATAAAAGATACACCATTGCTCACTTGTCTCATTTAGGACGTTTGTCCCTGATCAAGGTTTCTTTAGCAAATCTTTGCTTTGTCAGGTAGCTGCAAGCAGGGATTTATGGAACTCTCATGAATATTCCAGTTCACATATAAGTGTAGCATCATGGGCACTGATCCAACGTGAAATTGTGATGCCATTGAAAATAGCTAGAATTTTGAGTAATTGCTATGAAACTTGTGAAATCTGCTGTTTGCTCTGCTTTGGTTTAATTTTACTTCTTAATGAATCTGGTTTGTCATTTTTTTTTACTTGAGTTATAAAGGGGCTGAAATTGCCCCCCTCCTTAAGGCCCATTAACGCCTTTTGGAGGTGGTAATGGAGCAGATAGGCCTCACCGACCAGGGGTAGACGGATAAGCCGACCTGTCCGAAATTGCCCTTGAGCCTGGAGCGATGTGAACGGGTTTTTGCGCCACCCATGTTGCTGCCCCATCCTGCACGCGCCAACCGCCTTCGGACCAGAGAAATTGCCCCATGGGAGCGGAGTGGCCGCCGGTCGGTGCCACTGACAGCTTTCCCCTGTGGGAAGCGGTGTGTGACTGGGTGGCCCGTTCGCTCTTAAAGGGGAGAGGCGCTGCAGCAGTTGCCATGTTATTTACATTGTCAGCTGACTGTGAGGTCGGCCCGACAATGGTGGCCACAGGTTCGGCTGGGCCGCCAACAGACAGCCTGGCATCCCCTCTTGGGTACTGAGCCGCTAGCCCGGCCGAAACCCTCCCTGGTGGCCCAGTGGGCCTAACTAAACTAATCGCAGAGTTCGCAGCGTCCCTCCCCTTTAACTAAAGGAGTGGGATGTTGTGACGCGTTAGCACGACGCGGCACGTCTGCGTCACGCTGACTTCATCAGCTCAGTGCTGATGACTTGGAGTGACAGCCGCCTGCTCCAAGGGCACTTGCACCCCTCAACACTGCCCTGACTGGAAATAAAAGCCAAAGAGCTAAATATCGGTCCAATCTCCGCCCCATGGATTGGGCTGAATCGGTGAGTGCGTCTACTTTTTGGTCGGGGGGCAATTTCAGCCCCAAAGTCTTTCAAAGTGTTATTTGTTTGTCAGTCAGAGAGACCAGTATAAATTGGTATAAATTACCAACTGTGTTTCATTGGTTGAAGGGTTTATTGTTCACTCCGTAGCTCACTCGTCCAGATTACTTAGTGCAATAATGCAAAATTTGGAGTAATGATGCAATGCAATTGTCAGCTGCATGTGATTACATGTAATTATTATAGTCTTCCAACCTCCTCAGTTGCATCTTTGTACATTTATCCTTTTTTGGTCTCTTCTGCAAATTCTCAGCCATCTTCATTACTTCTGTTTCTGAAAATAAAGACTGGTATTTACATAGCAACTCATCACAACCCAAATACTGCACAGACAGTGAATTATTTTTCGGATGCAATCTTTGGTTTTATATAGGCAACCATTTGAATACAGTAACATCCCATAAACAGCAATGAGATGAATTATCAGTTGATCAGTTTTTGTTGGTGTTGATTCAGCAAAGCTAAGACTCAGAAGAGCTCCCTGCTCTTCATCAAAAAGTACCATGGGATCTTTAACACCCACCTAAGCCTGCAATTTAATATCACATCCAAAGAACAATACAGCACTCCCTCAGTATTTCACTGAAGTATCTGCCTAAGTTATGCCCCCCAGTGGGGCTTAATCCTGCAATCTTCTGAATTAGGTGAGAGGGCTGCCAACTGAGCAACCCTGTCAAGTGTAAGTTCAAGTTAAGTATACAAAAGTACTTCAGCAAACTCATCTGACATCTGCAATGTACTTAGAGTGGTGAATCTGTGGAATTCTCTACCACAGAAAGTAGTTGAGGCCAATTCACTAAATATATTCAAAAGGGAGTTAGATGAAGTCCTTACTACTCGGGGGATCAAGGAGTATGGGGAGAAAGCAGGAAGGGGGTACTGAAGTTGCATGTTCAGCCATGGACTCGTTGAGTGGCGGTGCAGGCTGGAGGGGCTGAATGGCCTACTCCTGCACCTATTTTCTATGTTTCTATATACTATACGAATGCAAATAGTTTTATAAATTGAGCATAGTTGCGTCCCAGTGTATACTGTTTTAAAATTTCAGCATAAGATTACATTATAGACTGTGCGTCCTTGCCCTAGTGGGGATGAGAGATACAATCACCTCCCAGGAAGGTTAAGACCAGTCCCGACTAATATTTAGAGGAGCTAGCTGGTCAGTTTCTTCCTGCAATTATCGTTTAAAACCCCGGTGTATTTATAGCCCTGCAACGCCTGTCTTAAAAACAAGGGGGGACAAATTTGCATCGTTTGTGCCTCCCGTAGGAGTTAGTGAAGGTGCAAACCGGCAGCATCCCGCTCCCGCCGGTAGCGTGATCGCCGTGCGCAGCAACCCATTTTTGCCAAGGAGCAGAAATTGGGTAGCATCCCATGAGGCTGCCATGGGCGATGTTCACGCCCACCTCGCGGATCGCGAACTAGACTGCATTCCGCTCATGGAGCGAAAAGTAAGAGGAGGTGCGTGCCACCATTTTTTTTTCATTGCCGGTTTACCAGTCCGGCCTTTCGCTGACAATTTTGCGGGGTCCGTGCCGCGATGGTGCAGCCCAACACGCCGCTTCTGTGCTGGGCTGTGGCCAAGGCACCCCGCTCCCTGGTGGCGTAATGGTGGCCCCTCGCCCCACTGCAGAGCTCACCGCTTGCCCTTCTTTTTAATGGAAGGGGAGGGTCTTGTGCTCGCACCAGCGCTATGCAGCCCCACGTAGCGCTGGAAAATACGCTCACTTACTGCCCCAGTCCCACCCTCGAGAGGAAGTGGAACGTACAACATGGTGCTCCACTTCCTCTTGGGGGTGGTAACCCCAATTTTGCGGCTGGTGCTGGACTTCGCGCCAGGTGCAGAAAGTCCTGCCTCGCCTCGGTTACCCAAACGGGGCGTAACCGAATTTCGACCCCAAAGTTTCTTGGTTGTTTGAGAGATCTGGCTGGTTGGCTCTCTCGTTTTCTCATGCTGCTCCTTATGTTGCAGTACCAATGCTGTAGAAGTTGAGTGAAAAGAAAACGGTTGAAGAGACAATAATAAAAAGTGGGTAAAAAGGGAAAATGAAAAATAAGAGACAAAGAAGAGGTAGGGGAGAGAGAGATGAAAGTAAGGGAGAGTGTGATAAACAATTGGCGGAGAGAGAAAACCAAGTGAAGGAGGAGACAGGCATTTTTTTTTAATAGACTTAACCTTATCAGGATACTTAGCTTGATGGGACACAGCCTGAAAAAGGTTTGAAAAGCACTGAAGGAGATAATGCTATTCAAATTTATAATCAAGAATGAAATTTGTCTTGAGTGAATTGAACCATTGGTGTTGGGCAGGTTGTGTAGGCAAGGTATATGTGTAGATAGGCCTTTGGTGTCCTTGGTTATGCCTATGGTTCCAGTGTATGGGTTGAGTTTATTCGCAACATTTTATAGTTTTTTACTTCTATAGTTTTTTCTTGCTTGTTAACTTTGCTTGCTCTCTATTTTTCCAGAAGTGCGTTCCCTCAATGATTAGTCCATTGATTGCTGTCAGGTCGAGAGAAATTACTGTCTCACTTGGATGCCTATACACTGACACTGTTATTGAAACAAAAGTTAATATTAACTAATATTATAAATCCACACAAAACCCAGTATATTTATTATTGTAATAGTGCTAATCTAATATGCGACTTGTCATAGATTAATGTGCGGCAAGATGTTTAAATTTTATGCACCAAGGACTGCTGACAAACAACAGTAATCACTGTAACAAAAGCAGAAAATGCTGAAAACACTCAGTAGATTAGGCAGTATCTGTAGAGAGAACAAACAAATTAACATTTCAGGCTTGCACTCTGTCAGAACTGGAACTTATAACAGATGGACAGTATTTAGTAAGGATCAGAACAAGGGAAATGGAACAAAAACACACACACATGGGGCAAGAGATCGGATAACCTGCAAAGTGCTGAAGTGAAACATAGGAAATGAGTGAATGGCAGAAGTGATATAAACATGCGAAAATAGGAGGCATAATAAGAAAAATCAAACAAATAGATGACATATACAAGACAAAAGTATTTTAATCCCTCTGGTGTTTTGGGTTTTTCTTATACTGGTTAAAGTGCAACTTCAATTCATAATATCATTTAATGGAAGAGAAATTGTTTGGGTTGTTCTGTCTCATTCCTGCTTTGTGCTTTTTAGGCTCGATCACTATGATCGGTTAATAGTTCATCCGGTTGAATCGATGGTAATCAAATGGACTCATCAAATTCGGGATGTACTGAAGAAGGACTCTTCTGAACCTTTGCTGCAAGGACTAAATCCTGGTCCAAAGACGGAGTTGGATTTCTGGAAGTCCAGGAAAAAAAACCTGCTGTATGTTCATGAACAAGTGAGTGGATGGAAACAGATCTCTTGGAGGACTTGTTTTATTTCAAATTTTAGTCAGCACCTCAAATTACAGAAAGTTTAGTTTCCATTGCCAGGAATTTATACTTAATTTAACTGCTGTATTATTCTTCTAGCTTCGGACCCCAATTGTTCGGAAAATGGCCAAAATTCTCGAAACAACAGAAAGCAGTTATTTTCCCACTTTCAAAGAAACTTTACAAGATGTTGTAGGTGGTAGGTACTGCTTTACACATTTTGTAAGTAACACTTGTGGAATATTTTCTAGTGCAAATATGATCAGTAGTGTCTGAACCATGTAAATATTAGTTCTAGTTTGTTGATACTGAGGCCATTTATATAAACCATTTTATGACCATAAAAAAGATTTTGCATTGTGTTGGTGGAAAACTTTTGCCTGGGCGTCAAGTTGCCAAACTGACGCTTTATGTTTGAGAAAAATCTGTGAGAACCCCTCAAGCAAGTACTGTTGCATCACTCTAGCTCCCCACAGGCTGCAGTTTGTCAATTTCTGATGTTTAAGAAGTTCCTGGGGCCGGATTTTCGGCAGGTTTGCGACCGGGTTTTCGCCGCGATTTGACCCTCTGTGGCGAAAACCCGGTCACAAAGCCCAGGCGGGAACCTCGGGTACCTGTTTGCGACGACGCTTTCAAGTACCGCAGGGGAAAGGTTACAAAAGCAAAATACTGCGGCTGCTGGAAATCTGAAATAAAAACAGAAAATGGTGGAAATACTCAGCAAGTCAGGCAGCATCTGTGGAGAGAGAAACAGAGTTAACGTTTCAGGTCGATGAACTTTCGTCAGAACTTCTGAGTAATTCCAGCATTTTCTGGTTTTATTCCTCAATATTTTATCTTTTTAACATTATCAGAAAGCAAAACATTATAACTGAATGGGCATTTCAAGCTCAGTGTGCATGTGTAGCGCTCTGCTTTACCTGACTAAAACATAAATGGAGCTGAATGTGTAACTCGGATTTGGTGTCTCGACGGGTGCTCGTCTCAAATCACTGCTGTTAACTCTGCAGAAGTGGGTAGTTCTGAGAGCTACTCCTCTAACTGGAGAACATTAAAACCTGTTGTCCATTCATTAGCAGCACTTGTTTCCTTTTCAAACAAAGTATTGATTGTATACTTGTCTATTCACCTGCCTGAGGTGTTGCCTCTAATTCTACTACTATGATCTCTGTTATATGAAACTTATACATGGGGTCTAATATTCATTTCATTCAAATTTATATCATAAATATAATGAATATACTATATAAAACAAAGCAGTATCAATCACATTAATCACAGGCATCAATGGTAGGTGACTTATCTTGTTAATTAGGCATATTACTCAGGTGCCTACAATATACGTAATTACTAGCATTTACAATGTCTACAATGGCTCACCAATCTATTCCTGTGACAAGGTTGGAGCACCTTGTAAAATTAATAAAATATTAGTTGATCTCCCATGGCATTGCATACAGTGAGTTGAAGAATATGTCTACTCTCTCATCTGCCTTGGTTGTGTTCATGTTGTTGATTCTCTCGGTCTCTCCACATCTGCTTATATTTCTCTTCCTCTTCTCTGCTGGTTCTATCTCTTTAACTATTTTTGCTTCTCCTCTGTATGCATCTACTTTTCTCTCTACCTTTTTATCATTTCTTTTGAGTGGGAGATGGTGGGTGTTAAGGTGTGGTATGACCAGGAAAGGTGCCATTAAATATGACCCTCAGCAGCTCCCTTCTCACCCCTGCAAACGGTCACCTCTGCTTCTCTTAACCCTTCATTTCTATCACGTTGCCTACTCCCAAGTACCTGTTTTCCTTCCTGCCATCTCCTTACTTCCTACCTTTTCCTCTTTGAATCTTACCCAACAGCTGAGTTCTCCCCTCCCGCTTGCTAGCCTGTCACTCACCTCATCCTAAACCCCACCCACTTCTCACACTCCAGCTGCGATTTTGCCAACGGGTGGGAGTTGGGTGCGGGCAGCATCAGTGGTGTGTGGGACATGCACTCCCCGCTCCAACCTTCCCTCTAACAGCAATCCTTCATTGATGGGGCTTGTTAAGCCCGCCCTGCGGGGTTCCTGGCCAATTAACAGGAAGCAGGTCTGATGATGTGTCATCAGCCAGTTTCCTTAAAGGGACCAAGTTCTGCAGCATTGAGTTGCTGCAAACACTGACAAGCACTGCACAAAGGTGCATGGCTGCACCCAGGCTCTCCCATGACTTCCTCCAGATGCTTATGGAGGGAGTCACAGCATGCAGGGAGGTTCCCTTCCCTTTCAATGGACGGAAGCGACCTCCTCAGGATACCAACGCAGCCTGGGTGCACATTGCACAGGAGGGCACAAGCAGGGATGTCGTCAGGAGGACCTCGCTGCAGTGGCACAAACCTTTCAATGATCTCAGGAGATCATGAAACACTAAACCTGATCCTGCTGTGCCACTCATCACAGCCCCATCTCTCTGCATTCCCTACTCTACCCCTGCACATCCTTACACTCACCAACTTACCTTTCACCTCCACCCATCCCGCGCTCTCTATCTACATTGTCCGTTCCCCATCTCACTAACCACCCCTCACACTCACCCTCATCCTTATCCAGTCATACTAACTAAAAACACACAAGGGTAGGCACTTTGGTCCTTTCGCAAATGTTCATGTAGACTTTCTGCTAATGTGTTGTTAAACATTGAAATCTTTATTTTGAACATTTTGTGTTCTTGGACATATTTGTGTGCACCTTTGGAAGTGGCTTAGTGAGTTGTAGTGAATGGTGAGACATAAAGGTACCCCCCGCAATGCTGATGAGTGTGAAAGGAATGGCTTGGGCATTGCAGGGATGGTTTATGGTGCTAGGTGGTGCCAACCTGGTGCATCATGTGGCAGCCAGGGTTTACAGCGTCAAGTGAAATAAATATAGCCACGGTAAGGCTATCCCTGGCCTTCCGGGCTGCAATGTGGTCGGGTGCTGATGCCCTGTGTCCTGTGCAGCATCAGTTGATTGCGGGGAAGGTTGGTGGTGTTGTTGGTGATGCTGGTGTGCCTGGTGATGTTGGTGTTGGGGCTGATTGTGGTGGGATTCTGAGGACCAAGGTGAGATTTTGTCAAGGGCTATAATGCTGCTGGAATAGATGGAAGGTGAGGTTGAAATGACAGAAGCGCCCTGTCAATGGTGAGCGAGGTTGCTCCAAGAAAGTGACAGTGAATAGAGAGTTCATTGCAAACATTTCCAACCTACATATAGCTCAAAAGTTTCTTCCAAATCCTGAAGGCTTCGTCTCCTGACATTGGAAAGTGAACAGCTGTGAAATGGTAGCTTTTCTACCATTTCTGCAGCTGTACACTTGGCAAAGCAATGGAGAGTCACTGAGAATCCAACTCCATTTACCTGGTGTGTTCCCCGAGGGATGGCAAACCTGTCAAAAAGTTGGTAAAATTGTAAATGCCTGCTTTTAATCCTCTTAAATAGCACTAAACTATCTGTTATGTACCTTAATGAAATGGCCCGCCGCTTAGTGTCGGGTTTGCGATCCGCACGCAGATCTGACAGCTGAGAAACTGACACGGAGGTGAGTTCACAATGGGATCCCAACCCGCTGTCAATCAGGGCTATTTTGACAACGGGAACGACTCCAAACCCGCACTCACAGGGCTGGGAAGATTCGGCCTCCCAGTCACTCCTCCTAAGGGTGGATGCCGAAAGGCGAGAAGCCCACACACCCTCAGCCAGTTTCTCTCTTACATTTCCCCTTCTACACTCCTTTCCTATCTGTTTCCCTCAAAGAGGTTTTGTTTTATTTCAAGAGTCAACGGGATTGAAATTTGTCGATGCCCAGTTTTGGGCACTAAGGTAGTGGCATGGTCCAGAAAACCGGGAGGCCTGAGGGCAGCCAGAAATTGGGCTTTATGCCACATCTAAATAATCTGGGCAAGTTTTCAGCACCTGTTGTGCTACCACAGACAGCTTGCCCTTCTGCAGCACTGAATTTCAGGACATCTGCCTTGCTGGCAGCAGCCTCAGATAAGTATGGGACATCGAGGACAGCAGTTGAGAGGCAGAGTGCTGTACGGCCAGGCCCTGGCTTCACATCACGATGTAAAAAGAATGCTTTTGCTTGAATATTTTTGGTGATGGCCACTTGCTAGGCCACATCTGTGCCACGAAAACCTGAGTGGAGCAGAACCGAGGGCTGCCCAATTTGCAAGAGGGGTCCTAATATAGGCATTAAGTCCCCTCATTAGCATCTGCAAGAGATCCAACACCTGTTTTAGGCAGCTGCCCTGGACTCCTGACAAAATGGCCTGATCCAGTATCAGGTCAGTTATCTTTCAGGCATTCCTGGGGCACAGGATGTCAGTCCCCAAAATTCATTCTTGTTGCACCCGTTTTATAATAATAATAACTTTTATTTATATAGCGCCTTTAATGTAGTAAAATGTCCCAAAGCGCTTCACAGCAATGTTGCAAAACAAAAGATAAATTTGAGACCGAGGCACAAAAGAAGAAATTAAGGCAGATGACCAAAAGCTTGGTTAAAGAGGTAGGTTTTAAGGAGCGTCTTAAAGGAGGAAAGGGAGGCGAAGACGTTTAGGGAGGGAGTTCCAGAGCTTGGGGCCCAAACAGCTGAAAGCACAGCCAGCGATGGTTAAGCAGTTATAATGAGGGATGCTCTAAGAGGGCAGAATTTGAGGAGTGCAGACATCTTGTGGGGTGTGAGGCTGAAAAAGAGATAGGGAGGGGCAAGTCCATGGAGTGATTTGTCAACAAGGATGAGAATTTTGAAATTGAGGTGTTGTTTAACCGGGAGCCAATGTAGGTCAGAAAGCATAGGGATGATGGGTGATCGTGACTTAGTGCGAGTTAGGACACGGGCTGCTGAGTTTTGGATGACCTCAAGTTTACATAGTGTAGAATGTGGGAGGCCAGCCAGGAGTGAGTTGGAGTAGTCAAGTCTAGAGGTAGCAAAGGCATGAATGAGGGTTTCAGCAGCAGAAGAGCTGAGGCAGGGGCGGAGGCGGGCAATGTTATGGAGGTGGAAAAAGGCGGTTTTAGTTATGCCATGGATATGGGGCTGGAAACTCATTTCAGGGTCAAATATGACACCCAGGTTGCGAACAATCTTGCTCACCCTCAGATAGATGCTAGGGAGAGGGATGGAGTCAGTGGTTAGGCAACGCAGTTTGTGGTGGGGGCCAAAGATAATGGCTTCAGTTTTCCCAATATTTAATTGGAGAAAATTCTGCTCATCCAGTGCAGACAAGCAAACTGACAATTTAGATACCAGGGGTCGAGAGAAGTGGTGAAGAGGTAGAGCTAGATGTCGTCAGCGTACATGTGGAAACTGACCGTGTTTTCGGATGATATCACCAAGGGGCAGCTTATAGATGAGAAATGAGAGGGGGCCAAGGACAGATCCTTGGGGGACACCAGAGGTAATGATGCGGGAGTGGGAAGAGAAGCCATTGCAGGAGATTTTCTGGCTATGATTAGATAGATAAGAATGGAACCAGGCGAGTGCAATCCCACCTAGCTGGACAATGGTGGAGAGGCGTTGGAGGAGGATGGAGTAGTCAGTTGTATCAAAGGCTGCAGACAGGTCCAGAAGGATGAGGAGGGATAGTTTACCTTTGTCACACTCACAAAGGATGTAATTTGTGACTTTGATGAGAGCCGTTTCGGCTGTGGCAGTGGCGGAAACCAGATTGAAGGCATTCAAACATTGAATTCATACAAAGATGGGCACGGATTTGGGAGGCTACAAGACGTTCAAGTACTTTGGACAAGAAAGGGAGGTTGGCGATGGGGCGATAGCTGGCAAGCAAAGTGGGGTCAAGGGTTGTTTTTTTGAGGAGAGGGGTGATGACAGCAGATTTGAAGGAGAGCGGAACAGTACCTGGGGAGAGAGAACTGTTAACAATGTCGGTTAACATGGGAGCCAAAAAAAGAAGTTGGGTGGTCAGCAGTTTAGTGGGAATCGGGTCAAGGGAGCAGGAAGTGGGTCTCATGGACAAGATGAGCTTGGAGAGATCAAGAGGGGCAATCGAGAGAAACTAGAGAAAGATATGAGTTTAGGGCTAGGCCAGGTGGGAGCGTCAGATGAAGTTTGGCCCTGTGGGTTAGGTGAAGGAAGGGAAGTGGCAGAGGTAGCTGATCGGATGGTCTCAATCTTTGAGACAAAGAAGTCCATGAGCTCCTCACACTTGTTAGAGGAGAGTGTGGTTGAGACAGGGGAGAGGGGGTTTAAGGAGATGGTTAGCAGTAGAGAATAGTAGCTGGGGGTTATTTTTGGCATTGCAAAATGATCCTAGAATAGTGAGCAGTTTTTGTAGACGAGTAGGAACCGCTAATGCTTTATGTGTTTGAGTCAGATCTGGCGGTGAATGGCTAAACCAGTTGTTCGCCACATCTGTTCAAGTCTGCACCCTTTTGACTTGAGGGAGTGAAGATAAGTCTGTACCAGGGGGAATGGCCAGCGTGGGAGAGAGTAATCTTTTGAATAGGGACTGGGGCATTTAGTGGTGGTGGTGAGGGTGTGGTCGAGAAGATCGGTGGCTGCAGAAATGTCATTGTTAAAAGAGGGCCAAAGGTTGGACAGTTTTGAGTTGTTAAGTGCAGTTGTAAGAGAGGTGTTTTTTTTTTACAGGGGCAGTGCAGAAGGAAGTAGGTTTGAATTGGAGAAGGGGGTTGTGGGTCGAGAGCGATACAAGGAAATGGTCAGAGATGGCTTTATCTTTAATTCACACCGTTGGAATCGCAAGGCCACGAGAGATTGCAAAGTCAAGAGAGTGGCTGTGAATATGTGTTGAGGAATTTACATGGAGGGAAAGATTAAGGGAGGACAGGAGGGTAATAAATTCAGAGGAGAGAGAGCATGATGAATTGAGATGGAGGTTGAAGTTACCGAGGATGAGAAGTCGCTCGGTGCAGAGGCTGAGGGAGGAAAGCAGTGAGGATATATCCGTGATAACATTTTTATCATACTTAGGTGGGCTGTAGAGAATGAGAATTTTGAATGAAAGGTGAAGAGGGGTGGAATAAAGCAAGATGTTCAAAAGATGAGAAAGTGCCAGAGGAGTAGGGGACAGACTAAGATACGATTTAGTGATGAGAGCTATACCACCATCACGGCGGTCTGGGCGGGGCAAGTGGTGGAAGGTAGAGCTGGGAGGGGAGGCTTCGATTAAAGGTAATGAGTCATTTTCCCTCAGCCAAGTTTCCGTTAATGCCATGATGTCGATGCAGTCATGCACAATAAGGTCATGGATGGCAAGGGCCTTGTTTGCAAGTTAACGGACATTCTGCAAGGAGATTTTGAGAGGATCTGTGATGGCTGATCTACTGCCAGCATACACATGGTCATTGCTTGGAGGGATGAATTGCATGGGGAGGAGATTTGAAGGTTAGCCCTCCTTAGGGAAGCTAGGTGGCAAGGTCGGTGAGCGATTAGGATGGGACACTTGGGGTTGCTGCTTGTGAGGAGACATCCACGAGTGCCACGATGGACCCTTCGGAGAACGCAAGAGAGGCACAGAGGGAAGCTGCAGACTTGTCTAAAAGGGAGTCAAGTCTGGGAGTGTTGGTGTAGGGATTTTGGAGGACAGTGTATATGTGAGAGGAGAGATGAGAGGCGGCATAATGACATTAGATACTCGTTTTATGCCCGTAAAACGGGTGCAATGAGGTCCAGTGAAGAAATAACATTAGAATGAGGAAAAGATCTGCCTGTCTACCTTTCTATTTATTTGTGTCATTTTCTCTCTCCTATCTTTCTCACAGTTTGACGTGATTAGCATTAAATGAATAAATTACACTGTCTCTGTCTTGTTTTCTTTGACCCCCCTCTCTTTTCTCCTGTCAATTTGATATACTTTTTTAAAGTATGCAGAACACAAAACAAAGACAACAACAGTTTGTATTCAGAACAGTGTAATTCCTTCTCGTTCACCCTTACACATCCATGCACCTCTTTTAAAAAAAAAACATTCAATACAAACTTCACCTCAGTAAAGCATTTTAAATTTGTCCTCTTTTTCAAAATTATTAGAGCAAGTGCTCCTGAGCAGAAACTGCTAGGATGTAAAGAAAAATATCCCATCAGTAGAGCTGACAGAAAAGTATTGATGCATCCTAGGAAATTAGGTACATTGCACATGCTCAAACTGCACAATCCAAATTCAGCTCATAGTCACAGCTGTAGACAAACATAGTGTAGGAAATTTTAACAAAAAAAATAGGTGGGGTTGGGTGGGAAGTTAGTGTTAAAAATCATAATCCCAACCTGAACCCGTCTCCAACCTGCTCACTTCCGATTTTAATGGAGGTGGGACGGGGGGGTGGGCAGCCAACTCCCAACCTGTTCCCAGGAGGCGGGTCATCCATTTAAATATTATAATGAGGCTGGCAAGCCTCAGATTTAACCTCCATTTTAAACTTAACAGTGGCTGGTCAGGTTTTGCAGCCCCCGTGAAACCCGCCAGCTAATGGAAGACGAGAATTCCTGGATCCAGGTCTCTGCCTAATCCATCCCCCCCACCCGCAATGTTCAGTGACCCTTCACTAGGTCTCCAATTCCCTCCCCCACGAGGTTCCCCCCGGGCCTGGCTCCTCCAGCCCCCCAATGAGCTCTCAACCCCGCTCCTCTGGCCCACCATTTTTGCCCTGAGCCCCTCCCGATGAGCTCCTGACACTCGCGCCTCCCCCTGCATGCTCCTCCGGCCCTCCGATGAACTTCCAACCCCACCGTCTGGCGCACCGCCCCGCCCCCCCCCGTCCTTCCCGGCTCTCCTCTGGCCTCCCGATCAGCCGCTCCTGCCACTGATGTGCTCCCTATCCCCACCCTCCCTTGCTTCTCCGGACCCCTCTCAACCACTCCTCTGGCCCCCATATGGTCCCTCCCTTCTTCCTTTTTGTGGCCTAGTGGTCAGCATCTCAAGTCTGGCTGGCTGCGGTTGGGAAATAGATTTCCAATGCAAATCAGGCCTGCTGTTTAATTCGGCAGGGTCTGCGGGAAAGCTTTTCCTGGCCGCTTCTGACCCCCCCCCCCCCACCCCGCCCCCGGCCTCTCACTCCCAACCCGTCAAAGTATTAAAATTCAGGCCATCAAGTCCCACCACTGGCTTTTGGGAGAGGCTAAGGCCTTCAATTAAATGCTTTAATGAAGGCATTAATAGATGCAAAAGACAATTTGATAAATACACTTATTCATTATATTGCAAAATATGAATTTTTAAATTTTGTTTAAATCTTTATTGGAATGGCTTTTCTCAATGCACCTGTATCATGTACTAATATCATTTTTTAATGTTATAATTTCATTAAGCGCTGATTGAAGTCCAAGACATTGACCTCCATCTTAGACCACTGCAACGCCATATTGAAATCATGCAAGAAACCGAATTTGCAGAGATTCTTGTGTTTATTCCGGCTCTCTTTCACACCATCTGCCTCATCTGGAGCCATTCCAAATATTATTGCATTCCTGTTCGGATCATAGTCCTCTTGCAGGAATTCTGCAATTTGTTAATTGAACAGGTAATTTTAGATAAGCATCACATGGACTTACAGCTTTCAGCATGCAAAGTGATAGTGAAGAAATACCTGTTATTAACAGTAAGATATTGTAGACGTTTGGCAGTGATTGTTAATGGCAATAATGGCAGTCTTTTGAAACCAGAGAAGGATTTGATCAAGTTAAACAGGTTAAAAAGAAAGAAGCCAATTAGCTGTCATGAAAAAATAGCTGAGCAGTCATGGCTTTATTTACTTCAACTACAAGGTTATAGTGTCTCAATTAAATATAGTAGTATTTCAAATTGTTTATAATGCGACATCCACTGATCTTATTGTGTGACTCTACTGATGGATTTTAAAGTAGGAAGGTGCTTATAGGAATAGTCTGCCTTTATTGTCACGGTTTCCACCACAATCCTAGTTTTTTTTTTAAATTGTAAGAGTATACATTTAAAAATAATAATCATCGTTCAAATTGAAATATTTTTACTGTCTAGCAGTGGTTTGGACTAATCTATATAAAATTATGTTTAGTTTAGTAACACAGATCTCTCACTCCAGTTATTTTTAAAACACTCCAATTCTTTTCCATTTCTCCTGATGGCACTAACTTTTGCTGGCACATAATATTATGTTCACTAGCTTCTTCATACATGAGCTTAGACTGTGAGGGTTGGCTGAATATTCCACATTATTCTATCCTGACATCCATGCAAAAGTACCTTTCAGAACGAGTCACCGGGTATCCCTTAAATATGAGTCCTTGGCTCATTTATGTTCCTTAGCCCAGGGAAATTTTAATGCTCCAGCACAGCACAGCATAGAGATTAGCTCTCCTCTGATTTTAAACCTGCTGTCAAACCAGTTCAGCAAAAGCTTGTGAAAATGAAGGTGGAAAATTGAGATGGAAATTAATTTAACGTACCAACTATTAAAATTGTGATCTAGTAATGTGTTTGCAAGGTTTTATTCTCACAATGTGTGTTTGCACTAACCTTGGTTTTAACATAATTTTGAATGGCTGGTTGTCAATGTACGTTCTCTTCGCTTAGCTGACATGTTCGAAGCAATACTTTACAAACTTCGAAGACTTTTCAATCAGCAGGGAGATCAATGTCTGAAAGAATACTTTCAGCCTGGCGTTGTTCTGTTGCCATGGCAACTCCCACTAGAGGATTGAAACTTAGATACCAGTGCTGAAATTCTATTACAAACATGTAAAAATCTTTTCCAGTGCATGGTTACAGAATAAGAAATATTAAACACTATTGGACAATTAAATATTATGATGGCACGGAAAGGTATGTTTTTCTGTGTTAAGAGTACCTTCTGTTGACTCCCACACATCAGACTGCTTCGAGTATACTTCTGCCAAGAATGTATCTCTCCTAAAATGCTTGATTCAGATAAGAAACTCAGAAATGGCACATCCACTAACGGGGTTATATATTTTGATTTAATTTTCAAAACTGCAATAAACATAGGCCTTACACTGTACAGCTACTGTATAGCCACATTTAAAGTGGTGTTACTATAGCTAACCCAAAGTCCGTATCATTCCAATATTTTTCCATTCTATTAGTATCACCTACCACATTGTATTAATAGAGATCTAACTGTCCCCACTCTCCTTCATGAAAATTCTATTCCTCCTAGTGGGGGATTCGAAGAGAGCATTTATTTTGCATTTTTCTGAAAAGCAGTGATGCCCAACATAGTAGGGAAGTTTTAATTTAGCAATATGACCTGAGTGTTCATTTTATTTGATTTTCTTCTTCATTTTATTAAGCTCCTTAGAAGAGAAGGGCAATGTTGCAGCACCACAGTTATTTAGTTATCCAATATTGGAATTTGAAAACTGCAAAGCCTTTTATTCATTTACTATAGACAGATTTTTGAAATATATACACCCACATGCACAGAGCATATTCGTTTTTAATTCATTCATTTTATTCTGGAATGACAGGTTGGGGTGGGAGGAGGAAATGTTTGATTCAAACCATTCATTATATGCAATATTTAAAACACAATTTTCAAAATTGATTCAGATCAAATGTAATTAGTTAAAAACAGGTGCCAAGAAATTGTTTATGGCCCGAAAGTGGCCGATGTCATGGCCCAGCACTATTTAGCTGCGCCGCGTCAAAGTGGTCTAGATAGCACGCAAAATTTGTGCTGTGTGCTGATTTACTTGATCATACTGCTGATCTCAGCGCTAAAACCACTGCTCATTGACATACCGCTCAACAGGTAGGCCAATATCAGGTGCTATCTAATTCCAAGTCATGTTTGGCTTTCTCCGCTACTTAAAGGGGAGGGGGGAGAAATTGAGTGCATTTGTGCCTCCCATTACCTGCCGCAGACGACTCGCTAAACTCAGCTGGAGTTTAGCAGCGGGGCTACAGAATTGCGCCCCCATCTCCTGCGCCCAGAGATTGTGATGTCATCGCAGTGCGCATCGCACCTTTAGTGCCCCAGGACCTAAATTGGGTTTCGCCCCCTGAAGCTACGCCGGGCAATAACATCGACAACTTCTGGGGATGCGTACCCAGCGGCCAGCTGCTAATGGGGTGAAATTTACAGGAGAGGTGGCTGGCTGCTGCTGGAACAAACTCCCATTCCGGTGCCGATTTAGTCGAGGGGTTGGTGCCGCGATTGCTCAGCTCGGCACCCCCGCTCCTCGATGGTCCAGGTAGGTGGCTTCCCATTTGTAGAGTATGCAGCATAAGCCCTTCCCCTTAATTCAGGGAACAGCCCCTCATACGCGGCAGCGCTTCGCGGCCCAATGCATGGCGCTGATGAGCCATGCGCCCCGCCCCAAGCGCTCCACTTCCTTTCGGATCTGGTAACCCCAATTTCTCCTGAGAGGCAAGACTTTCTGCGCCTGGCGCAAAGTCTCACGCCTCGCGAGTGTTACCGCCGGTGTGGTACCCAATTTCTAGGCTGAGGTTCTTTGATGCAGAAACACCTCATTGTCATTCCATTTGGAGCGTCACTTGGAAGCAGAACTGATTTAGGAAGAGGTGGCTGAGCGGCAGCACAGGGAGAGAGCAACATAGTTCTCTCAGATGTGACACTGGAGTCATTGGTGGTGGCCGTGGGGAGGAGGTGGGCTGTCCTCTTCCCGCAAGCCAATAGGAAGTCATCGCCCCATACATGTAGAAGGCTATGGCAGAAGATATCTGCTTCCGTGATGGCCATAGTGTGGTCCCCAGGATTTCGATCCAAGGCTGCAAGAAATTTAATGACCTCTTAGCAGGTCAATGAACGCTTCAGCAAATGCCATATCTCACCATCTGCACCGCAAGCCTCACAAATTCCTCAATGCACCACACCCCCATCACTCACTAACCAACAGTCTCTACCTTTCACCACTCAAACCTCATAATCAGAGCTTCACTTCACCATCACAACCTTACCATTGCTGCAATACTCACATCCACAGCTCACACCTTGCATGAACTGTTAGCTATTCAGCTATGGCAGGCACATCACCCAAACACATTGCACCTCACTCACTCACACACTTCCCTTTCTGTTGTAAGCTAAGGCGGCACACAATTGCCGGAAGCATCGGCAGACAGGCGGGGCAATCCGCAATACAGGCCTTAAGAGAACTGGAGGAGAGTGTGCTCAACATCATTGGAGGGGAAGTCACTGAGGCTGTGGCAAACGGCGAAGCTGAAACCCTCGGGGACAATAACGGTGTGGTTATTCCTAATTCTTCCTCCGACATCCCACTTCCCCCTCAACCCACAATCTCTTCTCACTTACAAGTTGCTGATGCTATCTTGCCCTCACACCGCCCCCACAGCTCACCACAACCTGACTGTTGTGCCTTTCTGCTTTCAGATAACCAGTGTCACTACATCTGACAATTGCAGACACCAGCTCAGAAACTGGCACTGTGCATACTTTAGAGGCTAGTGCACCAGCGGGATCTGCACAGGGTGAGGCACTGGGCACGAGTTGGCTGCAGCAAGGACAGGGAGATAGGGTAGTTCGACAGCCAGTTCCCTGAAGAGTGAGTTCTCATGCTTTCTGCTGCACACGATTCAGATGAGGACCTCATCTGAGTTCATTGGATATATTCAAGAGGGAGTTAGATATGGCCCTTACGGCTAAGGGGATCAAGGGATATGGAAAGAAAGCAGGAAAGGGGTAGCGGGAATGATCAGCCATGATCTTATTGAATAGTGGTGCAGGCTCGAAGGGCCGAATGGCCTACTCCTGCACCTATTTTCTATGTTTCTATGTAGTCCACCTCCAACATTGGCCTGGGCTTTGAGCAGAGCTTGGAGCCCATGTTATCTAGAGTGGAAATGATGGAAAACTCCAGGAGAGACCATGTCGACCCAGACATGGTAGTGTGTGTGTGATGGGCGATGTCACGGTTGACATTGCAGCACAGGCAGAAGCGACCCATATTCTTAGTGCTGCAGCAAAAACACAGACCGCTGTCCTGCAGTCTCAGCTTTCTGCCACCGAAGCTCAGACTTCTACCATCGTGGCTGGGTTTACCAGTGTCGAACGGGGCTTGTAGGGTGTCGCAGCAGGCCAGCAATCTGTCCTCCAAGAGATTGCTAGGAATGCTGAGGTGCCACCCCAAGCAAGTGGCAGTGGGTCAGTGGAACAGGACCCTGCTGTCCTCTCTCAGGATGGCAGAATTCCTGTTCACACCACTGCCACTGCACCCTTGCCGCTGCCTGTCAGCCAGCTAGCTCGCCCAGACTGCTGTTGCACTTGCTGAGGTGGTGCAGTCTATAGCCAGTCCTTCTAGGTTCACAGCGGCTCGAGGTTGTTCAGCAAGACCATCTGAAGTATCACCCATAGAAACTCAGCAGCCATGTTACAGCCACTGGAGGAGCATATTGTAGGAGCACGAGAGTCGGAAAGGGCACTCGGAGATTGCACAAGGGTGATTGGTTGATATAGTATTTGTGAATTGATTATTGATGCATTTATTCATTTTGTTTTGGAATCTTTGTTTTGTGGTGGCTCTTATTTCAGCTTTGTTCCCAGGAGGATGCTGTGATATTCCATTACAGAGGGATGGTATGATGGGGATATGGTTGATGGGGATGTGTTGAGCAACGGGGATCTGGGGTTTGATTCACTGGAATCGGAGTCTGATGAGACATTCACGGACAGCCGAAGGGGGATTTTCTGCCTGTCTTCTTCCTTCCCCCTCGTCTTCATCTTCCCCCTTGTCCTCATCTTCCCCCTCGTATTCATCTTCCCCCTTGTACTCATATTCCCTCTTGTCCTTTTCCTGAGGTGGTCCCACAACCTCTGGTGCCAAGGGCTATGCTCTCATTGTGGCCAAGTTGTGAAGTATGCAGCAGACCACCACAAAATGGGACACCAGCTCCGGCGATTACTGCAGGGCTCCTCCCGAGTGGTCAAGGCACCAGAACCCTTGCCTCAGCAGCCCGATGGAACAGGAGTAGGCGATATGGCCCCTCGAGCCTGCTCCGCCATTCAATAAGATCATGGCTGATCTGATCATGGACTCGGTTCCACCTCCCTGCCCGCTCCACATAACCCCTTATCCCCTTATCATTTAAGAAACTGTCTATTTCTTTCTTAAATTTATTCAATGTCCCAGCTTCCACAGCTCTCTGAGGCAGCGAATTCCAGATTTATAACTCTCTGAGAGAAGAAATGTCTCCTCATCTCTGTTTTAAATGGGCGGCCCCTTATTCTAAGATCATGCCCTCTAGTTCTAGTCTCGTCCATCAGCGGAAACATCCTTTCTGCATCCACCTTGTCAAGCCCCCTCATAATCTTATACGTCGCGATAAGATCACCTCTCATTCTTGTGAATTCCAATGAGCAGAGGCCCAACCTACTCAACCTTTCCTCATAAGTCAACCCCCTCATCTCCGGAATCAACCTTGTGAACCTTCTCTGAACTGCCTCCAAAGCAAGTATATCGTTTCGTAAATATGGAAACCAAAACTACACGCAGTATTGGTGATGCCTCACCAATACCCTGTACAGTTGTAGCAAGGCTTCCCTGCTTTTATACTCCATCCCCTTTGCAATAAAGGCCAAGATTCCATTGGCCTTCCTGATCACTTGCTGTACCTGCATACTATTCTTTTGTATTTCAAGTACAAGTACCCCCAGGTCCCGCTGTGCTGCAGCACTTTGCAATCTTTCTCCATTTAAATAATAACTTGCTCTTTTGATTTTTTTTTCTGCCATGACCTGTGCATGACCTCACACTTTTCAACATTATACTCCATCTGCCAAATTTTTGCCCACTCACTTAGTCTGTCTATGTCCTTTTGCAGATTTTTTGTGTCCTACTCACACATTGCTTTTCCTCCCATCTTTGTATCGTCAGCAAACTTGGCTACGTTACACTCAGTCCCTTCTTCCAAGTCGTTAATATAGATTGTATAAAAGTTGGGGTCCCAGCATGGATCCCTGCGGCACTCCATTAGTTACTGATTGCCAACCAGAGAATGAATCATTCTCAATGATGTTCCTGGTGGCAGCATGACTCTCATTATGTGCTGGGCACGAGTGGGGGGTTGCAGAGAGGAGTCATCAGCCAGGTGCTGAGCGGATAGCCCCTGTCTCCGAACAGCCACCCTCGGGTTTGATGTGGTGGCTGAAAGATAGCTGACCTACCGGACTGACGCTGGATGAAGACATCATGACTGCTGCCAGGATAGCGAGCATTGACCATCAGGATGCGTTGGGCCTGATTGCACAACAACTGCATATTAAATGAGTGGTAGCCTTTGTGGTAGCTGTTATGCAGCACCCGCTAAGCCACGTGGGCACAGTCGATGACGCTTTAGACCATAGTGCCCGCTATCCTGACAAAGCCACATGCGCAGAGTGAAGAAAACGCAGTCGCTTCCCCTGGTGTAGTGAGCTTCAGTGACCTCCCGGATGCAACGATGGATGGCGAACTGGGAGATGTTAGCTATTTCTCCTGCTGCAGAATGGAAGGATGCACTGCCGAAGAAATTGAGGACCACGGCGAACTTGAGGGGTTACTGGGAGAGTCGTGTGGTTGTCCTGCTCTGAGGCTGCAGATCTGGTTGCAGGAGGTGGCAGATGTCTGTGACCATCTCCTTGGTAAAGTGAAACCTCCTAATACACTGCTTCTCCCTTAAATGGATATGAGAAGTGCTCTCGGATGGCCTTAGGTGGGTAAGGCCTCCTGGCCTTCCTCCTCCAGCATGTAGCTTCTCTTCCTCATTGCCTCCGCTCCGTCTTAAAGATACTCGAGTGCGAGGGAGAGTCACAGTAAAGCCCCCATGACTGAGCAAGTGTTTAACAGAAGCCTTTAGATAAGAATGAAGGCTTTCTCTAAATGCCCCCAAAACTCCCTGTCATCTTAGAACCTTGAAAGAAGTTTTATAAAGCTGCTAGAGTTGCAGAAAGTTCCACAGAGCCAGTGAAACTGAAGAAACGTGTCAGTTGCAAGTTGTTGCTGATGATCCCTTTAAATACTACTGCTGGTGTCTCCTTCCTGCTTGTTAATGCTTGCACAACTGGCCGGTAAGTGGAGCGCGGACTCCAAAATGGCTGATCGGTCATAGTGAACATTGCACACTCACTGACGTCACAATCTGCATAGTCTCCGTAATGATAGTGAATGCACACATTGGCAGCGCTGCCACCCAGCTGAAAATGGTGGTTGCGCGGGTCGCGCATGTAGCGGGCAGGACTACAATAGCCACCATTTTTTTCTCAAATCGGGCCTGGTTGTAAACCCGCGAATTTCTAGGCCAACATCTTTGCCCAACAAAGGTAAAGTTTTAATTCTGTTTCATTTAAGTTGAAAAAGCAGACTGTTGATATTATGGTGGTTATTAAAAGTTGGATATTCAGATGTGCTAATTTGTAGGTAGGTATTCATGTTTAAAATTAATTTCCATTGTAAATGTGCTTCCTCTAGGCCATAGTTTTTTTGTCACCAGAGGAACTTTTGAAAGTAGAGATTGAAGAGTCCCTGGAACATGTACAAATATGTGTGAAAATCTTCAGAGCTTTTAAAAACTGTTTCGTGAAGCACAAAGAAAAGCTGGCAAGCTATTACACAAATTTGCAAGATTTCAGACTCTGGGACTTCCCATTATCAATGGTTTTCACGCGTTTTGACAGGTTTTTTAACCGTCTATTACAACTTGAGGTAACTGTAACAAACTTATTATTTACCTGATTACTTTTAACACTAGCAAACCTTATGTGACATTGCAGGAATTGTTAATGTATAACAGTGCATATATATCTATTTACCCGACACGATGCTCCCAAAGCAAGCGAGCCCCAGGTGGGCAGAGGAAACGTTTCAAGGACACCCTCAAAGCCTCCTTGATAAAGTGCAACATCCCCACTGACACCTGGGAGTCCTTGGCCAAAGACCACCCTAAATGGAGGAAGAGCATCTGGGAGGGCGCTGAGCACCTCGAGTCTCGTCGCCGAGAGCATGCAGAAACCAAGCGCAGACAGCGGAAGGAGCGTGCGGAAAACCAGATTACCCACCCACCCTTTCCTTCAACCACTGTCTGTCCCACCTGTGACAGAGACTGTAATTCCTGTATTGGACTGTTCAGTCACCTGAGAACTCACTTTTCAAGTGGAAGCAAGTCTTCCTCGATTTTGAGGGACTGTCTATGATGATGATCTATCTACATATCTAATTGAAAATCTTACATCTACATACCTCCCATTTACACAACTTCACTCCCTGTTGTCATGTTTTTGTCACATTTTTTGTGTCAGCTTTCTGCCATTATAAAGTCCACCTTTAATAATGGGTGTTACCTATGTAATAATCACTCTAGTTGCACAATCTGGCCACCAGCTTCCCAGAAATTGCTCAAAATGTATTCTGAATGTTTTTCTAAGTAATTTCCAGTATCCAAAAAAAATGCTTTCAACAAAATTGAAACTACATATTTTACAATGATTTAATATAGCCATTAAATTATGTTTTGTGCTGTTTAATGCCTACATTAAAGTTTTTGCTTGAAGGCTTCAGCCACTTCCAAAAGCCAAGTCTTGGACTTGAAATTTTTGATTGGAGCTGTAACCTTGTGAGCTGATTTTGGATTGTGCAATCTGAGCATGTGCAGTATACCAAATTTTCCAAGATGCATCAGTATCATTACGTCAGCTTTACTGATGGAATACTTTTCGTAAGCTTCTGTTAGGGAGGAACTTAACCCCAAAAAACAGGTGGCTTTGGTTCGGGTGGGCGGGTAAAAAGTCAGAAATCTGAAACAGGAACCACCCGTCTTGAACCCGTCCACTTCTGATTTTAATGGAGGTGGGACGAGGGGCGGGTGACTAATCTGCTCATCGGAGGCGGGTTGGACATTTAAATACTTTAATGAGGCTGTATGCCTTCATTTTAACAGTGCATCTATTTTTAACCCGACCTCAAAACAGTCCCCTCGCTCCCTCCCCACCTCCGTGCAAATATCCAGCCAGAGTTCCTGCTCCAACATTTTTTTTAAATAATTTGAAAAAACTAGAGGTACAAATTTCCAGATCTTTATTTAGATAAAGTTTATATTGAATGTTTTTTTTTAATCAAAAAGGCAGAGAGTCTGTTTTTTGTAAATTAGTGAGGCTCTGAGTATGTGTGTTTATGATAGAGATTAGGAGAGAGAAAGTGAAATATAAAAAAAAATGATTGATTACACACGTGCATTAAAAGATACAGTCCTAGAACTTCGATGGCTTCGCGCGTAAAATGGGCCCCTAAGCATTATATAAGAAATAGGAGCAGGAATAGGCCATTTGGCCCTTCGAGCCTGCTCCACCATTTAATAAGATCATGGCTGATCTGATCATGAACTCAGCTCCACTTCCCTGCCCGCTCCCCATGACCCTTTACTCTCTATTGCTCAAAAGTCTGTCTATCTCTGCCTTAAATATATTAAATGACCCAGCCTACACAGCTCTCTGGGGCAGTGAATTCCAAAGATTTACAACCCTCAGAGAAGAAATTTCTCCATCTTAGTTTTAAATGGGCGGCCCCTTATTCTAAGACCAAGGGCCCAAATTTGGCCAGGAGTTGCTCTTTTTTTTGGAGCAATTTGATTTTTCTGGAGTATCTTAAAAATCCCCATTCTGCACATTTAATTTGCGCCAGTGTAAGTGAGTTAGTTAGGATTTTTTTAAAGTTTCGTTTTTTTTTCAAAAGGGGGCATTACCAGCCGCCTATGCCTGTTTTGGCCATTTAAGCCAGTTTGGATAGCTAATAGTTGCTCCAAACTAGCTTCAACCAGCATATGTGGCCACTTGTGGCTCGCACAGAAAACCCTTGCGGAGAGTTAAGAAATCAGCGCAGGTAAGTACATTGTAAAGCACCAAGCACTAAACAAAGCAGAAAAATAAGCATTCAATAACAAATAAAATATACAAGGAAGCTGAGAGGACCTGCACCTAGCACCAAGACTTACAAAGCACTAAACAAAGCACAAAAAGTAATAAGCAATTAATTAACAAATAAAAAATAGAAGGAACCCTGCACCTAAAGCACCAAGACCAAAGTAATAAGCAAGCAATCAATCAATAACAAATAAAAAATGGAAATCCTACCAAAACACGGCTCAGGAAGGCAGCGGGCCGCTGATGAGGGAGCCCATTCGGCCAGGGATAGGGGCGGCATGCTTCGGCCTCTCCCACAGCCTGCAGCACACTCTCACAGATTCTGGGGGCGAGAGCTACTGCGCATGCGCGCACACTCTAGCGTGCATGTGCAGAGGTCCCAGCACTGTTTTCAGCGGCAGGAACTGGTTCTGCCCCCAAATCCAGTTGCCACGCTACGCCACCATCGAGGAGAGGCTGGGGAGCGGCCAAACTTGGCCCTAAAATTTTTGGTGCCCTTGGGGTTCTACAAAAGTGGCGCACCTCTGGTGAGTGCGCCAGAAATCTGTACTGGCCAAATTTGGGCCCAATGTCCCCTAGTTTTAGTTTCTCCGATGAGTGGAAGTATTCTCACTCATCTGAGCCCCCTCATCTTATATGTTTTAATAAGATCACCTCTCATTCTTCTGAACTCCAATGTATATAGGCCCAACCTACTCAACCTATCCTCATTAGTCAACCTCCTCATCTCCAAAATCAACCTCATGAACCTTCTCTGAACAGCCTCCAATGCAAGTATATCCTTCCTTAAATACGGAGCCCAAAACTGTACGCAGTACTCCAGGCCTCACCAATACCCTGTACAGTTGTAGCAGGACTTATCAGCTTTTATACTCTACACTATGGCGGGCAGGGCGCGCATTACATGCTGGAGGTTCGCCGCCAACATATTGGTGAAGATAGAAAAAGAGGCATGTAGAGCCAGTGTCTGAAACAGGCCTAGGCCCATTGCATATGCAAGTTGGGCTCTCCTGAATGCAACCAGCACTGGGCCTGCTGCATTCAGAAAATCATGGTCCACCAAAAATGTATGTTCGTTGAAAAATGCTTTCCTGAATGAAGAGCTCATAGGTATAGGAGTGTTCCTCCCAGGGTCCAGGAGTGTTCCTCCCAGGATGTAGGAGTACTCCTCCCAGGGTGTAGGAGTACTACTCCCAGGGGCACTACTTCACAATTGTTACCCATCCTGTCTCCCCACCCCTTCACCGATTGTGTCACACCCACCCGTCCCCCTTTCTGGACTCCCTCGCCCGGTTTCCCCCTCCTTCCTGATTACTTCACCCAATTTCCTAGGACTCAGTTGAGGGCCAGTGCCGGTGATGCAGGACCAGAAATTCAAACTGTACTGGCCGTCAAGCTACTTGGGGACACCCAACTGGTGTGCATACCTCGCTGGTGTCATGTCAATGAGGCTTTAGGCCCAATATAGAGTGATATTGAAAAGCTATTTGAGGCTTTTATAAAAGCTGTACTAAATGAATAGCTGAATTGAAAATCGTCAAGCAAGTAAAAGTAAATAATAAATGGACAATAGAGATTGGGGCATAATTATTTACAAAATTCCATTGGAATCTGTTTTGGCTTCTCTGTAGTTTATTCATAAACATTTGAATAAATTCAATATCAAATTTGCTAATGACAGCAAGTTAGATATCTAGGTGACTAGTTTACAGGTATTTGAGAATATTCAAAAGGCTGTAGACAGATGATATGGTTGGGCTAAGGAATAAAGATGAAATTTAATGTGCAAAATTAAATGGTAAAGCAGAGGAAACATTTTAATCTACCTCAGATCATCATCAGCTAGCTATAACAACTTCCAACAAAGAATAAACTCAGGTATAATTTAAGTCCTAGAGAATACTTTGTTATCTCTCACCTTTCTTTACATATATATTTATATTTTCACAGTTTCGAAAATACACATTTTCTTGCTCACATAAAAATGCACAGGTGTACATGCACACACATGCACATACCTATGATCAACTGATATTCTTTTACTGACATGAATATTCATGTCCATTTGTTCAACATGAAATGTTAGTGATGCTGTTTCTTTTTATTGCAGG
This sequence comes from Pristiophorus japonicus, assembly GCF_044704955.1. Classification (NCBI taxonomy): domain Eukaryota; kingdom Metazoa; phylum Chordata; class Chondrichthyes; family Pristiophoridae; genus Pristiophorus; species Pristiophorus japonicus. Next base: position 131,551,692 of record NC_091981.1, on the reverse strand, counting down.
ACTTGTTTGCTACAATGCTAGAATTCCAAAAACTGGAAAAGCTGGAATTTGGTGGCATGAAGGGAAAAATGCTAAGTGAACAAATTTCTAAAATGAACAATGAGTTCTTGGATTGCTGTAACGTTTTCAAGGAAAGCAACTATGATCCTTTGGATTACAAAAGCATGGTAAAGGAAATATTTTGTCCTTGATCAGATTTAGGTGAAAAGTGAAACTTCACTCTTTTAAATGCTGTGGCCTGGCATTCCTTGGGGATTCTCTTGTTGTACCACCATAACTTTGGGATGAGGACAGCAAAACCCTCGGAGAAATGACTGGGGTTCTGTCGAAGTGGTAGATTAGGAGAACCCCATCAGAACTTTGAGGCCTATGGTTTAAAATTTTGAAATACGGTGCTATAACTTATTTCATATCTGATTTATTTCATATTTTTGGCTATTCTGTTTTTTGCTTAATTTTGCTTTTGGTTCTATTTGTACAAAATAAGAAAACTAGGGCTAGATTTTCCACTAATTTGCGTCTCATTTCGCGCCACAGCAGGGCGGTAAATGGTGTTTCTGGGCATCAAACAGGGCATCCAGGATTTAGCTCCTGGCCGGAAGTTTCGGCCATTGTTTTGCGGCAACGCAAAAACTTACCGCCTCGCCCTCCGTTTTGACCATCATGATGACGTCAATCGTCGTGCAAGGCTGCGCTAGCGCCCCGGGTGGAACTTTCGGCCATAAAAGCTGATTTAGTGGCCACGCCAGGACTCGACAGAAAAAAACAAGCCCTCCCAGGGTGCAGCAGGCGCAATTGGAGGCGTATTTAAAGGGAGGCTGGAGGATTTTGTATCGCAGTTGTTGGTGACTGCCACGGTTGCGCGCAGAACAAACACTGTGAGTCTAGTTTAAAGCAGCACTTTTATGTGACTTAACCCTTTGTTTTCAAGATCAGTAAGAGAGTTCAATGGGGACAATGCTAGTTCGCCAACAAATCATGCTAGTTGCCATTGGCAGGTGGCTTCAAGCTGGAAGAAGGGTTCTTTTCCATGGTGGACAACGGAATCGAAGAGGTCGCAGACGTTTGGGGAGGAGGCCTTACTCCTCCATGGGTTTACAGGGAACATTACTCATACCTCTACATTTCAGATGCGCAGTGCGTTCGAAGGCTGCGCTTCAGAAAATAAGTGCTGACAGAGATATGCCAGCTCATACAGGCAGATCTACAGTCTACCAGTGCCAACAGGACTGTGCTGCCCGTCGAGGTGAAGGTTACAATGGTGATGGCCTTCTATGCTTCCGGCTCCATCTAGGCAGCAGCAGGGGACATATGAAGCATCTTGTAGCACGCTGCACATTGCTGCAGTCACCAGGTGACAAGGTGCAAGGATAGCCAGAATGAGAGGGTTGTAGGGTTTGGACGATTTGCAGGCTTCCCCAAGGATCAGGGTGCCACTGACTACTCAAGTCGCCCTGCAAGCAGCAACACAGAGTTCTCCCTTATCAGAAAGGGATACCACTCCCTAAATGTTCAGCTGGTCTGCGACCACACACACGGTCAATGCCTGCTATCCAGGGAGCACACATAATGCTTTCATCTTGCGTGAGAGCAGTGTCTCACGAATGTTTCAGCGACAAAGACAAGGTCAGAGCTGGCTGATTGGGGACAAAGGATACGGCCTGGCCACCTGGCTCATGATAACCTCCAGAGCCCTGCCACAGAATCCGAGCAGTGCTATAATGACAGCCATGCAGCCACCAGCAACATCACTGAACAGACAATTTTGGCGTGCTTAAACAGCGCTTCCAATGCTTGGACCACTCTGGAGGCAGCCTTCAATACTCCCCTCAGCAAGTCTCCGAGTTCATTGTCGTGTGCTGCATGCTACACAACTTAGCCATGATGCAGGGACAGGCATTGCCAATGCTCATCATTGACGAGTTGCTTGAACAGGGCAGGGGAGGTTTGAGTGTTGCCTCGCGACTATATGCCACCATGCTGGATATTCTACAACTGATTCTGCAAATGAAACACAAGACAGCAATGTCAAAGGTCAAACAACACTTTTACCAACATTGAGCAGTCTCAATTTCCCCTCCATCCCCACACAAAACCCTAAATTATACAAGTGTTAAACTCTTATGGACACACAGCTGATCCCTACAATCAGTAACATCTAAAGTAACAAAAAACTGCATCCTGCAGTGAACAACATTTAAAGAGAAAAAAATGCTTCCTGCAGTGAGCAACATCTAAAGGGACAATGAATTGTTGTCATCCCTAGTGGATCTTGGACAGACCGTTCCCCCCCCCCCCCCGCCTTCCCTTCAACCCCCTCCCATGCCTGCTGCTCCTCCTCAATGAGGCCTCGGGGCATACAGTATAGCTACTGGAGGGCTGCTGTGTTGGTGGGTGGTCGGGGGGGTGCAGACAATGGAGACGCACTGGACCAGCTCCTGGCCTGGAAGATCCGGCTTTCGAATGGTGTGCTTCTTCCTCGGTGTTACCAGTCACAGGTGGCAGGGGTGTCAACCGTGTATGGTGCATGGTTGGAGAGTGAGTGGTGGGAGCCGGAATGCTGTCATCCTGAGGAATGAGACCACCTTCCATTTCCCTGGAGCCACTTGCTCTCCGACGGGCCTTAGCAACTGGAACACGATGTTTACGACTTAACATGCTGACCATCACTTCCTCGTGGGACAGTGGGGAACGCAGAGAGTATGGAAGCAGATATGGACTCCATCACCTGCCCAAGCTGAAGCAAAGCTTGTGCCTGTGATACGCTCGAGTCTGCGGTGTGATCAAGGGTACGCAGCACACATTCTGGAACTCCACTGTTGCTTCTACAGGCCACCAGCCTCTTTGTGTGGGCAATGGTGGCCTCGCTGGACTCACGACTAGCAATGACAATCTGCGAAGCTGCCTCCGCAACAGTCGCAGTGAGCTTGTCAATGCTCGTTGGGAGCCGACCCAATGCATCAATAAGGTCATGGTGTATCACTGTGGTTTCCTTGGATATTTCCACCAGGTCCACTTCAATGTCTGCTGTCTGTGAGTAGACCGACTTTACTGACTCACCCTCCGGAGAGATGGCCTATGGGATTCCAGCCCGGCACTGCTTTGCTGTACGCCACTGGGGCCAGGAGCCTCTGAATCTTCAAACCCCGGGAAGTCAGCATCATTGTCAGAAGTATTTCATCCGGATGGGGCAACAGGTGGGCTCGGATGCTCCATCGGAGCAGTGTCCTCCAGTGCCTGAAGTGGAGGCCTCCTTCAAGGGATGGGGCACCTCTGGTTGGTCATCTGGAAGTAGAAAACAACAGATGAATGGTTAGCAGCAGGGCAGGGTGACATGAGGAAGGTGGCAAAGCACAGGTTCATTTGAGGGCCGCCGCAACTCCATAATATCTCGCAATGCAGTGTATTCAGTCGGCGATCCATTTACATACTCTGATTACCTGAAGGGGGTCAGCTTTGCCCCCGGCAACCGTCTGAGCTGGGACTCCAAGAAGGACAAAGACCCTCTCTACGTCCGTCCGAAGAATTGTTTGAAGCGGAGCCCAGCCTGTCCGCAGCTGCTCCCTCCTGTTGCGGGAGTACTTCGACTGCAAAGAGAAAAATAGGAAGGGTTCAGAAAGAGTCTTCTGCTGTTGTACCACATATGCCTACCACAGTAGAATGTGCAAATGTTCTAGAGGCCTCTGTTCAATCTGTTTGGATCTTGCATGTGCTTCATCAGTATGTATTCGCAGGTTACAGGTATCTAACATGGGGGTTGTAAGTGATCTTTCAGAAAGCAATAGGAGCAGGTGGAGTGTATTGTGAGGGACGATCTTAATTATTGTGTTCCTAACACAGATGAGGCTGCACACAGAAAGGTTAAAGTAACAGTGACCTCAGTCTTTAATAAGACACTCCAGAGTGAGGAACAGGCCTTGGGGGGCCGGCTTATATACAGTGCTTCCAAGGGATGCTGGGATCCCTTGGGACTTCAGGGGATGAGCTCCCTGGTGGCGGAATATGGGAGTGCATGCTTTACAGATACACAACATTAATGATACAAATGATGTGCATCGATCATTATAAGCCGATGGGTGCTGAAGTAAGCCTTCATCTTTGTTATGCATTGTGAAAGGTACCCCACTGAGTGTTGAGAGGGACCAGATAAATGAAAAACTTCACATAGTGTGTGAGATTAATGTTACAAGTCATGGAGGCATGCAATGGTACTCACTCTGACGATCCTCGTGAGGTCTTTGAACTTTTTTCAGCACTATGTCCCAGTCCTGGGCAAAGTGTCTGCAGCAGACACATCGTGCGCTATATAGCCTCCCTCCATATTCTCTTAAACACAGGAGGGAGTGGTCTGGCTCCCCCTGCAAGATGGAGTGAGGCCCACCTCTCCTCCACCGTGCTCACTAAGACCTCACTAACCTCCTGGCTGAAGCGCCTAGCATGCTGCCTTCCGTCCTGCTCCTCCATCTCCGCTGAAGTGGGCCAGTTTAAATGCGCATGCGAGCAGGAAGCTGACATGCCCTGCATTTGCATTTGCGACCGGAAAAGAAACCAAGAGGGAAAAAAAAATTCAATGCACATGCACAAAATGGCCGCCACCTTCAACGCCGAAAGTTTTGGCTCCGGCGCACAATGTCAGTTGTGCAACGCTTGACTGAACACCGATGCTCCTCCAGATCACTTTTTGCCGAAAATTCCTGACCAGGGCACAGACTATTTCCCGCCGTAAACTTTTGTGCACTGCCGCAATTTGCGCCTCGAAATTCTAAAAGCCGAAAATCCAGCTCCTCGTGTCTACAACTGATACTGCGCAGCATGAATTGGGAGTCTTGCATGCCTTTCTTGGTACCACTTCCCACCCTTTCCAAATTATGTGGAAAAAAACGTTCCTACTTTTACCTTTTTGATGGTTATGTGGATTCCATCATAATTTCCTGGACATTAGGGAATCCCACTACATGAAAGATTGCAATGCCATTACATTCCCATGAAATATGATGAAGATGGTTGTCCTGGTAAACTTCACTGATGTGCTTGATGAGTCTATGCACTGTATATTGACTGATGTTGCAGATGTCCCCTGAGATAGCTTGGAAGGATGCAGAAGCATAAAAGTTCACGGTGGTGGCTACCCTTGCAGCCACTGCCGGTGCTCTTCTTGTGGTTGAGACGGTCTGCAGTTTAGCTTGCAGAGATGGCATTATATTACTACCTCCCTGGTGAACCTCAACTTACAAAGTTATCTGAAAGGAGTGCCTGGATCTGCTAGCACAGCTACATGGGTCATGGCAGATTTGGAGGGTCTGCTTGTAATATTACAGCACCTTCTTCACATTCTTTTTATACTTCTTTTCCACTTCAAAAGCTCAAGCACGAGAAGCAATAATTGCAATATCAATTTAAGCAATTTTTTGCAGCAACCAAAAATACTTCGCTCTCCTTTAAGAAGTACCTTCCTGGATGAGGCCTGAATGTGTTAGCCTACCATTTATGGGCAAGCTGTGCACGGATTTTGCACCTGTATGCATTTAAATGCAATTAACATTAAATTACCGATTGAAATGATTATGCAGAATACAGACCAGAAGTCCAATTTGAATAGGGATTTTGTGAAGTGCATGCCAGTCCAAATTCCTGCTCCTTGGTTGCCCATTTCACATTAGTGCACATTTGTTATGTGACATGGGTTGTTGTGGGACATTCTGGGTATTGAAGTTCCACAGGAGCAGATGAACACAACAGGCTGGAATTTGCTGGAGCAAGACATCTTATGCTGTGCCTAGATAGTTAGACATTTTCATAAGAACATAAGAAATAGGAGCAGGAGTAGGTCATATGGCCCCTCGAGCCTGCTCCGCCATTCAATAAGATCATGGCTGATCTGATCATGGACTCAGCTCCACCTTCCTGCCCGCTCCCCATAACCCCTTATCCCCTTATCGTTTTAGAAACTATCTATTTCTGTCCTAAATTTATTCAATGTCCCAGCTTTCACAGCTCTCTGAGGCAGCGAATTCCACAGATTTACAACCCTCTGAGAGAAGAAATTTCTCATGTTTTAAATGGGTGGCCCCTTATTCTAAGATCATGCCCTCTAGTTCTAGTCTCCCCCATCAATGGAAACATCCTCTCTGCATCCACCTTGTCAAGCCCCCTCATAATCTTGTACGTTTCGATAAAATCACCTCTCATTCTTCTGAATTCGAATGAGTAGAGGCCCAACCTACTCAACCTTTCCTCATAAGTCAACCTCCTCATCTCTAGAATCAACCTAGTGAACCTTCTCTGAACTGCCTCCAAAGCAAGTATATCGTTTCGTAAATATGGAAACCAAAACTGCACGCACCCTTCAGCTCAATTTTTTTGCCCAGTATGTTTCTGGAGATGCGAGCTGAAAATGGCATGGTGAGGGCAATAGGGCATCTGGTGAATGATGGGACCAACAGTGTATCCTCCTTATCCAATGAGATTTAAGGATTAAGAAATAAACAGAGGAAGGACTGAGAAGGAGGGTTAAATAGACAAGGTGAATCCAATGTCAAATCAGGTAGAGAAAGAGGAATAAAGAAAAGGGATTAAGAGAGAGTGCAAAAGGAGACAGAAAGGAAGAGTAAGAATGTTTTTTTAATTCACAATTTTACATATTTACAACCTGCATCAACAATTCAGGATGAGATTCCATACTTTTAATTGTTCTCTCTCTGGGCCAGAGGTTGATTGGCAGTCAGTAACAATTATCACATTATTAATAGATTCCTTGCACTACTAATTACAAGACTTAACTTTCTGTGACTAGTTTAATGGCTAATTAATATGCAAATGCAACACCTTCATGAAAGTCATGGGAAGTAAGGGTGAGATGTCGTTTTTGCGAAGCTAACGGCAGAGTCACGGGGTATCTTTTCCTCACCACAAGTTGCCGGCTGATTTGCACATTAATACCAGCATGCCTTGTTCACACGCCGTTATTTTTTCAGATAATTCTGGCCCAAGATCTGCAGGTTCCATCAATTAGCATTTCGAAATCCACACCACACAAGGCTCAGTAGAAATTTCCAACTTGAAACCCCAGGCTTCAAATAACACAAACAAGCCCATTTTGGAGCAACTTCATGCAAACATTTCTAATGTTAAATGACCAAGTGATTTATGGTTATTTTCTCAGAATTATGTAATTCATGTGTTCATGTCACGTTCTAATGATACTTTTAGCTGTATACACTCATCTGTAGAAGATGGTTCAATTTCGTTCAAAGATGTTATTTGAGCAATTTGTTTGCTTTGTTTTGTCGTGGTTACTGGCTCCAGATTGCAGTAATTTGATTACCTGGTTTTGTGCAGCTTTTTCGTTGCTGATTGGAAACTTTCGCAACTGTCTGGTGATGGAACTCGTTTTTAATTGCATTGTACTTAGTCAATGAAATATTTGGATCAATTGACGATGATTATTTGAACAAGTCAGTTTTTTGTATAAACATGTTATTGTGGATGTGCGCTAAATTCAGAACTTCTAATTACATAGCTGAAATTGTAACAGCAGATCTTTGACCAGATTTTCTATTTATCTGCAAGTTATCAAAACTGTTTAGTCAAGGAAGTTTTATAGGCATCAGTCAGCCTCGGCTCCGAGTCGGAAGGTTGTGATTTCAAACCCCACTCCAGGACTTGAGCACAGAATGAACACTGACATTTCAGTGTAGTGCTAAGGGAGTCTGTACTGTACTGTCTGAAATGCCATCTTTCAGATGGGATGTTAAACCAAGGCCATGTCTGCCTTGTTTGGTAGATGTAAAAGATCACATGGCATTATTTGAAGAAGAGTCGGGGAGCTCTCTTGCTGTTCTAAAATGAACATGTTATCTGGTCATTTATCTCACTTGCTGTTTGTGAGACCTTGCTGTGTGCAAATTGGCTCCCACATACATTACAATAGTGACTACACTTCAAAAAGGTACTACTTTGGACTGTGAAGCAGTTTGCATTCTCCTAAATTTGTGAAAGACATTATATAATTGCAAGTCCTTTATTTTCTTTTTATCAGGAATCTTAAAATGCACACAGCACAGATACTGAGACGTAGTGTATATTTGGTCCTGCAAATCAATTTGGACTTCATACTCGAAAGGTTGAAAATGATGATTCAAATCCAATGCCTTTAAGTGTCGACAGATGCTCATGTCATCTTGAATGTTAAAAATATATTGGGCCCAAGTTTCCACATGATTTGCGCCTGATTTTTAGGAGCAACTGGTGGAGAACGGACTATCTTAGAAATCGCAATTCTCCACATTTTTTTTTCTGCAGTTCTAGTCAGGTAGAACAGTTCTACTTTGGAACAGAATTTTTTCTTCAAAAGGGGGCGTGTCCGGCCACTGACGCCTGATTTCAAAGTTTCCACAGTGAAAACGTACTCCAAACTAAGTTAGAATGGAGCAAGTGAAGATTTTTGTAGAACTGAAAAAACCTGCTCTACACATTAAAAAATCAGGCGCAGGTTACAAATTAGGCGTCCAGAACGAGGTGGGGGGGGGGGGGGGGGAAGGGAACTCATTAAATTCGACAATAAATCCTTATTTATACTTCTACAAATATTATACAAATAAATCCAACCTGAATAAACATTTATAAGCAAAGAAAAGATTAAATAAACCATCTTCCTACCTGTGTGAAAGTGCTTCAGGCACAGAGAATGCTGCAGTCAGCCTGAGGCGCCCGTTCTTTCCCGCGGGGGGGGGGGGGGGGGAGGAGGAGGGGCCCGTTCTTCCCGCGGGGGGGGGGGGGGGAGGAGGAGGGGCCCGTTCTTCCCGCCGGGGGGGAGGGGAGGAGGAGGGGCCCGTTCTTTCCCGCGGGGGGGGGGGGGAGGAGGAGGGGCCCGTTCTTCCCGCGGGGGGGGAGGGAGGAGGAGGCGCCCGTTCTTTCCCGCGGGGGGGGGAGGAGGCACCTGTTCTTCCCGCGAGGGGGGGTAGGAGGCGCCCGTTCTTTCCCGCGGGGGGGGGGGGAGGCGCTCATTCTTTCCCGCGGGGGGGGCGCCCGTTCTTCCCGCGGGGGGGGTGGGGAGGCGCCCGTTCTTTCCCGCGGGGGGGGGAGGAGGCGCCCGTTCTTCCCGCGGGAGGGTAGGAGGCGGCGTTCTTTCCCATGGGGGGGAGGCGCCCATTCTTCCCGCGAGGGGGGGGAGAGGAGGCGCCCGTTCTTTCACGCGGGGGGGGGAGGCGCCCATTCTTCCCGCGGGGGGGGGGGGAGGCGCCCGTTCTTTCCCGCGGGGGGGGAGGAGGCGCCCGTTCTTCCCGCGGGGGGGGGGAGGCGCCCATTCTTCCCGCGGGGGGGGGGGGAGGCGCCCGTTCTTCCCGTGGGGGGGAGGAGGCGCCCGTTCTTCCCGCGGGGGGGGGGAGGCGCCCATTCTTCCCGCGGGGGGGGGGGGGGAGGCGCCCGTTCTTTCCCGCGGGGGGGGAGGAGGCGCCCGTTCTTTCCCGCGGGGGGGGAGGAGGCGCCCGTTCTTCCCGTGGGGAGGGGAGGGGAGGAGGCGCCCGTTCTTCCCGCGGGGGAGGGGGGGGAAGGAGACAGTGAGAAGGCTGCAAGTGCTGATGTGTTGATGGCAATGTGCTTTTATTAAAAAAATGTTCAAAAATTAAACAGCTGCAGAGAACTACAAAAATGGCCGAGTGGCAATGTTTTTTTCACACTGAGCATGCGCGAACGCTGCAACGCGCATGCGCAGCGTTGCCAGCAGGAAAAAACTAATTTAAATAGTACCCGCCCCCTCCCACTTACAAAATCGGCGCGAGTGTAGGCTTCGCCCCCCTGGGCGCCGCGCCAGGCAGACAAGGATCTGCAGAACGCTCCACAATCGCGAGTTTTTTGTTAGGCGCCGTTTTAGGCGCGAAAAACGGGCGCCCAGCTCGGAGGTGCGCCCGTTTTTTATCATGTGGAAACTTGGGCCCATTGTGTCATATACAATCAATATTTTTGACAAACAGTATTCAAGCCTATTCATACCATTTTGAGCTATTTCTTAATAATCTCAAGATTATGTTCAGAATTAAGATGTTAGCTGTCAGATTCGAATATTGGAATCTAAGAATAGTAGAAAACCATATTAGAATGGTTATCCTGATAAAGTAGGACCTGAGGATCTCCTTGGCATTGTTCATGGTAAATTGGAGAAAATGCTGTTTCTTATGAAAGGAGCATTATATCATGTAAAACACAATAGGAATGCAAATCTGCAGCTCTTCCAGTGCATTCCTGCCATAGACCTGGTGGAAGGTGGCAGAAGGGCCAGGAATTAGACTTGGATGCAGATGTGCTTTCAAGCTCCCAACTACTTACCTTTGGCCCTCCATTCACCACAATACCACTGCAATTGCTCAACCACTCCCTTTCCTCCACCTTTTATGCTCATGTCCTCAGAAAAAGCTTCACTATTTTCACATCCAGGTCATTCCTCCTCGTATGGCTTCATCTTTGTTTCTTCAAGTCAAAGGAGTGCCGACTGGAACATATCTGGTACACAACTGTCTTAGCCATCCATAGTTAGACCTGCCTGGATCACTTCAAGCTCTGCTGGGCCTCATTCACCTCTGCCAAAACCCTCACTACCCTAGTATCATCCTGAAGAGTAAAGATAGCCCATGACTTATTTTATCCACTACCAGCTACCTCTTTAAACTCATCTCCACTGTCCCCTCCATCTTCGAACAAATGTTAGGAACTCCTGGATTTCTTTGTCAGCAAGCTGGAGACCACCCATTCAGCTGTCTCTACTTCTTATTCCTCACCCCATCCACCAAGCCAAACCTCCCACCGTGGCCTCCCACCTAAGCTGTGAACCTCCATCTCGCTATGTCTATCTGTCTCTCGTTTCTTTCCCATCTCTTTCCATGCACTCTCTCAGCTCACCTCATCCGTGGGTGGAAATAAACGAGCTCGTGGCACTTTTTAAAGAACAGCAACAACAAATAGTAAAACATCCCAAGGCGCTTCACAGGATTGATTATCAAACAAAATTTGGCACCAAACCACGTATTAGGACAGGAGATAAAAAGCCTTGACAAAGAGGTAGGTTTGAAGGAACGTCTCAAAGGAGGAAAGAGAGGTAGAGAGATTTTCAAAGCTTTAAGGTCTAAGTGGCTGAAAGCACGGCCATCAATGGTGGAGCGAAGAAAATCAGGGATGTGCAAAAGACCAAAATTGGAGGAGAACAGAGCTTCTTGTAGGAATGTAGTGATAATGAGGGGTGAGCCGTGGTGGTATTTGAAAACAAGGAAGAGAATTTGAAAATTGAGACTTTGCCAGATCGGAAGCCATTATAGGTCAGCGAGCACAGGGATGATGGGTGAACAGGGCTTGGTACGAGTTAGGACACGGGCAGCAGAGTTTTGGATGAGCTCAAGTTTATGGAAGGTGGAAGTTGGGAGGCTGGCCAGAAAAAAATTAGAATAGTCGAGTCTAGAGGTAACAAAGGCATGGATGAGGTTTTCAGCAGCAGATGAGCTGTGGCAGGGGCTGCAACAGTAACCAACTAGTGTTAAACTCCAGCTGGATAATCCTCCCAAAAAATAGAAGTTTTATTTAAGGTCTGTTAAGAGCCTGATCTGATTTATAAAACTGAGGCAAGGGGATATGTTAACCGTTCCAGTCCATATGTCCGCCTTCTGTCACAAATCTGCCTCAAATAATATAAATGCTGGTAAGAGGTGCAGGAAGATAACCCTCAGGCGGATATTACTTGATGAAAGGTCATCGACCTGAAATGTTAACTCTGGCCGGGATTTTGGTCACCTTGGCGGGTCCAGGGCGGGCAACATCGGTGGTGGATCCCAACCTGTTGTTGGCTTCATCCTGCTGTCAAAAATGAATTTCCGTTGATAGGGCTTGCCTATCGTGTTTCCCGGTCCAATTAGAGGAAGCGGGTCTGGTGACTTCATTCATGACACGTCTTCAGCTGGTTTCCATAAAGAGACTGTCATGTATCCTACATGGCTACTGTTGGTACTATCTCAAGGTGTGCCACCAGAGGGCACAGCAGTGGGAGACTTGTAGATTACCTGTATAGGTGTGCCTAGCCTAGTATAAAAGGCAGGCCACCAGGTGTGATCCTCACTCTGGAGCTAACGAATAACGGACTAAGGTCACTACAGTTCAAGTACAACACATTGCCTCGTGGAGTCATTACTAGAGCATCTAAGGACACATCAGTTGGCGACGAGATTATGAACTTTCACGTGAAAATGGCTACCCTTGGTTCGTTGCAGTAGTTCGCCGATGGTGATGATTGGGGCGCTTTTGTGGAGAGGTTGGAACATTTCTTCACAGCAAACGACCTGGCAGGAGACGACCCGGCCACACTGGCTAATAAGCGCAGAGCTATCCTGCTAACCAGTTGTGGACCCACCGTCTATGGCTTCATCAGGCACTTGCTGGCACCAGCGAAGACAACGACCAAGACGTACAAGGAGCTCGTAACCCTGATCCATGAGCAACTCAAGCCCAAGGAGAGCATCCTCACAGCCAGATACCAGTTCTTTACCCACCGACAGCCCAAAGGCCAGGAAATCGCGAAGTATGCTGCAGACCTAAGGAGGCTGGCGGCACCGAGCGAGTCCGGTACCCACCTCAATGAAGCGCTGCGCGATATTTTTGTCATTGGACTTGGCCATGAGGGCCTTCTTCACAAGCTACTGTCGACGGATACCACAGTCACACTGCAGAAGGCCATCTCTGTGAGCCAGTCATTCATGACCACGATCTGCGGCTCTAGGCAGATGACTCACCCTCAGGACTCAAACCCAGCAGGTACTGTGTACAGAGTTGCGCCGTCTAGAGGCTGGACTGTAGAGCACGAACCCTCTCAGGGAAGAGAGAACAGGCCCATGAGTCCCTTAACTCAGAGTCTGCCGAGGGGAGGGCTAATCGTGTAGCTCCATGCTGATGTTGCGGAGGGAATCACAGGGCTCACCAGTGCCGTTTTAAAGCCTATGTATGCAAAGGCTACAGCACAAAGGGCCATGTCCAGCGAATGTGTAAGAGAAATATGACTCACTGTGTCGGTGAAGATTCTGCAGATGGTCAGGAATCCAGCGCGGATCATGAAACGATAGGCAGAGAGGCAGCCCAGCCCCACGGGGAGGTACATAGCACATTTACCTGCACGACCGAGTGAAGATGGAAGTCGAGGTAGATGGTGTTCCAGTCTTCATGGAAGTAGACACGGGGGTGAGCCAGTAAGTGATGAATCAAAAAGCCTTTGAGAGGCTATGGGACAATCAAGCTGAATGACCCAAGTTGGTCCCGGTTCAAGCAAAGCTGCGCACCTACACCGATGAAATCATCCCAGTCGTTGATAGCGCGAATGTAAAGGTACTCCATGATGGCGCGATGCACATGTTACTTCTGTGGATTGTTGCAGGTGATGGACCAATGCTGCTCGGCAGAAGGTGGATGGAGAAGATCCATTGGAAGTGGGAAGACTTCACCCCTCCAGCAATCGACGTCCTCTTCGCTCAGAGGCAAAGCAAGCCCTCACCTGAGGGTGGACCCAGCACCCGAGACACAGACCGCCCAGCACGACTGCGTGGAGATCATCCAGCTGAGATGACCTGAACGCACACTCCAGGCTCCAGTGGCAGGACTCCGGAGGAAGAAAATTGGATCCAGAGGCGACTTCCCAGCTTCGGAGGCAGAACCCGGGGAAAAGAGGATCACCGCATTTGTAGAACAGTTGTTGATGCCAGTTCATTAGATATATTCAAGAGGGAGTTAGATATGGCCCTGACGGCTAAAGGGATGAAAGGGTATGGAGAGAAAGCAGGAAAGGGGTACTGAGATGAATGATCAGCCATGATCTTATTGAATGATGGTTCAGGCTCGAAGGGCCGAATGGCCTACTCCTGCACCTATTTTCTATGTTTCTATGACATCGTGAATGGGGGAAAGATGGCGCCCAAACCACGAGGTGAGACGAGGAACAACATGTGGCACCAAACGGAGATGCGGATTGGGTAAAGAAAGCAAGGCTGTCTTAAAGGAAGCCTGCAACCCACTACAATTAAAGGGACAGTTCCACACACTCAAGCAATGCAATAGTAACTGTAAGTCAGAGACAAAAGGTGCAATTAATCATGTAAAATGTGTAAATGATAATCTGAATTGAGTATATGCAACCAGCGAGGAAAAGTCGTGCGATTATGTAAAATGTGTCATTGATGATCTGAATTGTGCACATGCAACCAGCGAGGAAAAATCGCGCGATCGCGATTGGACCCAGAGAGTGTCCATCATAAGTAAGGAAAAGTTATGCGATGCAGGATTTCAACTGCGCGCACACAGGTCCAATGAGCTACCCAATGCTGTAGTCTGCGTCCCAGGGCCCAGAATCATGCACCATGGAGTGTGGCCACAATCAGCCAACACACACGAGCTGCAGAGCAAACGACCTCAGCAGGGCAACAGCACCGGTATCGATACCATGCCCCTGGTCCCAGGGCTCCACCTCTCAGGCACCCGCTGGCACCGATTGCCACAAGCCTGAAGGAGCAGACTGTGCTAAGGCGCAGCCCCCAGACCCCATCGCCACCAGGGCCATATCCGTAAACAAAGGGTCACCCGCCACAGTTCCCCCAAAGGGGACCGGGACCAGCCAGGATCCCAAACCAAACAACGCCCAGGCCAGCGAGTTAGCAGTCCCTTGTGCACTGCTAGGCGACAGCTCCTCAGGGAGCAGCAGTGACCCAGGGCACAAAGAAAGGACAGGGAGGTCACAGGCATCTGTGAACTGGCCCGATGCTAGGGACCACGGCAACAGCCACACGAGCCAACCAGGTCCCCACTGCTAGCACCAGGCACTGAGCCGCCACCAGACTGCAGGGACTAAATCCAGCAGCCCTGGAACTAGTTTGTCCTCATGCACCGGTCACTGCATCAATAAGGCATCTCACCAGTCGAACGTACTTTTCTCACAACGGAACCACAAGTGTAACGTTTTCCCTGAACTTGAATGTATATGAATGCTATGAGCCTCCGACATAATCTATATTTGTGGGGGGGAGGGGGGGAGAGAGGGGAGAATAGAGAGAATGGAGAGAATGGAATGGTCAGGGACACACACAAACTGCAACCACCAGAACTCTACTGCACCCAAGATTGAAACGACCTGCCAAGGGTCAACCAGATAGAGCCCACATAGAGCTAAGCCCAGAGCACAGTCAATGCAGAGGCGATTTGCACTAAAGGCTCAGGGGAGAGTGATATCATGTAGCCTACATGGCTACTGTTGGTACTATCTCAAGGTGTGCCACCAGAGAGCACAGCAGTGGGAGACTTGTAGGTTACCTGTATAGGTGTGCCTGGCCTTGTATAAAAGGCAGGCCACCAAGTGTGATCCTCACTCTGGAGTTATCAATAAAGAACTACGGTCACTACAGTTCAAGTACAACACATTGCCTCGTGAAGTCATTACTAGAGCATCTAAGGACACAACAGAGACCGTGGCCAACTTTATTTTGACATTTGTGCTGTCAGTCTTCTACAGCAGTGAAGTGCTCCAAACACTGACAATGACTGCACAGAGATGCAAGGCTGCATCCAGGTTCTCCCATGACTCCCTCCAAATGCTTATATGGACACCAGCGCAGGTGGTCACAAGCAGAGATGTCATCAGAAGGCGCAAACCTTTCAATTATTGTGAAATGTTAGTACAAAACCACACTTACCTTCATCCTGCTGTGCCTCTCATTACATCCCCATCACTCTACCTTTCCTAACCTACCCATGCAAAGACTTACACCAACTTACCTTGCACGTCCGCCCATCCCTTTCTCTACATTATCACATCCCCGTCTCACTAGCCACCCCTCACACTCACCCTCATCATAGTGCAATTATATCAACTAACAACACAGAAGGGTAGCCACTTGGGTGTTTTATCCAATGTTCATGTAAAGTTTCTGTTAATGTGCTGTCAAACATTGAAACCTTTATTTTCAACACTTTCTGTTCTTGGACTGATTTGTGTGCACCTTTGAAATGGCTTAGTGAGTTGCAGTGAATGGTGAGACATTATGGTAACTCCCGCAATGGTGGTGAGTGTGAAAGAATGACTTAAACATTGTAGGGATGCTTTATGGTGTTGATGTGGGAGTGGTGCCAACCTGGCGCATCATGTGGCAGCCAGGATGTACAGTGTCAAGTGAAGTAAATCTGGCCATGGTTAGGCCACCCCTGGCCTCCCGGGCAGTAATGTGCTTGGATGCTAATGCCCTTTGTCCTGTGCCGCATCAGGTGATTGCGGAGAAGGTTGATGTTGTTGTTGGTGCTGCTAATGTGCCTTGTGCTGCTGGTGTTGGTACTAATCGTGGTGGGATTCTGAGGACCAAGGTGAGACAGTATAAAGGGCACCCATGTTGATGGAATAGATGGTAGGTGAAGTAGAGATGACAGAAACAATCTGAGAATGGTGAGAGTGTGTTTCCAATGAGATAAGAGTGAATGGAGAGTGGAAAGCCTGCAGAATCTATGCTGGAAATGCAGTGAGAAGCAGCTTGTGGCTGAGGAAAGTGATCATCTATCAGGTGGGAGCTTTTACTGTACATTTGAAGCTGTCAAGTAATCAGCTGGAGCAATGGCCACTGAACACCTGCCTCAGGTTGACAGCCATCATCCCTGAACAGTGTGGTTCTATGGTCATGAAGTTAAAGTGAAAAGGTAAGTTTAAAAATGCCTGTTAATGATCTGTCAGCTAGATGGCAATGAGTTTAATTGAGTCGCCCGCTGCTGTCTGTCGGGTCTGCTCAGCGCTGACAGACCTGACACTGGGAAAGGCGCATTGTGGTGGGTTTAAAAAAAACCTTCCCACCCAAGCCATCACCGATCCCGTCCGCTGACCCCCCCCGAAAAATTCTGGGCTGCATTTCTCTCTCCACAAATGCTGACTGACCTGCTGAGTATTTCCAGCATTTTCTGTTTTTATTTACTACTTGTGGAGGCTATTTTGTGTGCTGCTATTAAAGTTTGGTGTTACTTTGTCTATATATTGATCTCTTTAGTATTTTGGCATTTCAATCAGGACGTTTTGCTGCTAGTTTTATTCAGCTTTGCTCAAAGTACTGCTTTGCATTTATGATGTGGATTTTGGAATGAAAATATCTCTATTCTTATGCCATGAAGAGAAGGAGGAAGAGGACATGAAGAGTCTAGACTGGAGGGTTTAGAGTCGGGCATCACAGAAGGCATTTTATCTTGTATTCTCCTATCCATTCACCAGAACTATGGTTTAAGAAAGTCTAACTTAGACTTTTTAGAAGGTAGCATTTCCCAGAGGATACTGGGAAAATGTCAACTACTATTGAAGATCTGCAGTCCACTTCCACCAGGAGAACGGCAATGTTTGTACCAGTCAAGGTCTGAACAATGCTTTGAATTTCTTTGTGACTGGATATTTCCAGTCAGCATGTGATGATGTTTGCCATGTTTTTCAGGCAGATGCTCACCATTGTATAAAGAAGATCACTCCTGCTTAATTCAGGAGGCTATGCAATTCATATCCTTGCCAATGGAACTAGAAAAACAGAGAGAGAGGACATTGCCATATTTTGAGAAAGCACATTAAGCTGAAGCTAACTATGATGAGCATTTCCAAGCTTCTATCAATCTTCTTTTACCAATTTGCCTCCAACCTCCCACTTTATACAGGCCATCTGATATCTGCCCACTACTTACGGCGCCTCTTCTTCATGTGTGCTTAGTCTTACTAACACTGCGGTTCTTTCCCTTGGTTGTGTTTCTGTGCTACTGATCAGAGACCATTTTTTTAGAGGGAGAGAAAGGTCCATAAGTAGCATAGACACTATTCTTCATAGGATTGAATGCATCCCATGCATCCCATGATGATGAGCTGTGGAGTTGCATTGACCCTTTAAATGAAATGTCCTTGAAGACTAGTAGTGGTCCTTCTGGCAGGCAATGTGAGTTGACAGAGTTTTGAATGAAGAAAGTGCTTAAATGTTTGCAGAAGTTTCGCTTTGCAGAAATTATTTCCTCTAACATCCAGATGCTGAGAGAGAAAGAGTATGAGAGCTAAGTAGCTGAGTGAACGCTCTGCGTGATGGAGGATGTGTAATGACAACAGTGCCTTGTAAGGTTATTGAACCTCTTCCTGCACTGTGTGACAGTTCTTCGAGTGGTGCAGGCTGCACTGATCGAATATGCCACATCCCTCCAGACAACTTGCACTGCCCTTTGTGGGGTTTCTTGCTCTCCGTGCCCAGCAGTCTGCCTCTTCTGGCCTTCACTTCAGCCTGCAACACCTGCTAGAGTTGCATCTGAGAATCTTTGGCCTCTTCCAGCTGCCAACCCACTTTTAAATGCTGCACCAGAACTGTATTTTGCCTCCCTCAGTAACAGTAAACCTATTGGAAGTGGTAGTAATGGGGAATTAACCAGAGCAGATGAGAAGTAAAAGTAGGGGAACATCTAGGCAATAGCGACCATAATACAATGCGCTTTAAGATGATAATTGAGAAGAACATAAGTATAAAAAAAAAACATGTTAATAGATTGGAGAAAAGCTGATTTTGAGGGGCTGAGAATAGAACTTGGGAAAATAAAATGGGCAACAATATTGGCAAACCACGATGTAGAACAGTAATGGGAAACATTTAAAACGGTGTTCAACAGAGTCCAGGAAAATTATATTCTGCTAAAACGAAAGAACAAACTAAACACTAATGAAACTCCATGGATGAATAAAGACATAAGGAAACAATTGAGGGCAAGGAAAGAGGCATACATTAAGTACATAGACAGCAAGGGAGTGCAAGATAAGGGAGAAAATGAAAAGATTAGGAGAGAAGTAAAAAACAATTAGGACGGCAAAGAGGAACTATGGAATTAAATTATGAAGGAACATAAAACAAAATAGTAAAATATTTGACAGGCACATCAATCAAAAAAGGAAGGTTTGGATGGGAATAGGGCCAGTAAGGGATAGACAGGGTAATACCACAGGTAACGAGAGAGAGATGGCAGAAATATCAAGTAATTATTTTGCTTCATTATTTACCAGGGAGATAGAAGAGGTGGACATGACATTGGGGAATGAGATAAGTGCATTTAAAATAAAAAGGTGATTATATTTAATAAACTAATCAAACTCAAAGAGGATAAAACCCCTGGTTTCCACACATTTTAAAATAATCTAGGGAATAGATAGCAGAGGCATTACTACACATATTTAATAACTCATTAGAAAAAGGTCTAGCGGATAGCTAACATAATACCTATATTTAAGAAAGGAGGTAGACAATGTCCAGTCAGCTTAACATCGGTGGTAGGAAAAACAATGAAATCCCTAATGATGGAGAAAATAGAACAACATCTAGAAACAAAAAATATAATAATGAATAGTCAGCATGGATTTCAAAAGGGAAAATCTTGCTTAACCAAACTCATTAAAATTTTTGAAGAGGTAACAGAGAGAGTACACAATGGTAATGCAGTAGATGTAATTTATCTAGATTTTCAAAAGGCCTTCAATAAGGTACTCCATAACAGACTGATGAACAAGGTCAGATAATGCGGAATCAGGGGGCATGAAGCAGAATGGATTGCTAGATGGCTTCAAGACAGCAAGTAGAGATTAGGAGTAAAAGATAGTTATTCACAGTGGCAGAAGATGAGTAGTGGTGTTCCACAAGGATCAATGCTGGCACTGCTGTTCACAATTTACATTAACGATTTAGACATTTTCTAAATTTGCGGAAGATGCCAAAATGGGGGGGTGGGTGGGGAGATAGTCAATACTGAGGAGGACTGCAACAAATTACAGGAGGACATCAATAAACTTGCAGAATGGGCATATAATTGGCAAATGAAGTTCATCACAGATAAATGTTAGGTATTACATTTTAGTAGGAACAATAGGGATGTTACTTATTATTTGGAGGGTGCGAGTCTAGGTGGGGTAGAGGAACAAAGGGATCTTGGAGTACTAATACACAAATCACTAAAAGTTGAGACACAGGTTAGCAAGGCCATATAAAAAGCAAACCAAGCACTAGGGTTTATTTCTAGTGGTATAGAATTGAAAAGTAGGGAAGGTATGCTAAACCTGTATCGGACCCTGGTTAGACCACACTTAGAGTACTGCGCCATATTATACAAAAGATATAGAGGCACTGGAGAGAGTACAGAAAAAAATTACAAGGATGATACCAGAAATGTGAGGGTATACATATCAGGAAAGGATGAACAGGCTGGGTCTCTTCTCTTGGAAAAAAGAAGGCTGAGGTCTTTAAAATTCTGAAAGGATTTGATAGAGTGGATACAGAGAGAATGTTTGCACTTATGGGGAAGAGCATAATTAGAGGCTATCAATATAAGATAGCCACTAAGATATCTAATCGGGAGTTCAGAAGACACTTCTTTACCCAAAGAGTGGTGAGAATGTGGAACTCGCTACCATCGGGAGTGGTTGGAGCGAAAAGTGTAGATACATTTGAGGGGAGGCTAGACAAGCATATGATGGAGAAGGGAATAGAGGGTTATGCTGATAGATTTAGATGAGAAAAGACAGGAGGAGGCTCGAATGGAGCATAAACGCCACTGGTTGGGCCGAATGGCCTATTTCTGTGCCGTATATCCTATATAATTATATGCAAACCAGTTGCTCCAAATCATGGGTGCACTAGTAGGTTTTCCTCTTGGAATAGAGCATGACAGGGAAAATGAGTAGAGGCCACGCAAAGCAGGGTAATCTGCTAGAAGAGGGAGAGAAGAGGAGAGGTGAAAAGGGCTCTCTGAGCAGAAAGCCATATCTGCTCAGGGTGTTCAGGGAGCAATTTTCCTACCTGAACCTCAGCGAGGAACAATGCATGAGATGTCTGCCCTTTAATAAGGAGGCCCTCACTGAAATCTGCCAACTGTTGCAGCCACAACTGCAACCTCAAAGCAGGGCAAGGACTGCATTGCTAGTAGCTGTGAAGGTGACCACGGCGATGAACTTTTATGCGTCTGGTTCATCTCAGTTTGCCATTCACTGTTGCATAAGGGAGGTCACTGAGGCTCTACATTCAAAGAGAGCTAACTTCATTTCATTCTCTCTTGCCAGCGACAAACAAGCAGAGTGCGCACGAGGGTTTGGTACAATTGCAGGCTGCAGGGTGCCATTGACTGCACACATACCGCTTTGCGGGTGCCACATGTCAACTCTGCCATCTACTGGAACTGAAAGAGTTTGCACTCCCTCAACGTGCAGCTGGTGTGTGACCATAGGCAGCGCATCATGCAGGTCAGTGTCTGGTATTCTGGCAGCAGTCATGATGCCTTTCTACTGCCGCAGTCCACTGTGCCAGCTGTATTTTAGTCACGGCAAACCAAAGGATGCCTACTGGGTGATGAGGGCTATCCGCTGATGACATGGCTAATGACTCCGGTGCGCAACCCATGCACACGTGCTCAGCATGCATACAATGAGAGCATTGCTGGCACAAGAAATGCAATAGAGCAGACTGGTCCGCTCTGGAGGAACCCTGCAGTACTCTGCTGAGCGGGTCTCGGGGCTCGTGGTGGTATGCTGCACAACATTGCCATCCTGAAGGGACAGCCCTTCCCACCAGCTATCAGGCGAGCAGCTGAGGAGGAGGAGGAAGAGGAAGGAAGGCGCCAACGTAGACACTGAAATGTAATTTCACAATACCTACGTATTTCATAAATGGGATTGCGTATTTAAGAAAACTGATTAAAATTTTTAGGTAACGCTTTTTCATTGTCAGCTCACTCATTATGTCAGGGGTGGAAGAGGTTGAATTTGATGGCTTTAATCAATGGAACATGAAATTAGCGTTCGTCTGCTGGACTAAAACTAGTAAATCAACAACAGATGCGTAGAATAGATTACACCACTTAATGTGTAGTCTCATAGTCAGAAAGCATCTTGTAAAAATCACTTATGAGGCACTCTAACTGCATTCGTAACTTTCGTTATGTTGATGAATTAGTAATTTCTTGTGTGCTTTTGACTTTTGTCATCAACTGGTCTTTCAAATTGTTTTCAAGAATTAATTTTACATCTTGAACTGGTAGCGAAACAGTATTGAATCACAGAGTTCACAGATAATGCAGGTTGAACCTCCCTTATCCAGAACTCCCTTATCCAGAATCACCCCTCGTCCAGAACCATTCCCGGCAACCGGGTGGCGCATACACAGAACTCCGACATGAACAAATTGAAGTCCTTCCTTGCTGCTGACTCCCACAATTGCTGGCCTGACCCTGTGATCCACTGCCCCCCCCCTCCCTATAATCTCTTTGCCGCACTCCCAGCCAGCCCCGATATCTTCTTGCTCAGTACCTGTACCATCCAATTTAACGTGACCACCCCTCATCTAGCAAAATCCCTTATCCAAAACAGGCAAGGTCCTGAAGGTTCCGGATAAGGGAGGTTCAACCTGTACAGAGATTGCCTACTAGAATTTTTAGAAAAGGGATCGCCTTCATTTATGGGGTAATCGACTGGTAGTACTCATTGATGATAGGGTAGTGTCATTTTAGCAGTCAAAAGAAACAAGTCTGACATTATCATCTCTTGGCAGTCATAACCTCTTCTAATTATTTTTTACTTTTAATATATTTTTAAGAGCCCTTAATATACTTTCATATTACTTGCTATCTATTTCCATATTCCCGTTCAGCCCTTCTAATCTCCCTTTTCACCACCGCACCACATTTTCTATATTTTTCATGATTTTCTTCAGTATTAATTGATCTCAAGTTGCTTTGCAATGGTGGGGCGTGGTAGGGAATACAACATATTTCTGGGTGAAAAATAGGCGCTGAATTTTGGGAACGCATCCCCTGTGCGATTGAATTTATTGCACAGATAATGCCGAGGGAGATTCAAAAAGCATTTGAGGTCCAGCATAAAAAGAAAATAATACCAATAAAATTTAGCTTGCTTGGATTGAAATTGGTATCCAGAATGTTCCTGAAGTATTTAGTGGTGCCTGATTTCTTCAGTCTGTAGTACCTTCACATTATCCTTATTTCAATAATTTTGTCATCAAAAAGCCCTCTCAAGATGCTTAAGTAGGTTTCAGCATTCTCAGAAGTCTGATGATTTCTTATCAATTGATTTATCAATTATAGAATTATACAGCAGGAGGGCATTCGGCCTATCCTGCCTGTGCCAATTCTTTTTCCTTTTCAAGTATATACCCAATTCCCTTTTGAAAGTTATCATTGCATCTGACAGTGCATTCCAGATCGAAACAACTTGCAGTGTGAAAAATGTCTGCTCATTTCCCTTCTGATTATTTTGCCAATGACCTTAAATCTGTGTCCTCTAGTTACTGATGCTCCTGCCGGTGGAAACAAGTTCTCCTTATTTACTCTATCAAAACCCTTCATCATTTTGAACATCTATTAAATCAGTCAATTCCTATTGAGAACCAATACAAGCTCTGACCCTCATCTGTTAGGTTCAAGAAAGCCCGAGCGTAGTGTACTTCCTTCAGGATTGCTGTACATAATGTAAATACTCATTGTCGGCAGGAATGAACATAACTCTACTTGCAATTCCTGAAGCTGATGATGCAGCTAGCTTTGCAGTAGCACATTAAACAGATGCCATTTAAGACTATTGTTGTTGTTCTGACAATTTGGCATGACCCAGCAGTGTGTAATTAATTTATTTTGTTTAGTCCGGTACCTAGGATATAATAGACCGCACGCATAAATAACTCCAGATCCTGTAAAGATTTTATTTCATGAATATGCAGGTACTGGTTCCTTGATTTTGATGCTTCCATGCCTTAGATATTACCTAGCAATGCAGAATCTAAGAAATTGTTCTCTCATTGTAAATCTCTGTTTGCATGTGAGTTGCAGTAAAGTTACGGGAAAAATTTAAACTTTGAAAAGTTCAGATCTGATTTTTCTCCATATCATGAAGTAATTATTATAATACATGTTTTCTTATGCAGACTGATTAAACTGACTATGAAGTTAGATGGCAAAATTAGAACTCATAGATTGTCAGTGCAGATGTGTTTACTTTTTTCTAGTTAGAAATATCTCACGATGAATTTGACAGAATGCAGATTTGATCAATTTAAATTAACATTGTTCTGATTTTTTTCATTTTCGAAAACAATTATATTTTGTATTTCTTCCTGGGATCTGGGCATCGTTGGCAAGGCCAGTATTTATTGCCCATCCTTAATTGACCTTGAGAAGGTGGTGGCGAGCCGCCTTCTTGAACTGCCTCTTGTGGAGAAGGTACTCCCACAGTGCTGTTAGGAAGGGAGTTCTAGATTTTGACTCAAAGACCATGAAAGAATGGTGTTATATTTCCATGTCAGGATGGTATGTGACTTGGAGGCAACTAGGAGGTGGTGGTGTTTCCATGCGCCTGCTGCCCTTGTCCTTCTAGATGGTAGAAGTCACGGGTTTGGGAGTTGCTGCTGAAGAAGCCTTGGCGAGTTGCTGCAGTACATCTTGCAGATGGTACACACTGCAGCCATGGTGCACCGGTGGTGGAGGGAGTGAATGCTCAAGGGAGTGGATGGGGTGCCAATCAAGCGAGCTGCTTTGTCTTGGATGATGTCGAGCTTCTAGAGTGTTGTTGGAGCTGCACTCATCCAGGCAAGTGGAGAGTATTCCATTATACTTGTGCCTTGTAGGTGATGGAAAGGCTTTGGGGAGTCAGGAGGTGAGACACTTGCCACAGAATACCCAGTCTTTGATCTGCTCTTGTAGCCACAGTATTTATGTAGCTGGTCCAGTTAAGTTTCTGGTCAATGGTGACCCCCCAGGATGCTGATGGTGGGGAATTCGGCAATGTAAATGTCCTTGTGGTCTGCACAGAGTGGTCTTAAAGAGAGTGGTTTATTTTGGAAAATGGAAAGAGTGGGAATTCAGAGAAAAGGGGGAAGAAAGAGGCAGACCGGAGCAGCGGCCCAGAGACAGCACAGACCAGAGCAGCAATTGCAATGAGCAGGCGGAGAGCCGATAGCAGCTCAACACAGGAGTGACGTCGGCACAAGAGAAGGAGCTGACTGGTGAGTTGCCGGTGAGTGGTTTTTTTTGCCTTCGAGTGTTAAGTTTAGTTTATAGTCAATTAACTAGAGGAATGGCAGGGTAGCTCAGTGCTGTGGAGTGCACATCCTGTGGCATTTGGGAAGTCCTGGACGTTTTGCGTAGCCTGGATAACCATGTGTACAGGAGGTGTCTCCAGCTGCAGCAAATTGAACTCCGTGTTTCGGAGCTTGAGCGGCAGCTGGAGTCACTGCGGTGCATCCGCGAGACTGAGAGCTACGTGGATAGCACGTTTCTAGAGGTGGTCACCCCGCAGCTTAAGAGTGTGCAGGCAGAGAGGGAATACGTGACCACCAGGCAGAAGAGGAGGACTGGGCAGGTAGGGCAGAAGTCCCCTGAATGCATCTCACTCTCCAACCAGTATTTTGTTCTGAGTACTGGTGAGGGCGATGGTGCCTCTGGGAGAGCAGCCAGAGCCAAAGTCCACGGGTGGCTCAGCTGCACGGGGGGGGGGGGGGGGGGCGGGGGGGCGGAGAGGAGGTGGGGGAAGGAAGAAGAATGGAAGAGCTATGGTGGTAGGAAATTCAATATTCAGGGAAGCAGACAGGCATTTCTGCGGCCGCAGACGTGACTCAAGGATCGTATGTTGCCTCCCTGGCCCCAGGGTCAAGGATGTCACCGAGCGGATGCAAGGCATTATGGGGGGAGAGGGTGAACAGCCAGAGGTCGTGGTCCACATCGGTACCAATGACATAGGTAGGAAGAGGGATGATGTTCTGCAGGCAGAGTTTAGGGAGCTAGGAAAGAGATTAAAAAGCAAGACCTCAAAGGTTGTAATCTCCGGGTTACTGCTGGTACCATGTGCTATAGTGAGTACAGAACTAGGAGGATAGAGCAAATGAATGCATGGCTGGAGAGATGGTGCAGGAGGGAGGGCTTTAGATTCCTGAGACCTTGGGACCATTTCTGGGAGGGGTGGGACCTGTACAAGCCGGACGGGTTGCACCTCAACAGAACTGGGACCAGTATCCTTGGGAGAGGGTTTGCTAGTGCTGTTGGGGAGGGTTTAAACTAGCTTGGCAGGAGGATAGGAACCGGAAAATAGATTCAGTATGGAGAGAAGTAAAGCTGGAATTGGGCAGCAGAAAAGTAGAAAGTGAATTTGAAAGACAGAGGAAACAAAGACTGGAAAATAGACAACAAGGGAGTTTGGCACCACTAAATGGTATATACTTCAATGCAAGGAGTATAGGGAATAAGGCAGATGAGCTGAGAGCACAGATAGATACTTGGGTGTACGATATTATAACCATTACTGAGACATGGCTGAAAGAAGGACAGGTATAGCAGCTCAACATTCCTGGTTACAGGGTTTTCAGACAGGATAGAGAGGGGGGTAAAAAAGGAGAGGGGGTCGCAGTATTAATTAAAGAAACAATTACAGCTGTGAGAAGGGATGATATGTTAGAGGGGTCATCAAACAAGGCCATTTGGGTTGAATTGAAAAAAAGGGGCGATCACACTACTGGGAATGTACTATAGACTCCCAAACAGTCAGAGGGAGATAGAAGAACAAATATACGGGCAAATTGCTGCAAAGTGCAAAAACAATAGAGCTGTACTCGTGGAGGATTTTAACTAACCTAATATTGGGGAAGAAAGCAGTGTGAATGGTACAGAGGATGCAGAATTCCTAAAATGCATTCAGGAGAACGTCTTTAGCCAGTATGTAACAAGCCCAATGAGGAAAAGGGCGGTTCTGGACATGGTTTTGGGGAATGAAGAGGGGAAGGTGGAAGGGGTATCAGTGGGAGAGCATTTTGGTGCTAGTGATCATAATTCAGTTAGATTTAGGGTAGTTATGGAAAAGGACAAAGGTGGACCAGGAAAAAAAGTTCTCAATTGGGGTAAAGTCAATTTTGCTGAGATGGGATTTGGCCAAGGTGGACTGGAAATGGCTACTTGATGGTAAATCAGTGTTAGAGCAGTGGGAGGTATTCAAGGGGGAGATCCTGAGGGTAAAAAGCAAATATGTTCCCTTAAAAAAAGGGTGGGACTAACAAATCTAGACCCCCTGGATGTTAGGGGACATACAGGGTAAGAAAAAGAAAAAAAGCAAAGTTTTTGATAGATTCCGAGAACTCAATACTGCAGACTCTGCAGTAGAGGAGACGACACAAAACTAGGTGGGGTTGTGAGGAGGATGCAAAGACACTGCAAGATGATTTCGATAGGTTGAGTAAGTGGGCAAACACATTGCAGATGCAGTATAATGTGGATAAATGTGAAGTTATCCACTTTGTAGGAAAAACATAAGGACAAAGTATTATTTAAATGGCGATGGCTTGGGACCTGGGTGTTGTTGTACACCAGTCATTGAAAGCAAACATGCAGGTGCAGCAAGCAGTTAGGAAGGCAAAGGGTATGTTGGCTTTCATTGCAAGAGGATTTGAGTACAGAGCAAGGATGTCTTACTACAGTTATACAGGGCCTTGGTGAGATCGCACCTGGAGTATTGTGTGCAGTTTTGTTCTGCTAACCTAAGAAAGGATATACTTGCCATAGAGGGAGTGCAGCAAAGGTTCACCAGACTGATTCCTGGGATGGCAGGACTGTCGTATGAGGAGAGATTGGGTCGACTAGGCCTGTATTCACTAGAGTTTAGAAGAATGAAAGGGGATCTCATTGAAACGTATAGAATTCTGACTGGGTTGGATAGACTGGATGCGGGGAGGCTGTTTCCCCTGGCTGGGAAGTCTAGAACAAGGGGTCACAGTCTCAGAATACGGAGTAGGAAATTTAGGACCGAGACGAGAAGAAATCTTTTCACTCAGAGGGTGGTGAACCTGTGGTAATCTCTACCACAGAAGACTGTGGAGGCCAAGTCACTGCATATATTTAAGAGGGAGATAGATAGATTTCTAGAAACAAAAGGCATCAAGGGGTATGGGCAAAAAGCGGAAATATGATGTTGAGATAGAGGATCAGCCATGATCATATTGAATGGCGGTGCAGACTCGAAGGGC
Source organism: Pristiophorus japonicus (assembly GCF_044704955.1). Taxonomy (NCBI): domain Eukaryota; kingdom Metazoa; phylum Chordata; class Chondrichthyes; family Pristiophoridae; genus Pristiophorus; species Pristiophorus japonicus. The sequence continues at coordinate 131,523,643 of NC_091981.1, read as the reverse complement.
CGAATGGCCTACTACTGCTCCTATTTTCTATGTTAAGTGTAGGGGTGCAATTAAAAAATATATCAGGAAAGCAAAGAGAGAGCGTGAAAGAATGTTGGCAAGTAAAATCAAGGAACACCTAAAGATGTTTTATAAATACATTAAGAGCAAGAGAATAACTAGAGAAAGAGTGGGGCCTATTAGAGAACAAAGGAAATCTGTGTGTGGAGGCAGAAGATGTGGATATGATTTTTAATGAATACTTTGCATCTGTTTACACAATAGAGAGAGTCGATGCAGACTTTGCAATGATGGATTAGAAGTGTGAAATATTAGACGAGATAAACATAGTGAGAGAGGAAATATTAAGAAGGGTGTTAGCAGCTTTGAAAGAGGCCCAGATTAAATGTATCCCAGGCTGTTAAGAGAAGTAATAGAGGAAATAGCAGAGGCTCTGACCATCATTTTCCAGTCCTCTCTGGTGATAGGTGTGGTGTCAGAGGACTGAAGGACTGCTAATGTTGTACCTTTGTTTAAAAAGGGAGAAAGGGATAGACCGATAATTACAGGCCAGTCAGCCTAACCTCAGTGGTGGGAAAATTATTGGAAAAAATCCTGAGGGACAGGATAAATCTTCATTTGGAAAGATACGGATTAATCAAGGGCAGTCAGCATGGATTTGTTAAGGGAAGGTCGTGTCTGACTAACTTGATAGAATTTTTAGAGGAGGTAACCAGGAGGGTTGATGAGGGCAGTGCGTATGATGCAGTGTATATGGATTTTAGCAAAGCTTTTGATAAGGCCCCACATGGCAGACTGGTCACAAAAGTAATAGCCCATGGGATCCAGGGCAAAGTGGCAAGTTGGATCCAAAATTGGCTCAGAGGCAGGAAGGAAAGGGTAATGATTGATGGATGTTTTTGTGACTGGAGGGCTATGAAGAACTTTTAAGGGTCCTTTAACCAGACATACCTAATCGGAGCAGTCGGTATGGTTTGTGCAATGGATTAGATTTATTAAGCTTACAGCAATAGTATACTTAACAAAAAGCGACAGTTGACGAAAGCTCGCAGGCCCAGTCCCTGAAAACTTCTGTGCACAGGTCGATGTTGTCCTAAATCTGTCTGTTGCTTTCCAGCCGTCTCTGTGCTAAGGCATTCTTTGAGTATCGATGTTTTAACCAATTTCTTATCAAAAGTTCATTTGGCCAGTGTCCATATATGGTCTTCAACAAAATCACCTTGTGTTACCTTAATTGGTTAAAATGGTTAAAATACCATTGTCACTCAAATCAGAGCAAACTTCCTGGCCACTCCTGTCTCCAGTAACTTTCCATCAATGCCTGCTTGTCCATGTTATCTTGTTTACAAATTCCTTCATATCCTTGGAACCTCTTATTTATGCTACTGTATTTTAACTGTTAGATTTGATTAGACCAACTCCAATTTCTACTTTGTTATTATAATATGTGACCTTGACTCACAGCTCGTGTTAGTTTGAGGAGCTTCTCACATTTCTCATGTCCACAGAGAATCATGGATAACTTTAGTTGGTCAATGACTACAAATTGAACATATATATATGAATTTCTAATACCAGTCTTTCTTACAGCTGTATCCAGTGGGGTTCCGCAGGGCTCAGTGCTTGGGTCACTTGCTTTTTGTGATATATATCAATGACTTGGACTTGAATGTTGGGGGTATGATTAAGAAGTTTGCAGATGACACTAAAGTAGGCTGTGTGGTTGATAATGAAGAAGAAAGCTGCGATTGCAGGAAGATATCAATGTACTGGTCAGGTGGGCGGAACAGTGGCAAATGGAATTTAATCCGGAAAAGTGTGAGGTAATGCATTTGGGGAAGTCTAACAAGGCCGTGAGTTCGGGAGAGTCGGTGAGTTCGGGAGAGTCGGTGAGTTCGGGAGAGTCTGGGAGTTCGGGACCAGCCCTGACCTCGCTGAGTTCAGGGGAGCAGGAGGGCCGGAGGTAGGAGAGGAGTTCACTTCTGACGAGGATCTCACAGCCCTCATCTGGCAGGTAAGTGGTTGGCTGTTTGATTGGTAAGTAGCTCTCTTTTTCTCTTTTTCTTTTTAATTAGATTTTAAATTAGATAAGTTTAATTAGAGGGTGACAGGGTAGCTTATTTCTGTGGACTGCACATCCTGTGGCATGTGGGAAGTCTAGGCTTCACACGGCCGAGACAACCATGTGTGCAGGAGGTATCTCCAGCTTCAACTACTTGAGCTCTGCGTTTTGGAGCTTAAGTGGTGGCTGGAGTCAATACGGTGCATCCGCGAGGCTGAGCGCTACGTGGATAGCAATTTTCAGGAGGTGGTCACCCCGCAGCTTAAAAGCATGCAGGTAGAAGGGAAGTGGGTGAACACCAGACGGAGGAAGAACGCTAGGCAGGTAGTACAGGAGTTCCCCCGTGAGTCCATCTCGCTTTCAAACCGATAATTTCTTCTGAGCACTGGTGAGGGCGATGGTGCCTCTGGGGAATGCAGCCAGAGCCAAGTCCAAGGCACCACGGGTGGCTCAGCTGCACAGAGGGGAGGGACAAAGAATAAGAGAGCTGTAGTGTTAGGGGAACAGAAAGGCATTTCTGCAGCCATAGACGTGACTCCAGAATGGTATGGTACCTCCCTGGTGTCAGCGTCAAGAATGTCACAGAGCGGACGCAGGGCATTCTGGGGGGACAGGGTAAACAGCTAGAGGCCGTGGTTCATATCGGGACCAATGACATAGGTAGAAAGAGGGATGAGGTCCTACAGGCAGAATTTAGGGAGCTAGGAAGAAAATTAAAGGGTAGGACTTCAAAGGTAGTGATGTCCGGGTTAGTACCGGTGCCACATGCTAATGAGTACAAGAATAGAAGGATAGAGAAGATGAACGCGTGGCTGGAGAGTTGGTGTAGGAGAAAGGGCTTTAAATTCCTGAGGCATTGGGACCGCTTCTGGGGGAGATGGGACCTGTACAAACGCGACAGGTTGCACCTCAACAGCACTGGGACCAATATCCTCGCGGGGAGTTTTGCTAGTGCTGTTGGGGAGAGTTTACACTACCTTGGCAGGGGGATGGGAACCTGAGAACAAATTCAATCGGGAAGGAAGTAAAACTGAAATTGGATAGCAAAAATTTAGAAAGCAAATCTGTAAGACAAAGGAAACAAGAGTTAGTATGTAGTAATTAAGGAGGTCTTGCTGTGCGAAATGGTATATATTTTAATGCAAGGAGTATACTGAATAAGGCAGATGAGCCAAGAGCACAGGTAGACACTTGGGAGTATGACTTTGTAGCCATTACAGAGACATGGCTGAAAGAGGGGCAGGTTTGGCAGATCAATATTCCTGGTTACAGGATTTTTAGACAAGACAGAAGGGGGTAAAAAGGGAATGGGGTTGCGGTATTGATTAAAGAAACTGTTACAGCAGTGAGGAGGGATGATATGTTAATATTAGAGGGATCATCAAATGAGGCCATATGAGTTGAATTGAAAAATAAAAAAGGGGCGTTCACACTGTTGGGTGTTCTCAAACAGTAAGAGGGAGATAGAGGAGCAAATATGTGGGCAAATTGCTGTGAAGTCCAAAAATCATAGGGCAGTAATAGTCAGGGATGTTAACTCTGCTAATATTTGATTGAGACAAATATAGTGTGAAGGGTATAGAGGGTGCGGAATTCTTAAAATGCATTCAAGAAAACTTTTTTAGTCAGTATGTAACAAGCCCAAAATGAGAGGGGGCGGTTTTGGATTTGTTTTTGGGGAATGAAGCTGGGCAGGTGGAAGGGGTATTAGTGGGAGAGCACTTGGGTGCCAGTGACCATAATTCAGTCAGATTCAAGTTAGTTATGGGTAAGGACAAGGATAGACCAGGAATAAAATTCCCGAATTGGGGAAAAGCTAACTTTGCTAAGTTGAGGAGTGATTTGATCACAGTGGACTCGAAACAGCTACTTGTGGGTAAATCAGTGTCGGAACAGTGGGAGGCATTCAAGGCGGAGATCCGGAAGGCTCAGGCCAAACACGTGCTCTTAAGGAAAAAGGGTGGGAATAACAGTTCCGGAGCACCTTGGATGTCTAGGGACTTACAGGGGAGGATAAAGAAAAAAAGGGAAGCTTATATCATATACCTACGACTAAATACTATAGAATCTTTGGAGGTATATGGACAGTTAAGAGGTAAAATTGTTAAGGATATTAGGAATGCTAAGAGAGAGCATGAAAAATTCTTGGCTAGTAAAATTAAGGAAAACCCAAAGATGTCCGATAAATATATTAAGAGCAAGTGAATAACTGAAGAAAAAGGGTAGGACCTATTCGAGACCATGAGGTTAATCTTTGTGTGGAGACAGAAGATGTTGGTAAGGTTCTTAATGAATACATTGCGTCTGTTTTCACAAAGGAAAGGGGCAATACAGATACTGCTATCAAGGAGGAGTGTGAAATTCTGGATAAAATAAATATAGTGAGAGAGGAAGTATTAAGGGGTTTAGCAGCTTTGAAAGTAGATAAGTCCCCAGGCCCGGATAAAATGCATCCTGGGTTGTTGAGTGAAGTAAAAGAGGAAATAGCAGAGGCCTTGACCATCATTTTCCAGTCCTCTTTGGATTTGGGCATAGTGCCAGAGGACTGGAGGACTGCTAATGTGGCACCCTTGTTTAAGAAGAGAGAAAGGGATAGGCCAAGTAATTACAGGCCTGTCAGCCTAACCTCAGTGGTGGGAAAATTATTGGAAAAAATCCTGAAAGAAAAGGATAAACCTATATTTGGAAAGGCAAGGACTAATTAGGGACTGTCAGCATGGATTTGTTAAGGGAATATCGTGTTTGACTAACCTGATTGAATTTTTTGAGGAGGTAACCAGGAGGGGCGATGAGGGTAGTGTGTACGATGTAGTGCATATTGACTTTAGCAAAGCTTTTGATAAGGTCCCACATGATAGACTGGTCACGAAGGTTAAAGCCCATGGGATCCAGGGCAAAGTGGCAAGTTGGATCCAAAATTGGCTTTGAGGTAGGAAGCAAAGGTTGATAGATGTTTTTGTGACTGAAAGGATGTTTCCAGTGGGGTTTCGCAGGGTTCAGTACTGGGTCTCTTTTTCAGGTATATTTAGAAACATAGAAACATAGAAAATAGGTGCAGGAGTAGGCCATTCGGCCCTTCGAGCCTGCACCGCCATTCAATGAGTTCATGCTGAACATGCAACTTCAGTACCCCATTCCTGCTTTCTCGCCATACTCCTTGATCCCCCTAGTAGTAAAGATTACATCTAACTCCTTTTTGAATATATTTAGTGAATTGGCCTCAACAACTTTCTATGGTAGAGAATTCCACAGGTTCAGCACTCTCTGGGTGAAGAAGTTTCTCCTCATCTTGGTCCTAAATGGCTTACCCCTTATCTATAGACTGTGACCCCTGGTTCTGGACTTCCCCAACATTGGGAACATTCTTCCTGTATCTAACCTATCTAAACCCGTCAGAATTTTAAACGTTACTATGAGATCCCTTCTCATTCTTCTGAACTCGAGTGAATACAAGCCCAGTTGATCCAGTCTTTCTTGATATGTCAGTCCCACCATCCCGGGAATCAGTCTGGTGAACCTTCGCTGCACTCCCTCAATAGCAAGAATGTCCTTCCTCAAGTTAGGAGACCAAAACTGAACACAATACTCCAGGTGTGGCCTCACCAAGATCCTGTACAACTGTAGTAACACTTCCCTACACCTGTACTCAAATCCCCTCGCTATGAAGGCCAACATGCCATTTGCTTTCTTAACCGCCTGCTGTACCTGCATGCCAGCCTTCAAATACTGATGTACCATGACATCCAGGTCTCGTTGCACCTCTCCTTTTCCTAATCTGTCACTATTCAGATTATAGCCTGTCTCTCTGTTTTTACCTCCAAAGTGGATAACCTCACATTTATCCACATTATACTTCATCTGCCATGCATTTGCCCACTCACCTAACCAATCCAAGTCACTCTGCAGCCTCATAGCATCCTCCTCGCAGCTCACACTGCCACCCAACTTAATGTCATCCGCAAATTTGGAGATACTACATTTAATCCCCTTGTCTAAATCATTAATGTACAATGTAAACAGCTGGGGCCCCAGCAGAGAACCTTGCGGTACCCCACTAGTCACTGCCTGCCATTCTGAAAAGTGCCCATTTACTCCTACTCTTTGCTTCCTGTCTGCCAACCGTTCTCAATCCACATCAGCACACTACCGCCAATCCCATGTGCTTTAACTTTTCACATTAATCTCTTGTGTGGGACCTTGTCGAAAGCCTTCTGAAAGTCCTAATACACCATATCAACTGGTTTTCCCTTGTCCACTCTACTGGAAACATCCTCAAAAAATTCCAGATTTGTCAAGCATGATTTCCCTTTGACAAATCCATGCTGACTTGGACCTATGATCTAGATTTGAATATAGGGAGTATGATTAAGAAGTTTGTAGATGACACTAAAATTGGCTGTGTGGTTGATAATGAAGAGGAAAGTCATGGACTGCAGGACGATATCAGTCTACTGGTCAGATGGACAGAGCAGTGGCAAATGGAATTTAATTCTAAGAAGTGTGACATAATGCACTTTGGGAGGGCTAATAAGGAAAGGTATACACATTAAGCGGTAGGCCACTTAAAAGTGTAGATGAACAAAGGGACCTTGGAGTGCTTGTCCACAGAATGTAGCAGGCCAGGTGGATAAGGTGGTTAAGAAGGCATGCAGAGTGCTTGCCTTTATTGGCTGAGGCATAGTATACAAGAGCAGGGAGGTTATGCTTAAATTGTATAATACTCTGGTTAGGCCACAGCTGGAATACTGTGTGCAGTTCTGGTCACCGTACCATAGGAAGGACGTGATTGCACTGGAGAGGGTGCAGAGGAGATTTACTAGGATGCTGCCTGGAATTGAGAATATTAGCTTTGAGGACAGATTGGATAGGCTGGGTTTGTTCTCATTGGAACAGAGGAGGCTGAGTGGAGACCTCATTGAGGTGTACAAAACTTTGAGGGGCCTGGATATAATGGATAGCAAGGGCCTATTTCCCTTAGTGGAGGGGTCAATTACGAGGGGACATAGTTTTAAGGTGGTTGGTGGAAGGTTCAGCGTGGATTTGAAGGGAGGCTTCTTCATGCAGATTGTTGTGGGGGTTTGGAACTCACCGCCTGGAAGGGTGGTGGGTGCAGAAACCCTCACCACATTTAAAAGGTACTTGGATGGGCACTTAAAGTGCCGTAACCTGCAAGGTTATGGATCTAGAGCTGGTAAGTGGGATTAGACTGGATAACCTCTTGTTGGCTGGTGCAGATATGATGGTAAGTACTGTACCGAATCGAACATGGCCAGGGTGATGATCTGGACTAGTTTTGATCACCTGGATGGGTGGGAGAGGAATTTTCCCAGACTTCTTTTCCCTAATTGCCCTGGGTTTTTATCTGGTTTTTGCCTCTCCCAGGAGATCGTATGGCTCCGGTTGGGGTGGAGTGTCGAATGTTTGGGGTGGGGTGTCGCAGTTGTGTTGGGTGGACTGGTTGGGCTGGGTGCTCTTTACCTTTCCGCTATTGTTCATTGTTTATATGTAACTTTCAGGGCTGTTGACCGAAGGCCGTGTGGCTCTTTGTCAGCTGGTGCGGACATGATGGGCCGAAATGGCCTCCTTCTGCGCCGTACACTTCTATGTTTCTAAGGCAAGGGAATACACATTAAATGGTACGACACTGAAAAGTTTAGAAGAAAAAGGGACCGTGGAGTGTAAGTCCACAGGTAGCAGACCAGGTAGAAAAGGTGGTTAAGAAGGCATATGGAATACTTGCCTTTATTAGTCGAGGCATGGAATATAAGAGCAAGGTGGTTATGCTTGAATATAAAACACTGGTTAGGTTGCAGCTGGAGTACTGTGTGCAGTTCTGGTCACCACATTGCAGGAAAGATGTGATTGCACTGGAAAGGGTGCAGAGGAGATTTACGAGAATGTTACCTGGACTGGAGAATTTTGGCTATGAGGAAAGTTTGGAGATGCTGGATCTGTTTTCTTTGGAACAGATGAGACTGAAGGGAGACCTGATTGAGGTGTATAAAGTTATGAAGGGCCTGGATAGAGTGGATAGGAAGGGCTTGTTTTCCTTGGCAGAGGGGTCAACAACCAGGGGACATAGATTTAAAGTAATTGGGGGGAGGTTTAGAGGAGATATGAGGGGAAATTTCTTCACCCAGAGGGTAGTGAGGGTCTAGAACTCACTCCCTGAAACAGTGGTAGAGGCAGGAACCCTCACCACATTTAAAAAATACTCGGATGTGCACTTAAAGGGCCATAACCTACAGGCTACGGACTAAGAGCTGGAAAGTGGGATTAAGCTGGATAGCTCTTGGTCGAGCAGCATGGACACGATGGGCCGAAATGGCCTCCTTCCGTGCTGTAAATTTCTATGATTCTATGAATGTCAAGGGGCACTGATTAGACTATCCTTTGTTGGAGATGGTCATTGCCTGGCACTTGTGTGGCGTGAATGTTACTTGCCACTTATCCGCCCAAGCCTGAATGTCTTGCTGCATGCAGGCATGGCTTGCTTCATTATCTGAGGAGTTGCGAATTGAACTGAACACTGTGCAATCATCCCCATTTCTGAACATATGATGGAGGGAAGGTCATTGATGATGGTTTGGCCTAGGACACTGCACTGAGGCACTCCTGCAGCTATGTCTTGGGGCTGTGATGATTGACCTCCAACCACCATAACCATCTACCTTTGTGCAAGGTATGAGTTTTCACCCTGATTCCCATTTACTTCAATTTTACTAGGGCTCCTTGATGCCACACTCGGTCAATGCTGCCTTGATATCAAGGGCAGTCACTCTCACCTCATCTATGCAATTCAGCACTTTTGTCCATGATTGGACCAAGGCTGTAATGAGGTCTGGAGCCAAGTGATCCTGCGGAATGCAAACTGAGCATCACTGAGCAGGTTATTCCTGAGTAAGTGCCGCTTGACAACACTGTCGATGACACTTTGCTGATGATTGAGACTAGATTGATGGGGCGGTAATTGGTCGGATTAGATTGGACAGTACATATCTGGGCACTTTTCCACATTTTGGAATAGTTGCCAGTGTTGTAGCTGTACTGGAACAGCTTGGCTAGAGGCGCGGCTAGTTCTGGAGCACAAGTCTTCAGCACGACAGCCGGGATTTTGTTGGGGTCCATAGCCTTGATTTTGTATGAAGTGAATCAAATAGGCTGAAGACTGGCTTCTGTGATGGTGGGAACCTCAGGAAACAGTTAGGAAAACTTGGTCTGAAAACTGAATTGTATTAGTAATTAGCAGTAGTCCTTTCTGCATCAACATAGAAAATAGGTGCAGGAGTAGGCCATTTGGCCCTTCGAGCCTGCACCACCATTCAATAAGATCATGGCTGATCATTCACCTCAGTACCCCTTTCCTGCTTTCTCCATACTCCTTGATCCCTTTAGCCGTAGGGGCCATATCTAACTCCCTCTTGAATATATCCAATGAACTGGCATCAACAACTCTCTGCGGTAGGGAATTCCACAGGTTAACAACTCTCTGAGTGAAGAAGTTTCTCCTCATCTCAGTCCTAAATGGCTTACTCCTTATCCTTAGACTGTGTCCCCTGGTTCTGGACTTCCCCAACCTCGGGAACATTCTTCCTGCATCTAACCTGTCCAGTCCCGTCAGAATTTTATATGTTTCTATGAGATCCCCTCTCATCCTTCTAAACTCCAGTGAATACAGGTCCAGTCGATTCAGTCTCTCCTCATATGTCAGTCCTGCCATCCCGGGAATCAGTCTGGTGAACCTTCGCTGCACTCCCTCAATAGCAAGAACGTCCTTCCTCAGATTAGGAAACCAAAACTGAACACAATATTCCAGGTGAGGCCTCACCAAGGCCCTGTACAACTGCAGTAAGACCTCTCTGCTCCTATACTCAAATCCCCTAGCTATGAAGGCCAACATACCATTTGCCGCCTTCACCGCCTGCTATACCTGCATGCCAACTTTCAATGACTGATGTACCATGACACACAGGTCTCGTTGCATCTCCCCTTTTCCTAATCTGCCGCCATTCAGATAATATTCTGCCTTCGTGTTTTTGCCCCCAAAGTGGATGACCTCACCTTTATCCACATTATACTGCATCTGCCATGCATTTGCCCGCTCACCTAACCTGTCCAAGTCACCCTGCAGCCACCTAGCGTCCTCCTCATAGCTAATACCGCCACCCAGCTTAGTGTCATCTGCAAACTTCGAGATATTACACTCAATTCCTTCATCTGAATCGTTAATGTATATTGTAAATAGCTGAAGTCCCAGCACTGACCCCTGCGGCACCTCACTAGTCACTGCCTGCCATTCTGAAAATGACCCGTGTATCCCGACTCTCTGCTTCCTGGTCTGCCAACCAGTTCTCTATCCACGTCAGTACATTACCCCCAATACTATGTGCTTTAATTTTGCACACCAATCTCTTGTGTGGGACTTTGTCAAAAGCCTTTTGAAAGTCCAAATACACCACATCCACTGGTTCTCCCTTGTCCACTCTACTAGTTACATCCTCAAAAAATTCCAGAAGATTTGTCAAGCTTGATTTCCTTTTCATAAATCCATGCTGACTTGGACCGATCCTGTCATTGCTTTCCAAATGCGATGCTATTTCATCTTTAATAATTGATTCCAACATTTTCCCCACTACTGATGTCAGGCGAACTGGTCTATAATTACCCGTTTTCTCTCTCCCTCCTTTTTAAAAAAGTGGTGGTACATTAGCTACCCTCCAGTCCATAGGAACTAATCCAGAGTCGATAGACTGTTAGAAAATGATCACCAATGCAGCCACTATTTCTAGGGCCACTTCCTTAAGTACCCTGGGATGCAGACTATCAGGCCCCGGGTATTTATCGGCCTTCAATCCCATCAATTTCTCTATCACAATTTACCACCTAATAAGGATTTCTTTCAGTTCCTCCTTCTCACTAGTCCCTCGGTCCCCTAGTATTTCTGGAAGGTTATTTGTGTCTTCCTTCGTGAAGACAGAACCAAAGTATTTGTTCAACTGGTCTGCCATTTCTTTGTTCTCCATTATAAATTCACCTGAATCTGACTGCAAGGGACCTACATTTGTCTTCACTAATCTTTTTCTCTTCCCATATCTATAGAAGCTTTTGCAGTCAGTTTTTATGTTCCCTGCAAGCTTCCTCTCATACTCTTTTTTTCCTCCTCCTAATTAAACCCTTTGTCCTCCTCTGCTGAATTCTAAATTTCTCCCAGTCCTCAGGTTTGCTACTTTTTTGGCCAATTTATATGCCTCTTCCTTGAATTTACACTATCCTTAATTTCCCTTGTTAGCCACGGTTGAGCCACCTTCCCCATTTTATTTTTACTCCAGACAGGGATGTCCAATTGTTGAAGTTCATCCATGTGATCTTTAAATGTTTGCCATTGCCAATCCACCGTCAACCCTTTAAGTATCATTCGCCAGTCTATTCTAGCCAATTCACATCTCATACCATCGAAGTTATCTTTCCTTAAGTTCAGGACCCTAGTCTCTGAACATGAACATTTGCTGAGTGTTTTTAGTTAATTTTATCTGAAAAGTTTGTTGGTGAGACATGTTGAGGGCTACTGGTTTTCAGTTAAAGAATGTCAAATTCTATTTTTGATGCATGGGATTTCATCACTTTTACAATGTTTCGAGAATCACGTTCTATTATTCTCAATTTTGCAATGAAAACCGCAAATCAAAGGCCATAATAGGTGAAGCTGCTCAGCTTTGAATGGGAAGGTTATTGAACAGCTCCAACACCCTAACATTAACAAGTTATTTTCTCATCCCAAATATGATATTCAAATTATAATGAGGATGGGTGATTGTATTTAATGGCCTGAAATTGCGGTCTCTGTGATGGCGTACTCTGAATACGCAGTCGTAATCCATTTGAAAGGACCCGCAACCTCCGGGTTTTGACATGCGCAATATCCGGAACTTGCGATCCGTCATCTGAACCGCCTGAAAAATGAGTATTGCTCAAGCAGAGTTGGGCTATTTGCCCAACAACTGCCCAACAATTGCCCATGGAACTCTTACGGTTGGTAAAAGCAGGCGTAGGGCCTGCTTTCGTCAGTGTAAGAGTATATATAAGGCTTAAATAAAACATTTAAAAATCTAAAATTATGCACATGCACTTTAAATGAATTTATGCAAATATTGGCCAGGATTAAAATGTTTAAAATTATCAAAATATTAAATTTTTATTCAGGTTGGTGCAATGACTAAAATCGCAATTCCGTACATTTTAAATTATTAAAATTCTATGCATTGTCTAATTATTTGGGGATTCAATTGCATTTCATTAGGGGATTCCCTTCATAAATGATTGCAATGGAATCCTCTTTTGTCATTGGAGAACTAGGCCCACCTGACCCCAGGGATGCTTCCGAACCGCCTGCCTCCGTGGGCCTTTACACTGCTGTCTGCCTGAAGGCCCGAGACAGCAACTCTTCGCAGCCTGGGTGCCAGGAGTTACTTTTGGTATTGTTTTGTTGGTCTGGAGGTACGCCTCTAATTGCAATTTCTAGGCCAATGTGTTTTGGTGCACTAATTATCCTTTTTGATTGGGTATGTAGAAATATTTGGTCTATTCCGTGATTTCCCACTCCCACTGGGAGCACTGGATAGTGGAATTATTTCTATGTTTTGAGACTGTAGTGGACAATTTCGGTGCTGCATCTTTCAAGTTTGGTATACTGACTTACCTGTACTTACTGTTTTGTTGACAAACTTTATGCTCAGGAGCAGTGTTCCGGCGAAGCAGTCTAGAGGTCCCCACAGGCCGCTCACCGGCTTTTCAATGGAAATAATCGCACATGTGCGAAAATTTGAATGAGTCACGCAGCCAGTTAAAGGGACTGTGCACGAAAAAAAATTACAGGGAACATTGCTTAGGAGGTTCATTGAGATGTTTTTCTGGAGTCCTAAAAGTCATGTTATATAATTAATTTTCTCAGGACAAATTACGATGTATAGACGTTTGTTCATCAAATGCCTAAGACACGTTTTTTGGATTGTGCCTGCTCATTGTAGTAAGCAATCTGTTTATAGTAATGTATCACGTCATTGTTATTGTTACCTTGTATTTTGATTAACACCTGTTGAGAGGTTATGGTATTTGCTTGACTGCGTTATTTCCTGTTATATCTGATTTGAGCTTTTTCTGTCTTTTGACTCAAAATTCTGACAACAGAAATCAGTTCCTGTCTGTTTAAAGATGAATTGATTGAAATGTAATCAGAAACAACACGTTAATATGGTATTCATCATCATCATCATCATCATCATAGGCAGTCCCTCGAAATCGAGGAAGACTTACTTCCACTCTAAAAGTGAGTTCTCAGGTGACTGTACAGTCCAATACAGGAATTACAGTCTCTGTCACAGGTGGGACAGACAGTGGTTGAAGGAAAGGGTGGGTGTGGAGTCTGGTTTGCTGCACGCTTTTTCCGCTGGCTACGCTTGCTTTCTGCATGCTCTCGGCCACGAGACTCGAGGTGCTCGTGTCGGGCATGCAGACAATGTGGCCTGCCCAACGGAGCTGGTCGAGTGTGGTAAGTGCTTCGATGCTGGGGATGTTGGCCTGATCGAGAACACTGACGTTGGTGCGTCTATCCTCCCAGGGGATTTGCAGGATCTTGCAGAGACAGCGTTGGTGGTCTTTCTCCAGCGATTTGAGGTGTCTACTGTATATGGTCCACGTCTCTGAGCCATACAGGAGGGCGGGTATCACTACATAATCTTGGTGCCAGATTTGAGGGCCTGATCCTCGAACACTCTTCCTTAGGCGACTAAAGACTGCTCTGGCACATAAGGTAATAGCTCAGAAATTGCTGTCAACATAAAGAATTAGGACTGTGACTAGTTCACATTTCTGAATCGCTTACCACACTGCTGCCAACGGGAGAAGGATTCTGTGTACTAAAGTGCGTAACGCAGGTGAAACAGTGCTTAATCTTATTAATGCCAGTATAATTGCAAGTTAATTGCATTTATATAGTGCCTTTCACATCCTCAGGATATCCCAAAGCACTTTATAGCCAATGAAGTACTTTTGAAGTGTAGTCACTGTTGTAATATAGGAAACACAGCAGCCAATTGCACACAGCAAGCTCCTGTAAATAACAATGCGATAATGACCAGATAATCTGCTTTCGTTATGTTGATTGGGGGATAAATATTGGCCAGGACACAACATAATGGAAATTGCACTCACTGCTCCTCTGCCTCTGGGTTAACCAAGGAAGATGAGCAGGTGCAGGAATGGGCTACCAGAGATATAGGTGACATCATAGGTTTAGATTTTCCTGGGCTCGTTGGAACCATATGGGGTGGGACTTCTGCCCACCCATCTAATCATGCCAGCAACTGACAATCTTTTCCTGGCTAACTTAATATGGTGGCAAGGTTTAAAGCAGGATTCCTGCCCCTTACTGGTTTTCTACTGTTGGGATGAAGAGAAATAAGGTTTAATTGTAGTACTTAAAAGGTTGCACAGAAAGTTATCTGAGAAACAGAGAGAGTGAGAGCATAAGAAGAGGATTCAAATGACAAAAGGAGGAGCAGCATTGGGGTATCTGCAGCAATTAAAGCCCTAAAGATTATCACAAGAGGTAATGTTGGCAGCGATAGGGCAAGAAAAAACAGGTGAACTGAAAAGGTGGTGCAGGCAGTCAATGCTACCTCAACTAGCATTACAGCGCTGGAAACATTTTAATGACCTCACGAGGTTGGCCAAAGTAAGTAAAAGCACAAGTACCCGTGCAGCTCGCTCCTAAAATAATGCTGGAAACACGACTCCACTCCACACCATCCATGTTCACACTGTGTAAATTAAGTAGTGACTGAGACAGTTAATGTGCACAGGTATGTTGCCAACCTCACTCTCCCCAACTACACATCCTTCACAACCATTCCACTGTTCCTTATCCCACTTAATGAGATCAAGGGTGGTAGTGTTTGAGTGAAAAATCAAGATACTGCATAAATAAAAAGGCCAAAAAATAATGGCAAAATGTTTTAACTTTCCAGCATCTAATGCTAAAATGCCAGGTGAGCCCGACATTCACCTGTGTTTCCAATGTTCTGCCAGGTTGGGAACAAGGAAACCCCTGGCCTGTGAATCATGTCCCTTCTGATGCTGATGCCCTGGTTTGGAATGCAGGGAAGGAATTGACCTCGATAAGGTGGGAGAAACTTAGTTAAATTTATTCAAGAAAATAATTGGTGGATTATAAGCAAACATATATTCCTGAAAGACAAGTGATAATTCTGTCGTGATACGATCATTTCCTATGAAAGGAGCTGGGTCCAGTAATATACAAAAAGAGAAGACTTTTGTAAGGTTAAAGAAAAGTGGTCAGAATGAGGAATGAGTATTATGGAACAGTGATGCTCAATGGAAATCGATGACTAGCTACAGGTATGGCTACAGTGACACCGCATTAGCCACATGCATGAACTCTAGTATCAATATCTTGCATACACTCGCACAATATGGATAAATATATTTACTTAACAAACATATACCAACATTCAGTAATCAAGGAAATAAAGCACTGGCATTTCAAAAACACTCTCACACTCTTTGGGGCCAAAATTCAGGGTCTCAGAAAGACCCATTATTGTCCGTTAGTAGCAGCCACGTGTCAGAATCCTGTGGCTGCCGTTTTGGGGTCAACTGGCCGACTCTACCCAAATTCAGGTCGGGGATTTTTCAGCCTGGACCCAATACCACCCGAATCTCATGATGGTCATCAGAATGCGTACTGCGTTTTCCCTCACCTTAAAAATGTCCCAACCGAAATTCTGGTAGAAAAATCGATACCCTGTCGCGCGGTGTCCCCGACAGCTTTCTGTGTCTGTGCACCTTATCCCCAGTGAGTGCGGTCTGTCAGCGCAGCAACCCTTCAAGGGGAGGCCCACTGCCGCCATGTATTTATTTTTGCCTGACGAATTCCTGATCGGCCGGCAAAATAGTGCCCCCGGGACCTGGCACCCCCTCTTGGGTGCCAGGCCACTGGCCCGACCAAAATCCCTGGTGGCCCAGTGACCAAAGATCTAAAATGACAGATTCTCTCCCCTTTAATGGAGGGGAGAGAGCGTGGTGACGCACACATGCTATGATGTCACCACTACTCCACTGCTGATTGACAACGGTGGAGTCCCGGTCCGACCCATATTCAGCCTCTCAGCCTGCCTTTCAGTCTATGTCCCGCCCACACTATGACAGATTTCCTGTGGGACTTTGAAAAAATTTCGAAGTCCTGAAAATCGCTATTCCGACCGCATCATGGATCCGTGCGGTAAGTACAGAAAAAGAATCATCGTTGCGCCAGCTTTCTTGCGCTACTGACTTTCGACCCCTTTTTAATCATTTTACCAACATATGCACAAATAGGTTAAAGTACACATATATGTGCATTGTTAATGTGTATTGAGATTACTTGCCCAACGACAGAGTCCATTGCTTGTTTTGTATATAATCAGAAATGCAGTTGGCACATATAGGGGTCAAGTTTCGGCCTGAGTTGCTCCTATTTTTTTGGAGCAACTAGTTCAGAATGGAGTATCTTAGAAATTGCAATTCTCAGCAATTAGTTTGCTCCAGTTCTAGTGAGTTAGAACAGTTTCATTTTAGAACAGATTTTTTTTTTTCAAAAGGAGGCGTGTCTGGCCACTTACACCTGTTTTGTAAGTTTAGGCAGCGAAAACTGACTCCAAACTAACTTAGAATGGAATAAGTGTAGATTTTTGTATGCTCAGAAAAATCTTGCCTACACTTACAAATCAGGCATGGGGAACGGGGTGCGGTGGGGGCGAGTAATTAACTTTTACAAACATTCAACAGTCTCACTTGTACAAATAAAGAGCCATTCTGAATAAAAAATTATAAATAAAGCAAATAAAAAATACATTGAATTTTCCTACCTGTGTGAAGCAGCAGCAGCAGCCTTCGAGCTGCGGAGCTTCAGACCTTTCATCCGGGATGGCAGCAAGCAGCCTTCAAGCTGCGGCGGAGCATCAGGCCATTCGGCCAGGAGACGGGCGGGACGGCAGCAAGCTGTGTCTCACTGTGCATGCGCGCATGCTCCAGCGCGTGTGCACAGGGCTGCCAGCATGACGTCGTCTTCTCGGATGTAGCCCCGCCCCCCGCACTCTCAGAATCGGTACCCCGCTTTGGCTCCCGCAGATCTCGTCGCGCTGAGCTGGACAGGAGCAGCAGGGAACCGGAGAATTGCTCAGTAAGTTTTTGACGCGCTTTTGAACGTGGAAATCAGGCATGGCTTGCGGGGCTGCGCCGTTCTAGGCTCAGCCCGAAACTTGACCCCATCGATTCCCAAGTCGTCAAGTAAGGCGAGTGGCTAATGTATTGGATAACACTGCTATAGAAAACAATAAGGGCAAAGAAGGAAATATACTGCAGATGATATCTAGGGTAATATCAAAGGTTTTTTATAAATATATCAAGAAAAAAGAAAGTGACAAAGAAGGAGTTAGGCTATAAAAATGGAATTAGGCACAACAATAGTCAAAGATAAGGACATGGCAGAACTGCTAAATTAATATTTTGCTTTTCTATTTAAAGTAGAAATGGAAGATACAATGCCAGACGTGCAGAGAAGACTAGTCATTAGTGAATGGAATAAAGTTAAACTGAGGAACTAATGCGTTTGAAGCTAGACAAATCCTCAGGCCCAGTTTCCACATGAAAGTAATAAAAGGAATAAGTGAGGATATTGAAGGTGCATTAGTTATAATCTTCCAAAGCTCATTGAAATTCGGGGATAATACCAGAGAATTGGAAGATACTAAAAATACAACATCAGTCAAAAAGTTGAGGAAGTGATAAATCTCGCTAGCCTGTAATTCGGTTTTTGTCAGAAATGGGAAAGTTACTAGAATCGATTATCAGGGACAAAGTAGATGAGCACTTGGGAAAGTATGATTAATGGGACGATTTTGTGAAAGGATGGTTATGTCTTATTAATCTAATAGACTTTTTTGATCGAGTCATGGAGGTGATAGAGAGTTGAGTTTGAATCATTTTCATGTATCTTCAGACAGTATTTGATGCGTTACGCGCAAAAGTAATTAGCTAAAATTAAGGCATATGGAACCAGAAGTAATGCCGTAGCATGGATAGGGCATTGACTGGGAGGCAATATGCAGACAATTGGGTTAAAATGGACACATGACAAGTGCTGTCCCCAGGGATCATTGCTGGGCCACCAGCTTTTCATTCTATACATACATTACCTGGATTTGGGAACAGAGAGGAGTGTAACTTAAGTTTTCAGGTGATAAGCTAGAAGTTATAAGCCGAGAAATTACAGTTGGTGATAGTGGTCACATGACATTTTTTATGCTGGATTTTATGGTTTAAATGGATAAACACGTTCACTAAAACAGTAAGTAGAAGAATGTCATCTAATTGCCTTTGGTAATATTGCAAACAGTAATTTCTAAACTATGGTGAATTGTGAAGAAGCCAGTGGAAAATTGCAAAAGGACATCGATAAATCGAGTGGGCAAATTATGCTATACTGAAGTGTGAGGTAGTACAGTTTAGACATAAGAAATGAGAATACAGTCTAAATGGAAAAGCATGGGATGGGGGGGTAGATAAACTATTGGATTTAGCGGCCCAGATATATAAGACATGAAAAAATTGGTTAAAAGCGATCAGAAAGACCAATAGGATACTGGTTTAATTGCGACAGGTATGTACGGCTAGATTTTCCATTATTTTTGCATGCATAACGTCTATTTTACCGCTGAAATGAGGTGTAATGCCTAGATATCGCTCATTTAGTCACAAAATGGAAACTGATGCCCATTTTTCGGAGACTTATTGCCGAGCGTTACATTTGCCATGTACATAATGCCAGGAAAAAATAATACCGCCCACCCACTTTTTTTGGGCGGAATCATCAGAATGGGCGAAACCAACGTCCATAATATCATTCAGCGTCTGACCGCCCACTTTTTTTTGTCGTAAAGATCAAATTTGCCGAAACAAATGCCTAGTATATTGCCCAGTGTCACTTTCACCACCTCGCACACATCTCGCCCACAATATCACTCGCCCAAAACACCGCTCTGAAAAAGTGGAACTGTTCTGAATCAATCACAGCAGTGTGGGTGCCATTTTTCAAATCGCAGGTCACTTCATTGAAAAGGCTGTTTCAACTTCTGGGGAGTTTGCATTGACTCTGGAGTTCTTCTCAGGTGAAGTGACCATCTCAGCAGACATCTTTTCAGACTGTGGACTATTGGGTTTTACTGTAGGTGTCTTTTAAGAACATAAGAAATAGGAACAGGAGTACGCCATACGGCTCCTCGAGTCTGTTCCGCCATTCAATAAGATCATGGCTGATCTGATCATGGACTCAGCTCCACTTCCCCGCCCGCTCCCCATAACCCCTTATCCCCTTAGTGTTTAAGAAAGATGTCTATTTCTGTCTTAAATTTATTCAATGTCCCAGCTTCCACAGCTCTCTGAGGCCGTGAATTCCACAGATTTACAACCCTCAGAGAAGAAATTTCTCCTCATCTCAGTTTTAAATGGGTGGCCCCTTATTCTAAGATCATGCCCTCTAGTTCTAGTCTCCCCCATCAGTGGAAACATCCTCCCTGCATCCATCTTGTCAAGCCCCCTCATAATCTTATATGTTTTGATAAGATCACTTCTCATTCTTCTGAATTCCGTTGAGTAGAGGGCCAACCTACTCAAGGTTTCCTCATAAATCAACCCCCTCATCTCCGGAATCAACCTAGTGAACCTTCTCTGAACTGCCTCCAAAGCAAGTATATACTTTCGTAAATATGGAAACCAAAACTGCATGCAGTATTCCAGGTGTGGCCTCACCAATACCTTGTATAGCTTAGCAAGACTTCCCTGCTTTTATACTCCATCCCCTTTACAATAAAGGCCAAGATTCCATTGGCCTTCTTGATCACTTGCTGCATACTATCCTTTTGTGTTTCATGCACAAGTACCCCCAAGTCCCGCTGTACTGCAGCACTTTGCAATCTTTCTCCTTTTAAATAATAACTTGCTCTTTGATTTTTTTCGGCAAAAGTGCATGACCTTGCACTTTCTAACATTATTCTCCATCTGCCAAATTTTTGCTCATTCACTTAGCCTGTCTATGTCCTTTTGCAGATTTTTTGTGTCCTCCTCACACATTGCTTTTCCTCCCATCTTTGTATCGTCAGCAAACTTGGCTACGTTACACTCAATCTCTTCTTCCAAGTCGTTACTATAGATTGTAAATGGTTGGGGTCCCAGCACTGATTAGTGTGGAAATGATTGCTTCTGATCAATCGGCATTATATTTTCATTGGAATGGGGCCAGCCATTTCTCAGCCTGCATGGATTAATACACAGATGCTGCAGAGTGCAAATGGCACAACGTCTAATGCACATCATTATGTGCCCAATCCAAGACGTGCCAGAATGAGGAGGAGATCCAGACCATACACACGCCGCACTTACAGGGAGAAGAGGTCTTACCTCGACGTGTCCGAGAACACCTGCCTTCGGAGACTGCGCTTCCACAAAGTGGTGATCACTGAAATATGCGAGCTCATCAACGCAGATATGCAGCCTGCCATCAGGACATCACTGTCCGTCGAGGTCAGGGTCACCACGGCACTGTCGTTCTACGCATCCGGTTCCTTTCGGGCCTCCGTGGTCGACATTTCCCCTTTGTCTTACTGTTATGTATGCAATAAAGGTTCAAAATGAGTACTGTTTAACTAAGCAAGGTACAACCTTGCTTCTGCTTTATTTAGGCCCAAAGTGCCTGACTCTCAAAATGGCTGGCCTTTTATACCTGAGCAGCACCATGTCAGGCAGACCATGTGTCACGAACATGACATTGAGATTCTCTATGGTTGCCGTGGACGTGCTGGATGACATGAGTATGCATTCTATCCACTTCGAATAAGCGTTCACCATCAGTAAAAAAATCTTGCCCAGGAAGAGACCTGTAAAATCTACATGGATCCTGAACCAAGATTTGGATAGCCACGACCACAGACTCTATTCCACTGGTGCTTTGCTGAGCTGCATGCAAGTGTTGTACTGATGCACGCATGCTTCCAGCTCAGAATCCATTCCTGGCCACCATACATGGGACCTGGTGATGGCCTCCTTCATCACTGTACCAGGATGTGTGCTGTGTAACTCACACACGAACTTCTCTCTCCCTTCCTTGGGCATTACAATGCGATTGCGCCACAATATGCAATCTGCTTGAATAGACAGTTTGTCCTAGCGACGAAAGTACGATTTGGCCTCCTCGCGCATTTGCTTAGATATGGCAGTCCAATTCCCTTTGAGGATGCAACCCTTTACCACCGATAAAATCGGGTCCTGGCTAGTCCAGTTCTTAACTTGGAGAGACGTGACAGGGGTTCCTTCACTCTCAAAAGCATCCATGATTAACATTAGATCTGCCGGTTATGACGTTTCCACCTCCGGTGTGGGCAACGGCAACTGGCTCAAAGCATCGGCACAATTCTCTGTGCCAGGTCTGTGGCGAATGACATAATCATAGGCAGAAAATGTCAGTGCTCACCTTTGGATGCGGGATAAAGCGTTGGTATTGATACATTTGCTCTCGGAAAACAGTGAAATGAGCGGCTTGTGATCAGTCTCTAATTCGAACCTCAGACCGAACAGGTATTGATGCATCTTTTTAACACCGTACACACATGCTAAAGCTTCTTTTTCTACCATGCTGTAGGCTCTTTCTGCTTTAGATAAATTTTTGGATGCATATGTTGACTGGTTGAAGTTTCCCCGACTCATTGGCTTGTTGGAGTACGCAACCAATTCCATATGACGATGCGTCACAGGCCAAAACTAAATGTTTATATGAGTCATAATGTACCAGAAGCTTGTTCGAGCAAAGCAAATTGGTGGCTTTCTCGAAAGCTCTGTCTTGCGATGCGCCCCACATCCAGTTGTCGCTTTTTCTCAATAGCATGTGCAGTGGTTCAAGTAAGGTGCTCAATTTAGGTAGGAAGTTATCAAAGTAGTTGACTAGACCCAGGAATGAATGCAGCTCCATCTCATTCTGCGGCTTGGGTGCATTCTTGATGGCCGATGATGCCATCAGCGGCGATTTTCCTCCCGAGGAATTCGACCTCCGGTGCCATGAAGATGCACTTCGAGCGTTTCAGTCTGAGTCCCACTCTATCCAAACGCAGTAGAACCTCTTCCAGGTTGTTCAGATGTTCCTTGGAGTCACGACCTGTGATCAGGATGTCATCTTGGAACATGACGGTTCTGGGAACGGACTCCAGTAGACTTTCCATATTTCTCTGGAATATTGCTGCAGCCAAGTAAATTCCGAAAGGGCACCTGTGATAAATAAACAGTCCTTTGTGCGTGTTAATGCACGTAAGTTTCTTCGACGTCTCGACCAACTCCTGTGTTGTATAGGCCGACGTTAAGTCCAGTTTTGTGAACGACTTCCCTCCGGCTAGCGTCGCAAACAAGACATCAGCCTTCGGTAACAGGTACTGATATTGTTTCGAAACCCTGTTGATCGTAGCCTTGTAGTCTCTATAGATTCTGACTGTGCCATCACTTTTCAGCACAGGAACAATGGGACTGGCCCATTCATTAAATTCAACCGGTGATATGATCCCTTCATGCTGGAGCCTGTCCAGTTCAATTTCGACCTTCTCCCTCATCATAAACAGCACTGCCCGAGCTTTATGATGGACAGGTCTTGCATCTGAGTCCACGTGAATCTGCACTTTGGCTCCCGTGAAGTTGCCGATACCCGGTTCGAACAGAGGGGATCTTGCTCAATACTTGGGCACATGTATCTTCCTCCGTGACTACGCCTTTATGTCGTTCTAGTTGCATCTGATTTTCTCCAAACAGCGTTGGGCCATTGCCTGGAACAATCCACAGCCGTAACTCGTGAACGGCACCGTTATATGATGCGTTAATTTGTGTACTGCCAATCACCTTTATCAGTTCTTTGGTGTACGTGCGCAGCTTGGCGTTAACAGGGCTCAGCCTGGGGCTCACAGTCTTAGTATCCTACAGCTTATTAAATGCCTCCTCGTTCATGATCGATTGATCGCCCCTGATGTCCAGTTCCATCGATACCGGTATCCCGTTAAACTTCACATTAATCAAAATTGGTTTACTCTTGGTTATGAAGGAGTACAGTCCATACACTTCCTCCTCTGGCATCTCGGATTGCGTATCTGGATCCGCGCTAGTCTGACTCTCATCCTCCACGTGGTGTGTCACAGCTCGCTTGCTCATCTGCGGACACTTGCGCTGGAGATGCCCCACTCTCAGACAGCTTTTACAACTATATTGCTTAAATCGGCACTGCTGGTGCTGATGATTTCCCCCACAATGCCAACACAGAGAAGACGGATACATTCTCACTGGCGGACTTTGGCCAGTCACAGGTTTCGCGAACGCAGCCGGATAGGCCCTGCTATATGCTGCTCTGCCGAACGCTGAATCAATCGCATTTACAGTACTCGCCGAGGTTCGGTTCTTCACCGATATTTGCTTTAGACTCCTGTCCGTCGTCATACATGATTGAGCGATCTGGATGGCCCTTTTTAAATCCAATTCCTCCACCGCCAGAAGTTTGCACAGGATTACCTCGTGGTTGATACAGAAAACGAAGAAGTCCCGCAGCATGTCTGCCAACACCGTCCCGAACTTGCACGGTCCTGCTTGACGTCTCAGGTCGTCAACGAATTCCACTGCGCTCTGGCCCTCCGATCGAACGTGTATATAAAACCTGTATCTCGAGATGATGATGCCATCGTTTGGCTTGAGGTGCTCCCGTACCAATGTACACAACTCCTCGTATGTTTTCTCTGTTGGATCACTCTTTATCAGACCGTAGATCTTTGAACCGCACACAGTGAGGAACACGGCTCGGCGCCGATTTGCATCATCAACCCCCTTCAATTTGTTGCCCACGAAGTACTGGTTCAAACGGCCCACAAAGTCTGCCCTATCTTCTCCCTCCACGAATCGCTCTTAAAAATCCAATCGTGCTCATTTTGCAAATAAAGGTTCTTGTATTCTCGTCACCAAATGTTATGTATGCAATAAAGGTTCAAACTGAGTACTGTTTAACTAAGCAAGGTACAACCTTGCTTCTGCTTTATTTAGGCCCAAAGTGCCTGACTCTCAAAATGGTTGGCCTTTTATACCTGAGCAGCACCATGTGCGTGCTGCTCATTGGCCCCCAACTGGTGGCTACAAACAGAATGTACATACATTACCATGCCACACATCGCTGCATTAGACAGGTCACGGAGGCCCTGTATGTGCGAAGGATGGACTTTTATCAGCTTCCCCATGACCACGGAGGCTCAGACTGACAGGGCTGGAGCATTCAACAGCATTGCTAAGTTCCCCAGGGTGCAGGGAGCAATACAGTGTACTCACATCGCCATGCGGGCATCTTCTCCGGACCGAGAGCTTTTTCATAACAGAAAATGATTTCTCTCCCTGAAGGTCCAATTAGTTGTCGACCACAACCAGAAAATAATGGCAGTGAATGCCAAATTTCCGGGCAGCTTCGATGAGGCTCACACCCTGCGTGAGAGTGCTGTCTCTGACACGTTTAAGAGTCAGCCACAAGGACAATGCTGGATGCTTGTTGACAACCGATATGGCCTAGCCACCTGGCTGATGAACCCCCTGCATGACACCGAGGCCAAGAAGCGATACAACGAGAGCCACAGAGACAGATGCAATGTGGTCCAGAAAACAATAACTGTGCTTAAGCAGCGCTTTAGATGCCTGGAGCACTGAAGAGGGGAGCTACAGTACAACCCTGAGCAAGTGGCTAAATTTGTGGTCGTGAGCTCCATGCTGCACAACCTGGCTAGCAGGAGGGGACAAGAATTGTCAGAAGGGACTGATGGTCCACCTCAGGAGAGAGAGAAAGAGGAGGACGAGGGGCTGGACGCTGACCACGGGCCAGACAATCAGACTGGCTATGCAAATATGCCCACGGCCCCCTCCTGCAGGAAAGGGCTCGTGGTGGCTACATAGCTGCAAGACTCTTATGTCAGCAGCTCATAAATGAGCAATTTGCCTGAAACAATGTTACTGTAATTGATAATGCTGACACACTGTTGTGTGTGTGCGGCTTAGATATCAATGATGGGCATCACCTTGGTGCCAGTTAAAGTTTACGTTGATTGAAGTTAAGTTTTATTTAACCCTTTCATGTTAAGGAATCGCCAGTGTGTAATGGTCTAGCTATCTGAGCCAATGCGCAACAAGGTTATATTGAATTTAAAACATTTAATACGACCATTGGTCTGAAATCATAAGTATCACAGGCAAAAACACCTCACCTCCACCCCACTTTTTTGACCATTGACATTAATCAAATGGTCAACATGGCCAGCAACACAGAATACAAATGCAAAGCAGGAGGGTGGCCCCCTCCCCCATACGTTACAAGAAATTGCATACACTGAGATGGAGATATAACACAGCCATCACCTGCGGACATGCACCTCACTTTCCTTCCCCCCTCCCCTACTCCCCACCTCTACCCCTTCCCCATCTCGCTCCACACCGCCTGGCTGAAGAGCTCCTCAGGGGGATGAAGGCAGAAGCGGTGGTTGCACGGGGACAGGAGCGGGGGATGTCGAGGTGGGAAAATTCTCGGATCCAGAAGCAGGATCTTGGTCCTGCCTCTCGTGTGTTGTTGGCACTGGGCGATCTGCACAAAAGTGTAAAATCTAGCCCTTAGAATATAAAAGCAGTCATACAGCGTGGTGGCCAGGCCTCAATTCAGTTTTTGATGCCCTAAAATAGGAAGGATATACTGGCCTTGAGCAGAGTCTGGCAGTAATTCTCAGGATGTTACATGGGATGAAGAGACTTGGCTATCATGAGAGAATGAGTAAACCTGGGTTACATATTTGGAGAAGAGGAGGTGAAAGATTTTGACAAGAACTTCTGTTTCTGCCAGTAGGGAAATCCAGAACAAGGGATGTAAAATTCGAGCCTCTCAGTCAATGTCCTAGCCATGCTATATTCATTACTTCTGGATTAAAGCAAATCCAGGAAACAGTTTGTCAAACAAAGAGCTGTAAGAGTAGGAATGAACTTGCGGAAAGGTCATAGTTGCTCAATCAATTGAACAGTTCTCAAACGAATTCAAGTCGTCATTATTTTCAGTGTTGCTCAATTCTGTTGTTTTACATCTGTGTTTACTTTTATACATTTTTCTCTTTTAATTTTGATCATTTTGCTTAAAAAAAAATGATGCTCAGATTTTTTTTATTGAAAAAGACCTGAATCATCTATGTATTTGTTTCTGATGCATTGCTGATTATGCTGTGTCTTCTGGACAGGCCTGTATAATAGAGTGCCAACAATTAAATAGTACATTTCAACTTTCCTCATCTTTAGGAAACTGTTATAATGTAATTAATATTTAAAATATTGACGTACCCACAGTTGCTACTTTTATGGTTCATCTCTGGCAGCAAGAAAACTGTAAAAAGCTTTGATAATGAAGTCAAAGTTGAGGCTGTGGTATTAAACTGACAGTCACTATAACTGTCACAGAATAAATTGGCTTATAAGTAGCTGAAAAAAACAGTTTTCTGGTGTTTGCAAATTGGTTGAAAGGCCAAAACTTCCGGCCTTGCCGGGTCCTTACGAAGTGCACAGGGAGCTGGCGAGGCCTCGCAAAAGCCGGCTTTTCCGATCTGTCAAGATTTCTCTAGACTGATCCTCCGCATCCCTGGGAGAAGGACATTTGCATGGGAGAGATGGGGCTATTTGCCCAACTCATGCCCACTGAATGTCCTTCAAACTTTTATGCCTGGTAAAAGCAGGCGCATAGCTTATTTTTACCAGCGTAATACTTTTAAAGCATATAAAACTTAAGTTTAAATGGTCATTTTTATATTAAAAACCCCTGTACATTAAGGTAAGTTTATTTTTAACCCTATTAAAACACATCAAAAAAAATTCCAAAAAATATTTTTTTTCTAAAATATTTAATTACATTTAATTTTAATTAATGTAAGGTGTTTTCATAGAATCATAGAATCTATTAATTTATTATGCTGTGTTTCGATGTTTTAGGGGGTTTTCTCATTGAAAGTAATGGGAACTCATACAGAGTTCCTATTTTTATCAATAAGAATACTGCACAGTGATTGGTGGTCCAGGCCCATGTGACTACAGCTTGTACGTATGTACCTGAAAGACACCTTCCCATGCACTGCACAGCGAATCTAGGCTCCGACTGGAATCCTATGTTCCTCTGGGACCACCAGGTACTTTTTGTAGATTTTTTTCGGGTTGGAGGCGTTCGTACAAAGGAAGCCTCCGACCGCAATTTTCCCCCTGGAATGCTACATCAAAAATAACTTAAAAATTGGCAATGATGCATCAAAATATTTTTTTAAAATGTAGTGCTTTAAAAATAATGCTGTCAGTCAATTGACAATATTTGATATTTGATGCTTATAATTGACTGCAGCAGATGATCAGAAATTTCCTGTTGGGTCTTGCATCCCTTTGCTGCTGGTATATTTTGGAGTAATTTTGTAAAGTACATCATTCACTCAGATTGATTGTGTTTTAAGACTAAAGTATAATGTATTCTGCCTGACAGGATTTTGAAAAAGACTACACTGAGTTTAAAGAAAAAATCATGGCTTTTGATCGGCAACTTGGGACCATTTTGTGTGCAGCATTTAAAGACTGCTCAGGTTTGGAGTCTGCTTTTAAGGTATGGATTTGTTTAAAGTTGACATGTAGAAAACAATGAAAGTAGATACAAAATGTCATGTTATGATTTTTTAAAGTCAGACATTTTTGTTCTGTATTGCCTTGATGCATAAAATCATGTTTCCATGCTTTTAATATTTACTTTGATACATAAAAGCCAATTGTGTAGATACATATTTACAGTAATGTAAAAAAAAACTCATATCTATAAAGTGCAACCATTTTTCAATGAAACTTTATTAAATATGGGAATGCCCCTTTGTTAGTGGCCAGCTTGATATGACTGTCTTTTGAAGAAGCAGCATTGATAATTGGGTTAATAACTGGTAAATAGATAAGATGAGAAATTAATGTGATCACAATAATAGTGTACTATAATAGTGCATGGAGAAAATAAATCCAAAAGAGTTATTCAAGAAGTTCCAATAAAAAGACTCTCTGAGGGAGCCGGTTTTAGGTGCTACTTGGCAACCTAAAGTTCGAAAATGTCGTCCACAATGCATGCGCACACGTCTGACGGGAAGTGCAGCGGACGCCATATTTGTAAAGGGGTTTGCGCGCACACCTCTAATGACCGGCGGCAGCATCAGAGCACCAGATCATAACGTTAATCAGTGTGCAACGCTGATTTTGGAGCTCCAAGCTACAAACTATGCCCTCTCTTAACCTTGCACAGCTGAACACATTGTTGAACGGTATGGAGGACCCTCCCCCACCAGTGCTATTTAAAGGGATCATGAACTACTTACAGGCTGGTTGCTGGATTATTTATTCTGGCGATTCTACACATTTTGGTATGCTTTTCCATACTTGTCTAAAATTTCAATAGTCTACAGGGGGTGATCTGGAACCAGTTGCTTGCAGACGTGGGTGGCCCAATAGGCTTTCCCCTTGGAATAGAGCATGACTCGGAGAATAAAGAGAGGCCACACAGAGCAGAACAAGCTGCTAGAAGAGGGAGGAGGAGGAGGAGGAAGAGAAGAAGGGCTCTCGGCAGGAAGCCATATCGGCAGAGGGTGTTTAGGGAGTAATTCTCTTACCTGAATGCTTGAGATGACTGCGGATCACTAAATAGGTTGTGACTGAAATCTGCCAACTGCTACAACTCCAACCTCAGAGCAGTGCAAGGACTTATGGCTGTCAAGGTGATTGTGGCTCTGAACTTTTATGTGTCTGGCTCCTTCTAGTCTGCTGCTGGAGATATAAGCAACATCTCACAATTTTCAGTGCACTGCTGCATAAGGGAGGTCACTGAGGCTCTTTATACACAGAGAGACAGCTTCATTTCATTCCCTCTTGCCAGAGATAAGCAGATGGAGCGAGCATGAGGTTTGCTACGATTGCAGGCTTTGCCATCGTGCAGTGTCCCATTGACTGTATGCACATTGCTTTGCGTGCACCTCATGTGACCTCTGCCATTCTCCTGAACCGAAAGGGATTCCACTCCCTCAAAACAGGCAGCGTGATGCATTTATTCTGCGGCAGTCCTCTGTGCCAGCTGTATTTGACCCACCATGACCAATCAAAGGGTGGCTACTGGGCAGCAAAGGTTAGCGACTGATGACACGGCTCACGACTCTGGTCCGGAACCCACGCACACGTGCACAGCGAGCATACAATGAGAGCCATGTTGCCACAAGGAATATTAATGAACAAGCCATGCATTACTCAGCTGAGCAGATCTCAAGATTTGTGAGGGTATGCTGCATGCTACACAACTTTGTCATTATGAGGAGCAGCCTTTGCCAACATCTATCGGACGAAATGTTCTGGAGCAGAAGCACGAGGAGGAGGAAATGGAGGAACAGGAAGCAGAAGGGAGGCTGCAATGTAGACAGCTCCTTTCTGCCCAGGCTCTACATGATCAAATAATTAATGAACAATACCAGTAATCTCAAAAACAACTCCGCATTCACCAACAGTCCCTCACTCCTTACCTTTCCTCGGTCACTGACAATTACATTGTCCTCTTTCCCACAATGCAAAAATAAAAGCCAACAGAAAATACATATTCCAATTGAAATTTATAAATTAATCATGACATAATTCATACAAAAATAAATGGATCATTTTGTGCATTCCCTTAGTGCCTCTTCTGTGTGCCATTGCCTCTCCAAGTGCTTCTACAAGGTGCTACAGCATGGGTGGTGGAAGACTGCAGACTTTCAGTTGAGAGGACAACAGATTGCCTTGCAGGGTGACCTCGGCCAG
The DNA here is from genome assembly GCF_044704955.1 of Pristiophorus japonicus. Taxonomy (NCBI): domain Eukaryota; kingdom Metazoa; phylum Chordata; class Chondrichthyes; family Pristiophoridae; genus Pristiophorus; species Pristiophorus japonicus. The sequence continues at coordinate 131,493,600 of NC_091981.1, read as the reverse complement.
CTCTGGGCCAAGAAGGCCTAGCTTCAGACTGCACCATCTCTGCCTGGGCAAAAGCAGTCTGGGTTGGCTGGCTGGCTGCAACAGCAAGGGCACTGGCGGAGTGGTAGTGGTTGGGAGCACAAATGCTGTCATCCTGAGAGAGGATAGCAGATTCGTACCCCATAGAGCCACTGCCACTCTCCTGGGGCAGTGCCTTGGCAATGCTAGTAACCTGTTGGGGAACAGACTGGCAGACTGCTGTGATGCCCTGGAAGCCCCAATGAACACTAGTATCCACAGCCATGATGAGCTTGCATGGCAGCAAGTTGAGATTGCATGACAGCACTCTGATCTTCCATTGCAGCACTCAGACTTTTGGTAGAAGCTGCTTGTGCTGTAGTGGAAGCTGAGACATTGGTCATCAGATGCTGCAACATGGTTGGTTCCACACATTTGCTTATGAAGGTGACCATCCGTTCCATGTTGGAAAGGATGGGCTCCAAGCTTTGCGCAAAACCCTGTGCCAAGTTGGTGCTGGACTCCTCCATGCTCCTTGACATTTTGCGCAGGCTTTCGAATGCACCAAGCATTTTGTTGTATACACCCATCAGCCTTTTTCATTAGCCTGGCCCATTAAAGTAATCATCTGAGTTTTTTGAAGCAGAACTGGTGCACGACCTCACCCTCCAGCCAGCTGGCAACTGTGCTATCCTTGCTCCTGCCTCCTGCACATTTGTGCCCAGTGTTTCATCACGTGCAGATCCTGCCTCTATTCTCTGCATGGTGTCAGTCTCTGAGCTGGTGGCTGTGACTGTGAGATCGAGTGTCCCTTCATCTTCACTTTCTTCTTGCTGTTCCTCCATTGGCTGGGCAGGTTCCTGTTCTTGAGTATCTGAAATTAAATAGGGACAATGGTAAGGTTATGGTGAAGGGAGAGGAGAAATTAAGAAGTGCATGCTTTCATCATCTGCAGTTCTTCACTCAGAAGATATTGAGGGATGAGGGAAAAGTGGGATGAGAAAAGGAGGATCAAGTATGCTGATACCCTCATCAATTGCTTCAACCCCACAGGTGGCCACGGTCTCAGCGATGCCCCTACCCTTGATGGCCAGCACTGTCTCCTCCGTGGGGGTTAAAACATGTAGTGCGCTTCACCCATTCAGTTTTTTTTCTGCTGCCTCTTTTAAGCGTCACCTTCTCTTGCAAGAAAGAGGGAAATGTGTCAGTGAGTGCCATGCAATATGTTTGGCTGATGTGGCTGTCATGGTTGAATAGCTGCAAGTGTGTGCGAGCTGTGAAATGTGGGTGTGAGGCTTGCAACAGTGCTAAATGTGTGAGGGTGACTTCTTCCTGCACTCCATCCAGGTTCTTGGAGCTGTACTCCTGGCAGTGACTTCCGCCACTAAATCTTCCAACTGATACAAGACATCTTTTCTTTTTTCCATCTCTTCTACCAAGACCTCCAGTGTAGTGTCTGAAAACCTTGGTGCTTGCTCTCTACCATGGTCAACCATTGTTGAATCTTCGATAGCACACTTTTAAAATACTCTCAGCACCTCCAGCAGCCACACTGTACCTCCCCTTTAAGAGGTGCAGTCTGCGTTTAAATAGCGCTAGGCACTTGCTATATCAGGCCCCCTGCTAATGCGTGCAGCTGATGAACAGCGCGGGGAGCACTGGCTGCATGCAGCCATCATGGAAATGAGCAGGCAGCACTACAATCATTACAATCAACAGGCGCAGGTTAATCATGCATCATGATCCCTGCGCCTGTTTTGGGGAATTATCTAATTTAACCCCACTATTTCTGCTTCTTCAGGTTATGATGTTGAACTAAAATTGGCAACTGAGTTGAAAAGGCATTGTGATCTATGCTGACTATTCTCAATATCTGAAGTAAAAGGAAAAATTATAAGGGTGGTCACTACCATGGTAAAGAGCAGGTCTCCAGTCAACCTGGTTAACCCTTGCCACTGGATAAAGGCCTAGCTCTACCAAGCCCGTGTGGTGGCTGATGTGCAACAGTCACCACATGCTAAAAAATCCACGCACAGGCATCTTTCACCCCTTCAATTGGAGTTCAGGACTGAAACATCGGATCCTTCATTGAAACATCTGTGAACACATGTGGAAGCAAGTCATCCTCGTTCGAGGGACCGCCTATGATGATGATGATGAAGGTGCCTTGAAGGATCATGTTTCTGCAATGTCTGCTGTACCCGGCCATACAGACTTAAGTGCCAGGTTGGCTCAGGGATAGTGCTCCCAATTCTCAGTTGAAGGCCCATGGATTCAAGCCTCGCTGCAGGATGAGTAGGCATTTTCTGTTTTTATTCCAGATTCCAGCATTCGCAGTATTTTGCTTTTGTATCAGTGATCATAGCATGGTAGAATTTCAAATTCAGTTTGTGGGTGAGAAAGTTATGTCCCAAACTTAAATAAAGGCAATTGCAAAGGTATGAAGGCAGAATTGGGTACAGTCGACTGGGAAAATAAATTAAAGGGTAAAATGGTAGATAAGCAGTGGTAAACACTTAGGCCCCAAGTTTCGTCCCGTGGCGGGAACGGCGCACCTCCGAGCTGGGCGCCTGTTTTTCGCGCCGAAAACTGCGCCTAAAAAAAGTCCGATATTCTTGAGCTCCTTGGAGCTCGATGTCTGCTTGGCGCGGCGCGCTCTTTGCAGCAGAGGGCGGAGCCCAACACTCGCGCCGATTTTCTAAGTAGCAGGGGGCGGGTACAATTTAAATTAGCCTTCGTGGTGCCGGCAACCCTGCGCATGCGCGTTGGAGCGTGCGCACATGCGCAGTCTCACACAAACATTGGCACTCAGCCATTTTTAAAAGGACTGCAGAAAAAGTGAAGATTTGTTTCTTGGACCCCTGCAAAGGCTTGTAATTTAATTTTTTTTGATATTTCTGTGTGTGAGGGAGTGCTTTTAGCAGCACTGCTGAATAAATCACCTGCTGAAATCAGTGAGTTCAGCTTTTCACTGCTAAACTTGCAGAACCGGTGCTGCATTGGTGCATGCAAATTAAGGACTGTGTGTTTGGAGAAATAAGAGTGCCAATTCAACTTTGCAATGGATCAACGTCCACCAAGAACAAAGAATTTCTTGCATGAGGAAGTGGAGATATTAGTCAACGTAATTGAGCAGAGATGGCAGGAGCTAGATACCAGCAACAGAGGTCGCATAAAAGTGCCACCAAAAGAAATGAAGAAACGCTGGAACTAAGTTGCAGAAGATTACTGCGCAGTGGTGCATACCAGGAGATCTGGAAGTCAGTGTAAAAAGAAATGGCACGACCTTGGTCAAGTAGTTAGTGTAAGTAATATTTCCCATTTTTAATTTAATCGTAATTGTAACCTGGCTATCTGTATGTCCCACCTTGCAGACTGACACACTCTGTAAAAAGTTATATTTTACTCTTTGCAGAAGAAATTGGCCCACAACAAAAGGGAGGCAACTCAGACAGAAGGAGGCGTGCCCAATCAGCATCCACTGACACCCTTGGAACAGAGGGTAGCTGCTATGATGAGTGGTACATGGAGAAAAGCAATCGGTACAGCACAAGCTGGGCCCGCACGCGAGGAAGAGGGTAAGTCCTGAAAATGCATCGTGGCCCTTTAAATCAACCTGCTGCCTAACCTGCTATGTGTGAGAGTACTCATGCCACCCATCCGGCCCCCTCCCTTGCTGTTAAACATTTGATTGTTCTGATGTATTTTGCAGAACATGATGATGATGATGACGATGCTGCTGCTGCCAACCCTGAGGATCCTGAGGGTACAGAACAAGGACCAGTACAACCAGCTGCGGACGATCCAGACTGGATGATGGCAGTGATGAGTGAAACGTCTGCAGGGGAGAGCTTCCAATTTAATGTTTATGAGTCCCCATCAAGGGGCATCAGAGTTTCAACCCCTAGCATAGGTCTTGGTTCCACCTTCCATGGTTTCGCTTCCGATGTTGCGGGTCCCAGTGGTGCTGCTGGTATAATGCAGCATTCTACAGTCAGTGCACTACCGTCCCAGCCTGCGCCTCCTTTCTACCTACTATGGTTTTGATTCCGACAGTTCGGGTCCCAGTGTTGCTGCTGATATCATGGAGCAGTTTACACCCATTCTTCCAACATCCCAGCCCACGGCTCGCATTCGAGTGCTGTCGTCTGGAACACCGAGCGTCCTACCGTTCCAGCCCGAACATCTCTCTCTAGTACTGCCGTCTACAACACAGAGCATCCCACCATTCCAGCCCGAGCCTCTCCCTCCAGTTCAGCCATCTGGAACACCGAGCGTCCCACCGTCCGTGCCCGTGCCTCCCAGTGTAGCGGTGCCACAAGGCAGACCCAGGCAGAGGAGAAGGAGATTGGAGACACATTCTCCTGAGGTGCAGCGTGCAACAGATGCGACTCAGGTTGTGGCATTGGGTATGGAGACCAATGAGCTTACCCGATCACTCATCGGTGGCGTCAGTGCAGTAGATGAAGAGTTGACGGTCCTGACGGGAGAAATAGCAGTAATGACACGGGAACTTAGGGAGGGAATGTCCGAGGGAGTGCAATCGACGGCTCAGGCCTTCAGGGAGGGCATGCAAATTACGGCACAGGCCGTCAGGGAGGGCATGCAAGTGTCGGCACAGGCCGTCAGGGAGGGCCTGGTTGAGGTAGCTGCTGCAATAAGGGCACAGCCCAGCCAATCAAATGACACCCCCCTGAGGAAGTGAACATTCACTGAGATATGGATGAGACATGGTTGCAGCCTTTCTTTGCTGCTTTTGTTCTTGTTCTTGATGTAGCTGTAGTTGCGTTTTTCAAATTGAAATTGTTTTGTAAGTTTTGTAACTTTACAACTTATAAGGGATCTTATGGTTTTTAAGTGATCTTATAGTGTAAATGCTCTCACATTTTTTTATATCTTATTTATTTTTGCACCTAAAAAGTGATCCTGAAGTTTAAGTGTTCTTCAGAGTGTAAGATTTTTCACAATGAAACTGTTTTGTAAGTTTTGTAACTTTACAACATATAAGTGATCTCAGGGTTTTCAAGTGATCTTATAGTGTAAATGCTCTCACATTCTGTAAATTATTTAATTTTGCATCTAAAAAGTGATCTTGAAGTGTAAGTGATCTTAGAGTGTAAAATTTTTCACATAGAAAGTGTTTTGTAACTTTTGTAACTTTACAAGTTTATCAGTGATCTTAAAGTTTTTAAATGATCTTCAAGAGTCATATTAAAAAGTATAGTTTGATACAACAAATATTTTATTAGAGTGACGTTAACTTTTCAATAAAATATTTTTTCATTAAAATTGTTTCATGTTCCATTAACACAACACAACGTTGGAACAACTGCAAAGAATAAACATGTCCATATGCAAAAGTGGTCGCAGAGCCCTCAGGCATCAGTAGTTGAAGCGTTCACGGATGAGCTGCTGGCGCAAGTCTTGAGCAATCGTTAAAGGGGCACGATGGACGGCCCTCCTCCGACCTCGTGCTTCGGCATCAGGCACTTGCATGCTTTCCTGATTGTCGTTATCATCCACATCCTGGTCTTCCGTAATACTATCATCATGCACTGGACCCTCACGTCGGTCTTCGGGTTCCACTACCAGTTCCTGCTGCCTCATGATGGCTAAGTTATGAAGCATGCAGCACACAACAGTGAAGTGACCGACAATCTGAGGAGAGTATAGCAACTGTCCTCCGGAATGGTCCAGGCATCGGAATCGCTGTTTCAATATGCCAATGGTCCTCTCAATGATGCTGCGTGTCGCAATGTGCGCCATTTTGTATTGACGGTCAGCTTCTGTCCGTGTCACGCGTATGGGCGTCATGAGCCAGGTGGTCAGGCCGTACCCTTTGTCTCCCAGTAGCCAGCTCTGCCCTTCTGGCTGCTGTTCAAACATGTCAGATAGAACGCTGTCGCGTAGGATGAATGCATCGTGGGTGCTGCCAGGGTATCTCGCATCGACTGGCATGATGCGCTGCTTGTCGTCACACACGAGCTGCACATTGATAGAGTGGAAACCTTTCCTATTTCGGTCCTGCTCAGATTCCTCCACAGGTGCTTGCAAGGCTATGTGGGTACAATCAATGCAGCCCTGTACTTTTGGGAAGCCGGCAATCCTGAATTAACCCACAGCCCTCTCATGGATCGCTTGTGCGGTCATTGGGAAATTGATTAAGTCATTCCTTCGCGCATACAGTGCAGCCGTGACCTGGTAAACGCAGGCATGTATTGCACATTGAGTGATGGCACACACATCTCCAGTTGTAGCCTGAAACGATCCCGAGGAATAGAAAGAAAGTGCAGCTGTTACCTTCACTTCACACATAAGGCAGTTGTCCTTCTGCTTCTGGGCTGCAAATCTGCTCTCACCATATCACAGATCTCAGTGACAACTTCTCTGCGAAAACGCAGCCTTTTCACACAATCAGCCTCGCTCATGTCCAGGTACGAGCGCCTGGCTCGATATTGTCGACGTGGGTAAGGTCTCCTGCCCATCAACCTACGGGCTACGACGTTCCTGGTGTGGTGAGCTCAAATCAATTCTCTCCTATGCAGTGAATTGATGGCAAACCATTGCATAATACGTGGTGTTGACAATGCAGCACCCATTCTGCAAATTTAAATATAAAACTGTCGATGTGGCTGCCTCTCCCTGTCCAACTGGCCTCAGTCCCCCTCACAGCTCGAAGGCTGCTGCTGTATTTTCGGCTGCCGTCGAGCCACTGACGCCGCCCCTAAAGTGTGGCCGAATGGCCTCAAGCACCATAAAGAACTGCGTGTGTCAGGTGTTGATTCTTCGGCTGCCGGCCAGCCACTGACGCCGCTGATATCTCATGGCCGAATGGCCTAGGGTCCGCCCGGTGCTGCTTCTTCGCGGCCAGCCACGAAGAGAATGAAGACCTGCCTCAAGCACCGCAGCTCAGCTCAAAGCTTGCTGCCGCTGCCGTCGAGACACTGACGCCTCACCCCTGCCTGTCTCCAACATGAAAGGCCTGCCTGAAGCACTTTCACACAGGTAGGAACATGGTTTATTTAATCTTTTCTTTGCTTATAAATTTTTATTCAGGTTGGATTTATTTGTATAATATTTGTATAAGTATAACTAAGGATTGATTGTAGAATTTAATGACTTCCCTTCCCCCCCCCTCCCCCCCCCACCTCGTTCCCTACCCTTAATTTTTAACCTACGCCTGATTTTCTAAAGTGTAGACAAGGTTTTTTCGAGCGCACAAAAATTTTCACTTATTCCATTCTAAGTTAGTTTGGAGTAAGTTTTCACTGACGAAACTTTGAAAACAGGCGTAAGTGGCCGGACACGCCCCCTTTTGAAAAAAAAATTCTGTTCCAAAGTGAAACTGTTCTAACTGACTAGAACTGGAGCAAACTAAATGTCGAGAATTCCGATTTCTAAGATACTCCGTTCTACACCAGTTGCTCCTAAAAATCACGAGCAAATCATGTCGAAACTTGGGGCCAAAAGGAGCAATTTCATAACTCTCAGCAAAGATATATTCCGGTGAGAAAGAAAGATTCCCTAAGAGAAGGATGTACCATCCATGTCTAACTAAGGAAGTAAAGGATGGTATCCAATTGAAAACAAAGGCATACAATGTTGCGAAGATTAATGGAAGGCCGGGGATTGGGAATTTTAAAAAAACCAGCAAAGGACAACTAAAACAATAGATAGATTATGAAAGTAAACTAGCAAGAAATATAAAAACATAGTAAGAGCTTCTACAGGTATATAAAAAGGAAGAGCGTAGCTAAAGTAAAAATTGGTCCCAGGGAAATGGCAAAGACTTTGAACAAATATTTTGTATCGGTCTTCACCGTAGAAGACAAAAGTACTGCGTGCAGTTTTGGTCTCCTTATTGAAGGAGGGATATACTTACATTGGAGGCTGTTCAGCGAAGGTTCACCAGGTTGATTCCTGAGATGAAGGGGTTTGTCTTATGAAGAAAGGTTGAGCAGGTTGTGCCTATACTTATTGGAGTTTAGAAGAATGAAGTGATCTTATTGAAACGTATAAGGTTCTGAGGGGGCTTGACAGGGCAGATACAGAGAGGATGTTTTCCCTCATGGGGGAATCTAGAACTAGGGGGCATAGTTTCAGAATAAGGAGTCGCCCATTTAAAACAGAGATAAGGAGGAATTTCTTCTCAGAGGGTTGTGAATCTTTGGAATTCTCTACCCCAGAGAGCTGTGGAAGCTGGGTCATTGAATATATTTAAGATGGAGATAGACAGATTTTTGAATGATAAGGGAGTCAAGGGTTATGTGGAGCAGGCAGGAAAGTGGAGTTGAGGCTAAGATCAGATCAGCCATGATCTTATTGAATGGTGGAGCAGGCTCGAGGGGCCGTATGTCCTCCTCCTGCTACTATTTTGTATGTTCTTATGTTCTTGCAGTGCTTGGGGCTGCTCTTCGTGGATCGCAGGTCCCGTCACCCACCAATCCCAGACCTACCTTCAAAGCATGACAGCAATGGTCCTTCCCTTTAAGGGAGGGAAGGAGCCTGTGATTCCAGCAGTGCTGCACGGGACATTGTGCAGCGCTCTGCAGCTACCGCCCCTCTTGCTCTGTTTAGCACTCCCAAGAGAAGTGGTGTGGCTTGTTTCCGGTATAGCGCTCCACCTGGAAGTTCGTGTCCGTTGGAATTGGGTAGCGTCTGGTGATACTTTTACGCTCCCATGTAACTTATCGCCCCAAACGGGGCATTGTGTAATTTCTAGCCCTAAAAGTCTCCAAATCATGCTGCTGAGAAATCCACACGGATCCATCCAGGTCATGTTTCTGTTTGCCTGACATAGAGTGCACACTCTGTCCCTGTTTTATCTAAATCCAGAGAGCAGGGGGCACTCCTGAAACCATTCAATTTACCAGCATGGAACTCTAGTAAGGCTCCTGCTACTTGTCCAGCCAGGACTATCCTGCAATCTAGTGTAAGGTTAACACATCTATTACTCCCGGTCAAATTAAAGAGCTGGTCTGGTTGATCAACAATAATCTTGAGTACTGCGGACCTGCTTTGCTCAGAGTCTGCCACAGAGGGTTGACTTTGTTCTGATTTTCCATTGTTGTGCAAGTCATCATGAGCCACCTTGATCTCCAAGAAACACCCTCTCCTTGAATGGTGTAGCATTTTAGCAAATGTTTTACAATATGTACATTGATCTTTAAAAAGAATACTCATCACATACTCAACAGAATTTCTCAGATGACATTCGTTTCCACTTCAGTAACTTTATGATTAAAGGGCAGTACAAATTCCGCAAAAACAATCACGCACTTTTTTTTTCTAATAATGACTCATGATCAGAACGTTGTAGAACTCCAATAAAGCATTGGAGGATGCAAGGGACATGTTTTTCCTGTTACGCAGTGATATTCAAAGTGCCAGTTTTTGAGTAATCTTTGAATATTGATCAATATTACAATTGAATTTACAGCCAGTTGAAGTGCACATATACTGGAAAGTAGAAAGTGGTTTTATTTTAGAAATTGGTTAGTCATTAAAACTAGAGTGACTGATTCACACAAAAAAAAGCTGAATTTGGAGAGCTTGATCCTGAATTTCTTCGTGCTTGGATCAAACTACTGGCTTAACAGGGTTGGGCAGGGGTCGGACCCAGTAACATTGGGTCTTTACCCCAAATTGTATAGCCATGGTGATTTTCTCTGGGGACAGGTGGTAATTGAGTGTATCTCCTGTGAGAATTCCCACTGGTTCTGCTCCTGTGCTCCCACTACTGTACTCTGGCAAAATGCAGGCATCCTATACATTCGAACATTGGAAGTTAGGCCCGCAAGAGTATTCCAGGCCAGATTCTGGCCACAGAGAAATCAGTCCTCTGGCAAAGGGGCGAATTTCATATACATACTTTATTTTCCAACTGAATTTATCTACTGTGCCCACATGCGGTTGTCTAGCACTGGGTTTGGCTAACCACTTGCTCTGATGAGTGCCCACCATGTGCCAATACTAACATGGTCATCCATCGCTATTTATGTGTTTCCCAATATTGTAATTTAAAATAAGTTAACAGTTCCATTGATAAATATTTATGTGAATAAGCCCGACAGAATAAATGAACGGGGTTGCTGAAATATGTAAAATGACAGTAGGGGGTAAGAAAACTTGAAGTGGTTTGCCAGAGTTAAGTTTCTGGAAGGTGATGTCTAATTTTATGTCTGTTATACTTCATCCACTTTGTTGCTTTGCCACTGACACCAGCTCTGGCAGTGGAAGGCGGGACTTCTGTTCTAGTTCCCAATGGGAATTCCCTTCCATGGGTCACCAGGATATGGATTTCACATTTCCAGGTCGCTCCCAATTTTACATCCTTACTACTGCTGTCGCAGTTGTTTTACACTAGCATTGTATCCTAGCCTCTGAGAAAATTTGGGGCCATGATGTTGGCTTCTGATCAGCAGTGCTGTATTTGATAGCAGACAAAGCCACATTCTGGTGCATTAAATGCTGAAGTGCTCAAGTCATCTGCTCCAGGGCAAAAAAGAGGTTTTGCTTTCGTTGATGTATATGGTTCTTCACCAATCACTGGAGAAGATAGTGGGACTGGTCCCTATACAAAAATTTGCAAAACAATTGCTTGTAATTTTCACAAGGAATTTTCCGATCTCCCGCCACAACTCTGGGGTTACCGACGAACATCGACTGAAGTTACGGAAAGAGATCAAAAGAACCTTCTCGGAAATTCTAACCAAATGCTTTTAAAATAACTATACTCATTGAAGAAATTGGGTGGTCTCTGCATCACTGGCACCATCATCACAGAACCATTTCCTGAAGCAGTCCTGCAATGAATATACTGCAGTAAAATAATCTGCACCCAGTGTTATAGTTGTAAACACAGCACTATTCTGGGATAGTTTTCTGTGCACAGGGTGGTTTATCTGGCTTCTGTAGTAAGTTAATTCAGTTTTAGGAAAGATCTATAACAACACATTGATGACAAGCATGTCATTATATTATTGCTGAATACATTACTGTCATACAGTCTGGAAAATGGACAAATCTTGCAGTTATCCTTGCAGCTATAGATTTATAAAATGGATGTAAAATTGCAACTAAACGTGCATTTTAGTTACATCTATTTGTGAAGTACCAGGGATGTTCATTATTATATAAATGTAAGTTGTCATTATGCTGCATCTGGAGTCACTCGGCACTAGTGACCACTCTTTTGGGACTGGTTTTTGCCTATGTTCAAAGCAGTACTGGTAGCCAATAACTGGGGTTAAGAAAGATATAAAAGGTTTCACTGCAGTATTTTCAATACAGTGAAGACATATTTAACATCCTTATAAAGATGAAGTATACATAAGCAGCTTTAATAACACCTACTCTGTAATTTGGTTTTATTGTACTACGATGAATGAAAGCCTAAAATATTCATCTGTATTTATTTGTTTTCTCTTAAAGCTTCTTGCTGTCTTTGGTGTGTTTCTGGAGCGATCCACCATTGTGGAGATTTTCAGTCCAAAGTACTTTACTCTGCTAGACATGTTTGATCAAGAACTGGACAGATGTAAATGTTTATATGATAAGCATATGAAACAGGTATGTTTAATAAAAAAGCTATTGTTTCAGTTACAGTTGTCTTTAATAAATCTTTAGCCTCCCAATAAGGCCTGTTACTGCCGGAAAACGGAGACCACATGGCGGTGTCGAATGGCCACCTATTTGTAGTTGAATAGCTGCCATTCGCGAAATTCTCCCTGGTGGTTTATCCGGCGGTCCCCACTTCCACCCCGCTGCTGCCAAACCCTCTTAAGTGCGTCATCAAAGCGCGCATTGCCGATGTTCCACCCAGCAAGCAAAATTCACCGTAGAAAATATTCTGGCCGCTGCTCGGTGCCCCCTACAGTTTTTTTTGTCGGTGTACTGTGTATGCTGTGTGTGTAAAATGGCGGTGTGGCCTCCATTAAAAGGGAGGGAGGACTGCCACAGCCACCATCTTAATTTTTTTTTATCGGCCGACTGCAGTGTCGGCCCGATAATTATGCCCCCGCGTTTGGCCGGGCCGCTGATAGGCAGCCTGGCACCCCCTCTTGGGTGCCAGGCTGCTGGCCTGGCTGAAGCCCTCCTTTGTGGTCTTAAAAAGCTCGCAGTGGCTCTCCCCTTTAACTGAAGGGGAGAGACGTGTTGATGCGCCAGCAAGATGACGTCACCAGCCCGCCGCTAATGACTAACAGCAGCGGAGAGTCTGTTCTGCCTCCACTTCCTCCCCCATTATGACTGACTTCAGCCCCGCTCAGAAAAGAACGATAAAGAGCTGAATTTCGCCAGATGGGCCACCGCAGCCATTGCGGCGGCTAAAGCACAAGAAAAACGGTAGGTGCGACCCGTTTCCGGCGAAGTTGAATTTCGGCCCCCTAAAGTCTTTAAAAGGGCTTCCTTTTATGACCTCTGACCTCTGCTATTGTGGTGGTTTGCTGAGAGAACACTCCAGCGAAATTCTTGACTCTTCCAAAGCTTTGCTGACAAATTTGCTCTATGAAGCTTAATGGATGCACATGTGAAACTAAATATGGCTGAACTCCTGAGTGGGAAGCCCGTCAAGTGGCTTGGCTGAGGTCTGAAATCTCCTCATACTCCTCATTAAGTCATCCCTGTGCAGGATAAATGAAACTCAGAATAAAATGCTTTCAAGTCAGCTCCTGAATGGTGTAGTTGGAAGTTTTATTTATTCTCGGAATGTGGATGTCGCTGGCAAGGCCGGCATTTATTGCCCATCCCTGGTTGCCCTTCTGAAGGTGATGGTGGCCTGCCTTCTTCAACTGCTGCAGTTTGTGTGGTGAAGGTGCTACCACAATGGTTTTGGGTAGGGAGCAATGTCCCCTATGAGCTGCACGGCCATGCGGCCACGCAGCTCTCTGCCAGTCTCGCGCAGTATAGTACTGGCTTTTTCAATGTAGAGTTTCGTGCATGGGCGAAACTGAATGGACCATGCAGCCGGGAACATTGGTGGTGGAGTTCCAGGATTTTGGCCCAGCCTCAAAGAACAGTGATGTATGTCCAAGCCAAGATTCCCAGGTATTCTGCCAGAATCAAGACACTTCAAAATAAGAAAAGCATTTATGAAATCACGGAGCAGGTGTTTTAAACATTTTTTCAGTTTGGACTTTTCCAAACTATTGGCACCACATTTTTTCCAAACAAACCTCTCCTTTCCCTCAAATATTGAGGGAACCACAAGAGCTTCTTGGTTCTGGAACTCACCACAGCCCTGGTTTTAAGTTTAGTTCAGACATCTGCACAGCATGTTTTAATGAAAATGCAAAGAATATCTTTTAAGATTGCATGTCAATTTTAAGCTTGAGCAGTATGACTGTTAAAAAGAAATGGGAGTTTCTAATGCTTTCAGACTGAAATTGGTTTTTCAGAAAGTAGATGCAGAGAGTGATCACTGCCAAGACCAGGACAGGTTAGAAGATATTCTGCAGCATAGGCATGAATTATTCCAGAATACACTTCAGATCTCAAAGTTAAAAATGGAGATTATAGCCTAGACATACTGGAGTCAAGTTTCGGCCTGAGTTGCTCCTATTTTTTTGGAGCAACTAGTTTAGAATGGAGTATCTTAGAAATTGCAATTCTCGGCATTTAGTTTGCTCCAGTTCTGGTGAGTTAGAACAGTTTCATTTTAGAACAGATTTTTTTTTCAAAATAGGGCCACTTACACCTGCACGTTTAGGCAGCGAAAACTTACTCCAAACTAACTTAGAATGGAGTAAGTATAGATTTTTGTACGCTCAGAAAAACCTTGCCTACAATTAGAAATCAGGCGTAAAGAACAAGAGATGGGGAGTGCGGGGGGGGGAAGGGAAGTTTACAAACATGAAACACATCACTTTTACAAATAAAGATCCAGCATCAATAATAAATGATAAATAAATCAATAAATCAACCAATAAATCAATCAAAAAAAATAAAAAATAAAAAAATAATAAAATCAATGAATAAAAAATTAAGTTTCTACTCACCGACTGCAGCACCGGGAGCTCTCCAACAACATGCTGGGATGGGAGCCCCCCTAATGTCTCTTTCTCTGTCTCTGTCAGTGTCTCTCTCTCTGTCAGTGTCTCTCTCTCTGTCAGTGTCTCTCTCTCTATTGATCTGTCAGTGTCTCTCTGTGTTTCTGACAGCGAGGGGAGGGAGGAGGGGAAGGGGAGGGAGGGAGGGAGGGAGGGGAGTTGAAGGAGGGGGGGAGAGGGAGGGAGGAGAGGAGGGGAGGGAAGGGAGGAGGGGAGGAGAGGAGTGAGGGGGGGGAGGAGAGAAGGGAGGAAGGGAGGCTGAACGGGCCAGGCCGATGAGAGGAAGCCGGGCCGAAGACTTAGGGCGGGGCCCGCCCCCAGCAAGTGCCGGGCGGGCGGGCCCCGCCGAGGACGTGGAGGGAGGGGGAACGGCTGAACGGGAGTGGGGGGGAGCGGACTGGACCTGTAGAGGGGGGGAAGCGAGCCAGAGCGGACCTGAATGGGGCGGGGGTGGGAGAGAGTCGAAGCGGACCTGAACGGGAGGTGGGGGTGTGGTGGGGGAGAGCCGGAGCAGGAGCTGAAGCTCAAGACGAGGGAGGTCCAGTCCGATCTTCGCTGCCCCAGTGAGCCCATTCGGCCAGGGCTAGGGGTGGTGTGCTTCGGGCCCCTCCCACACAGCCTCGGCGGCCTGGAGCTACTGTGCATGCACGCGCACTCTAGCGGGCATGTGCAGAGGTTCCAGCACTGTTTTCAGCACTGGGACCTGGCTCCGCCCCCCACAGCTTGTGCTGTGCTGCACCGAGTCCAAAGCAGGCCTGATCATGGTGGAGAATACCGAGGTAAATATTAGGCGCGCTTTTCGTTCTAGAAAGTCGGCGGACCTCTCGGAGGTGCACTGTTCTATGGGTCAGTCTAAACTTGGGCCCTATATCCGAGTGCACTGCACGCTGCAAGTGCCAAATGCGGCTAGAGGTAGGATCACAGAAAACTGGTCAGCCAGTTTCATTTGCTTATCAAGGTGTGGGTGCCAGTCACAACCCCAGGATTGGTTGCATGGGGCAGCATAATTGGCCGAGGTCCTTGGGGGAGTCCAGGAAGGGGAGCAGTCAGGAGTGTGGAAAGCTGTGGCTGGCAGTGGATCCACAATAAGGTAACTAAAAAAATTGAAACTTGCATTTCTGGTGGCAGCCACCAGCAGTCACTTTAAACTGATTTGACTGCTAAGTGCTCAGAAATAATCAAATGTTACAAAAGGAGCCTGAAGGAGCCATTGTGCCTCTTAGCTGAATATATAAAGTGCCTAACGCCTGTTTCAGCTGCATGCCACGGACGTCTGTACCAATATGGCGGGCCTGCTATAATGAACTGCTGGGCGTCTGTTTTATGTCTGTAATTTGGCACTTCACTCTGCCTTATGGCCTGCCTGTGGGTGACACAATGCAATTTAACGACCATTCGTGCAACAAATTTGTTAACTCGTAAAATATTTAAAATTAAATGAAGAATATACACTATTTTGGTAGGGCTTGAAAGTAAGGATTTGTGTTTGTTTACCTTTGTTTAATTTTTTGTATAATATAATTGTATGTCTATATATTTGACATACAGAAAGAAAAAGGTGCTGCAGTATTAAACAAGAACATGCCTGAAACTTCAGGAAACTTAAAATGGGCCAAAGAACTTAAGGAAAGGATTCAGACACCTTGTTCAAATTTCAAGCTTATTTACCACATGTAAGTGTGATGAATTTTATGCATTAAACCATTAAACAATTGTAAGTTTTGTATTGAAGGTACTTAATTTTATCGCGATAATTCAATGTTAGGCACAGCTGTTTGTCCTCATCAAACAAAAGAAATACTAAATAAAAGTACTTGAGTTACATACTGTATGTGAGTACTATTCCTTTGGGAAACAGCCTCCACGAATCAGCTTTCAGGACCAACATCAGCAAAACTTCACATTCAGAAGGTAACACTCACACTTGGGGAAAAGCACCACTTGTAGTTGATGTATTGGCACCCAATAAGGAAAAAAACCAGGCCACATGGCTGTGATTTCTCAAATGCATTTCCTACAAGTGCTGCTCCTCACTGGTAGTGATGAATCATGGGATCACTTGGCAAGATTTATCTGCTCTAACTTATTGTTTCCCAGGGCTTCAAACTGGAATTCCTCATTCTTTAATCCTTAGTCTTTACTTACTCCTTCAGTCTTGAGGTTTTTAAAAGCTAAGCTTGGTCCCACTTAATCAATGTTTCCAGGTTTATTATTTTATTCTTTTCAACCTTAACTTTGAATCTTTACCTTGCTTTCTCAGTTTAAAAAAAACAATGACTTTCACCTCATCTCAATATTTTGCAATTTTCATCAAATGCATGCCTATATTGACTTCAGATCTGTGCCTCGAGAGCTTACATGTTTATTTCAGATTGAATAAATACCTTGTACAGGTATACACTTCGCACTGTCTGTAGCCAAGCTTGGGTTTTAAGAACCTAAAGATTGTTGGAGTTAAAAAAAAAGCAGAAGGAGGTAAAGAATTACATAGAAAATAGGTGCAGAGAAGGCCATTCAGCCCTTCGAGCCTGCACCACCATTCAATAAGATCATGGCTGATCAATCACCTCAGTACCTCTTTCCTGCTTTCTCTCCATACCCCTTGATCCCTTTTAGCCGTAAGGGCCATAGCTAATTCCCTCTTGAATATATCCAATGAACTGGCATCAACAACTCTCTGCGGTAGAGAATTTCACAGGTTAACAACTCTCTTGAGTGAAGAAGTTTCTCCTCATCTCAGTCCTAAATGGCTTACCCCTTATCCTTAGACTGTGAGCCCTGGTTCTGGACTTCCCCAACATCGGAAACATTCTTCCTGCATCTAACCTGTCCAGTCCTGTCAGAATTTTATATGTTTCTATGAGATCCCCTTTCATCCTTCTAAACTTTAGTGAATACAGGCCCAGTCGATCCAGTTTCTCCTCATATGTCAGTCCTGCCATCCCGGGAATCAGTCTGGTGAACCTTCGCTACACCCACTCAATAGCAAGAACGTCCTTCCTCAGATTAGGAGACCAAAACTGAACACAACATTCCAGTTGAGGCCTCACCAAGGCCCTGTCCAACTGCAGTAAGACCTCCCTGCTCTGATACTCAAATCCCCTAGCTATGAAGGCCAACATACCATTTGTCTTCTTCACCGCCTGCTGTACCTGCATGCCAACTTTCAATGACTGATGTACCATGACACCCAGGTCTCATTGCACCTCCCCTTTTCCTAATCTGCCGCCATTCAGATAATATTCTGCCTTCGTGTTTTTGCCACCAAAGTGGATAACTTCACATTTATCCACATTATACTGCATCTGCCATGCATTTGCCCACTCGCCTAACCTGTCCAAGTCACCCTGCAACCTCTTAGCATCCTCCTCACAGCTCACACTGCCCTCCAGTTTAGTGTCATCTGCAAACTTGGAGATATTACACTCAATTCCCTCATCCAAATCATTGATATATATTGTAACTTCTATGATAATTGGGTACCATCCTTCACAAGGTGAAGCAAATTAGGAATAAGTGATTGGGTAATGTTAACCTTGAGTTTAGAAGCCTGAATATTTTAGGAGGAAGGATAAACTGAAAGGGAAAAGCAATTCTACAATTTTGAGGTTCTGGAAAAGAATGAATAAGAGGAGATTGTTCAATGAATCTTGGTTGCATCACAATGAAAATGTAGATAGGAACAAGAATCTTAAGAAAGGGATATTTTCACTTTACCAGAAGCAATGAACATAGTAATAATTTTAAGAGGGAAACAAGAAAGATTGTGGTGAAGAGATTGGAGATTTAACATGAGAAGAACTGCCTATACGGGGCTCAATTTTTCCGCAAAGCTTTTTTTTGGCGTACTTGAAGAGTTACGTGGTGTCCCTGCACCTTGCTACTGAATCACACGAGGCATGTACTGCAGGCACGGTCACTGCGTGACCTTTCTTTATTCCCAGGACCAAGAAGTGATGACTCTGCGTGGGACCTCCCTTTATATACCTGCATGGTGAGGAGTGTCTCCCACAAGTTCACCCCCTGTGGTTAAGGTGTGCCTTTCCAGGACATATATACAGGGTACAGTGTGGTTGCATGAAGGTTACAGTTACATGAAGGTTACAGTTGTATGAAGGTTGCATACATGACAAGTTACGCCCGTTTTATGGGGGCACAAGTACACAAAAAAAAATGTTCTAAGTTTCCCCATTGGATTTCTTTATTTTGGCGTGGCCCAACCTGTCCTTTAGTTTTGGGGGTAGAGCTTTGATCTGCGCCAAAAAGATCGGGCTACCATGGTAACCAGGGACACAATGCGAGCTGAGCCTGCAAAGTAAAACATACAGCCAGCTCCCAACACATTAAAACATATTGCATCAATTTCAAAACATGTTAAAATATATTGCAGCAACTTACCTCCAATTATTAAAGCCGGTCCCGCTACCCCTAGCCCTGGCCGAAGGGTTTGCCGGTCCACTCCCTCGCTCAACATCCCAGGCCGAATGGCCTCCTCCCGGCTCTCTCTCACTCTCACACTCTACTCTCTATTCTCTACCCTCCACTCTCTCTCTTCTCTCTCCTTTCCTGCTGTCCGGGCATGTGCTGCACTTATCTGTGCCGATTTCCTTACCTGCGCCAATTTCTTTAACTCTCCAGAAATTTTTTCTGCAGAGGCCACATACGCTGGTCTAAGCAAAACTGGAGTAACTCTCAGCTGGCCAAATTTGCCTAAATGGCCAGAATTGGCACGGGTGGCAGGTTACGCCCCCTTTGGCTGAAAAGAAAAACGAACCTAAACAAATCATTACTAACTGAGTTACGCTGGTGCAAATTGATTGGGGAAACTGTTTTTTTTAACTTAGGCCAAAAAAAGGAGCTGGCTCCAAAAAAACGGCGTAAATCACTGGGGAAAATTGAGCCCAAGATGATGAGTTTTTTTCTTAGATTAGCAGCAAATAAATAAGTACACAAATAAACTTGCTCCTGGTTCAGAATTCTACCAAATAAATGTTTTTTCATAGTTTTAGTTTTTTATAAATCACTTTCAGCTCGCCTGTACCAAGCACTATTACCTGGTTACGATCCAACCTGCTGCTGGGTCTCTCCACTGCTCTGCAACCAGCTATTTTGTACATGGGAGCAGTCCAGGGTGATTTGTTTTCTGATTTTTTTTTCCCCCCATTGCCATATTGTAGAGAGCAACTGACTTCTGTCATATGATAAACTATAAAGATACAATCAAGATTCAATAATAATTTTTTGAACTTTATAATGAACGTAAGAACATAAGAAACAGGAGCAGGAGTAGGCCATTTGGCACCTCGAGCCTGCTCCACTATTCATAAAGATCATGGCTGATCTTCTACCTCAATTCCACTTTCTGCACTATCCCCATATGCCTTGATTCCCTTTTAATATCCAGAAATCTGTCGATCTCTGTCTTGAATATATTCAACAACTGAGCCTCCACAGCCTTCAGGGGTAGAGAATTCCAAAGGTTCACCACCCTCTCAAAATAATGAGATTAATCCTAATCTTTTGTTCCTTTATTATATATCATCTACAGTTTATAAATTAAATGAACTGGAATGAGTTTTGTATAATTTCTTTTTTAGAAATCTTGAAGGCCCAGAAGCTGGGACAGTGTACCAAAAATATATGGAGATGCTGACTTTACTTGATGAATATGAAGAACAGATTTACTTGTCATGGACAAGTGGAGTCCATAAGATCTGCCAGTTCAATTTGCACCAGTCACTTATCAAGCGCAATCTCGAAACTGGTTTTCTCAGTGTGAACTTTGACCATCAGGTACAACTGTGATTAATATTAAGATTAAAATTCTATTAAAAGACTAGGGCAAGAAATTGAGTAGATTAGCACCACTTGTTAGCGCTGGCGAAGGCCGCTACTGGGGCGCTGAAGACTTATCACTAAGGAGGATACAAACAACCTTCCGGATATAAAAGGGGTCAGAGGGTCTAGTAAGGAGGGGGAACTGAGGGAAATCTTTATTAGTCGGGAAATTGTGTTGGGGAAATTGATGGGATTGAAGGCCGATAAATCCCCAGGGCCTGATGGACTGCATCCTAGAGTACTTAAGGAGGTGGCCTTGGAAATAGCGGATGCATTGACAGTCATTTTCCAACATTCCATTGACTCTGGATCAGTTCCTATGGAGTGGAGGGTAGCCAATGTAACCCCACTTTTTAAAAAAGGAGGGAGAGAGAAAACAGGGAATTATAGACCGGTCAGCCTGACCTCAGTAGTGGGTAAAATGATGGAATCAATTATTAAGGATGTCATAGCAGTGCATCTGGAAAATGGTGACATAATAGGTCCAAGTCAGCATGGATTTGTGAAAGGGAAATCATGCTTGACAAATCTTCTGGAATTTTTTGAGGATGTTTCCAGTAAAGTGGACAAAGGAGAACCAGTTGATGTGGTATATTTGGACTTTCAGAAGGCTTTCGACAAGGTCCTACACAAGAGATTAATGTGCAAAGTTAAAGCACATGGGATTGGGGGTAGTGTGCTGACGTGGATTGAGAACTGGTTGTCAGACAGGAAGCAAAGAGTAGGAGTAAACGGGTACTTTTCAGAATGGCAGGCAGTGACTAGTGGAGTGCCGCAAGGTTCTGTGCTGGGGCCCCAGCTGTTTACATTGTACATTAATGATTTAGACGAGGGGATTAAATGCAGTATCTCCAAATTTGCGGATGATACTAAGTTGGGTGGCAGTGTGAGCTGCGAGGAGGATGCTATTAGGCTGCAGAGTGACTTGGATAGGTTAGGTGAGTGGGCAAATGCATGGCAGATGAAGTATAATGTGGATAAATGTGAGGTTATCCACTTTGGTGGTAAAAACAGAGAGACAGACTATTATCTGAATGGTGACAGATTAGGAAAAGGGAAGGTGCAACGAGACCTGGGTGTCATGGTACATCAGTCATTGAAGGTTAGCATGCAGGTACAGCAGGCGGTTAAGAAAGCAAATGGCATGTTGGCCTTCATAGCGAGGGGATTTGAATACAGGGGCAGGGAGGTGTTGCTACAGTTGTACAGGGCCTTGGTGAGGCCACACCTGGAGTATTGTGTACAGTTTTGGTCTCCTAACTTGAGGAAGGACATTCTTGCTATTGAGGGAGTGCAGCGAAGATTCACCAGACTGATTCCCGGGATGGCGGGACTGACCTATCAAGAAAGATTGGATCAACTGGGCTTGTATTCACTGGAGTTCAGAAGAATGAGAGGGGACCTCATAGAAACGTTTAAAATTCTGACAGGTTTAGACAGGTTAGATGCAGAAAGAATGTTCCCAATGTTGGGGAAGTCCAGAACCAGGGGTCACAGTCTGAGGATAAGGGGTAAGCCATTTAGGACCGAGATGAGGAGAAACTTCTTCACCCAGAGAGTGGTGAACCTGTGGAATTCTCTACCACAGAAAGTAGTTGAGGCCAATTCACTAAATATATTCAAAAGGGAGTTAGATGAAGTCCTTACTACTCGGGGGATCAAGGGTTATGGCGAGAAAGCAGGAAGGGGGTACTGAAGTTTCATGTTCAGCCATGAACTCATTGAATGGCGGTGCAGGCTAGAAGGGCTGAATGGCCTGCTCCTGCACCTATTTTCTATGTTTTCTATGTTATCACTCGGGCGCAGCGATATTAGCGCCGCTTGTCAACTTGATTGCCGTTTTAGTGGCGATACAAAAACTTAGTGCCAGGGATTGCTGCGCCAATGAGACCGTGACGTCAATGCTAGTGCCCCGATCACAATATTGATTGTTTTCACTACATTTACTGCATGGTGCTAATCACGGCAGCAAAAACCAAGCGCTCACAAATGATATCGGCGCTATCGTGGCGATATATGGCAATGTGCAACCGGGTCATTGGGAGGTCAAATTGATTGTTACCTTCCCAGAGATTGTTTTGAATGCTGTCAGATTGTGAACATAGTTGCTTTGTTTCTGGTGTTAGAAATGCTAATGAACAAACTGTATCAACTTTTGGACCTGCTGCTTTCACTCAATCATGGGGGCTGTCCTGGCAATGCACCTTGGCATCTGGCATCTACTTTTAAGGCGAGGGCTCCAGAGACGGATCATGCCAAATAGGCCCAGAGGCAGGGGGAGGCCTGCAGATGTCACAACAGGGGACCTTACCCTCTCAGGGTTTTCTGGGAGTACTTCTCATATATTCACCTTTCAGAAGAGCAGTGCATTAGAAGGCTGCGCTTCAGCAAGGAGGTGATCACAGAGCTGTGCCACCTGCTTCACCAAGACCTCGAGCCTCATATCAGGAGGACCACCGCTATCAGTGGCAGTCAAGGTCAGAGTAGCTCTCAATTTCTACGCTGGCGGCTCCTTCCAGCCTACAGCAGGGGATATAGCAAACTTTTCACAGTTCGCAATCCATTGCTGTACCTGCAATGTAACATACGCTCTGTATAGCAGGAAAAGGGACTACATCTCGTGGAGCATATGTCCAAGGAGAAGCAGCAGGAATGCACATATGGATTTGCAAGGGTAGCAGGCTTCCCCATGGTTCAGGGCGCCATTGACTGCATCCACGTGTCATTGTGGGGACCTTATCACAATGCAGAGGTGTTCCATAATCGCAAAGGCTACCACTCTCTGAATGTTCAGTTGGTGTGCAACCACAGGCAACTCATCCTTGCAGTCAATGTCCTCTATCCTAGCAGAACCCATGATTCATTCATCCTGCAACAGACCACTGTCCCACGACTCTTCAAACCACCACATGGAGTTCGTGGATGACTGCTCGGGGACAAGGGTTATGCACTCATAAGAACATAACAAATAGGAGCAGGAGTAGGCCATACGGCCCCTCGAGCCTGCACTGCCATTTAATATGATCATGGCTGATCCGATCATGGCCTCAGGTCCACTTCCCTGCCTGCTCCCCATAACCCCTTATTCCCTCACCTGGTTGCTGACATCCCTCCGCACGCAAATAATGAGAGCCATGCCGCCACCAGGAACCTCATTGAACAGACTATCGGGGTGCTAAACCACAGTTCCGATGCCTTGACTGCTCTGGTGGAGCACTCTTAGTGAAACAGGTGACACAGCTCTGTGATCACCTCCTTGCTGAAGCGTAGCCTCCTAAGTCACTGCTTTTCTGGTTGAGTCTCCCTTTTCGTTGTTGTGTGATGGATGCTGCACAACCTGGCCATTGAGAGGGCCCAGCCATTGCTACCAGGGAATGCAGGTCCACCTCAGGAGAAGGACGCAGAGGAGAAGAACGAAGAGCGAGTGTGCCGATGTTGCTTTTGCAAGGGCGGTGCCCAACGCCTCATTATTCAACGTTTCCACTAAAGCACATATCACATTGCGATTGGGCTGCACCAACAAAGGACTATGTGCACAGCGCAGAGCCTATGACATGGCAACTGAAAAACACGACCAAATATGAACTTTAAAATGACCCATTTATTACAAACCCCATCACCCATAAATACCCAAAACCAACAATAACAACAATAAATTAATCCAAACAACCGTTTGCTAATCAAAAATAATAACCCACAACCAGCATTAAGAATATATTTACAATGAAATAATCTGGCCATCTAAACAAAAGTGTGTTACTTCACATTTTTGTCACATTTCCCTTCCCCCCTGCCCTACTGCTCCTCCTTAATTCCTGCAGCAAGGCTGATAGCAGGCTGCTCACTCTGCGACACACAGACTGCAGATGGCCTTCCAAGACGCCCTTGACCAGCTCTGGGCCTGGAAGGCCCGGCTACAGACTGCGCCACCTCAGGTTGGGCGGCAGCAGTCTTGGATGGCTGGGGTGCAGTCAGCACCAAGTGCAAAGGTGAAGTGGCAGTGGTGGGAGCCGCGATGCTGTCATTCTGAGAGAGGACAGCGTCTTCCATTTTAACCGACACACTGCCACTCCCCCTGTGCACGCCTCAGCATCCAGAGAAATCTGCTGGAGAACAGATTGCTGGCCTGCTGTGGCACCATGAGATCCCCGTTGGATTGCTTGGAACCCAGAAACTCCCTCATCATCATAGGCAGTCCCTCAGAATCGAGGAAGACTTGCTTCCATTCTGAACATGAGTTCTTAGTTGGCTGTACAATCCAATACGAGAACAACACAGTCCTTGTCACAGGTGGGACAGATAGTCGTTGAGGGAAAGGGTGGGTGGGGCTGGTTTGCCACACGCTCTTTCCGCCACCGGCGCTTGATTTCTGCATGCTCTCGGCGATGAGACTCAAGGTGCTCAGCACCCTCCCAGATGCACTTCCTCCACTTAGGGCGGTCTTTGGCCAGGGACTCCCAGGTGTCAGTGGGAATGTTACACTTTATCAGGGAGGTTTTGAGGGTGTCCTTATAATGTTTCCGCTGCCCACCTTTGGCTCGTTTGCTGTGAAGGAGTTCCGAGTAGAGCGCTTGCTTTGGGAGTCTCGTGTCTGGCATGCGAACTATGTGGCCTGCCCAGCGGAGCTGGTCAAGTGTGGTCAGTGCTTCGATGCTGGGGCTGGTCGAGGACGCTAATGTTGGTGCGTCTGTCCTCCTAGGGGATTTGTAGGATCTTGCGGAGACATCGTTGGTGGTATTTCTCCAGCGACTTGAGTGTCTACTGTACATGGACCATGTTTCTGAGCCATACAGAAGGATGGGTATTACTACAGCCTGTAGACCATAAGCTTGGTGGCAGTTTTGAGGGCCTGGTCTTCAAACACTCTTTTCCTCAGGCGGCCGAAGGCTACACTGGAGGCGGTGTTGGATCTCGTCGTCAATGGCTGCTCTTGTTGATAAGAGGCTCCCGAGACATGGGAAGTGGTCCACCTTGTCCAGGACCGCGCCGTGGATCTTGATGACTGGGGGACAGTGCTGTGCGGTAAGGACAGGCTGGTGGAGGACCTTTGTCATGCTGATGTTTAGCGTAAGGCCCATGCTTTCGTACGCCTCAGTAAATATGTCGACTATTTCCTGGAGTTCAGTCTCTGCATGTCGCAGAAGCATTTGTCATCCGCGTACTGTAGTTCGACGACAGAGGTTGGGATGGTCTTGGACCTGGCATGGAGACGGCGAAGGTTGAACAGGTTCCCACTAGTTCTGTAGTTTAGTTCCACTCCAGCGGGGAGCTTAGCAACTGTGAGGTGGAGCATGGTAGCAAGGAAGATTAAGAAGGTTGAGGCGATGACGCAGCCCTGTTTGACCCCAGCCCGGACGTGGATTAGGCCTGTGATGGATCCGTTGGAGCACGGCCTGCATCTCGTCGTGGAGCAGGCGGAGGATGGTGACAAACATTTGGAGGCATCCGAAACGGAGGAGGCGTCCTGCTGAGCAGAACTCACCCTCTGGGAAGCAGGCCCTCAAGCTTCCCTTACCCCGTGGCATTAATGTGTGCTGCTGCGTCCCGGAGCATCACCCTCATCAAAGCCCAGGAACAATGACTCCTCCACCGACATCGTCTCCCAGAGTCGGGGGCAGCTTGTTGAAGTGACTTTGTCTGAGCTGGGGTCTCCTGTCCTTCATCCTCGTCTCCCTCGTTGCTCTTACTAGGAGGCTGAGGGACAGGCTGTTGCTTTGCTGGCTCATCATCTGAAGTCTTAAAGGCACAAGAGTATGGTTAAGTTCAGGGGTCGGGGACAGGGAGGGAGCAAGGAATGGAGACACTACACTTTAATGCAAAATAGAAAAGGCTTGTGGTTTGAGGGGGAAGTGGCATGACGGAAGAGGTGAGGAACATCATCATCATCATACGCAGTCCCTCAAAATCAAGGATGACTTGCTTCCACTCTAAAAGTGAGTTCTCAGGTGACTGTACAGTCCAATACGGGAATTACAGACCCTGTCACAGGTGGGCAGACAGTGGTTGAAGGAAAGGGTGGGTGAGGATCTGGTTTGCCGCATACTCCTTCCGCTATCTGCGTTTGGTTTCTGCATGCTCTCAGCACCCTCCCGGCTGCTCTTCCTCCATATATACATATCAGTACATACCAGTACTGTCCCCATGGGAGTCGGCGTGGCCAAGTGCTACAGCTCCTACGAATTGTGGGTCGATGATCTCCTGGGCTCTGTTTCAGGTTAGTGAGGGTCCTCAGGTGTGCTTCGCCGCCTCGTGTCCTTTCTTGCTTATGTCTATTATGCGGCAGGTTGGCCTGCAAGAGAAAAAAAGAGCCTTTAAGTGATTGTGCAGCTTTGTGGTTGTCACATGTGCATACCGTAATTGAATAGCTGTTAATGTATGCAAGTGCTAAAATGTGGAGGTGATTTTAGTAGATAGACACATTGGGGCCAAAATTGCCCCCCTCTTTAAGGCCCATTACCGCCAGTAAGAGGCGGCAATGGAGCGGATAGGCCTCACCGACAGGGAGCAGATGGATGGGCTGACCTGTCCTAAATTGCCCCCGGGCCAGGAACGGGTTTCCGTGCTGCTCGTTCTGCTGCTCGCGTGCACGTGCCGACCCCCTTCTGACAGGCAGCAACCCCTTTCTGCACCACGCAGGAATTTTCCCCGCTGGAAATTCCCCCGATGAAGCATCAGTGCCACTGACTGCTTTCCCCTGGGGGAAGCTGTATCTGGCTTGGCAGTGAGTTCGCCCTTAAAGGGGTTGCGGTGCTCCCACCACCTCCATTTTCTTTTAATTGTCGGCCGACTCTGAGGTTGGCCCGACAATGGTGGCCACGGGTTCGGCCAGGCGCCAACTGGCAGCCCATCGCCCCCTCTATGGTGCCAGGCCACTGGCCCGGCCGAAACCCTCCCTGGTGGCCCGATGGGCCTAACTAAACTATATTCAGAGTTTGCAGCGGCCTTCCCCTTTAACTGAAGTGGAGGGACGTTGTGATGCGTCAGCGCGACGAGGCACGTCCGCGTCACACTGACGTCATCAGCTCGGCGCTGATGGCGCATAGCGTCAGCCGCCCCACTCCAACAGTACTTCTGCCCCTCAACACCACCCCGACTGGAAATAGAAAACAAAGAGGTGAATAACAGTCCAATCTCCGCCCCAATCCATGTGCTTGCTGATACTATCGCCCTAAGAGAAGTATGCAATCCCCTCTTAGAGCAGTAAAAATCTGCTTTGCAATCGCCGACACTTAATTATCGCCCGGCACTGAAATTAGCGTCCAGGCGATGTTAACGCCACAAAATGGTCGATAATCAATTTTTCCCCTTTTGCCCCCTAGTTTTAGGCTCTTCAGCTAGGGGAAACAACCTCTCAACATCTACCCTGTCAATACCCCTCAGATTCTTATATGTCTCAATGAGATCACCTCTCATTCTTCTATAGGCCTCGTCTACTCAATCTCTCCCCAATCTTTCCCTTTTTTGTTGGACAGTCTTGTCAGTACTGCAAACATGCACTAGCAAATAGATATTAAATCCTACAATATGACAACGGAAGATGGAAAATGTTTAGGAACCGAAGACATTTGCTGAAAACAGAACCATCATAAGAACATAAAGGGGTTGAAATTCACCCCCACTGGAAACGGGTTGCACCTACTGTTTTTGTAGTGTTTTGGCCGCCGCAATAAATCGGCGGCCCATCTTGCGAAATTCAGCTCTTTGTCGTTTTTTTTTTCGAGTAGGGCGGAAGTCGGTCATAATGGGGGCGTAAGTGGAGGCGGGAACGGATTCCACGCCGCTGTCAGTCATCAGCGGCGGGCTGGTGACGTCATCGCACTGTCTCTCCTCCAGTTAAAGGGAAGAGCCGCTTCGAACTCTGCATCTTTTTAAGTTAGGTCCACTGGGCCACCAGAGAGGGTTTCGGCCGGGTCAGCAGACTGGCACTCATGAGGGGGTGCCAGGTTGTCTATCGGCAGACCAGCTGAACCCGGGAGCATAATTGCCGGGTTACCTGGCAGTCGACCGACTGAAAAAAAATAAGATGGCGGTCGTGGCAGTGTACCCTCTCCTTTAATGGCAGCTGCACCGCCATATCAAACACAGTGCACTGACAGAAAAAGCTGTCGGGGGTAGCGGCCGGAAGACTTCTCCAGCTGAATTTCGCTTCTGGGGCAGGACATCAGTGCTGCGCACTCTGATGACCACTTTGGAGGCTTCGGCAGCAGCAGGGCGGAAGTAGGGAGTGCGGAGAGGACATGGTCACCTCCAGAAAAACTTCTGATTCTCCGAGACTCCAAAAATCTATCTATCTCAGCCTTGAATATACTCAGGGACTCAGCATCCACAGCCCTCTGGGACAGAGAATTCCAAAGATTCACAACATTTGTAGAGAAACCCAACAGTCCAGTTATATACTCTAACATTGTGCAGGCTCTGTTGTGGGAACATGATCCTCCCCACCCAACTTTTTGCTCTATGCTTTGCCCAAACAAAGCTTAACGACCAAAATCTATCCCATTAGAGGCCCAAGTTTCAAGCCGTGCCTAGAACGGCGCAGTCCCGACCTGGACGCCCGTTTTTCGCGCCACAACGTGCGCCTAAAAAAACCCTCCGTATTCTCCACCTCCCTGTAGGCCCTCTGGCCCTCGGCGCAGCGCAGCAGGAGCTGTAGGTGGCGGAGCCAGGTCCCTGCGCTGAAAACAGTGTCGGGGCCTCTGCACATGCGCGCTACAGTGGGCACGCAAGTGCAGTAGCTCCAGGCGCCTGAAACTGTGTGGGAGGGGCCCGAAGCACGCAGCCCCTAGTCCTGGCCGAATGGCGTGAATAAGGCTCCTCTCACGCCCAGCTCCTGCTTCCTCCCGACCCGACTCGACTCCCGCTTCCTGACCCCCGCCTCCGGACCGGACCCAACACCGACCCGACTCCCGCTTCCCCCCCGCCCCTGGACCGGACACGACCACCGACCCCCGGACTGGATCCGACCCGACTCCCACTTCCCCCCCGTCCCCCGCCTCCGGATGGACCCGACCCCGACCCCGACATCGACTCCCGCTTCCCTCCCCCCCCCGCCCCCGCCTCCGGACCGGACCCGACACCGACACGACTCCCGCTCCCCTACCCCCCCCACCCTCGACTGGACCCGACCTGACCTCCCTCCCCCCGACCTGACCTCCCTCTCCCTCCCTCTCCCCGACCCGAACCGAACCGACCTCCCACCACCCCCCCGTTCCCGACCCGCGCTCCGACCCTGACCCGACCCAACGCCATCTACCTGTAAATCTGGTGCTGGGGACGGGCCCTGCCGAAGTCTTGGGCCCTGCCCGAAGTCTCGGGCCCAGCCGGGCCCGGCCCGTTCAGCTTCCCTCCCCCTTCTCCTTTCCCCCCCCATCTCCTTTCCCCCCCCCATCTTCTTTCCCCTCCCCTCTCCTTTCACCCCCTCTCCTTCCCCCCCCTTCTCCTTTCCCCCCCTCTCCTTCACCCCCTCTCCTCTTCCCCCCCCTCTCCTTTACCCCGTCTCCTCTTCCCCCCCCTCTCCTTTACCCCCTCTCCTTCCCCCCCTCTCCTTCCCCCCCTCTCCTTTCCCCCACTTCTCCTTTCCCCCCCTTTTTCTTCCCCCCCCTTCTCCCCCCTCCCCCTTCTCCCCATCCCTCCCCCTTCCCTCTCTCTGCTCCCCCCTCTCTCCCTCTACCCCCCTCCTCCCCCTCCCCTCGCTGTCAGAAACACAAACATTGACAGACAGAGAATGAGAGACACACACAGACAGACAGAGAGATAGAGACACTGACAGAGACACACTGGGGGGGGGGGGCATCCCAGCACGCTGTTGGAGGGCTCCCGGTGCTGCAGTCGGTAAGTAGAAAATGTTTTATTTATTGATTTAAAAAAAAAAGTTATTTCTTATTAATTTTTTTGGATTTATTGATATTTTTATCATTTATTATTGATGATGGCTCTTTATTTGTAAAACTGAAGTGTTTAATGTTTGTAAACTTCCCTTTAAACCCCCCTCCCCCCATTCCCTACACCTGATTTGTAACCTATGCCTGATTTTCTAAAGTGTAGACAAGATTTTTTCGAACGTACAAAAATCTTCACTTACTCCATTCTAAGTTAGTTTGGAGTAAGTTTTCACTGACGAAACTTTGAAATCAGGCGTAAGTGGCCGGACACGCCCCCTTTTGAAAAAAAAATTCTGTTCCAAAGTGAAACTGTTCTAACTGACTAGAACTGGAGCAAACTAAATGGCGAGAATTCCGATTTCTAAGATATTCCGTTCTACACCAGTTGCTCCTAAAAATCAGGAGCAAATCATGGCGAAACTTGGGGCCTATGTCTCCAGCAAAGTTTTAACATCGGTAAACATGTGTAGGAAATAAATGAACAATAAATATTCAAAGATTATAAAAATAAAGTAACTGGTGATTTCTACCTGTGCTGTGTAATGCTGTGAGAGTGACTATTTAAGAAATATTTAACTGGATGTTACCCAATACATTTTGATGTAATATGTGTTGCAGCTTGTTGCTGTGCTGCGCGAGGTGAAATACCTTCAGATATTGAATCACTCTGACATCCCGGATACAGCTGCAGCCATCTTTGAGAAGAGGGAAACTTTGACTAAGGTTTGTCTTTTCCAAGAAGAGTAGAATCTACCTTAACCAGTGGGAGGTCTCACTTTTCATTTTAATCTAAATCACACACAGAGTTAAATCATTCTTCATAATAAGATGTCTTCACCACATTGTTTCAAATTCATGTATTGTGATTGATTAATATGTTTTTTGATGGAATGACTCCTTCAGGTTATAAAAAAACCTGAACATTAAAAGTGTAAAAGAGGGGTTCTTCTGATTTCCCCCTCCCCCCCTTACCCCTCATTCCCCCTTCCCTTGTTTTGAGTTTGCATCTTTTTTGAATCAAGAAGTTCACAGCTGAATGACTGAGGTTCTATGCTCCTACAGCCCACTCCTACAGCCCCTTCGGGAAAAAATTGATCTTGTGACAGACATATGTTATAAAGGTAGATATTAAAATATATTGAGTACACTCTCTCATAAAGGGACTCCATCTTCACTAGAAGTGTTTGGCAAACTTGCTTTCATAGAATCATAGAATCATAGAAAATAGGTGCAGGAGTAGGCCATTCGGCCCTTCGAGCCTGCACCACCATTCAATAAGATCATTTGTTTGTAAATACACAAGAAGGTATAAACCTTGTCAAAGCATATCAAGTTGTCATTTCCACGTGATATAAATACAAGTTGTTGTTGACATCACTGTGATAAAAATAGCATGTGATTTTTCTCCGTCCTCCCCCGCCATTAGAAAAAATTGTCAGATACTTTACCATGAAGTGCTTTTAACCGTCAAGGTAAAAAAATCAATTTACAGAAATAAACTACAGGATTTGTCATTGATTTATTAATTCTTATGAAAAATGTCCTTTGTGCCACTCTGGGAGAAAGTTAGTATTCGTAAAGAACTCGACTAATTATTGTTTGTTTATAAATTATTTAGTATGTATGGACCTTGGAGTTAATGGTGCAGTGGTACAATAAGCTGAAACAGACTATCTTGGAAGTGGAGTTTCCACTGATTTTCAGTGAGCTGGAAACCATTGATGAACAGCTGAAGACTGCAGAAGAGACTGTTACCTGGCAGAGTGAAAACTGCTGGAGCTACATTGTGCAAATGAAGGACACAGTGCATGATCTGGCAAGCAGGGTTCAGAAGACAAAAGAGAATGTGGTAACTCTACAAACACTTATGAAAACTTGGAGTGAGTGTGCTATGTTTACAAGGAAAGATAACAAAAAAGATTCTCTGCTGAACCTCGATGACAGAGAAGACAGAGTAGCCAAGCGGTACAAGTTGATGAGGGAGCATGGTGCTACGATACACAAATTGGTTGAGGTATGCCTGAAGAAAAGAAGAAAATGTAATGCAGTAAGCTTGGCAAAATACAATTGCCAGATGAAATATTTTGTAGAAGGTTTTAATGCAGCTGCATGCTATATCAAATGTGCTATAACAGTGGTGCTTGCTATCCAAATTCTGCCTATAAAATTTGCTGTGCTTTTCTTTTAGCTCTATTAATAAAAGTCTTGCATATAGAGTGCGCTTGATGTCCACAAACTTTACTGCCAGCTTTGGCTTAGAGATAATGGTCTCACCTCTAAGTAGGAAGGTCATAGGTTCAGGCCCCACTCCAGAAACCTGAGCAGGTAATCAGCTTCAGTATCATACTGAGCGAATGCTGCACTGTTGGATGTGCTTTCAGATGGGATGTAAAGTGAGGTCCTGTCTACCTTCTCAGGTGGACATAAAAGATCCCATGGCACCATTTGAAGATGAGCAGGGAATCCTGGTGTTCTGGCCAATATTTATCTCTCAACCAACATCACTAAAAACAAATTATTTGATTATTTATCTTATTGCTGTTTGCAGGACTTTGTCGTGCACACATTGGCTGCCGTGTTCCCTACATTATTACAGTGACTAAACTTCAAAAGAAGTTCATTGACTGTGAAGTGCTTTGAGATGTCCAGATATCATGAGAGGTGCTGTATCAATGCACGCTCTTTCATTACTTCCTGTGTCACGATTTTCAGTAATGTTTTTTCTGTAAACATTAACAAGGGAAACTACCTATGTAATGTTTATAATGGCAATTCCATATGTTAACAGTTGGCTACTAAAGGGTACTATGATACAAGTCATTTTACACTTTCAGTTAAGTTTTACATATTGAAATGTTAATTTATTGTTATACAGTAGGTTGTTAGATGATGGAATACGCTACTGGAAATAGTGCTGAAAGCAGATTCCATAATACTTTTTAAAAGGGAAATGGACAAATATTTGAAAAATAAACTTTTTGAAAGTTTTGGGTAAAGAACAGGGGAATAGAGCTGAATGAATAGCTCTTTCAGCAAGCCAGCATGGACATTTCTTGCTGCGCCATAAAATTTCACAATTCTATGAAAACAATAGTTTAAAAAATGATATCTCCTCTTCTATCCACTCAACTCTCGCCCTTTTCCCAGCCTCAGTTTAAAAAAAAACATGACAGCCCTTCTTGCTGCCACCCGACCTAATTCGGACTCCCAAGCAGCTAAACTGTTGCTGCACAAGCTGCTAAAAGACTGGGCTCTGCAGCTGAAAAATACTAAAGGCATTTCAGTGCTTCCTTCAGCTGAAAAGATCTTTGGCCACATCTGTGCCATAGAGCTGCTTTACATTTTGTGTATAATTTGATTTAAAGTCATCATAATTGATCAGCAAAACAGTAGTGGCCTATACCCATTAAGAAGTGTAAAGGCATTTGTCCTTTTGTGAGTGTATTTCAATAGTCACTTATGGTGACATTTCTGAGATTTACAGAAGCTTGTTGTTTATGGCTCCCTTGTTAGTAGAAACCAGCACTGCGTCCAGAAAACACCCATTGTTGTAGGTTTTCATTCCAGTAGACAATTATGGAGATCACTGGTTTTGTCTGTCACTTCCCTTTCAGAGGGTCTTGTGCCTCTCAGGGTGAGGAGTTTTATTCTAGTGAGTACGTAAACTTCAACGTTGAATTCAGGTCATTGACCTGAAACATTAACTCTAGTTCTCTCTCCTCAGATGCTGCCTGACCTACTGAGTATTTCCAGCATTTTCTGTTTTTATTTCAGATTTCAAGCGTCCACAGAAGTTTGCTTTTGTGTTCAATGCAATCATTTCCTTGGCATTCTACTTGGCATTGTAACGGAAACAGTAGCATAGTGATAATGTTACTAGTCTAGTACTCCAGAAGACTGGACTAATGATCCAGAGACACAATTTAAAATCCCACCATGACAGTTGGGGAATTTAAATTCAATTAAATAAAGTAGTCATGGTGACCATGAAACTACCAGATTATAGTAAAAACCCATCTGGTTCACGAATGCAAATCTGCCGTCTTTATCTGGTCTGGCCTATCTGTGATTCCAGACCCACCGCAATGTGATGGACTCTTAATTACCCTCTGAAATGACCTAGCAAGCTACTCAGTTGTCAAGATGGCAGCTTACCACTACCTACTCAAAAGCAATTAGGAATGGGCAATAAATGGTCGCCTTATTAGCGATGCTCGCATTCCGTGAATGAATGAATAAAAAGAAAACTGAACAGTGGTTTCTGAGATTCTGCCAGGTTTTCTATTTCAAGTGAATGTACTCTCCCACGGGGAGGATATATAGTGACCATAGCTATGGGTGCAGGGAATCATATCAATAACCAAGCCTGACCCATTTTTTCAATCTCTTCTGTAAAGAAGTTATTTTCCACAATTGTGAAGTGATGATTTTATATTTACTGCCAAAATATCCTTGTGTGTGCATATATTTTAATTATTCCCTTCATTATGTTAATATCATTCGGATATCAATGGCTATTAGGATAGCTCTTCCAGGTCCTTGCATGCAATAAAGTACCTCGCATATTGTGACTGCACATCAAAATATTGTGGGCTCGCTGCTAACGATTTTCCATATGTGTCTTTAATCGACTTGGAAAATCTACCTTATAACGTATACATATAAAACTACAAAATAAATGTGCGATACTCTTATTACGAGTTACATGATGTTGAGAAATTTTACGAAATTGCATTCCTCGAGTAGAGCTTTGCCAACTGGGATTACAAATTATGGTTTCAAGGCTTGCTCCCCTGCATGATTTTCTGTTCCTTTATTTTAATGGACAAAAAATCACAAGGAGTGACACCCTAATTCTTGAAATTCACTTTTCAAGGCAAGGTTCAGTGCTCTCAGTGCAGTTCCATAAAATTACCCCAATCATTCCCGTTAGGATGTCGCAATGTAGTGACAGCAAGCCTGCTCGCATATAATAATGCTGAGGCTCTCACTGACTCTCCATTCTATCAGTTCTTTCTCACCACTACAATCTCAATAAAATGTTAAAAACATGCTGGTATATCTTGTGTATACATATTGGGAATAAAATAGAAAGTGCACTGCAAT
This sequence comes from Pristiophorus japonicus, assembly GCF_044704955.1. NCBI lineage: Eukaryota > Metazoa > Chordata > Chondrichthyes > Pristiophoridae > Pristiophorus > Pristiophorus japonicus. The sequence continues at coordinate 131,458,730 of NC_091981.1, read as the reverse complement.
TCATACTTCCAACACATCTCAGGCCAATAGCATGTGATAGCAGCACCTGTTTGCTGTGTGTATTTCCAATTGTTTTTGTGCTTTGTCAACCTATATATCCTTGTGAGGTTATTCACTTTGGTAGGAAGAAAAGAAAAACAGAGTATGTTTTAAATAGTGAAAAACTTTTAAATGTTGATGTTCAGAGAGATTTGGGTGTCGTTGTACAAGAAACACAGAAAGCTAGCATGCAGGTACAACAAGCAATTAGGAAGGCAAATGGCATGTTGGCCTTTATTACAAGGGGGTTGAAGTACAAGAGTAGGGAAGTCTTACTACAATTGTACAGGGCTTTGGTGAGACCATACCTGGAGTACTCTCTACAGTTTTGGTCTCCTTATCTAAAGAAGGATATACATGCCTTGAAGGCGGCGCAATAAAGGTTCACGAGATTGATTCCTAGAATGAAAGGGTTGTCCTATGAGGTGAGATTCAGTAGATTAGGTCGATACTGACTTCAAGACAGAAAGCAGAGAGTAGGGGTAAAGGGTAGCTATTCGGAGTTGCAGAAGGTGAGAAGTGGTGTTCCACAAGGATCAGTGCTGCGATCACTATTGTTCACAATTTATATTAATGGTTTAGACTTTGGAATCAAAATCACAATTTCTAAATTTGCAGATGACACCAAATTGGGGAGATAGTCAATACTGAGGAGGACTGCAACAAATTACAAGGAGACATTAATAAACTTAAAGAATGGACATATAATTTGCAAATGAAATTTAACACAGATAAATGTGAGGTATTATATTCTTGTAAGACAAATAAGAAGGTTAAATATTTCTTAGACATATGAATATAAGTGGGGTAGAAGAGCAAAGGGATCTCAGAGTACAAATACAAAAATCACTGAAAGTAACGACACAGGTTAACAAGGCCATAAAAAAAGCAAACCAAGCACTAGGGTTTATTTTTAAAGGGATTGAATTGAAAAGTAGAGAAGTTATGCTAAACCTGTATCGAACCTTGGTTAGAACACACTTCGAGTACTGCGTACAATTCTTGTCGCCATATTATAAAAAGGATATAGAGGCACTGGAGAGGGTGCAGAGAAGATTTACAAGGATGATATCAGAAAGGATGAACAGGCTGGGTCTCTTTTGAAAAGACAACATTCAGGGGTGACCTAATAGAGGTCTTTAAAATTATGAAAGGTTTTGATAGAGTAGATAGAGAGGGGCCGAAATTGCCCCCTTCTATAAGGCCTCTGGCTGCCTGAAAGTGGCGGCCACAGCTCGGTGCGGAATGGTCGCCACGGAGGAGGACACCATTTTGAAAATTGCACTTCCTCGGTTTTGGAGCGGTGTCCGGCCGTGGCGTGCACATGCTGACCCCTTACCGACTGGCAGGGACCCCTTCCCGAAATTGCCCCTTTCCCGGAATTGCCCCGTGTGAGCGGCGCTGCTGCCGATCGGTGACCCAAGCTGTCTGTGGCTTGGAGGCATGACCGCCTTTAAAGGGGAAGTGGTGTTGCCGGCGATGTTATTTTTTCTTGTCAGCTGACTGCCAGGTCGGGCCAACAATTATGACCACGGGGGCCGCCAACAGGCAGCCTGGCCGCAGGCCTGGCTGAAACCCTCCCTGGTGGCCCAGTGTTTGCCACTAAAGTGGTTGTAGAGTTTGCATAGCCCTCCCCTTTAACTGAAGGGGAGCAACGCTGTGACGTGCCAGCGCGATGACGTCATCAGTGCGGCGCTAATGCCTTGCAGCGTCGGTCACTCCGCCCCGCCTCCACTTCCGTCCCACTAGTGACGGCTACTCTGCCCCACCGTCACTTCCGCCCCCATGATGAGGCCCACTCCAAAAAAAAACAAAGTGCTGAATTTCAACAGTTTGGCTGCCTCATGCATTGGGGCAGCCAGAACACACCGAAAATGGTAGATGCCACTTGTTTCGGGCGGTGGGCAATTTCAGCCCCAGATTGTTTCCAATGTGAGAAAGAGCAAATCTAGAAGCCAGCAATATAAAAGATAGTCATCAAGAAACCAAGTAAGGAATTCAGAAGGAACTTATTTACCTAGAGAATGGTGAGAATATGTAACTTGCTACCACAGGGAGTGGTTGAAGCGAATAGTATAGATGCATTTAAGGGGAGGCTAGATAAGCATATGAGGGAGAATAAAATGGAGGGTTATGCTGATAGAGTTAGATGAGGAAAGACTGGAGGTGGCTTGAGTAGAGCATAAATACCGGCATGGACTGGTTGGGCCGAATGGCCTGTTTCTGTGCTGTATATCCAATGTAATCCGAAATTGTCAGACTGCTTGTCCGACATCCAGTTCTGGATGAGCAGAAATTAAGACTACTCCTGCTCCTATTTCTTACGTTCTTAGAATGTGTTGGATGGTTGCACATTATTTTGTGAATAAAAAATGTGAAGATTTCTTTTTAAGCCTCAGAAGACCTAAGATAACACATTTACCTTAATTTGTTTCTGATTAATAGGAGAATTGCAGACTTCTGAAGGCAGACACAGTTACTGAATCGTGGAAGGCCTATTTGGAGTACATTGATGACATGGTTTTAGATGGTTTCTTCAATGCTATTTCATGTTCCCTGGAGTTCTTCTTTGAGAGCACTGAAGCTGTTTTAAAACCTTCTCCTTTGTTTATGTCACAAATGATCCTAATTATCCCAGAGATTGTATTCAAACCTTCATTGGATAAGGATGTTGCTGATGGATTCGATGATTTAGTTGAAGAGCTAATAAGTGACATTTACCAAATGGCTGCACAGGTGAAGAGAATAGCTGATCACTTTGAGATGGATAATTATCAGGTAATTAATATAAATTCACACGATCACCTATAAGTTTTATTCCAAGTCAAAGAATGCTATAATCTATATTTTAATATCACTTCTGATGGCTACAAAAATGAAGAGCACAGTTCCTTTGCTATTCTTTCTTTTGGGGATGTAAGTGCAAATTTTATCCAAGCAACAATTTTAAATGATTCTTCTCACACTATCTTTACCGTAACTTTATTTTTAGAGTTTGTACCATGTTAATGTGGAAAATTATTCAAGTATGTCCTTTCCACAAAAAAGCAGGACAAATCCAATCCAGTTAATTACTGCTCCATTAGTCTACTCTCAATCATGAGCAAAGTGATGGAAAGTACTGTCAACGGTGCTATTAAGCGGCACTTACTCACCATTAACCTGCTCAAAATGCCCAGTTTGGGCTCTGCCAGGACCACTCGGCTCCAGACCTTATTACATCCTTGGTCCAAACATGGACAAAAGAGTTGAAATCCAGAGGGGAGGTGAGAAAGACTGCCCTTGACATCAAGGCAGCATTTGACGGAGTGTGACATCAGGAACCCTAGTAAAACTGAAGTCATGGGAATCAGGGAAAACTTCGCTGGTTGGAGTCATACCTAGCACAAAGGAAGATGGTTATGGTTGTTGGAGGCCAATCATCTCAGCTCTAGGACATCACTGCAGGAGTTCCTCAGGGAAGTGTCCTTGGCCCAACCATCTTCAGCTGTTTCATCAATAACCTTCCCTCCATCATAGAGTCAGAAATGGGGATGTTCGCTGAGAATTGCACAGTGTTCAGATCCATTCGCAACTCCTTAGATAATGAAGCAGTCCGTGCCAGCCAAGACCTGGGCTGATAAGTAACAAGTAACATTCGCGCCAGACAAGTGCCAGGCAATGACTATCTCCAACAAGTCAGAGTCTAACCATCGCCCCATAACATTCATAGAAATCCACAGTACAGAAAGAGGCCACCTTGGCTCATCATGTCCGCGCCGGCCAACAAAGAGCCACACGGCCCTTGGTGAGCAGTCCTGAAGGTTACATATAAACCTATGAACAATGGTGGAAAGGTAAAGAGCACCCAGCCCAACCAGTCTGCCCCACACAACTGCAGCACCCCTTACATTGAAACATCCTACATTCCATCCCAACCGGAGCCATGTGATCTCCTGGGAGAGGCAAAAACCAGATTAAAAACCCAGGCCAATTTAGCAAAGAAAATCTGGGAAAATTCCTCTCCGCCCCATCCAGGCGATCGAAACTAGTCCAGGAGATCACCCTGGCCGTATTCGATTCCCTGCAGTACTTACCATTATATCTGCGCCGTCCAACAAAAGGTTATCCAGTCTAACCCCAATTACCAGCTGCAGGTTACGGCACTTTAAGTGCCCATCCAACCATCTCTTAAAAGTGGTGAGGGTTTCTGCATCCACCACTCTTCCAGGCAGTGAGTTCCAGATCCCCACAACCCTCTGCGTAAAGAAGCCCCCCATCAAATCCCCTCTGAACCTTCCACCAACCACCTTAAAACTATGCCCCCTCATAATAGATCTCGCCATCAATGGAAATAGGCCCTTACAATTCACTATGTTCAGGCCCCTCAATATTTTGTACACCTCAATGAGGTCTCCTCTCAACCTCCTCTGTTCCAATGAGAACAAACCCAGCCTATTCAATCTGTCCTCATAACTAAGATTCTCCATTCCAGGCCGCATTCTAGTAAATCTCCTCTGCACCCTCTCTAGTGCAATCACGACCTTCCGATAATACGGTGACCAGAGCTGCACGCAGTACTCCAGCTGTGGCCTAACTAAAGTATTATACAATTTAAGCATAACCTCCCTGCTCTTATATTCTATGCCTCGGCCAAAAAAGGCAAGCATTCCGTATGCCTTCTTAACCACCTTATCCACCTGGCCTGCTACTTTCAGGGATCTGTGGACAAGCATTCCAAGGTCCCTTTGTTCATCTACACTATTAAGTGGCCTACCGCTTAATGTGTATACCCTTTCCTTATTAGCCCTCCAAAGTGCATTACCTTACACTTCTCTGAATTATATTCCATTTGCAACTGCTCTGCCTACCTGACCAGTAGATTGATATTCTCCTGCAGCCCATGACTTTCCTCTTCATTATCAACCACAAAGCCAAATTTAGTGTTGTCTGCAAATTTCTTAATCATACTCCTATATTCAAATCTAAATCATTGATATATTCCACAAAAAGCAAGAGACCCAGTACTGAGCCCTGCAGAACCTCACTGGAAACATCCTTCCAGTCACAAAAACATCGATCAACCATTATCCTTTGCTTCCTAGCTCTAAGCCAATTTTGGATCCAACTTGCCACTTTGCCCTTGATCCCATGGGCTTTAACCTTCATGACCAATCTACCATGTGGGACCTTATCAAAAGCTTTACTAAAGTCCATATACACTACATCTTAGGCAGTACCCTCTTGGTTACCTCCTCAAAAAATTCAATCAGGTTAGTCAAACACAATCTTCCCTTAACAAATCCGTGCTGACTGTCCCTAATTAATCCTTGCCTTTCCAAATGTAGATTTATCCTGTCTTTCAGGATTTTTTCCAATAATTTTCGCACCACTGAGGTTAGACTGACAGACCTGTAATTACACGGCCTATCCCTTTCTCCCTTCTTAAACAAGGGTACTACATTAGCAGTCCTCCAGTCCTGCGGCACCATGCCCAAATCCAAAGAGGACTGGAAAATGATGGTCAAGACCTCTGCTATTTCCTCTTTTACTTCGCTCAACAGCATGGGATGCATTTCATCTGGGCCTGGGGCCTTATCTACTTTCAAAGCTGCTAAACCCCTTAATACTTCCTCTCTCACTATATTTATTTCATCCAGAATTTCACACTCCTCCTCGATGGCAATATCTGCATTGCCCCTTTCCTTTGTGAAAACAGATGCAATGTATTCATTAAGAACCTTACCAACATCTTCCGCCTCCACACAAAGATTACCCTCATGGTCTCTAATAGGCCCTACCCTTTCTTTAGTTACCCTCTTACTCTTAATATATTTATCGAACATCTTGGGTTTTCCTTAATTTTACTAGCCAAGAATTTTTCATGCTCTCTCTTTGCATTCCTAATATTCTTTTTAATTTTGCCTCTTAATTTTCTATATTCCTCTAAAGATTCTATAGTATTTAGCCGTTGGTATATGACATAAGCGTCCCTTTTTTTCTTTATCCTCCCCTGGAAGTCCCTAGACATCCATGGGGCTCGAGAATTATTATTCCCACCCTCTTTCTTTAAGGACACATGTTTGGCATGAGCCTTCCGAATCTCCTCCTTGAATGCCTCCCACTGTTCCGACACTGATTTACCCACAAGTAGCTGTTTCCAGTCCACTGTAGCCAAATCACTCCTTAACTTAGCAAAATTAGCTTTTCCCCAATTCGGGACTTTTATTCCAGGCCAATCCTTGTTCTTATTCATAACCAACTTGAATCTGACTGAATTATGGTCACTGGCACCCAAGTACTCTCCCACTAATACCCCTTCAACCTGCACAGCTTCAATCCTCAAAACTAAATCCGAAACCACCCCCTCTCGTGTTGGGCTTGCTACATACTGACGAAAAAAGTTCTCTTGAATGCATTTCAAGAATTCCGCACCCTCTATACCCTTCACACTATATTCATCCCAATCAATATTAGGATAGTTAAAATCCCCTACTATTATTACCCTATGGTTTTTGGACTCCACAGCAATTTGCCGACATATTTGCTCCTCTATCTCCCTCCCACTGTTTGGGGATCTATAATACACACCCAGCAGTGTGATCGCCTCTTTTTTATTTTTCAATTCGACCCTATGGCCTCTTTTGATGATCCTCTAACATATTATCCCTCCTCACCGCTGTAATAGTTTCTTTAATCAATACCGCGTTGCCCCCCTCCCCCCTCGCCTTTTTACCCCCCTCTCTGTCTTGTCTAAAATTCCTGTAGGAATATTGATCTGCCAAACCTGCCCTTCTTTCAGCCATGTCTCTGTAATGACTATAATGTCATACTCCCAAGTATCTACCTGTGCTCTTAGCTCATCCACCTTATTCGCTATACTCCTTGCATTAAAGTATATACCATTCAGCACAGGAAGAACACCTTGATTACTACTTACTAAGCCTTGTTTCCTCTGTCTTAGAGATTCGCTTTCTAAATTCTTGCTATCCAATTTCTGCTTTACTTCCTTCCCTATTGAATTTGTTGTCCGGTTCTCATCCCCCTGCCAAGGTAGTTTAATCCCTCTCCAACAGCACCAGCAAAGCTCCCCGCGAGGATATTGAGGTGCAACGGCATTACTATCGCCGTATCCCTTACCATCAACCTCCTAGGGCAGTCACCATTGACCAGAAATTTAACTGAACCAGCCACATAAATACTGTGGCTACAAGAGCAGGTCAGAGATTGTTTAGGCCTAGGATACTGCCACCATGTTTCCCTCTAAAATTCAGAAAATTCCACGGAGCAAATTCAGTAATATAACTGAAAAATCAGATATATTTAGATTCCCTGAATGAGTTCACTTGTTAGTCCCTCGGCAGGTTTTGTTTTGATTTGTTAATGAAATGTAGCCAGCACTGATAAATTAGTTGTACCCCAGGTAGGCAATAATAACCATTGAGGCCATAAAGGAGACTGTAAAACGGTTTGTTTCTTCACACAGAATGACATGGAAGATATACTTGACCTATCAGAGATACGGCAAGAGATCATGGAGAGGGTAACAGAGATCATTAGCAAAGCTATAGAATACAGGAATTCATTCGATACCTACTCTTACTTGTGGGTCGACGATAGGACAGAATTCATGAAACAGTTCTTGCTGTACAGCCATGTGTTGACTGCAGAGGAGATCGAAACTCATGCCGAAGAAGGTGTTCCTGAGTGTCCCCCTACTACAGAACAGTTTAAGGAACAGGTATGGCTAGTTTTTGCTGAAAGGAAATCAGTTATTCAGTTGAAAAAACATTGAGGGCAAAATTCTGTAGGCCTGGTGAGATGCCTTGCCAAATTGTGTGCCATTCGGTATTTTTGCCCCAGGAGTGAAGGGGGGGGGTAAATGAGGCGCTAATGGCCTCAGCTGTACGCTGCAAGAACACTATTCACAGCCATTTACCCAATTTCAGCTGAGTTCCATTCAGCAATCGGCCTTCAATCCTTGACTCCAGCTCCATCTGGCTGTTAAAGAGAAGGTCATTTGAACCTGCTGCTGCTCATTTTCAGCATTGCTCAACTCATTCACTGATCTCTGGACCTGAGGAAGATTGTAAAATGGCTGCTGCTAATCCCCCTTCAAGGGACAGGGCCGCACAATTTAGCGATGTGTCTCTGGAGGCATTGGTGGGGCCACTGGAGACCAGGAGGGAGTCTCTGTTCCTTGCATCGGGAAAGAGGCCATCTTCGCAGGTTTTCCGTGCCATGTAGCAAGAGGTGGCCCGGGAGGTGTTAGCCAACACAGTGGTGCAGAGAAGCCTCAACCAGTGCTGGAAAAAAGTCAACAACCAACAATGTCGAGTTCAAGCTTCCACACCTCCCTCCATACCAGCCTCTAAACTAGTGTCTGTGCACACTGCAATCCACCACTTCCACACCACTCGACCACCAAGCATCTGCAGATACTCACTCACACCTTGCCTACATTCACAGCTATTCAACCATGGCAGGCATATCTTTTACATACATAGATCGACTTTTACTCACACGAGTTCCTTTCTTTTGCAGGCCAAGATGGCACATAACAGACAGGAGCAGCAGAGGAGTGGAGGAGGGGATCTTGAACTGCAGCACCTCTCTGACCTTGAGGAGCGAGCGCTGGGGCTCTTTGGCCCGCAGGTAGTAGGCACTCTGGCCGGCGGAGATGTCAAGCCCGTTGGGGAAACAACGGTATCTTTATCCCCTCTCCTTTCCTGATACCACTTCTCTCACACATCAGAAAGCTCTATCACTTTCCAAAATCTTCTTCTTCTCTCATCATTTCCCCCTCACACCTGAAGGCTTTATCACTTTCCAGCTCCGATACTGTCTGCATTCCTTGCTCCATTCCTGCTCCACTGCCCTCACCTTAATGCGAGTCTTGTGCCACTTATGCTTTCAGATAACCAGGCAGAAATTGTATATCCTGCACCTGAACCCCCCCAAGACACTCTGGAAGGAGAGAATGCAGAGGAGGAGCCGAGCATTGCGTCATTGCTTCTCTCACCCACATGCACCAGCTCAGATACTGGCACTACACATTCGTTAGAGGTTAGGCTAGTAGAGGGGTCTGCATTGGGTGGTGCACCGGGACCTAGCGGGCTGCAGCAAGGCCAAAGGGAAAGGATAGCTTGGGAGCCATCACCCGGAGGGCGAGTTCGCGCACGAGTTCTGCACCACAGGACTCGGATGAGGACCTCGTTGGGAAGGCATTCACACAAAGGGTGATGGCCATGCACTCTGACATCATAGGTGCAATGGCAAGGGTGCCCGAGAGCTTCTCGGCTGTGGTAAGGAGCGTGGAGGAATCCACCTCCAGGATTGCACAGAGTTCTGCGCACACCATGGAGCCCATCATTGCCAGTCTGCAGACGATGGTGGAGTCCCAGAGAGACCATGGGGACCCAGACCTCATGTCGCGTGTCATGGGTGACGTGTCTGCTTCCATTGCTGCACAGGCGGAATCAAATTAACGACTTAGTGCTGTAATGCAGACAAAGATTGGTGGCATCGAAGCTCAGACTGCTCTCATGCAGTCTCAGCTTGATGCTATGAGTGCTCTGACTGCTGCCATTGCCACTGGGTCCACCACTGGGATCTCACAGTGTCGCAGCAGCCCATCAAACTGTGCTCCAGCAGATTGGTGGGGATGCTGAGGTGCTGCCCGGGGGAGTGGCAGTGGGCAGCTTGAACCTGCTGTCCCCTCTCAGGGTGACAGCATTCCTCAGCCCACCACTGCCACTCCGCCATTGCACTTGTCACTGGCAGTCACCCAGCCAACCCAGACTGCCACAGCCCAGCCTGAGATGGTGCAGTCTAGCCAGGCCTTCCAGGCCCAGACCTGGTCAAGGGCATCCTGCAAGGCCACCTGTAGTCTCTGGCCCTGACACACAGCAGCATTCCACCAGCCGTGCTGCAGCCACAGGGGACACACTGCGGAAGAGCACTAGATTAAAGTAAAGAGGATATATCAGGAAATACACAAGGGTGATTAGTAAATACACTATGAAAGTGTTTAGTGGTGTGATTATAAATTTGGATTGGAATGTTTAATCTTTGGTGTGTCTCATTTCAGTTTTGGGACTTTGGTATGACAGGAAAATGGATGTGATGATGGGGACGTCCAGAGGAACTGGGACGCGGATGGAATTTACTGGAACTGAACTCTGATGAGATGGTCGCAGTCCTTCCTTGTACATTCATGATGGACTCGCTGCCTCCTCCGTCGCTGTTGTTGCTGCTCCTGTTCCTCCTTCTCCTCTTGCTCCTCCTCCTCCTTGGCCTCCTCGTCCTGCTCCTCCTCCTGCTCCTCCTCCTTCTCGTCCTCCTCCTCCTTCTCAGGTGGTGCGGCTATGCCTGGTGGCAATGGCAGTGCCCTGATAATGGTGAGGTTGTGCAGCATGCAGCAGACGACGACGAATAGGGACACCCGCTCAGGCGAGTACTGGAGGACTCCTCCTGAGCAGTTAAGGCAGCGGAACCGTTGCTTGAGCACTCCGATGGTCTGCTGAATGATGTTCCTGGTGGTGGCATGGCTCTCATTGTATGAGAGCTGGGCAGGTGTGTTGGGGTTGCGGAGGGGAGTCATGAGCCAGGTGGAGACAGAAAAATCCTTGTCTATGAGTAGCCAATCGCGAGTTTGATGTGGTGGCTGGAAGAGAGTTGGCTCACTGGTGCAGGATGAAGGCATTATGGCTGCTGCCAGGATAGTGGGCGTTGACGGTGAAGATTCTGCATGTGTCGTCGCACACCAACTGCACATTCAGTGAGTGTGCCTTTGCAGTTACGGAAGATCTCAGGATTGTGATGCGGTGCCCTCAAAGCGACGTGGGTGCAGTCAATGTCACCCTGCACCATGGGCAAGCCCGCTATCCTGCTGAAGCCACATGCACGCTCGTGCTGCTTCTCTCTGGTCATGGGGATGGAGATGTAGTCCCCATCTGTGACCTCATGGATGGACCAATGGATGACAAACTGGGAGATGTTGGAGATGTCTCCTGTCGCTTCCTGAAAGGATCCATTGGGATAGAAATTGTGTGTGATGGTGATCTTGACTGCCGCCGATAAGCCGTCCTCACACTGCTCTTAGGCTCAAGGTCTGATTGCAGCAGGTGGCAGAGCTCTGTGGCCGCGTCCTTGCAGAAGCGCAGCCTTCGAACACACTGTTTTTGAGTGAAATTGATGTAGGAGTACTGCTTCTGGAAAACCCTGGGAGGGTATGGTCTCCTGTTGCTAGCCCCTCTCTTTGTCCCTCTCCTTGCTCCATGTCCCTGTCTTGCTCCATGTCCCTGTCTTTCTCCATGTCCCTGTCTTTCTCTCTGTCTTTCACTCTCTGTCTTTCTCTCTGCATTTGTCTCTGCATTTGTTTCCACCTTTCTCTTCGTCTAAGAAGCCTCCGATTTTGACATCGGAGCAGGAGGTCCAGTGCCAATACAGACCCCACGAAACGAGAGAAATGTTGTGATTTCAAATCTGCCCTCAATGATACAAGAAAACAATTAGGCAGAACAGTCCTTGGAAGTCAAAATCGCTGAGACCTGTCCACCAGATACTGCCTATGTGCTCGCAAGCTGCAAAGAGTAATGGCCACCAAAAATTGTTTTTCAAGATGGCGCCTTTCAATAGCACTCCTCCAGCCAACTCCCAACTCCAAATCGACAGCTGAAGCTGTCATTGCCACCACCAAGCAATAAATGAGGGGGCGCGGCCGAATTTCACTTCCGTGGCGGTAATTGGGCGCTGTGCAGCCGAGCAGGCCGCTAGCTCCCCTGCAAAACCTCCGCCTAATTCCATGAGGGTGCGCTGTTTTTGCCTTTTGCGCCCCATTAGCGGCAACTGCAGGTGTACAAGGGGCCAATTTCGGCCTCATTATTTTTTTAAAATTGTAATATTAAAATTAAAATGGAATTTCAGGGATTCCGAGTAATTCTAAATGTGTGTCCTCAAACACAAAAGGCTAGAACCTCCACTTTTGTGGTTTGGGCGATATTTCTAGTGTGGGCGGTAAAAAATGGTTTTCAGATCGCCGGCTTCTCACCCATTCTCAAACCACCTAGTCTCCACTTCTGAAAATGGTCGTTACCGCGAGCGATATAAAATGGGCGGTAGCGTTAAATTTTTCTGACCTCCTGCCGTAAAGTGTGGCCGTCCTTAACAACGGCATGGCAACGCTCGATTCCCGCGATTCTGGAGGTCAAGGGTCACCATGAAACGCGCAGAAGAGGAGAGAGAAAGGGAGCTCAGAGGGACTGAAGGCGTGGCTGGGTTTGTGTGGCTGCTTTGGAGGAAGGAGGGAGACTTTAGAGCTTTACAGCAAATAGGCAAACAAAAAGTAGGTGTTACCAGCCACATATTTGACTAAATTTGGCCTATAATGGAGAGAGAGGAGGAGGCATCACAGCACGCTGTGGAGACTGACGCTGGAGAGAGCAGTGAGCTGGGAGAGGAACATATTGGAGGGCGCAAAAGAGCCAGGAGGTTCTCGGATGAGGCAAATCCCAGTTACACTGGGGTGATTTGACACAGGGAGGGTGTGGGAAGCCCACCCCAAAGACCTACCAGAAGATATGGATCGAGATAGTAGAGGTGGTCTCGTTGGTGATCAACGAGGTGCTTGAGGGCAACCAATGCCGCAAACGATGGGACGACCTTGTGGGATCCGCAAGAAAGAAGTGATGCCATCTCAGCCACCTGCGTGGCCCCAGGCAAGACCACGGAGGCCAGAAGGTGGGGGTGCGGGGCAGGAGTCGGCAGACGATCCAACTACATCTGGTGCTGAGGAGCTCTGATTCTCGCCCGTCAATCCGCTGGATCTGTTCTCGCCGGATGAGAGTGCGGAATTCGAAGAACCTGCATCGCCACGCTCCAGAACCCATTCCACCCCAAGGCCATCTAGTGGTCCTCCGGTCATTCCTGCTTCCACTCTGGAGATACCGGCCCCAAGCACCTTGCCACAGGGCACCCCATTTGTCCCCAGGACGGCGGGTGTTAATATTGAATCTCGGCATTAATTCCATGAGGAAAGTAACGCTGGGCGATATTATGGGCATTGATTTCGCCCATTCTGCTGATTCCGGCCAAAAAAGTGGGCGGGTAGCAATATTTTATCCCGGCATTCAGCACATGGGGAAAGTAACACTCAGCGATAAGTTTCCGAAAAATGCCCGTCAGCTTCCATTTTGTGCCAACATGGGCGTTATACATCATTTCAGCGGTAAAATGGGCGTTAAGTGGCCGTTAAGCATGCAAAAAAAGTGGAGGTTCTAGCCCAAAGACTATTTACAATGACTTGTTTTAGTATTGAAACCTTTTAATAAGGTTTGTCATCTGGAAATGTTGTGTATATCATGCATATTTATTATGAGTAAACAAATTATATTTTTTTAAAGTCTAAACTCATTTGTGAGAAAGATTGAATTCTCAAAGGGGAGCAGCTCGGTCTCCCAAAGAAAGATAACGCAGTGAAAAAAATAAATTGGATTAACCCCTTCGACGCAGGCTGAGGGGCGCGGATAGAGTCTCGGGAGGTGGGGGCGGTTTTGGGGGTGACGGGAATTGGCCTGCCTAACCACCACCTCTGCCACCCAACCCCCGCTAATGTTGAGCAGGTGGAGGATTTCCAGTTGCACGTGGCAGGTGGGCGCCAGAGGTGTGCTCGTAGTGATCCACTGTCTTCCTGTTGAACTCTGGCAGGATCAACAATGGCGGGCACCGGGGCTGGAATCTGACGTAATATCTGGAATTGCCGCTGTGGATTTTAGCACTTCATCTCTTCCTCTTTTGCGTTACCCTTCCCCAATGCCCATCCCCCCATGATCACCCACCAATAGGAGGCTAGCAACTGAAGAGCTTGTAGGCTTCTGCTGGTACTGGCTGTTAGCTGCTGCGTTAGAGTGATCTAGGTTAACTTGCCTTTTTTTTCCCTCCAGAGAGTGCCAAGTCTGTGCTCGGTGCCTTCTGCAGATGATACACTCACGATTATTAGAGATCACACACATCACACAGCCTGTAAAATGGCTGCAGGTTGCGGTGACCCCTGACCTGCTGGTCAGGTGACCTGCTCTTTATTAACAGCACTAGTTGCAGTAAAACAGGCGTCCACAGTGTGGAGCTATAGACATTACACTTCTCCCTCCTTAATGAAGAGTTATTATAACAAACAATCATCATAGATAACTTGCATGGTTATACATAATAAAGGATATGGACTTATTTTGCCATATTTACAAATCAAGCTTAACCACTTGTTTTCTGTTTCGAAGAGGATACCTTCGCTCTCGAACAGAACCTTCCAAACATGATGTCGAATTTAAACTCACTCGAGGTTGATCCTGAGGGAAATTTTCCTCCCAGGGATGCCCTTGATTTCCATTTGAACTCGCTCTAACTTCAGACTGTTTGTTTTCCTGACTCGGACTCAGACTTAAATTCTGACTTTCTCTTGGATTTGTTTCCAGTACATTGGATGTAGGAAATGCTACTGGCGTATCAAAACTATCTGATGAATCAGAAATAATGGAATCACTCCCACCTTCAACTACTTCTATGTCTGTGGGTAAAATATGATCAATGTGAAAAAACCTAACCTGTCCTTTATCAAACATATTGATCAAATATGTGGAAGGACCACATATCTTCACTCTTCCTGGTAACCACTTTACCCATTTATGGTGGTTCTTCACTCTCACCTTCTGATTTAATTTCACACTTCTCTCTTTTACTCTACCTCTATCCTGATTCTCTTCCTGTCTTAATTGTGTCTCTTCTACGGACTGTGCCAAGTTTGGTTGTAACAACGAGAATCTGGTTCGTGGCTGTCATTTGAGAAACAACTCTGCTGGTGTTCTACCAGTAGTTGTATGAGGAGTATTACAATACGTTATTAGAAAATTAGCCAATTTATGGTCCAATGACAACTGTCATTTCTTTGGATTTGGATCCAATATTTGTTTGATGAGGGCACGTTTTACAATTTGTACAGTGCGCTCTGCTGCATCATTCGAAGCAGGGTGGCACGGTGGGACCTTGCTATGTTTCACACCATTTTTGCTCATGAACTGTGCAAATTCTTCTGAACGAACTTGTGGTCCATTATCCGAAACAATTTCTTCTGGGAGGCCAAATGGAGAAAATAATCTTCATAAAATGTCTAATGTTTTACTTGTTATTTTCCACATTGGAAACACCTCGACCCACTTGGAATGGCTCTCAATCACAATGAACAATTGTTGCCCTTCTAGCTCAGCAAAATCGATATGTAGCCTTTGCCACACCTTGGGAGGCCATTTCCATGGCTGTAATGATACTGATGGTGGTTGCTTGCTTACCGATTGACATGTCGTACACTGACTGACGATGTACTCTATATCTTTATCAAGATCTGGCCATTGTAAGTAACTGCGTGCAAAACTCTTGGTCAAGCAGATTCCCAGGTGCTGGTCATGGTGATCTCCTAATAATTTGGACCTGAATTTATTTGGTATAACCACTCTTGCACCCCACATGATACAATCTTTATCGACTGATAATTAATTCCTATGAATGAAGAATGGATGTGTATCATTGTCTGTTACCTGGTTTGGCCATCCATTTGCAATATAATCATACACCTTTGACATAACTGCGTCACGTTTGGTTGCCCTCCCAATCTCTTCAGCTGTGACTGGCAGTTCATCATGTATGAAAAAGAGAACACCACTTCCCTATCGGGTGTAACTTGTGATGAGGAAGGAATCTAAACATAGCATCAGCATTACTGTGATCAGCTGATCGTCTGTATTCAATATCATATGTATATGCTGACAAAATCAAAGCCCATCTCTGCATTCGGGCTGCAGCTAATGTTGGAACTGGGGACTTTGGATGAAGGATTTATGTCGGGGGCTTATGGTCCGTAACGAGAGTAAACTTATGACCATACAAGTATTTGTGGAACTTCTTGACCCCAAAAATTAATGCCAAAACTTCCCTTTTGATTTGCGCATAATTACACTCACTGGCACTGAGAGCGCGTGAAGCAAAAGCAATTGGTCTCTCCTCCCCACTATGTAATACATGAGAGATTACTGCCTCAACTCCATATGGAGAGGCATCACATGCTAGCTTGCTCTCCTGAGATACGTCATAGTGAACTAACATGGTGCTCTCTACCAAGTTGCTTTTACACTCCTTGAATGCTGTATCGCATACTTTTGACCACTTCCAATGGCCTGTTTTTTCAATAGGTTATTCAGTGGATGTAACACTGTAGCCAAATTTGGTAGGAACTTACCATAATAGTTCAAAAGACCCAAAAATGATCGAAGTTCAGTGACATTCTTGGGAGTAGGTGCATTTCTGATTTCAACCAGTTTTTCCTTGATTGGATGTAAACCATCTTTGCCTACTCTGTACCCTAAGTACTCCACTGAGTTTTGAAATAATTCACACTTGTGAGCAGCCACTCGTACACTCCTTCTCTGGCCGTTTGAGGACTTCATTCAATATGTTATGAATTTGCCTATTTGGTGCTGAAATTAGTATGTCATCTAAATAACATACTACCCTTTCAATACCTTGCAAAATCTGGTTCAGTACCCCTTGGAATATGGCAGGGGCGGAAGACACTCCAAATGGTAGCCTATTAAATTGCTAAAGGCCTAGATGATATAGTCAAGCATGACTTGGACTCCTCATCTAGTCCTCATCTAGTTCCAGGCATTCGTCAGATCCAACTTTGAGAAAATCTGACACCCTGTCAATGCTGTGAACAAATCTTCTACATTTGGCAAGGGTATTGAGGACATTACTCTCTAGAACCTGGTTTACGGTTACTTTATAAATCACCACACAATCTTACCTTTCTATCGGACTTAGGTACAACAATGGGTGTAACCCAATTACATCGATGTATCTTAGAAATAATGTTCTCAGTCTCTAGTCTTTTGAGTTCTTACTCAACTTTCTGCTTGAGTGCATATGGCTCTTCCTATCGTTGCGAAGCAGAATTCACCAAGCGTTGGATAGTTCAACCACAAATAGCGAACGTGAGCTGGGTTTAGACCGTCGTGAGACAGGTTAATTTTACCCTACTGATGATGTGTTGCAATAGTAATTGGTACGGAACGTGGCTTGCAGTAAACGATCTAGTGTCCTTCTGTACCCTGACACTCGCCTTGAAGTCTTTGATCGGACTGCTTGTTTCGCAGAACACCTTCGGATAATTCTTGATGACATCATCCTTTGACGCAAATCTCGTTTCGACATAGAAAATCTCACTCCAATCCAGCTTCAATGATCCCAACCAATTTCTTCCTAGTAAGGCAGGCTTGTCTCCTGCCACTACTATTAGAGGCAAGCTCTGAACTTGATCCTTGTATTTCACCGGTACGGTGATATGACTTACGACCGGAATGTTCACTCCCGAGTAGCCTCGCAGCTCTATCTTGGCTTTCTCCAATGGGAAATCCCGCAATTTGTCGTGGTATAGTGACTCCGGTACTACACTCACGGATGCACCAATGTCGATTTCCATGGGTATCTTGAATCCTGCTACATCTATGTGGATTATGATACTTTTCGAATCGCAGCCCGTTAACCTCGTGCTCCTGGTGACGTTTAACTCTAACATCTCGTCCTGTTGTTTTTCTTCCATGCTATGTAGTCTCTGGGGATTTCTACTCATAGTTTTGAAAGTTGGTTTACCCTTCAGTCGGCATGCCCTCACCCTCGACAGATGCCCAGTTTTCCTGCAGACGAAACACTCTGCCTTCACATATGGACAACGTTGAGAAATGTGTTGTCCCAGGCACTGATAGCAGGATGTCAATGCTCTGTTCCCATTTCCAGTTTCTGAGACTTTGGGGCCCCACCTTCTTTTACTTTGAACCTGCAGGCGGTTCACCTCGGTTGTCTGATGACTGAAATTAGTATGAAATTCTTGGGAATATTGGCCATGCTCATCAACCGAGCTGTCTGACAAACTATATCAAAAGTCAAGTCAGGCGTTGTCAATAACTTCCTTCTGATCGCATCATTTTTCATCCCACAAACAAAGCAGTGTCGCAATGCTCGGTTCTGAAAGTCTCAGAAATTACAGTGAATAGATAGCTTTTTTAATGCAACAGTGTACTCACTGATATTTTCTTCGGCCTTCTGATTTTGTATTCTGAAACGATAACTTTCAGCAATTTCTAATGGAACGGTGCTGTAATGTTGTTCTAGCTTAGTTAGAATCTGTTTCAGCGTTGTATCCTTTGGCTTGTCAGGCACAAGCAAATTTATCAGCATTTCATACAACTCGGGCCCGGCCTCAGTTGAGAATATAGCTCTTTTTCGTTCCAACACCACCTGTTTATTATCTTCATTACCGGGAATTTCAATGATATTTGCGGTGAAAAACATTTCTATCCGATCCACATACGCTCTGAAACTTTCACTGTTGCGTTGAAATTCCCCCACATGCCGTATAACTCCCATAGGGACAGCCATTTTGACTCTGACAGTTTCAAAAGTGTGCCCGTAATTTACCTCGGATTTGTAGCTGTTTCCAAAAACAGGGAAGCTCTCAAAGTCTCTCTGTTGGCTGGCTGAATTCTTCGCCAACAAAAATTTCAGCTTTGTATTATCCGATTACATCCCATTCCCGTTGCCAATGTCATATCTTAGAGAGCACACACATCACACAGCCTGTAAAATGGCTGCAGGTTCTGGTGATCCCTGACCTGCTGGTCAGGTGACGTGCTCTTTATTAACAGCACTAGCTGCAGTAACACAGGTGTCCACAGTGTGGACCTACAGACATTACAGTTAACTTGCCTTTTTTTCCCTCCAGGGAGTGCCAAGTCTGCTCGGTGCCTTCTACAGATGACATACGATTAGAATGATAGTGTCTGGGTAATAGGAGGCATAAGCTTCATGATGTAACACATTACAATACCAGTGTAGTGTGCCACTAAGCTATCAACAGATACTCTGAATAATATATTCTTTATTTATATATTAACTTCATTTGAATTTGGTGTTTTTATCTTCTGGAATACCGAGGTACAAATGGAGTCCATGCTAGCCATGACCCTGCAATTTTCACTAGTTTCTCTCATATCTCTCCTCATGCCCTTTCTGAGATCACCTTGTCTATGAGATTCACGTGTTGCTCTCTTGTCCCATTCCCACTGCTGATCGCCAAACTTCCCTTCCTGCCCTCACACCCATCACATTAGCTGACATTGAAAATGGTTCCCTCTTTTGATGTACTGTTCCTCTCGCTTTCAAAATTTCCATCATCACCCCTTCCTCAAAAAAAACACTCTTGATCCTTCTGTCCTTGCAAACTCAAAGTTCGCTTTCTTCTCCAAAGTTCTTGAATGTGTTGTCACCTCCCAAATCCATGCGCATCTTTCCTGCAGCTCCATGTTTGAATCTCTCCAATCAGGTTTGTACTGCTGCCACAACACTGAAATGGCCCTAACCAAAGTCTGAAATGACAACCTCTGTGATTGTGGTGCACGATCTCCCCTCATCCTTTTTGACCTCACTGCAGTCTTTGACATGGTGGACCAAACCAACCTCCCCCAACACCTCTCCTCTATTGTTTGGCTCAGTTGGATTGCCCTTGCTTGGTTCCACTTTTACCTATCCAAAGATAGTCAAATCATCTCCAGCAGTGTATTCTCTTCCTACCCCACACCGTTTCCTCTGGAGTCACCCAAGGATCTATCTTTTTCATCATCTGCATGCTGCCTCTTGACGACATGAGGCCAGGTTCCACATGTACACTGGCAACACGCAGCTCTACCTTTCCATCGCCTCTCTTGAACCCTCCATTACCTCTATGTTGTCATACAGCTTATTGGACATCCATTCATAGAGGAGTCACAATTTCTTTCAGTTGAACGTTGAGAAGACCAAAGCAATCATCTACACAAATTCTGTACTATCACTTCTGATTTTATTCATCTACTCGGCCACTATCTCAGGTTGAAACAGAATGTTTGGAACCTTGGCATCTTATTTGATCTGGAGCTCAACTTATGGCCCTATATCCTCTTCTGCTTGGCATCTCTCACCGTGGCATTGTGAAGTTGTTAACTCAGTATGCAGAGAATCGTGGTGCAAACTCTGGTGTAGTAAAATGGTGCTTGAAGTCACCTTTTTACCCACCTTCCTTATTCTATTGTTTCTCATTTTCTCATTTTCTTCGCTCTTCTAGCTGCAGGTCAAGAGGACAAATAAGAAATGTGTTCCAAAGCCCGTACTAATGCTGCTGAAGGACAGGAATTTTTGGATGATCCAGCATGATTTGTCGTTGGTTTTGCTTCTTTACCTGTGGAGAAGCATCAGGTCTCTACTCAATGCTTCTCTGTGCTGAGACAGCGGAGATTGAGAACTCACTGGGGTAGATCTTGACTTTGCGATAATTGAAAACCTGTGATAGCGAGTCAGCAGCCTATTTTACATTTATTGAAGTCAATGCAAATAAGAATCAGGAGAGATGTAAAAAGGGCTGTCAATTCATTATCATCCATTTTACATTATTGCACAAAGTCAAGATGTATGCCACTGTTTGGGGAATTCCAAATCCTGCCACACACAGCACAGTTAAAACTCCAGCCTACTTACACATAATTTTTTTCCAATACAGTATTTGCAAAGCTGTTTACTGATTTTGAACATAGCACATACTATGCTGCAAGTTACTGATTTTAATTTTAATATTGCTGAGCTTGAAAGAATAAAAATTATTCTTATGGTTATGATTCTTAATTTTGTATTATGTTTTATAGATTGATATCTATGAAAATCTATATATCCAGATTAGCAAATTTGAGGACGGAAGAGTCTTTGAAAGTTGGCTTAGAGTTGACATTAAACCATTTAAAATGGCATTGTTAAATACAATCAAAAAATGGAGCTGGATGTTTAAAGAACATCTCATGCGCTACGTTACTGACAGGTAAATAACAGATCATTTTTGGATTTGGAAAGAAATATATGCACTCCACCTTTTTATAGGGTTTTCATATCATAGTCACTCTGCTTTACGGCCATTTTATCTTAGGTACAGACTTTATCATGTTACACTGCTGGTTGCGACATCTTGTTGTAATGTATCAAATCATTTACTCACAGAAATTATAACCAAGACAAAATGCAATATGTGCCCTTTTTGTGGTTAGGAGATGATGATTATTCACTCAGCAGAACTGATTATTCTGCTCTATTTTACATCAGGTTATGTTCACAAGGCCATGTAGAATCCAACCAGCTATCCAATATTAGGCCTCTATAGCAGTACTCAACCATGGAGTGAAAACTTCAGTCCCAGGCAGGCACATTAGA
Source organism: Pristiophorus japonicus (assembly GCF_044704955.1). NCBI lineage: Eukaryota > Metazoa > Chordata > Chondrichthyes > Pristiophoridae > Pristiophorus > Pristiophorus japonicus. The sequence goes on along the minus strand of NC_091981.1, from coordinate 131,437,379 downwards.
ATACTACAATTACTACTTGTTACTAATCTAAGCAAATTTGAGAACTTTTAAATAATACGAGCTGAATTTTCTCCACTATCCTACCTGAAATTGGACAGGATAATTTAAGGGTGTGCATTTTTATATATATTGCATTTTAATATGTTCTTCACTAGAGTGAATGCAGTTTTTGGCTTGTTTTTCTTCCATGCAGCCTAAGTGAACTTGAAGAATTTATAAAGATAACAGATAAGGGACTTAAAAAGAAGTTGAAAGAAGAAGACTATAATGGTCTTGTCAATATAATGGGACATCTAATGGCAGTGAGAGACAGACAGACCACCACTGATGAACTCTTTGGACTTTTAAAGGAGACAATTACTCTTCTTGAGAGTTATGGTCAAAGTATGCCAGACCATGTTTACATGCAGTTAGAGGTAAATTCCTATCTTTGTTCAGATGTATTTTCAGCAAAATTATTGAAGAAAATGTATGAGATTGTTTTCGCAAAAACTTGGAAGTTTACTACATAAAATGATTCCTTATTTTGGTGGCTTAATTTTAATGTTGGGCTGTTGAAGCGTCCACCTGAATTTGGCGGACACCTCATTAATATCTGCTAATCTGCTGGCCACAAGGAAAGACTGGGTTTATGCTGCCCTTGGCTACTTGCCCTACCCAGCCATGAGACACTGCTGCACACCACCTCCTCCGCCCCCCCCCCCACACTAACCCCAGTGAGTTTACCTGAGTCCTGATGGGCAACTTCTGGGACATCCGATCTTCACCTGCTGGTAGCTGGCCGACTGCTTCTTTACACCCATATTGGCGGCAGGATGCTAATGAGACCTGGCTGTTAAAATTGGCCCGGCCTCTCATGGAGAGTCCTGAACTTCAATTCCAGCGGCTCCATTTGGTCGACCCTTTGGTCTTCAGTTCCTGGAAGTAATTTTCAAATTCATCACCTGTGCAGTAGTCTGGCTGAGTGGATCACTTGCCAGTTGTATAAACCAACCGTTTTTGTTCCAGTGAAATCAATGGAATAAAGATCAGGCACAAACTATAAAAGGCAGGTGATCCTCTCTGCCAGAATACCGCCCAGGCGGTGAAGTTTAAAATTTCCCCCCCGTCCCCCCAAACCGCTGTGTGCGTTGCCACAGAAGATCAACTAGTTTTTATAATAAACTTCGGGGGCGAAATTATTCCTTCTTATAGCCCCGTTCACGCCTCCGGGGGGGGAGAGGCACAAGTGGGGCGGAGGAGACTTTTCGCCCGGGGAAGGGGGGCGCTATCATCTCCCAGGAAATTGCCCGGGAGTTTGTGGAGGCACTGCTATAGCAGTGCCGCGCCCCACGGTTAGTGCTCCGGGCCACCACGCAACTGCCGATGATGTCATCGCTGTGTGCGGCGACCCCTCACCGTCCCGCGCCGACCCCTTAATGCTCCGCAGGGGAAATTGCCCTGCCGGCCGTGAGCAGATGTCAATGCCAGCTTCGCAGGTCACAAAGCTGGCCGACATCCACTCTCGGGGCGCTCCTTAAAGGGGAGGGTGCCAGCACCCTGGGCCACTATCTCTTTTGCCAGCTGACTCTCGGGTCTGCTCTACGATGGTGGCCTTAGCGTGGTCCGGGCTGCCGAAGCCGTCTTGGTGCCATGCTGCAGGCCCGGTCCCACGCTGCCCTGGTGGCTTTGTGGAAGCCATCAGAGGCCTTGCAGAGTGTACTTGGGCCCTCCCTTTTAATTCAGCACCCCAGTAACCACCCCAAAGGAAGTGGAATGCTCGAGATTGCACTCCACTTCCTTTGAGAAGCGGTAAAGGCAATTCTGCGGCAGGAGCGGAACTTCTGCGCCAGATGGTTAATCCCCCCCCCCCAGTCGGAGCACTGGGCAATTTTGCCACCTCCAGTTTTCAAGATAAAGTTAAAGGAAATGTTGAAAATGTCTTTTAAGTAATAAATTGTTCAATGGTCAATAGGAATTACCAGAGAAGTGGAATAATACAAAGAAGATTGCTGTTTCTGTGAAGCATGAAGTTGCAGCCCTTCAGACTGCGGAGGTGTCACTCATCAGAAAAAAATGTGTGGCATTTGATGTAAGTGCTCCCTTTATTCTGCTAAAAACAATATAACCAAACTTGATTTGATTCACTTTATACTTGGAAAAATCTTACAAGTAATGACATTTGAAACACCCATCCAAGGCATTGTGTTTGTTTATTTTCTTTTAACAGACTAACCAAATAGAGTTCAGAGAAAAATTCCAATTGGAAGCACCTTTCAAATTCAATTCTGTGAATCCATATACATTGCTAGATAAGGTAGGAGCAAAGTCCTGAGAGTTTTGATGGAAACACAAAAAAGATTTGATATGGCAAGTCAAAATAGATATAATGCAGCATGTCAATGAAACAGACTGATGTGCTTGATATTACTGTATACTGTTTGAGATATGAAAACTATAACCATGTCAAGCATTGTGGTCTTTTGGGTATTAGGAAGCACACTTGCCTCTGAGTCAGAAGGTTGTGGGTTCAAGTCCCACTCCAGGGAGTTGAGCACATAAATCTAGGCTGACACGCCAGTGCAGTGCTGAGGGAGTGCTGCATTGTCGGAGGTGCCACCTTTCGGATGAGACGTTAAACTGAGGCCCCATCTGCGCTCTCAGGTGGACGTAAAAGATCCTATGGCACTATTCTGAAAAAGAGCAGAGGAGTTATCCCTGGTGTCCTGGCCAATATTTATCCCTCAATCAACAGAACAAAACATTATCTGGTCATTATCAAATTGCTGTTTGTGGGAGCTTGTTGTGCACAAATTGGCTGCTGCGTTTCCCACAGTGACTACACTCCAAAAGTACTTCATTGGCTGTAAAGCGCTTTGAGATGTCCAGTGGTCGTTAAAGGTGCTGTATAAATGCAAGTCTTTCTTTATTTTAAGTTCACTTACAAAATAGTTGTTGCTCAATATCTGTTTCAAAGTCAGTCCAGAATGAGAGACCATAATAAAATGGTTTGCTAGTCTTTTACTGGTTATTTCCTTCTCTGCAAATTACTGGCTTTATCTACCATCTTTCCCTGTGACAAAGTCTGTACCAGCATCACTCTCTGTCATCCACATTATAGGGACTAACATTGACATTTTTTTTAGATGAGAATAAGTGGCAAATGTTGAAAACTCATGGATATTTAAAAAGCAATGCATTTTACTTAAATTCAGCAGCTATAACCTAGAAATAACTATTTGCAATATTAATGTACGGAAGGTTAACATACTCACATACTCTTATTATAATAGGAAGCATAAACCTGTTGAAAATAAGCAGGTTGACTCTCGCACTAAAATAAGAGGAATGACGTACTGTATGTTAATATTGCTAATAGTTATTTTTAAGATGATATGTGTGTATACTTCATTCAATTTTCCAATTTCTTTTTTCCGTTCATGGGATGTGGGCATCGCTGGCAAGGCTATCCCTAGTTGCTCTTGAGAAAATGGTTGTGAGCCGCCTTCTTGAACCGCTCCAGTCTGTGTGGGTAAGGTACTCCCACAGTGTTGTTAGGGAGTAAGTTCCAGGATTTTGACCCAGCGACGATGAAGCAACGGCGATATATTTCCAAGTCAGGATGGTGTGTAACATGAGGGGAGTTTGGAGGTGGTGGTGTTCCCATGGGCCCGCTGCCCTTGTTCTCCTAGGCGGTAGCGGTCACGGGTTTGGGAGGTGCTGCCGAAGAAGCCTTGGCGAATTGCTACAGTGCATCTTGTAGAAGGTACACACTGCAGCCACGGTCATCATCATCATCATAGGCATTCCCTCAGCATCGAGGAGGACTTGCTTCCACTCTTAAAATGAGTTCTTAGGTGACTGAACAGTCCAATACAAGAACCACAGACTCTGTCACAGGTGGGGCAGCTATTTGTTGAAGGAAGGGGTGGTAGGGACTGGTTTGCCACATGCTCTTTCCGCTGCCTGCGCTTGTTTTCTGCATGCTCTCAGTGACGAGACTCGAGGTGCTCAGCGTCCTCCCGGATGCACTTCCTCCACTTAGGGCGGTCTTTGGCCAGGGACTCCCAGGTGTCAGTGGGGATGTTGCACTTTATCAAGGAGGCTTTGAGGGTGTCCTTGTAACATTTCCTCTGCCCACGTTTGGCTTGTTTGCAATGAAGGAGTTCAAAGTAAAGCGCTTGCTTTGGGAATCTTGTGTCAGGCATGCGAACAATGTGGCCTGCCCAGTGGAGCTGATCAAGTGTGGTCAGTGCTTCAATGCTGACCACACTTGGCCTGACCGAGAATGCAGATGTTGGTGCGTCTTCTTCCCAGGGGATTTGTAGGAACTTGCAGAGACATCGTTGGTGGTATCTCTTCAGCGACTTGCGGTATCTGCTGTACATGATCCATATCTCTGAGCCATACAGGAGGGCGGGTATTATTATAGCCCTGTAGACCATGAACTTGGTGGCAGTTTTGAGGGTCGGGTCTTCAAACACTCTTTTCCTCAGGCGGCCAAAGGCTGCACTGGCACACTGGAGGCAGTGTTGAATCTCGTCGTCAATGCCTGCTCTTGGGACCCTCCTATCAACGAGGTATGGGAAATGGTCCACATTGTCCAGGGCTGCGCCGTGGATCTTGATGACTGGGGGCCAGTGCTGTGCGACGGGGACTGGCTGGCTGGTGGAGGACCTTTGTCTTACGGATGTTTAGCGTAAGGCCCATGCTTTCGTACGCCTCAGTAAATACGTCAACAATGTCCTGGAGTTTAGCCTCTGTATGTGCGCAGACGCAGGCATCATCTGCATACTGTAGCTCAATGACGGACGAGTTGGGGTGGTCTTGGACCTGGCCTGGAGACAGCGATGGTTGAATAGGTTCCCACTGGTTCTTTAGTTTAGTTCCACTCCAGCGGGGAGCTTGTTGACTGTGAGGTGGAGCATGGCAGCAAGGAAGATTGAGAAGAGGGCTGGGGCGATGATGCAACCCTGTTTGACACCGGTCCGGATGTGGATTGTGTCTGTAATTGACCCGTTGGTAAGGATCACGGCCTGCATGTCGTCGTGGAACAGGCGGAGGATGGTGACAAACCTTTGGGGGCATCCAAAGCGGAGGAGGATGCTCCATAGACTCTTTGACGTTGTCAAAGGCCTTTGTAAGGTTGAAGAAGGCCAAGTATAAGGGGTTCCCTGCATTTTTCCTACAGCTGTCGCGCTGCAAAAATCATGTCCGTTGTGCCCTGTAGGGGACGAAATCTGCACTGCGACTCCGGGAGGAGCTCCTCAGCCACAGGGAGAAGACGGTTGAGGGGGACTCCAGCGACGACTTTTCCAGTGGCTGATAGCAGGGAGATTCCTCTGTAGTTGCCGCAGTCGGACTTGTCCCCTTTTTTAAAGATGGCCACGATCACTGCAGCCATGATGCACCGGTGTTGAAGGGAGTGAATGTTGAAGGTGGTGGATGGAGTGCCAATCAAGCAGGCTGCTTTGTCCTGGATGTGTTGAGCTGCTTGCGTGTTGTTTGAGTTGCACTCATCCAGGCAAGTGGAGAGTATTCCATCACATTCCTGATTTGTGCTTTGTAGATATTGGAAAGGCTTTTGGGGAGTCAGGAGGTGAGTCACTTGCTGCAGAATACCCAGCCTCTGACCTGCTCTTATAGCCACTGTATTTATGTGGCTGGTCCAGTTAAGTTTCTGGTCAATGGTGACCCCCATGATCATCATCATAGGCTGTTGCTCAAATCGAGGATGACTTGCTTCCACGTCAAAAAGTTCACAGGTGTTTCAATGAAGAACCTAAAATTCCAGGTCCGAACTAAATCTTGAAGGGTGGAAGATGTCTGTGCGTGGATTTTTTTTTTAATGTGTGGTGACCGTTGCACACTAGCCATCACACGGGCTTGACAGAGCTAGGTCTTGGTCCAGTAGCAAGGATTAACCAAGACGACTGGAGATCAGCTCTGCTGCACGAATCAAGTGCGCACACACATTGCAGTGTGGGCTGGTCCGTGCTGCCCCTGGGCCCTCATCTCTTGTGGGCCCTGAACTCACGGCTCTCCTGGGCCCCGATCACATCCCTCTACAATCTCTCGCTGCTCCTTTGCCCCGACCTCGCCGCTCCTGCTGTACCACACTCCAATCACCGACCTGGACCTTGATGATATCCCTTTTCACTGCCGTTGCTCTCCTGCTCCAGCACGTGGCGGCCTAGCCCAGCAGTCTGTGTGGCCTCCAGCCTGCGAGCACCATCGGAGCAGGCCGGGGAGTGGAAGGAGCAGCGTGGCGGCATACCACTCCAGGGAGCTGCATGTTCCTTTGTGCTAGGTATGACTCCAGCCAGTGGAGAGTTTTCCCCTTGATTCCCATTGACTTCAATTTTACTAGGGCTTCTTGATGCCACACCCAGTCAAATGCTGCCTTGATGTCAAGGGCAGTCACTCTCACCTCACCTCTGGAATTTATCTCTTCATGTTTGGACCAAGGCTGTAATGAGGTCTGGAGCCGAATAGTCCGAACAGAACCCAACTGAGCATCGGTGAGCAGGTTATTGATGAGTAAGTATCGCTTGATAGCACTGTCGACGACACCTTCCATCACTTTGCTGATGATTGAGAGTAGACTGATGAGGCGGTAAATGGCCGGACTGGATTTGTCCTGCTTTTCGTGGACAGGACATACCTGGGCAGTTTTCCACATTGTTGGACAGATGCCAGTGTTGTAACTGCTTGGCTAGAGGTGCAGCTAGTTCTGGAGCACAAATCTTCAGCACGACAGCCGAGACGTTGTCGGGGCCTGTAGCCTTTGCTGCATCCAATTAGCTCAGCTCTTTCTTGATATCACGTGGAGTGACTCAAATTGGTTGAAGACTGGCTTCTGTGATGGTGGTGACCTCAGGAGGAGCCAAGATGGACAATCCACTCGGCAGTTCTGGCTGAAGATTGTTGCGACTGCTTCAGCCCTGTTTTTTGCACTTGCGTGCTGGGCTCCGCCATCGTTGAGGATGGGAATGTTCATAGAGCCTCCTCCTCCTGTTAATTGTTTAATTGTCCACCACCATTCACGACTGGATGTGGCAGGACTGCAGAACTTTGATCTGATCTGTTGGTTGTGGAATCGCTTCGCTCAGTCAATAGCATGCTGTTTCTACTGTTTAGCATGTATGTGGCCCTGTGTTATAGCTTCACCAGCTTGGTACTTCATTTTTAGGTAGACCTGGTGCTGCTCCTGGCATGCTCTTCCGAACTCCTCATTGAACCAAAGTTGGTCCCCTGGCTTGATGATAATGGTAGAGTGAGGGACATGCCAGGCCAGGATGTTACAAATTGTGGTGGTATACAATTTTGCTACTGCTGATGGATGCCTAGTTTTGAGCTATCTATACCATTTAGCACGGTGGTAGTGCCACATAATACGATAGACGGTGTCCTTAGTGTGAAGATGGGTCTTCATCTCCACAAGGATTGTGCAGTGGTCACTGCCACCAAATGGACAGATGCATCTGCGACAGGTAGATTGGCGAGGACAAGATCAAGTCGGGTTTCCCCTTGTGTTGGTTCTCTCACCACCTGTCACAGGCTCAGTCTGGCAGCTATGTCATAAGAACATAACAAATATGAACAGGAGTAGGCCATTTGGCCCCTCGAGCCAGCTTTGCCATTCAATAAGATCATGACTAATCTGATCATGGACTCAGCTCCACTTCCCTGCATGCTCCCCATAACCCTTTACTCCCTATTGCTCAAAAATCTGTCTGCGTCTTAAATATATTTAATGGCCAAGCCTACACAACTCTCTGGGGCAGAGAATTCCATAGATTTACAACCCTCAGAGAAGAAATTTCTCCTCTTCTTAGTTTTAAATGGGCGGCCCCTTATTCTAAGACGATGTCCCCTACTTTTAGTTTCCCCTATGAGTGGAAATATCCTCTCTGCATCAACCTTGTTGAGCCCCCTCATTATCTTGTAAGTTTCAATAAGATCACACCTCATTCTTCTGAACTCCACTGTGTATAGGCCCAACCTACTCAACCGATCTTAATAAGTCAACCCCTTCATCTCCAGAATCAACCGAGTGAACCTTCTCCGAACAGCCTCCAATGCAAGTATATCCTTCCTTAAATACGGAGACCAAAACTGTACGCAGTGTTCCAGATTTGGCCTCACCAATACCCTGTACAGTTGCAGCAGGACTTCTCTGCTTTTATACTCTATATCCCCCTTGCAATGAAGGCCAACATTTCATTTGCCTTCCTGATTACTTGCTGTACCTGCAAACTAACCTTTTGTGTTTCATGAACAAGAACCCCCAGGTCCTTCTGTACTGGAACACTTTGCAATTTTTCTCCATTTAAATTATAATTTGCTTTTCTATTATTTCTGCCAAAGTGGATAACCTCACATTTCCCACATAATACTCCATCTGCCAAATGTTTGCCCACTCACTTAGCCTGTCTATATCCCTTTGCAGATTTTTTGTGTCCTCCTCACAATTTGCTTTCTCACCCATCTTTGTATCAGCAGCAAACTTGGCTACATTACACTCGGTCCCTTCATCCAAGTCATTAATACAGATTGTAAATAATTGAGGACCTAGCACCGATCCCTGCAGCACCCCATTAGTCACTTTGCCAACTGGAAAATGACCCATTTATCCAGACTCTCTGTTTTCTGTTAGTTAGCCAATCCTCAATCCATGCTAATATATTACCCCCAATCCTGTGAGCTTTTATCTTGTGCAGTAATCTGTTATGTGGCACCTTATTGAATGCCTTCTGGAAATCCAAATACACCACATCCACTGGTTCACCCTTATCCAACCTGCTCATTACCTCCTCAAAGAACTCCAGCAAATTTGTCAAACATGATTTCCCTTTCATAAAACCATGCTGACTCTGCTTGATTGAATCATGTCCTTCAGGACTTGGCCAGCTCGGTCAGTAGTGGTGCTACCGAGCCACTCTTGGAAATGGACATTGAAATCCCCCACCCAGAGTATGGTCTGTGCCCTTGCTACCCTCAGTGCTTCTTCCAAGTGGTGTTCAACATGGAGGAGTACTGATTCAACAGCTGAGTGAGGGCGGTAGGTGGTAATCAGCAGGTGCTCTCCTTGTCTATGTTTGACCTGATGCCACGAGACTTCATGGGATCTGGAGCCAATGTTGAGAACTCCCAAGGCCATTCCCTCCCAACTATATACCTCTATGTCGCCATTCCTGGTGGGTCTGTCCTGCTGGTAGGCAAGGCACTCCCAGGGATGATGATGGAGGGGTCTGGCACATTGACTGAAAGGTATGATTCTGTGAGTATGACTATGTCAGGCTCTTGCTTGACTAGTCGGTGGGACAGCTCTCCGAATTTTGCCACAAGTTCCCAGATGTTCGTGAGGAGGACTTTGCAGGGTTGACAGCGTTGGGTGTGCTTTTGTGGTGTCCGGTGCCTAGGTCGATGCCGGGTAGTCCATCCGGTTTTATCCTTCGTAGCAGTTTCATACAACTGAATGACTTGCTTCACCATTTGAGAGAGTCAACCACGTTGCTGTGGATCTGGAGCCACATGTTGGCCAGCCCAGGTAAGGATGGCAGATTTCTTTCCCTAAGGGACATTAGTACCTCACCTCTGGGCCTCCACCCATCATGATTCCTCTGTTGCTAATTACTTGCCACACTGTTCACTCACCTTTGCCATCAATGCCCATGTTTTCAGTAAACCTATCACCTCTTACCACTGCCGTTCCCACTGGTGCAGTTTCCATCTTTGCACCTTCAAGTCAGGGCCTCAACTTTCGAGCATACCTGTTGCACAACCAGTCTAGCCGTCCATTCCCAGATTTGGCTCAACCATTTCAACCATCCTCCCTCTCCTCCGACAAAGCCACTCATCATTACCAGACCATCCTGTAGAGTTAGGACAACCCAAGGTTCCTTTTCTCTATTATTAACTGTCTGCTCAAACTCTTTTCTCCCACCCTTCACCCTTGCCTCCAATACCAGTATGATGAGCTCAGAATTCTTTGGCTCTAAGATTGAGACATCCATGGAACTGCTCTTTCTTCCCTTCCACTCCTTCCAGAATCTCACCCACTCCTGATCCCCTATGATTCTGTAATTTTCCTCCCATGCCCCCTCTGAGCTCACCTCTTTCTTGAGATCCACCTCCCGCTGTCTTGATCCTTCTCCCACTCAATTCTTGACCACTCCACTTCCCTTCCTGTCACCCACGCTAGTTGAAACATAGAAACATAGAAAATAGGTGCAGGAGTAGGCCATTCGGCCCTTCGAGCCTGCACTGCCATTCAATAAGATCATGGCTGATCATTCCCTCAGTACCCCTTTCCTGCTTTCTCTCCATACCCCTTGATCCCCTTAGCCGTAAGGGCCATATCTAACTCCCTCTTGAATATATCCAATGAACTGGCATCAACAACTCTCTGCGGCAGGCAATTCCACAGGTTAACAACTCTCTTGAGCGAAGAAGTTTCTCCTCATCTCAGTCCTAAATGGCCTACCCCTTATCCTAAGACTGTGTCCCCTGGTTCTGGACTTCCCCAACATCGGGAAGATTCTTCCCGCATCTAACCTGTCCAGTCCTGTCAGAATCTTATACATTTCTATGAGATCCCCTCTCATTCTTCTAAACTCCAGTGAATAAAGGCCCAGTTGATCCAGTCTCTCCTCATATGACAGTCCAGCCATCCCTGGAATCAGTCTGGTGAACCTTCGCTGCACTCCCTCAATAGCACGAATGTCCTTCCTCAGATTAGGAGACCAAAAGTGAACACAATATTCCAGGTGAGGCCTCACTAAGGTCCTATACAACTGCAGTAAGACCTCCCTGCTCCTGTATTCAAATCCCATAGCTATGAAGGCCAACATACCATTTGCCTTCTTCACCATCTGCTGTACCTGCATGCCCACTTTCAATGACTGATGAACCATGACACCCAGGTCTCGTTGCACCTCCTCTTATCCTAATTTGCCGCCATTCAGATAATATTCTGTCGTCTTGTTTTTGCCCCCAAAGTGGATAACCTCACATTTATCCACATTATACTGCGTCTGCCATGTATTTGCCCACTCGCCTAACCTGCAGCCTCTTAGCGTCCTCCTCATAGCTCACACCGCCACCCAGTTTAGTGTCATCAGCAAACTTGGAGATATTACACTCAATTCCATCATCTAAATCATTACTATATATTGTAAAGAGCTGGGGTCCCAGCACTGAGCCCTGCGGCACCCCACTAGTCACTGCCTGCCATTATGAAAAGGACCCATTGATCCCGACTCTCTGCTTCCTATCTGCCAACCAGGTCTCTATCCACATCAGAACATTACCCCCAATACCACGTGCTTTGATTTTGCACACCAATCTCTTGTGTGGGACCTTGTCAAAAGCCTTTTGAAAGTCCAAATACACCACATCCACTGGTTCTCCCTTGTCCACTCTACTAGTTACATCCTCAAAAAATTCCAGAAGATTTGTCAAGTATGATTTCCCTTTCATAAATCCATGCTGACTTGGACCGATCCTATCACTGCTTTCTAAATGCGCTGCTATTTCATCCGCAATGATTGATTCCAACATTTTCCCCACTACTGATGTGAGGCTAACCGGTCTATAATTACCCGTTTTCTCTCTCCCTCCTTTCTTAAAAAGTGGTGTTACATTAGCAACCCTCCAGTCCATAGGAACTGATCCAGAGTCGATAGACTGCTGGAAAATTATCACCAATGCATCCACTATTTCTAGGGCCACTTCCTCAAGTACTCTTGTAGACTATCAGGCCCTGGGGATTTATCGGCCTTCAATCCCGTCAATTTCCCTAACACAATTTCCCGCCTAATAAGGATATCCTTCAGTTCCTCCTTGTCACTAGACCCTCGGTCCCCTCGTACATCCGGAAGATTATTTGTGTCTTCCTTTGTGAAGACAGAACCGAAGTACTTGTTCAATTGCTCTGCCATTTCTTTGTTCCCCATTATAAATTCACCCGAATCCGACTGCAAGGGACCTACGTTTGTCTTCACTAATCTTTTTCTCTTCACATATCTATAGAAGCTTTTGCAGTCAGTTTTTACGTTTCCGGCAAGCTTCCTCTCATACTCTATTTTCCCCTTATTATTTAAACCCTTTGTCCGCCTCTGCTGAATTCTAAATTTCTCCCAGTCCTCCGGTTTGCTGCTTTTTCTGGCTAATTTGTATTCCTCTTCCTTGGATTTAACACTATCCTTAATTTCCCTTGTTAGCCACATTTGAGCCACCTTCCCCGTTTTATTTTTACTCCAGTCAAGGATGTACAATTGTTGAAGTTCATCCATATGATCTTTAAAGGATTGCCATTGCCTATTCACCGTCAACCCTTTAAGTATCATTTGCCAGTCTAATCTAGCCAATTTGCGCCTCATACTGTCAAAGTTACCCTTCCTTAAGTTCAGAACCCTAGTTTCTGAATTAACTTTGTCACTCTCCATCTTAATAAAGAATTCTACCATATTATGGTCACTCTTCCCCAAGGGGCCTCGCACAACAAGATTGCTAATTAGCTCCTTCTCATTACACATCACCCAGTCTAGGATGGCCAGCTCTCTGGTTGTTTCCTCGACATATTGGTCTAGAAAACCATCCGTAATACACTCCAGGAAATCCTCCTCCACCGCATTGCTACCAGTTAGGTTAGCCAATCAATATGTAGATTAAAGTCGCCCATGATTACTGCTGTACCTTCATTGCACACATCCCTTATTTCTTGTTTGATGCTGTCCCCAACCTCACTACTACTATTCGGTGGCCTGTACACAACTCCCACTAGTGTTTTCTTCCCTTTGGTATTCTGTAGCTCCACCCATACCGATTCCACATCATCCAAGCTAATGTACTTCCTTACAATTGCATTAATTTCCTCTTTAACCTCTGACATTGTTAATGGCTTCCTTTAATCAGGTATGGCCTCTCCCTCTTTCAAAACCATCAGCATCACCCATGACCCTTCTGCTTTCTCCACTTATCACACTATTCCAAACCACACTTTCTTGTATAAGACCCTGAAATGCATCATTACTTTCCAGCTCCATGCTTATCGTTTTCAAAACTCCCTAGTTGTGCAATACAGTTTCCACCCTTCTCACAGCACTGAACGAGCTTTGTCCAAAGTCCCACATTACATCCTTTGTTGACTGTGTCCATGGTGTGTTATTTCTCCTTCTCCACCTCTGTGCAGTGTTTTAGATGAATAACGATGCCATTCTCCACCATTGTCTTTATGCCATTGTTCAGCTCTATGGGACTGTCCTTGCCTGATTCTACTCCTACCTATACAAACACAGCCAACAGAACTCCAGTTTCCCTTCTGTCACCGTTGGAGTCTCAGAGGTATGGTAGTGTAGTGGCATGGCACTGGATTAGCATCTCCGAGGTCGTGAGTCCAAATACCACCAAAGCATGTTCTGAAATTGGATTAAGTAAATCTGGTATGCTGGCAACAGAAAAATTGACCATGAAAGCTACCAGATTGTTGTAAAAACCTAACTGGTTTACTCATGTCCCTCAGGCAAGGGAACCTGCCACTCATACTGTCCTGTCCTATATTATATGGTTGACTTTTAATGTTCTCTGAAGTGGCACAACAAGCCACTCAGTTATGAACAGGTATAGATAGGGTCATGTATGTGCTTGATACCCAATCTCTACTTCACTATTACTTCTCTTAACTCCATGACTTCTTCACACTGACATAACATCTGGTGAAAATCAAATTGTGGCTAGCTAACAATGTATGAATGGCAAAATCAACAAAGATTTGAAAACTTGCTTTAAAGATTTGCTCATCAGTTTGCCAGTGTTGTGAACAGTGAAAACTGATTAACTAACAAAAGGTATGAGATTGATTTTCTGATATCTAGTCATTTGAGAGGCATTGATATCAAAATGGCAAATATACCAAAAGTCTGAGAGGGAGAAGCACTGTAGAATGCAACAATCTGGACAAGAGGCAGTGTACAAAGAAGTATAATCATTTTGTGCATTAAATAGCTTTATAATACATAATTTTTCTTCCCTCGGAAGAGTAGCCTTTGTGCTTCACTCTCTACCTTTCACTTTTAAAGATTCCACCTTGGCATATGGAGACCCATTGCTGTATCAGTGGAAATGGGAAGACCAGCTTCCTGTAATCCAACAGCAGATTCATAGACCTACATACTTGTGGTTCTTTAATGCTGTAGGCTTCTTTGGTGTGGAATTATTTATACCATGGAGCAACTGGCAGAGGTAAACATCTCCTGTCAGATTAAATATTATAATATTAAAGTGCCTGACACGTGAATTTGCTTCATTCCATTGTGTCTATCTAGCTAATTGTAAATAAAGGGACAACAAAAGCATTTTAGTTTTCTTTGACATGAATTTGACTGACGTGCATCTCTACTTTATAAGTAATGTTAACAATTATCATTTTCACCAGTAGGTTGTAGTAATTATTTTAAAAAGTCAATACATGCCTCTAGCTCAAAGGGTTAATTCCGTAATTCCTGTTGGAAAATTGGGCTTAATTACACCTCAGGCTATGTCATAACATTGTCACTGCAATAGAAGTAGAAATGCAGGATATCTGCAGGAGACTCCAGGTCAATGCTATTGTAGCTTTTTTCTAGTGTAACCAATAACCCTTGTGCATCCGAGTGCTGAGTGAGTATTCACAATCTGTCATGGCAAGTGAAAGAACATCCTAACCTGTTTATTAGGATGTTCTAAGTGCAGCCAGAGCCAAGTCCATGGCACCACAGGTGGCTCAGCTGTACAGGGAGGGAGGAAAAAGAATGGAAGAGCTATAGTAATAGGGGATTCACTAGTCAGGGGAGCAGACAGGCGTTTCTGTGGCCGCAGACGTGACTCCAGGATGGTATGTTGCCTCCCTGGTGCCGGGATCAAGGATGTCACTGAGCAGCTGCAGCGTATTCTGGTGAGAGAGGGTGAACAGCCAGAGGTCGTGGTCCATATCGGAACCAATGACATAGGTAGGAAGAGGGATGAGATCCTGCAGGCAGAGTTTAGTGAGCTAGGAGAAAGATTAAAAAGCAGGACCTCAAAGGTAGTAATCTCCAGATTACTCCCAGTGCCATGAGCTCATGATTACAGAACTAGGAGGCTAGAGCAGGTGAATACATGGCTGGAGAGATGGTGCAGGCGGGAGGGCTTTAGTTTCCTGAGGCATTGGGACTGCTTCTGGGGGAGGTGGGACCTGTACAAGCCGGACGGGTTGCACTTCAACAGAACCGGGACCAATACACTCACGGGGTGGGGGGGTTGCTAGTACTATTGGGGAGAGTTTAAACTAGCTTGGCAGGGGGATGGGAATCTGAAAATATATTCAGTCGGGAGGGGAGTAAAGCTGGAATTAGAAAGCAAAAATAAAGAAAGTGAGTTTGAAGGAGAGAGGAAACAAGGAGGAAAAAGGGTAAAAAAACAAACTTAAAGACACTTTGTTTGAATGTATGTAGCATTTGTAATAAAATAGATGAGTTGACTGTACAAATTGAGACAAATGAGTATGATCTGATAGCCATTACAGAGACGTGGTTGCAAGGTGACCAGGCCTGGGAATTAAGGGCCCAAGTTTCCACATGATTTGCGCCTGATTTTTAGGAGCAACTGGTGGAGAACGGACTATCTTAGAAATCGCAATTCTCCACATTTTTTTTTCTGCAGTTCTAGTCAGGTAGAACAGTTCTACTTTGGAACAGAATTTTTTCTTCAAAAGGGGGCGTGTCCGGCCACTGACGCCTGATTTGAAAGTTTCCACAGTGAAAACGTACTCCAAACTAAAGTAAAATGGAGCAAGTGAAGATTTTTGTAGAACTGAAAAAATCAGGTGCAGGTTACAAATTAGGCGTCCAGAACGAGGTGGGGGGGGAAGGGAAGTCATTAAATTCTATAATAAATCCTTTTTTATACTTATACAAATATTATACAAATAAATCCAACCTGAATAAACATTTATAAGCAAAGAAAAGATTAAATAAACCATCTTCCTACCTGTGTGAAAGTGCTTCAGGCAGGCCTTTCGGGACCGAAGGCTGAATGGGCCGGCCCGAGAAGGCCCGTCCCCAGCACCAGATTTACAGGTAGGGTTGGGTCGGGTCGGGTCGGTTCGGGAGGGAGGGAGGGAGAGAGAGGGGGAGGGAGAGGGGGGGGAGGGGGGGAGGAGAGGGGGGGGGAGAGAGAGAGAGAGAGAGAGGGAGGGAGGGAGGGAGAGAGGCGGGGAGAGAGAGAGAGGGAGAGAGAGAGGGGGGGAGGGAGGGAGGGAGAGAGAGAGGGGGGAGGGTGGGAGAGAGAGAGGGAGGGGGGGAGGGATAGAGAGAGAGAGAGCGAGAGAGAGGGGGGGAGGGGGGGAGGTCAGGTCGGATCCAGTCCGGGAGAGAGAGAGAGGGAGGGGGGGGAGGTCAGGTCGGATCCAGTCCGGGAGCGGGAGTCGGGTCGGGTCCAGTGGGGGGGGGGGGTCGGGTCGGGGGTCGGGTCGGGGGTCGGGTCGGGGGGGCGGGTCTGGTCCGGAGGCAGGGAGGGGCGGGGAGCGGGTGTTGGGTCTGGTCTGGTCCGGAGGCGGGGGGGGACGGGGAGCGGGTGTCGGGTCTGGTCCGGAGGCAGGGGGGGCGGGGAGCGAGTGTCGGGTCGGGTCTGGTCGGGGGGGGGGGGGGGGGAGCAGGAGCTGGCCGTGGGAGGAGCCTTATTCACGCAGCCCCAGTGAGGCCATTGGGCCAGGGCTAGGGGCTGCGTGCTTCGGGCCCCTCCCACACAGTTCGGTGCCTGGAGCTACTGCACTTGCGTGCCGACTGTAGCGCGCATGTGCAGAGGTCCCGGCACTGTTTTCAGCGCAGGGACCTGGCTCCGCCCCCCCACAGCTCGTGCTGGCTGCTCCGAGGGCCAGAGGACCTGCAAGTAGGTGGAGAATACCGAGGATTTTTTTAGGCGCTCTTTGTGACGCGAAAAACGGGCGTCCAGGTCGGGACTGCACCGTTCTAGGCACGTGTGGAAACTTGGGGCCCTATATATCCAGGGGTATTTGACAATCCGGAAGAACAGACAGAAAAGAAAAGGAGGTGGAGTAGCTCTATTGATAAAGGATGGAATCACTGCAATAGTGAGAAACGATATTGGCTCAAATGATAAGGATGATGAAACAGTTTGGGTGGATATAAGGAATAATAAGGGGAAAAAGTCACTGGTGGGCGTAGTTTATAGCCCCCCTAACAGTAGCAACTCTGTTGGTCGGAGCATAAACTAGGAAATAGTGGAGCTTGTAAAAAGGGAACAGCAATAAACATGGGTGATTTTAACCTCCATATTGATTGGACAAATCAAATTGGTCAGGGTAGCCTTGAGGGAGGAGTTCATAGAATGCATAAGGGACAGGTTCCTTGAGCATTATGTAACGGAACCAACCAGGGGGCAGGCTATCTTAGGTCTGGTCCTGTGGAATGAGACAGGATTAATAACCAATCTCCTAGTAAAGGATCCCCTTGGAATGAGTGATCTTAGCATGATTGAATTTCAAATTTAGATGGAGGGTGAGAAAGTTGGATCTAAACCAGCGTACTAAGCTTAAATAAAGGAGACTATGAAGGTATGAGGGCAGAGTTGGCTAAAGTGGACGAGGTAAATAGATTAAAGTGTAGGATGGTTGATGAACAGTGGTGTATATTTAAGGAGACATTTCACAACTCTCGAGAAAAATATATTCCAGTGAGGAGGAAAGGGTGTAAGAGAAAAGAGAGCCATCTGTGGCTAACTAAAGAAATAAAGGATGGTATCCAATTAAAAACAAGGGCATACAAAGTGGCCAAAACTAGTGGGAGGACAGAAGATTGGGAAGCTTTTAAAAGCCAGCAAAGAATGACTAAAAAAATGATTATGAAAGGGAAGATAGACTATGAAAGTAAACTAGCACAAAATATAAATGCAGATAGCAAGAGTTTCTATAGGTATATAAAAAGGAAAAGAGTGGCTAAAGTAAATGTTGATCCCTTAGAGGACAAGACCAGGGAATTAGTAATGGGGAACATGGAGATGACAGAAACTCTGAACAAGTATTTTATATCAGTCTTTATGGTCGAGGACACTAACAATATTCCAACAATGGATAGTCAAGGGGCTATAGCGGGGGAGGAATTTTAACACAATCACAATCACTAAGGAAGTGTGGTACTCAGTAAGATAATAGGACTCAAGGCAGATAAATCCCCTGGACCTGATGGCTTGCATCCTAGGGTCTTAAGAGAAGTAGCGGTAGGCTTTGTGGATGCATTGGTTGTAATTTACCAAAATTCCCTGGATTTTGAGAAGGTCCCAGCAGATTGGAAAACTGCATATGTAACGCCCCTATTTAAAAAAGGAGGCAGACAAAAAGCAGGAAACTATAGACCAGTTAGCCTAACATCTGTGGTTGGGAAAATGTTGGAGTCCATTCTTAAAGAAGCGGTAGCAGGACATTTGGAAAAGTAAAATTCGGTCAGGCAGAGTCAGCATGGATTTATGAAGGGTAAGTCATGTTTGACAAATTTGCTGGAATTCTTTGAGGATGTAACGAACAGGGTGGATAAAGGGGAACCAGTAGATGTGATTATTTGGACTTCCAGAAGGCATTTGATAAGGTGCCACATAAAAGGTTACTGCACAAGATAAAAGTTCACGGGGTTGGGGGTAATATATTAGCATGGATAGAGGATTGGCTAGCTAACATTGAAGAGAGAATCGGGATAAATGGTTCATTCTCTGGTTGGCAGCCAGTAACTAGTGGGGTGCCGCAGGGATCAGAGCTGGGACCCCAACTATTTACAATCTATAGTAACGACTTGGAAGAAGGGACTGAGTGTAACGTAGCCAAGTTTGCTGACGATACAAAGATGGGAGGAAAAGCAATGTGTGAGGAAGTCACAAAAAATCTGCAAAGGACATAGGCTAAGTGAGTGGGCAAAAATTTGGCACATGGAGTATAATGTTGGAAAGTGTGAGGTCATGCACTTTGGCAGAAAAAATCAAAGAGCAAGTTATTATTTAAATGGAGAAAGATTGCAAAGTGCTGCAGTACAGTGGGACCTGGGGGTACTTGTGCATGAAACACAAAAGGATAGTATGCAGGTACAGCAAGTGGTCAGGAAGGTCAATGGAATCTTGGCCTTTATTGCAAAGGGAATGGAGTATAAAAGCAGGGAAGTCTTGCTATAGCTATACAGGGTATTGTTGAGGCCACACCTGGAATACTGCGTGCAGATTTGGTTTCCATATTTATGAAAGGATATACTTGCTTTGGAGGCAGTTCAGAGAAGGTTCACAAGGTTGATTCCGGAGATGAGGGGGTTGACTTTTGAGGAAAGGTTGAGTAGGTTGGGCCTCTACTCATTGGAATTCAGAAGAATGAGAGATGATCTTATCGAAACGTATAAGATTATGAGGGAGCTTGGCAAGATGGATGCAGAGAGGATGGGGGAGACTAGAACTAGAGGGCGTGATCTTAGAATAAGGGACCGCCCATTTAAAACTGAGATGAGGAGAAATTTCTTATCTGAGGGTTGTAAATCTGTGGAATTCGCTGCCTCAGAGAGCTGTGGAAGCTGGGACATTGAATAAATTTAAGCCAGAAATAGACAGTTTCTTAAACGATAAGGGGTTATGGGGAGCGGGTAGGGAAGTGGACCTAAGTCCATGATCAGATCAGCCATGATCTTAGTGAATGGCGGAGCAGGCTCGAAGGGCCATATGGCCTACTTCTGCTCCTATTTCTTATGTTCTTATGTAATAAACTGAACTCTTTCCAATTCTGCCATTCAGGCTAACCAGGAGCTCAGCGCCCTGGAGGAAGTGACAATACAAATGCGAGAATCAGCCAACCTGTTTGAGGTGACAGTTCCAGAGTATAAGCAGTTAAAGCAGTGTCGTCGAGACATCGTTCTACTCAAGCAACTCTGGGATATTATTGTATATGTGAAGGTAAGGAGCATCCATTTATCATAAAAAGCATATATTACTCATTATTTTTCTTGTAAAGTTCCCATGCGCCACTACTTTCTGTTGGTATTCTTTTTTCTTCATCCTGAAAAAGTGACACTGTTCAAGATAATGACTGCTCCAGGAGGGTCATAATTAACGTTACCCTCAGATCATACAATGGGGGGTGCATTTTACTAAGGGCAAGACTGGCATGGCTGTTTTTTCCTGTGCCCTGAGAGGAAATAGCATACTATCACGTGATACCTTATTTAACAGTCAAAGTGAGAACTAGTGAATCACACTCCATAAGGGCAAGAAAACTCCAACTACAGGGAAAACTGGAGTTGCACTCACAGCCTCCAATTCGAGCCAAAGCGGCTGAAATTGCCCCTCCCGATAAGGCCTCTGGCCGCCTGAAAGCAGTGGCCATGGGGCGGCGCGGAATGGCCGCCGACTTGTGGCAGACTGGCCGACGTTCGCAGAATTACTCTCAGGGCTTTTTGCTGCGGTATGAAGATCCGCACCGCTCTCCCACTTCCGCCCCACTCCTGCAGATGCATCCTTAACTACGTCATCAGAGTGTGCACCACAGCGGCTCCACCCCGGAAAGAAAATTCAGGTCAAAAATCTTCCAGCCGCTTGTCGGTGCCCCCGACAGTTTTTTGGGTCGGTACACAGTGCCGGCTCAAGACTACCAGTGGACTTTAAAGGCTTGTTGCGTGTATCTCCATTTTTTTGGCCGAGAATTTTTCGGACTTCTCACAAGTTTGTCAGTTGTCCCTTTAAGAGCGGCATTGAGTGCTAGTGGGTTAGGGTCCTCAATCTGTACATCACAGAGGCCTCATTGTGGAGGTTGTGCTTGCGGAGGGAAAGTAAATGGGCTCAGTACCGGCAGTGGAACACCTCCTGCACATAGTGCGTGGCAGGGAGGCACGCAGGAGAAGGTGGCACTGTCTCCAATGGCTCCAGAGGCAGCGGGCAAGGGATGTAGCACACATGACTGCCCAACATGCAGAAGGCCATGGAGATGGCAACAGACCTCAACCCAGAGTGGTGGCCTAGGAAGGACATGCCATCATGAGGAGGGTCTGGTACGCTGACCCCACCACCTCCCCCCACACCAGGGATATTGGATGAAATCGGGAGAAGGCAGGATGCACAGGAGGCAGATACTTGCCAGCAGCAGGCTGCAGAGGGTGAGGAGCAGCAAGCACATGAGGGAGAAGTCAATGAGGCAGCTGCCATAGGAAGACCCGAGTACAGTGGGGGGAGAAGACCCTATCGTGCAGGGGTCCACAGACAGCAGTTTTCGTTCATGGGCCTGACAATGACCAATGTCTCTGGAGACTTCGATTCTGGAAGGATATCGCAGGGAGCTGTACAATCTCCTGCAGCCAGACCTCCAGTCTCAGACAAGGTTGAGGACAACTCTAACCGTCGCAACCAAAGTGACATAGCACTCAATTTCTATGCTACTGGCTCTTTCCAAGTTGCTACAGAGACATATCGAACATTTTGTAGTTCACCGCACATCGCTCCATCCGTCAAGTTACAGATGCTCTCTATAAGAGAAGCAGCGACAACATTTCCTTCCCAATGAGCAGGGAGAAGCAGTTGGAGCAGCAGACCAGATTTGTGTGCATTGCGGACTTCCCCAGGGTTCAGAGCACCATAAACTGCACTCACATTGCAATGAGGGCACCACAGAACAATCCTGAGATGTTCAGAAACCGCAAGGGATTCCACTCCCTCAATGTCCAGCTGGTGTGCGACCACCACCGCAAACTCATGGCAGTTGATGCTGGGTATCCTGGCAGTAGCCACGATGCTTTTATCTTGCACCAGACCGGTGTGCCCGGCATGTTTGCTGGCCCAAACCAAGATTGCAGCTGACTCCTTGGAGACGAGGGCTACCTACTGTGCACTTGGCTGTTGATTCCCCTTTGCAACCCCAGGACTGCTGTGCAGCAAGCCTACAATGACTCCCAGCCACCAGCTGCTTAATTAAGCAGTACATCGGGATCCTTAAGCAGTGGTTCCATTGTCTGGATCGCTCTGGTGGAGTGTTGCAGTACTGGCCTGAGTGGGTCTCCCTATTCGTGATCGTCTGCTGCATGCTTCACAACCTGGCCTTCATGAGGGGCCAGCCGTTGGAGGATGAGCCAGCAGTACCACCTGAGGAGGAGGACCAGGAGGAGGAGGAGGAGGATGTAGGTCGCCCACCACGCAGGAGGTGGCGTCACCATCCAGACCCGGTAAGGAAAGCGCAGAACCGTCTCATTGCTGCTTGTTTCCGATCAGTTGATGCCCACTTCACCCTTCATCTTTGCATCTCCATGGCCATCCCAATGAGCCCTTTCACACATCATTGGCCACAGTGAAATGAGAGACCTGCGCAGATATTGAAACACAAAATAAAGATCTTTTACACAAGAAAGAAAGGTGCAAAAATCATACACATAATAATTTCTCACCGCTGTGCATCCCCTTATAACCCATCTTACACAAGTCTATTCTGGAACAATGCCGCAGTGTCTCCCCTGTGTCTGGGAAGGCTGCTGTGTTTCAGATGTTGAAACTACAGATGTCCTTCTGGGACGCCCTCGACCAGCTCCGGCTCTGCAATGGCCGGCTGCAGACTGGGCAGCACCCTCGGTGCGTTCAGTCGGCCTTGGCTCGGGCAAGTCCATGCTTGTTGGCAATGGTGGAGTGACAGGTCTGGGGTCAGGAATGCTGTGATCCTGAGAGAGCACATCATCATCCTGGTCCGAGGAGCCTGCGCCACTCCCGAGGCAGCACCTCACCATCGCCACCTATCTGATGGAGCACAGGTCGATGGTGTGGCGTGACACCGGAAGGTCCCCCGTGGACCGTGGTGGACCCAGCCGTGATGGCAACACTCAGATCTCGCTTGGCTTCCAGCTGAGACTGCATGAGAGCAGACACAGTCTCGATGCCACCAGAGACGACATCCGTAAGACGCTCCATGGCTTGTTGCCCAGAGTGCATAAGAGCATTCTGAGCTTCCAGGACTCCTGCCATCCTCTCCAAAGCAACACTCAGACGTTCGTTCCCTTGCACCTGTGCTGCAATGGCAGCTCCCACATCCCCAACGAGACACGGCTTCACATGTGCCAGATCTGCATGGTCACTCTGGGAGTCCACCATCGTCTGCACACTGGCAATGATGGGCTCCATGGTGTTGCCAGAGCTGTTGACAATGCGGGAGACAGACCACTTGTGACAGGCTCTCCGGCACCCTTGCCATTGCCGTCAAGAGCTGGGATTGCATGGCCTCCAACCTTTCATAAGCCCCAACATTAATGGGCTCGTCTAAGTCCTCTTCAGCAGAACTTGTGTGCGCACTCGCCCCCTGGAGAGATGGCATCCGAGTTTGCCTTGGCCCTTCACCATGCTGCAGCCCGCTAGGCCCCGTGCAACACCCAGTGTAGATCCCTCTGCTAAGTCTAGCATTCCCGGCCGCGTGCTCCCAGTATCTGAGCTGGAGTGTGCGAGTGTAGGAAGCAGTGATGTGGTGCTGCAGTGTCCTCCTCTTCCTCGGCCTCATCAGATAAGGCGCCAATAGATGGAGTGGCCTCCAGGGTGTCGTGGCTTTCGCTCCCAATGGTCTCTAGGGTCTCTGCCTGGCTTTGGCTGTCAGTCTCCTCAATGCTGTCATCCTGGCTTTGGCTCACACTCGGGGTCTAATCTGCACTCATAAATGGCACAAGGACTCCCATGACGGTGAGGTAGGGCATTGTACCATGCAGCCTGCAACCTGCACACAATTATAAGCAAATGCGTAGTAGGTGCTGGCACTTTCAGGCAGAGATGACATTAAAGGAAGACCTTCACTTACCCATACTGCCCCCCGAGGGATTGACATGACAGGCGGCCACAGGGAAGGCAATATGTGGGCCCACTAGCCTCAGCACCCTTTTTTCCAGGTGAGTGAGCTGCTGGAGCTGTGGCTCACCACCACCAGTCCTCTGTTGCTCTAAACGGTTGTGAGAAACCTCTGCCTGCAAAGCAAATAAGGCTTGCTGAGTAGCAGTGGGATGAGGCCTCAGCAATGAGTGCAAGTGTGGGTCCATCACATGCAGCTGTAACTCTGACATGAAAGGGAGCCTCCATTGCAAGAACACACACATATATACAGGCTTCATCAATCAAATGCTGCTTCAGTGACTATACAGTGAAGGTGGGAAATAAGAGAAGGTGAAGGAGAGGCTCGCAGATGGAAGGTGAGGAGTTGGGGGAGCATGTACTCACTTTCATCAGATGAATTATGTCGTTGAGCCTTTGTGACATTGGGTCACGATGTGATCGTGAATGGAGATCTCCGAGACCTCCACAGCGATCTCTCTCCAGGCATTAATGAAGCTGGCACAAATTGGTCTGCCTGTGTCGGGGTAAAGAACGCACCTCCTTCCCTCCACATCTTGGATAAAGGTCTCGAGTTCTGCATCCAAGAATCTGCTGGCCCTCCTTGCTCCTCCTGGATTTGCCATGCCCTCGATTCAAACTGATTCCCTGCTCAGGCCCGAGCTGCAAACCCTGCCCTTTAAGGCGGCCAGGGAGCACTGCTCGTTAGCAGCAAATCGGCACCAGCTGAATTTCGCGGCCCAAACGGCCACTCAGCACCCACACCGCTGCAAACAGCCGCTTCCCGCCATCAATATCGCTCCACTCCTTTTTTTCAGCAAACATTGGACATCCATTGCAACAGTAATGACTGGCAAAAAGCAGTAGGTGCGCCCCATTTCGGGCGGAGGTGAATTTCTACCCCTAACACTCTGTTGCTACAACACCAATAGTGGAAATCTGGAACTCTCTGCCCCAAAAAATTGTTGAGGTTAGATCAATTGAAAATTTCAAAACTGAGATTGATAGGTTATTGTTAGGCAAGGGTATTAACGGTTACAGAACCAAGCCGGCAAAATGGAGTTAATATGCATAAAAAATGGTTGCCAAGCCAAAGAAATAAATATTAGGAGGGGTGATTAATAAACTTGGTCAAATAGGAAGGATTCAAGGAAATTTTTCAAGGCAGAGAGAGAGAGGTGGAGAAACTAAAGCATTTAGGGAAAGAATGCCTTCAAGGTTAAAGGGTAGCTTAAGCCCCCTCCATTGACTGGAATTTTCTGGGGTCCGTGCGGGTGCATGAGAGGTGGGTGGGGTGGGAAATTTGAAAAATCTTGCGGCTAGTCGGAAACTCGCTGTCATCCCACCTCCTCACACCTTTCCCTCGGGTGCGTTTGTCAGTGCAGCAGCGACCTGAACGGCAGAGGCGGCTGAGCTCATTTAAATCATTATTAGTTACTTATCAGACTCTTAAGAGTCTTTGTAACCCTACCTTTCAAATTTCACTGGATGAGTACATGAATCACGCAGCTCGGGAACCACATCTGTCAACCTGAGGCGGAAGTTGCGTGGCCATTGATCCACCTCATTAGCACATAGCATCCAAAGTACAATAAAAACTCTCACCTGACAGCTGATCACTTTCCTCAGGCAGAAGCTGTTGCTGACTGCACTGCCAGCACAGATTTAGATTTATCAGGCCGGGGCCATTAGAGGGAGCAGTGTGCGGTGGCATACCACTGCAGGGAGCATCGCGTGCTGCTGCAGGAGAGCAATGGCTGACTGCAGTGCGGGCAGGTACAGCAGGAGCGGCGAGGTCAGGGCGAAGGAGTGGCAAGAGTTCGTAGAAGGATGTGTTCGGGGTCCAGGAGAAGCGAGAGGTCGGGGCACAGAAGAGGCGAGAACCCACTGGCAGCACAGGCCAGCCCACACTGCGATATGTGTGCGCACTAGGTCTGTGCAGCACAGCTGATCTCCAGTCATCTTAGTTGATCCTTGCCACTGGACCAAGACCTACCTCTGTCAAGCCTGTGTGGTGGCTGGTGTGCAATGGCCACCACACATTAAAAAAAAATCCACGCACAGGCATCTTCCACCCTTCAAGATGTAGTTCGGGATCCGGAATATTAGGTTCTTCATTGAAACAACTGTGAACTCATCCCTTTTGGCGTGGAAGCAGGTCATCCTTGTTTCGAGAGACTGCCTATGATTATGATGAGCTTTCTACAGGCTACAAGTGTTTCCAGCAAAGTCTCCATCCAGTGTCACCTCATTGTTAGTACCTATCACCTCAGTGACAGGTTGTTTCTGTCATCTCTACTTGACCTCCCATCTAATTCATTAGCATAGATGCCGTTTATACTGTCTCACCTTGGTCCTCAGAATCAGATCACAATAAGCCCCAACACCAGTAGCACCAGGAACACCAGCAGCACCAATAACAACACCACCAAACTTCTCCAAAGCCATCTGACGCTGCACGACAGTGGGCATCAATGCAGGGCTTCATGCGCCGGAAGTGATACTCCCAGCACAGGGTATACAGGCAGAGAATGAACTTCCTCAACATGACTGGGCAGCACTACCAAAGGAAGCTCAGGCTATTGTGCCAGGTCATTACAGCCATTTGCACATTGCTGGAGCAAGATCTTCAGCCTAGAGGAGCAGGTGGTCATACCTTACCTGTGGCTGTCAAAGTCACCAGCACCCTCAACATCTTCGCCTCAGGCCTCTTCCAGGGATCTGCAGGAAACATTTGCAGAATCTCGCAGTCGGGTGCCCATAGCTGCATCACACAGGTCACCGATGCCCTGTTTGACAAGTCAGTCAATTATATCAACTCTACCACTGATAAATCCAGTGCTAATGAGCGGGCGCTCAGGTTTGCCGCTCTGGCTGAATTCCCATGGTTGCAGGGTATCATCAGACCCAGGAGTGTTTGTTAACCTTGAGGGCTTCCACTCCCTCAATGCACAGCTGTGACCCCAGACCAACCACCACCTTCTCAAGGGCATTCAGGGATAGACAATAAATGCTGGCCTTGCAAGCGATGACCACATCCCGTGAATGAACAATTTAAAAAAAACACATGAATGGTCCATTTTGAAACCTGTATATGACAGAGAATATCTGAACATAAGAACATAAGAAATAGGAGCAGGAGTAGGCCATTTGGCCCCTCGAGCCTGCTCCGCCATTCAATAAGATCATGGCTGATCTATCATGGTCTCAGCTCCACTTCCCTGCCTGCTCTCCATAACCCTATAATCTCTTATCGCTCAAAAATCTGTCTATCTCTGCCTTAAATATATTCAATGACCCAGCCTCCACAGCTCTCTGGGGCAGAGAATTCCACAGATCTACAACCCTCTGAGAGAAGAAATTCTTCCTCATCTCAGTTTTAAATGGCAACCCCTTATTCTAACACTTTGCCCCCTCGTTCTAGATTCCCCCATGAGTGGAAACATCCTCTCTGCATCTACCTTGTCAAGCCCCCTCATTATCTTATATGTCTCAATAAGATCACCTCTCATTCTTCTGAACTCTAATGTGTATAGGCCCAACCTATTCAACCTATCTTCATAAGTCAACCCCCTCATCTCCGGAATCAACCGAGTGAACCTTCTCTGAACAGCCTCCAATGCAAGTATATCCTTCCTTAAATACGGAGACCAAAACTGTACGCAGTACTCCAGGTGTGGCCTTACCAATACCCTGTACAGTTGTAGCAGGACTTCTCTGCTTTTATACGCGATCCCCCTTGCAATAAAGGCCAACATTCCATTTGCCTTCCTGATTACTTGCTGTACCTGCATACTAACTTTTTGTGTTTTATGCACAAGGACCCCCAGGTCCCTCTGTACTGCAGCACGTTGCAATTTTTCTCCATTTAAATTATAATTTGCTTTTCTATTATTTCTGCCAAAGTGGATAACCTCACATTTTCCCACATTATACTCCAGCTGCCAAATTTTTGCCCACTCACTTAGCCTGTCTATATCCCTTTGCAGATTTTTTGTGTCATAGAATATAAGAACGTAAGAAATAGGAGCAGGAGTAGGCCATACGACCCGTCGAGCCTGCTCCGCCAATTAATATGATCATGGATGATCCGATCATGGACTCAAGTCCACTTCCCTGCCCGCTCCCCATAACCCCTTAATCCCTTATTGGTTAAGAAGCTGTTTATCTCTGTCTTAAATTTATTCACTGTCCCGGCTTCCACAGCTCTCTGAGGCAGCGAATTCCACAGATTTACAACCCTCTGAGAGAAGAAATTCTTCCTCATCTCAGTTTTGAATGGGCACCCCTTATTCTAAGATTATCCCCCCTAGTTCGGGTCTCCCCTATCAGTGGAAACATCCTTCTCACAATTTGCTTTCCCACCCATCTTTGTATCATCAGCAAACTTGGCTACATTACACTCGGTCCCTTCATCCAAATCATTAATATAGATTGTAAATAGTTGAGGACCCAGCACCGATCCCCACTGTTCGCTAACCGGAAAATTACCCATTTATCCCGATTGTTTTCTGTTAGTTAGCCAATCCTTTATCCATGCTAATATATTACCTCCAACCCCGTGAGCTTTTATCTTGTGCAGTAACCTCTTATGTGACACCTTATCAAATGCCTTCTGGAAATCCAAATACATCATATCCACTGGCTCCCCCTTATCCACCCTGCTCGTTACATCCTCAAAGAACTCCAACAAATTTGTCAAACATGATTTCCCTTTCATAGAATCATGCTATTCCAAATGTCCTGCTACTGCTTCCTTAATAATGGGCTGCAGCATTTTTCCAACAACAGATGTTAGGCTAATTCCCGGGATGGCAGGACTGACATATGAGGAGAGACTGGATCAACTGAGCCTGTATTCACTGGAGTTTAGAAGAATGAGAGGGAATCTCATAGAAACATATAAAATTCTGATGGGACTGGACAGGTTAGATGCAGGAAGAATGTTCCCGATGTTGGGGAAGTCCAGAACCAGGGGTCACAGTCTAACGATAAAGGGTAAGCCATTTAGGACCGAGATGAGGAGAAACTTCTTCATTCAGGGAATTGTGAACCTGCGGAATTCTCTACCGCAGAGAGTTGTTGATGCCAGTTCATTAGATATGTTCAAGAAGGAGCTAGATATGGCCCTTATGGCTAAAGGGATAAAAGCGTATGGAGAGAAAGCAGGAAAGGGGTATTGAGGTGAATGATCAGCCATGATCTTATTGAATGGTGGTGCAGGTTTGAAGGGCCGAATGGCCTACTTCTGCACCTATTTTCTATGTTCTATGTTCTAACTGGTCGATAGTTTCCTGCTTTTTGTCTGCCTCCTATTTTAAATAGAGGCGTTACATTTGAGGTTTCCCAATCCGCTGGGACCGCTCCAAAATCCAGGGAATTTTGGAACATTACAACCAATGCATCCACTATCTCTGTGAGATTCCTGACATCCTTCAAAATGTTCTATTATTTGTTCAGTGATGTGGGTCATTTCTGTCACCAACAAGCTGCACCATGGATTGCTACTATGTGTATTTGCACCCATGCTTTCTCTACGTTACAGGCTTCTGATCTTCGCAGTACCAGGGTGTCGAGTTACAGAGTAGAGGCTACCAACATGCCATTGTTTTTGGACCCCACCACAAACTCCATTCCCTAGCCACTGACTCCATCCCTGTCCCCAACTTCTGTCTGAGGCTGAACCACACTGTTCACAGCCTTGGTGTCATATTTGACCCTGAAATAAGCTTCCGGCCTCATATCCGTGGCATAACTAAGGCTGCCTATTTCCAACTCCGTAACATCACCTGTCTCTGCCCTTACCTCAGCTCATCTGCTGCTGAAACCCTCATCCATCTTCTCTCTAGACTTGACTATTCCAACGCACTCCTGGCTGGCCTCCCACATTCCACCCTACGTAAATTTGAGCTCATCCAAAACTCGGCTGCCCGTGTTCTAACTTGCACCAAGTCCCATTCACCTATCACCCCTGTACTTGCTGACCTACATTGTCTCCCGGTTAAACAATGCCTCGATTTCAAAATTCTCATCCTTGTTTTCAAATCCCTCCATGGCCTCGCTCCTCCCGAACACCGTAATCTCCTCCAGCCCCACAATCCCCCCGCCCCCCCCCCGCCGCCGAGATATCTGCACTCCTCTAATTCTGCCCTCTTGAGCACCCCTGATTATAATCAGTCAACCATTAGTTGCCGTGCCTTCTGTTTTCTAGGCCCTAAGCTCTGGAATTCCCTGCTGAAATCTCTTTACCTCTCTACCACTCGCTCCTCCTTTAAGGTGCTCATTAATACCTACCTCTTTGACCAAGCTTTTGGTCACCTGCCCTAATTTCTCCTTATGTGACTCGATGTCAAATTATTTGTTTTATAATACTCCTGTGAAGCACCTTGGGATGTTTTACTACGTTAAAGGCGCTATATAAATACAAGTTGTTGGTGGTCTGCAACAAAAGGAAGATTATCATGCATGTGTGTGCCAAATGCCCTGGCAGCTGCCATAACTCGTTGATTGCCAGTCCAGCCTCCCGCACTCTTCACTCCTCCAAACAGACTTACCAGCTGGCTGCTTGGAGATGAGGGGTATACACTGAAGACGTGGCTCGTAACACCCTTGTAGAGGCCAAGTTCTGAGGCCCAGGAGAGATATAATGAAAGTCACATTTCCACAAGATGTGTCGTAGAGCAGACAATAGGCATGCTGAAAATGCGCTTCAGATGCCTTGACCGATATGGAGGAGCCTTTCAGTGTGCACCAGCCAGGGTCTCCAGAATCATTGTGGTGTGCTGCACCCTGCACAATAGACACAAGATTGGCACTGCATGAGGAGCGAGGCACTGAGCGTACAGCCTCTTCAGAGGAGGAGGAGCAAGAGGAAACAGTGGTCTCGAGCACATTGCTGCCCGGGAGGCCAGGGATGGGCTCATCAGGGCCAGATATACTTAACTTTTTGCAGTACACCCATATGGCTGTCACATGCTGCGCCAGGTTGGCACCACCCCACAGCAACACCATGAAGCATCCCTATTTACACTGATCACCATTGCTGGAGGTAACATTATGTGTCATCATTCACTCCAACTCACTGAGCCACTTCCAAAGGTACACACAAATTTGTCCAAGACCGGAAAGTGGTGAAAATAGATATTTATGTGTGACGTCACAGTAAAGGAAACTTTACAGAAACATTGAATAAACACCCGAGTGGATACCCTTGTGAACCTACTTGTGTGTCATCTTTCTCTTACGGGTGCTTCTACAAGCTATCACCCCTGTGGCTTCAGCAGAGGTAGAGGCAACCTGTTCACTTCCCTGCTGCGACTGCTTAGACACCCTTGGCAGACAACCTCTGGGTTTTGGAGCCTCTGATAGCCCCAGCAATGTCTGTTCCTCCTGCGACAGTGCAGTGGCAGACTCTGCCATCGCTGTCCGAGTAGGGGGCTCTGACTGATGGGGTGGCAACAGGGGAGAGAAGTGTGAGCACTTGGACCCTAGTTCCATGTCCCCTCTCACCATCATCCCTCTCATGGGCCACCCGCACTTCCCTGCTAGCAATGAGCTGGAGAGCACCTTGCTGCACATCATTGGGGCCATGAAGACCCAAATCTACATTGACATCCCTCCTCTGCCATCTATTCTCCATGTATAGCCATCTATCCTCCATTATATAGCCATCTACCCTCCATAGATAGCAATCTATTCTCCATCCTGGCGGCATTGCTGGAAGAATCTTGGAGGAAGTTCCTGTCCGGGTCTGGTGTTGCAGCTTCCCACAGCCTCTGAGCAAAACTGTGGAGCTCGCAGGGATTTGTGGGCAATGAAGAAATTTAAAGGGGCCATCCACACTGAAGCAATACAAAATAAAATGTTGTGAATCAATACATTTTGTAGCCCTTTCTGCCTTTCAAGAAATATTCAGTATTTAAAAGAAGTTCCAAATATGAATATTCAGCTGTTAAAGCTGAATTACCTTCTTAACCTCAACAAATGGGGAAATTGCCTCAGCACTAACACAAATGTCTCAGCAAGCCAGGGAAGGGGCATCAAGGTTCTCGCACACAGCACTCCAGCTTTGTGTAGGGGGTCAACACTACAAGAGAGGTCCTCTAACCACAAGGGCCAGGAAGCCCTCCAGAAAGAATGATGTGGGAGTACATCACTAAGGCCGTCACTGCCAGCAGTGTAGCCCCCACCACCTAACTTCAGTGCCCAAAGAAGCTTCATGATCTCAGACCACTGGTCAAAGTCAATGAATGCATCTTCAAAAGCCGTCTCCCACCAACTGCACCACTAGCCTCACCGCTAACCCCCAATCACTCACCAACAATCTGCACCAATGCCATTCCCATTCTTAACCTCACCTCACCTCCTTGGAGGAGACAGTGAAGGCCATTCTTGGCAGGGGCATGGTTGAGCCTTTGGCCAGCGGCGGGGCCGAAATGATACAAGATGCTGGTAGCCTCATAAGTTATCTTTCTTCTGACATGCACCTCTTGCTTTCCTGCCATCCCGTCAACACAACCCCACCCTTGTGCCTTCTTCATTTCACACACCCCAAAAATGTAGCCTACCCAGTCAGTGGGTCAACAAGAACAGGCATCCTGCCCAGCCAGTGGGACCGCAGGCGGCTGATTCCATCCCGGATATGACATCCATAAAGGGGCTGTCTGGGATGCATCCTTCAGTTTGACTCTTCCTCTTCTACATCTTCCTCTTTCCTCTGCAAGCAGATGCTGTAAATGTGAAATGACAGCATAAAATGCTGAAAATACTCAGTTAATCAGGCAGCGTGTTGACCTGAGAGCTGAACTCTGTTTTTCTCTCCATGGATGTTGCGTGTGCTGCTGAGTACTCACAGCATGTTTTGTCTTCTCAAAGGCCTTCATTTACCATCCAAGTCTTTGCAAATATCGAGCAGCAATCCTGACCCACTAAAAAAACTTTTCACATCTATTGCAGCAAGCCACCACTTCAATCAAATCAAAGTCCAAATCCTTAAATTCAAACTTACCTGAATGATGTGTTTGTCTCTTTAAGAGTTGCAGTTATCGCCACTGTCAGCCTGCTTACATGCCAGGCCTGGCGTGCTTAGGACCCAGTGCTGAATTCAGCGCTGGGGTCGAAGTTTACGTTGGTGATGTTAAGTCGGCATTGCACGCCGATTGATGTCACCATGCTGCCATTTTTTTTCCAGGGCGCTTCCAGTTACTGGCAGTGCAAAAGGGGAGAAGAATATGGTAACCCCCGCGGGACCCATCACCAGCTGCTGAAAGGGTGGCAGCTGCCATTTTATTGCATTTCATGGTGCTACGGAGTGCCAGTGAGTGCATGAATTTCTAGCCCCATGTACGCCTGTGAGTGGTGCATTAACTGTTCCATGCAGGTGGCCATCCTATCCATGGAAGAGCCTACAGTATCCATCGCCTGTGACATGATGGTGTTCATGTTGGAGATGGACTTCTCCATTCTCTGCACATTTGCAGACATCGCATTCGCAAAACCGGTCAAAGTCTCCAGCACTTTTTGCTGCACCTCCAGGATCGCCCTCTTTCTGGACGGTCCCTGAGGCTCAGCATCTGCATGCAGCTGAACAGAGCTGGGAGCATCCTGTGCCCTCCAGTGAGGAGTCTCCACTGTTGACCCTGTCTCCCTTATCTCCTCTTGCTTACTTTTGAGTTGTGAGACACCAGCTGACAACACTACTCTATCTCGCGTAGGAATCACCGAGGTGTGCATATCTGCACTGGTGCTTGGTGTGCTTATGTTGATGACAGTGCACACTCAGAGGCTGGAGGCTCCTCTGAGGAATCGTCTTCCTCTTCCTTCTGGATAGTATTGGGGTGGGGGGGGCGCTCCCAATGGGAGAGTAAAGAGATGAATTGGATATGTCATAGGAAGAATGGGTACAGATACCATTATGCACATGATGACCATTCAGTGGCTGCTGACAGATGTATGCCATGTAGCTGTATGAAATGTAATTCTGTCACCAGGTTGATGAGATGTCATCTTCTCTCCATCTCCCACTTCAAGCTCTTCGGCGACTCCCAAAACTTGTCAGGCAGCCTCCTCTGCTGTAGTTAGGGTCGTCAATTATGATGTTCCATTTCCGGTTCTCTCCCTCTTATTGTGCACTCTCTTTTCCTGCAAGGAGGGAAAGAAGAGAAGGTTGAGTGAGAGTGATGGAATGAGTGTAAGGAATGGATGGTTTACATCTTTAGAGGGAAACTGATGGAGTGGTGCCAAAGCTAAGTGACCTCCTTGTGTGTTGTTAGTTGGTATGATTGCATTTGGATGAGGGTGAGTATAACTAGTCAGATGGGGATGTGAGTATGTAAATAGAGAGAGAGGGATGGGTGGGCATGTAAGGGACATTGGTGTGAGTAAGGATGTGCAGCCGTAGGGTTGGGAAGGCAAAGTGATGGGGATGTGATGAGAGACAAAGCAGGATGAGGTTGAGTGTGGCTTTGCACTCACCTTTCCTGATCTAATGAGATCATTGAAATGTTTCCAGTACTGCATCCAGGTCCTCCTGAACACATCCCTGCTGTTAACCTCCTCTGCAATTTGGAGCCAGGCTCCTTTGGACTCCTGGGGAGGTCTCTTCGCCCATTAGAAATGAAGAGGACCTCCCTGCGTGCTGTGACTCCCTCCACAAGCATATGAAGGAGTCATCAGAGAACCTGGGTGCAGCCCTCTGTCTCTGTGCAGTCATCTTATAGACAGATTTTTGAGTGATAAGGGAGTAAAGGGTTATGGGGAGTGGGCAGGGAAGTGAAGCTGAGTCCATGATCAGATCAGCCATGATCTTATTGAATGGCGGAGCAGGCTCGAGGGGCCAAATGGCCGACTCCTGCTCCTATTTCTTAAGTTCTTAGAAACATAGAAACATAGAAAATAGGTGCAGGAGTAGACCATTCGGACCTTCGAGCCTGCAACACCATTCAATAAAATCATGGCTGATCATTCACCTCAGTACCCCTTTCCTGCTTTCTCTCCGTACCCCTTGATCCCTTTAGCTGTAAGGGCCATATCTAACTCCCTCTTGAATATATCCAATGAACAACTCTCTGCGATAGAGAATGCCACAGATTAACAACTCTCTGAGTGAAGAAGTTTCTCCTCATCTCAGTCCTAAATGGCTTACCCCTTATCCTTAGACTGTGTCCCCTGGTTTTGGACTTCCCTAACATCGGGAACATTCCTCCTGCATCTAACCTGTCCAGTCCCGTCAGAATTTTATATGTTTCTATGAGATGCTCTCTTTTACTTCTAAACTCCAGTGAATACAGGCCCAGTCGATCCAGTCTCTCCTCATATGAAAATTTTGCCAGCCCAGGAATCAGTCTGGTGAACCTTCGCTGCACTCCCTCAATAGCAAGAACGTCCTTTCTCAGATTAGGAGACCAAAACTGAACACAATATTCCAGGTGAGGCCTCACCAAGGCCCTGTACAACTTATCTCTGGAACTGTTTGCAGCAGTCCAATTGTGCAGTTTACTGCCTGCACACTCCTAGATGAATCTTCAAATGCAATGTGGCCATGGCTTCTTTAAATATCCCGGCTGAAAACACGGCATCGATGACGTCATCAGACCCGCACCATTTAATAGGGCCGAATAACGTGCAAAGCGGGCTTAATAGGCCCCATTAATGCAAAGTCAATTTCAGGAGCAGGGTGGAATTAACAACGGGGTCGCGACCCGCCACGGCAACTGCCCGCATCCGACCCGCTCAGGTACAGAAAATTTTTACCATTGTCTCTGCGTTTTCAGATGTCTTTGTCCAACATTCAGTCTTGCATGGGCCGCGGTTTTCAAACTTTCTTTATGGACATCGCCTGCAAATATAACATATTCCTGAGAATCCCTGTCCTAACTTGTGAAATACAATGTGAGATACCCAAAGGATGTCTGTGCTCTCATTATAGAAAATATTGATTTGTAAATGTAGCAATAAAAATAGTGTGGTAGTTGGTCAATAAATATAAAAAATGCAGAGATCTGTTGACAGATTGATGAAAATCTGATTGCTATGGGAATTCCTTGCAGACTCCTTAAGATCCAGACAGTCCAGTTTGAAAATCTGTGCTTTATGCCACCTGTTTACTCACTGGCAACCTTCTTGGGGGAGGCGACAGAAAAATATCTATAATCTAAGTAAATTATTATAAGAAAACATTTATGCTCCCTGTTTCTTTATTTCTGAACTCTAGTTAACTAAACAGTACTTGTAAGGGAAGGTTGTCTATTGAGCCCCCATATATTTAATTCATTTTTTGTCTTAAATTTTACAAAGATACACTGCATCTAGTACAGAAGCAAAATACTGTCGATGCTGGAAATCTGAAATAAAAACAGAAAATGCTGCACATACTCAGAATGAAAGGTCATCGACCTGAAATGTTAACTCTGTTTCTGTCTCTACAGATGCTGCCTGAACTGCTGAGTATTTCCAGCATTTTCTGTTTATATTACACTGCATCTAGTGATTGTAGATAAAAGTATTTTGAAGACGTGAAATGTTTTGGTTTGCATGTTTATGTTTCCCTGTTTAACAGACTAGTATTTATGACTGGACCAAAACACAGTGGAGACAAATCAATGTGGAACAGATGGATGTGGAACTCAGGAGATTTGCAAAGGTAAGACAGCCTGTTGCATAAATTTATGTAAAACATTGTTCTCTCCTTAGTCAGTTTTTCAACAGCTTAAATTTTGCATCCTCATGCTTTAGAATCTTAAACAGCAGGAACCTTGTGTATTATTGGCGGTATTCTATATTGGACCACTTTTCAAACCTATTGCATCTTCTATTAAATATAACAAGGTAAAACACTCATGCCAGCTTAGTGTCATACATATATTGGATCACCAGGCTGGGTACAGATTCAGTCTCCCACAGTTTCAGTCTCTGTTCAATTCCTGATTTCAGCCGCATACTGCGGAGAAGCCTCTGGCCTTTGCTCAGCACCTTTTCTTATGGGG
Source organism: Pristiophorus japonicus (assembly GCF_044704955.1). Lineage (NCBI taxonomy): Eukaryota > Metazoa > Chordata > Chondrichthyes > Pristiophoridae > Pristiophorus > Pristiophorus japonicus. The sequence goes on along the minus strand of NC_091981.1, from coordinate 131,400,573 downwards.
AAAGTGAAAGTTCTTGTTGGACTGTTGTCACACGTTCTTGGTCCCAGTGGGTGGCTGAAGAACATGCTGCGTAGATGCCTGATGTGCAGTATTTTATACTTGTCTGTATTAAATTCTATTTGTCACCTATTACACATTTCGTCTAACTCATTTTATAGTTGACCATTCAGAATCAGTTACTCCTTATAGTTTGTTATCCTCTGCAACAGTTTGCACCGAGTTTCTGAATTGTTGTCTTCCTCTACTATGTACCTTTTACTTCCTACTCTTCAGCCAATTTACCCATTTACCAGCTTTAAGTTTAACTAGAAGCCTTTCATGCAAAACTTTATCAAATGTTTTTTGGAAGTCAGGCTTCCACAGTACACTTGAAATGTTGCTTCATCAGGCAGGGTCTTCTCCTTCAGAATTCACGTTGGCTGCTGTTTACCAGGTTACTCTCATAATAATACTCAAGTTCACTCTTGATAATTGATTCCAGTATTTTGCCACGTATTGTAGTAAGATTAAACAGGCTGTAGTTGCTTGGGTATGCTTTGTAATCCTTGTTAAATTACTTTTTTGAAAATGGGCACCGTATTTGCCTGTTTCCAGTGCACTGGAGCTTCCCAAATCTCCCCCTTGTCTTATAGAAAATAAATACTTTCAACATTAAAGATGTGTTTGTTTGGAGCCTTTTTAACCTGTCTAGGACCTCAACCTCATTTATATCAAAATTACTAACTCTACTTGGATATTACTACTTGGGCAAGGCACGTTCCTTATGTTTAAGTGGGAGACCAGCAGAACCCCAACAGCAATGATGTAATCGGGGGATCTGCTAATCCTCCACCATAACCTCAGCAGGAGATCAGGCGAACCCCTGTGGGATTTCGGTGCTCTTGTGTTCATCTTTGGCTAACAAATTTTAGGGTGTTCACCTCTTTCTCTGATTGGCCTTTTACAGTTACAGTTACGTTTTGCATCTTTCCATGAGGTTGGGCAGCTTCAAAGTGGTCCTCAGCTTATTTGAACTTGCCTTCAGCCTCTCCTCCACTGTTGTTTTCAATGCAGGCATGTTTGTTCATAGCATAATAATTAACGCATTGGTACTAATTAGTATATTAAGTCAACAGTCTCATTTATAGATTTCATAAGTGTGACGAGGGTGGGAATTGAAAAATTCACACTGCCGCAATATGAGGAGCTCTTCTGTGGGAATGATTTTTGCAAGTTGTTTTTCATAGTAACACTGTAAATGAATGCAAGAAGATTTCTTCTGGTCAGATTTATGATTTGTATATGCTGAACAGAAGAAATATCCTTACATTTGTTTACAACGTTGCTGCATATAGTGACAAGAGGAAATCATTCCAGGAAATTACTGTTTCACACATAGTTGAGCAGAGCAGAAGCTCTGCCCCAATAAGGCCATCCCTGACCTAAAGCAAATCTGGGGCCTGGGTGAGTTTGTGACCATTCTGGTGGATTCCCATTAGATTTACAGCCAGAGTCTGCCGGGATGACCATGGAATTTTGAGGCGCAGTAGTTTCCAATCATGTTTTGTGGCAATAACTTTTAAGAAACCAGGAAAAAGAATCAGCCACGTGCAAGGACAAAGGGTGTTAAAAAAACAAGCCTGAAGGCTTTGTGACTTACTGCAAGGAGTATCCGTAATAAGGTGGATGAATTAACTGTGCAAATAGATGTTAACAGATATGATTTGATTGGGATTACGGAGACGTGGCTCCAGGATAATCAGGGCTGGGAACTCAAAATCCAAGGGTATTCAACATTCAGGAAGGATAGAATAAAAGGAAAAGGAGGTGGGGTAGCATTGCTGGTTAAAGAGGAGATTAATGCAATAGCTAGGAAGGACATTAGCTTGGATGATGTGGAATCGATATGGGTAGAGCTGTAGAACACCAAAGAGCAAAAAACGTTAGTAGGAGTTGTGTACAGACCTCCAAACAGTAGTAGTGATGTTGGGGAGGGCATCAAACAGGAAATTAGGGGTGCATGCAAGAAAGGTACAGCAGTTATCATGGGTGACTTTAATATGCATATAGATTGGGCTAACCAAACTGGAAGCAATACGGTGGAGGAGGATTTCCTGGAGTGCCTAAGGGATGGTTTTCTAGACCAATATGTCGAGAAACCAACTAGCGGGGAGGCCATCTTAGACTGGGTATTGTGTAATGAGAGAGGATTAATTAGCAATCTTGTTGTGCGAGGCCCCTTGGGGAAGAGTGACCATAATATGGTGGAATTCTACATTAGGATGGAGAATGAAACAGTTAATTCAGAGACCATGGTCCAGAACTTAAAGAAGGGTAACTTTGAAGGTATGAGGTGTGAATTGGCTAGGATAGATTGGCGAATGATACTTAAAGGGTTGACAGTGGATGGGCAATGGCAGACATTTAGAGACCGCATGGATGAACTACAACAATTGTACATCCCTGTCTGGCGTAAAAATAAAAAAGGGAAGGTGGGTCAACCGTGGCTATCAAGGGAAATCAGGGATAGTATTAAAGCCAAGGAAGTGGCATACAAATTGGCCAGAAATAGCAGCGAACCTGGGGACTGGGAGAAATTTAGAACTCAGCAGAGAAGGACAAAGAGTTTGATTAGGGCAAGGAAAATAGAGTACGAGAGGAAGCTTGCAGGGAACATTAAGATGGACTGCAAAAGCTTCTATAGATATGTAAAGAGAAAAAGGTTATTAAAGACAAACGTAGGTCCCCTGCAGTCAGAATCAGGGGAAGTCATAACGGGGAACAAAGAAATGGCAGACCAATTGAACAAGTACTTTGGTTCGGTATTCACTAAGGAGGACACAAACAACCTTCCGGATATAAAAGGGGTCAGAGGGTCTAGTAAGAAGGAGGAACTGAGGGAAATCCTTATTAGTCAGGAAATTGTGTTGGGGAAGTTGATGGGATTGAAGGCCGATAAATCCCCAGGGCCTGATGGACTGCATCCCAGAGTACTTAAGGAGGTGGCCTTGGAAATAGCGGATGCCATTTTCCAACATTCCATTGACTCTGGATCAGTTCCTATGGAGTGGAGGATAGCCAATGTAACCCCACTTTTTAAAAAAGGAGGAAGAGAGAAAACAGGGAATTATTGACCGGTCAGGCTGACATCGGTTGTGGGTAAAATGATGGAATCAATTATTAAGGATGTCATAGCAGCGCATTTGGTAAGAGGTGACATGATAGGTCCAAGTCAGCATGGATTTGTGAAAGGGAAATCATGCTTGACAAATCTTCTGGAATTTTTTGAGGATGTTTCCAGTAGAGTGGACAAGGGAGAACCAGTTGATGTGGTTTATTTGGACTTTCAGAAGGCTTTCGACAAGGTCCCACACAAAAGATTAATGTGCAAAGTTAAAGCTCATGGGATTGGGGGTAGTGTGCTGATGTGGATTCAGAACTGGTTGTCAGACAGGAAGCAAAGAGTAGGAGTAAATGGGTACTTTTCAGAATGGCAGGCAGTGACTAGTGGGGTACCGCAAGGTTCTGTGCTGGGGCCCCAGCTGTTTACATTGTACATTAATGATTTAGACGAGGGGATTAAATGTAGTATCTCCAAATTTGCGGATGACACTAAGTTGGGTGGCAGTGTGAGCTGCGAGGAGGATGCTATGAGGCTGCAGAGTGACTTGGATAGGTTAGGTGAGTGGGCAAATGCATGGCAGATGAAGTATAATGTGGATAAATGTGAGGTTATCCACTTTGGTGGTAAAAACAGAGAGACAGACTATTATCTGAATGGCGACAGATTAGGAAAAGGGGAGGTGCAACGAGACCTGGGTGTCATGGTACATCAGTCATTGAAGGTTGGCATGCAGGTACAGCAGGCGGTTAAGAAAGCAAATTGCATGTTGGCCTTCATAGCGAGGGGATTTGAGTACAGGGGCAGGGAGGTGTTACTACAGTTGTACAGGGCCTTGGTGAGGCCACACCTGGAGTATTGTGTACAGTTTTGGTCTCCTAACTTGAGGAAGGACATTCTTGCTATTGAGGGAGTGCAGCGAAGGATCACCAGACTGATTCCCGGGATGGCGGGACTGACATATCAAGAAAGACTTGATCAACTGGGCTTGTATTCACTGGAGTTCAGAAGAATGAGAGGGGATCTCATAGAAACGTTTAAAATTCTGACGGGTTTAGACAGGTTAGATGCAGGAAGAATGTTCCCAATGTTGGGGAAGTCCAGAACCAGGGGTCACAGTCTAAGGATAAGGGGTAAGCCATTTAGGACCAAGATGACAAGATGAGGAGAAACTTCTTCACCCAGAGTGGTGAACCTGTGGAATTCTCTGCCACAGAAAGTTGTTGAGGCCAAATCACTAAATATATTCAAAAAGGAGTTAGATATAGTGTTTACTACTCGGGGGATCAAGGGGTATGGCGAGAAAGCAGGAATGGGGTACTGAAGTTGCATGTTCAGCCATGAACTCATTGAATTGCGGTGCAGGCTCGAAGGGCCGAATGGCCTACTCCTGCACCTATTTTCTATGTTTCTATGTGCCCATTTTATCGGCACGCTCAGTGCCAGGATCATAGCAGTCCAAAAAGACGTGCTGTATTAAATTTGGTGATGGATCTTTTTGAAATAGGTGTTCTCACCTGCAACATATGCCAACATTTCTTCACCGCATGCAGTGTGCTGTGCTTTGTGGACATGGGTCTAATATCCTGATTTTATGATGACCTCTTCGCCTGAGGCAGAAATCTGCAAAATTGGGCCAACTATTTCTGGGTGTGGCAGAAAATTAAAGAAAATAGAAACGTTAATTGGCATCAGAGTGCAAATTCACCAATCATATGCTCTCAACTGAGCAGCATGCTCAAAGGGAACACTGGTCAAAGAATTGGCACTATAGGATTGTACCCTTATCGTTGTCCTGCACAGGACCAGTGAATTTACCTCACATCTTTCGGGCAAATCATTTCGTACTCGCAACCTGCAACATAAAATACCATCAATAACATTAAAGTGATTTTTAATGTTGCACAAATGTGTTTACTTTTACATTGTCTTTCAGTATCATAGAGGCCTTTCATTTTTCTAGTCAGTAATGTGCATGATAAAAATGACCTGCTGTATGCTATTTTCATCTCATGTTGCTTTATACCTTATTTAGGGGATCAGAATGTTAGACAAAGAAGTGCGCGTTTGGGATGCATATACGAGTCTGGACTCCACTGTAAAGAATCTGCTCACATCACTACGAGCAGTGACAGAATTACAAAACCCAGCCATCAGAGACAGGCACTGGTACCAGCTGATGAACTCCACAGGGGTCAGTCAGAAATAAGTTACTGCAATATTTTGAGATTTTTACTAATTTAGCTTGGAAGGGATTTTGTTTCAATTGATATGTTCTTAATTTAAGGCCGAATTCAGTTTACAAAGGACTAAATCCCAGAGATACTTAGAATTTTATTTAGGATGGTTCTAGTGATTAATTACCACAGGAACATAGGCCCCGATATGTACTCGGGGTCGTGGAGAGAGCGGGTGAATTTCTGGATGGGAAAATTGGAAGCAAGGGTTTCCGGGACGTCCTAAAATTAACAGCTGGATGTGTTTTAACTTTTTTCTGCAAAATTTTCCTGCCCGACAGCCAGCCTGATTGACAGTTGGTTGCCTGTCGGGTAGGAATGCTTGCGGCACAAGGCTGCAGCCAGGGCGCAGAGAGGAAGGAAGGAGAGATCTGTTGTTGGGGGAGGGGAGATCGTGGGAAAGAGAAGAGAGGGAAAGAGATTGTAGAGGTCGGGTGAGATTGTGGAGGTCGGGTGGGGGGGAGGGGGAGATTGTGGAGATCAGGGAGGAGATCGTGGAGGTCGGGGGTGGTCATGGAGGTCAGAATGAGGTTGTGGAAGTCGGAGGGAGATCGTGAAGGTCAAGGGGGAGATCGTGGCAGTCGAGGGGGTTGGAGGTCAGGGGGAGGTCGGGGCACGCAAGCTCCTTAAAGGATTTGAATGATCGACAGGCCTCCTGAGAGCGGATTGGTCACCCATTACCATTTATACCAGAAGTGGGTGGGTTAGAGTTGGCTATGAAATTTTTTTTTTTTAATTAATTTTTCAGCCGCCCCAAATCCACCCATTCTTGTGAGTTAAAAATACCTCTATAGTTTCTCTCTTATCTACCCTATCAAATCCTTTAGTTATCTTAAACACCTCAATTAGATCACCCCCTTAATCTTCTATACTCAAGGGAATAGAAGCCTAGTCTATACACCTTGTTCTCATAATTTTAGTCCTGGTATCATTCTGGCAAATCTCTACTGCACCCCCTCCATGGTCACCATATCCTTTGAGGTGCAGTGCCCGGAACTGAATGCAGTGCTCCAGATGGGGTCTAACCAGAGCTTTATATAACTGTCACATAACTTCCACCTCATTGCATTCCAGTTCCTTTGAGATAAAGGCCAACTTTCCATTAGTCTTTTTAATTATTTTTTTGTACCTGTTCACTAGCTTTTAGTTATTTCTGAACTTGGACCCCTAAATCTCTCTGCTTCTCCACAGTTCCGAGCTTCTCGTCTTTTAGAAAACTCTGATCTAGCTTTCTTAGGTCCAAAGTGAATGACCTCACATTTCCCCACATTGAACTCCATTTGCCACAGTTTTGCCCCCTCACTTCGTCTATCAATGTCCCTTTGCAACTTTCTGCTCCCAGCTATACTATTTACTGTGCTATCTAACTTGGTGTCATCAGCAAACTTTGATATACATTCCTTCATCTAAGTCACTTATAAATATAGTGAAAAGCTGAGGCACCAGTACAGATTGCTGGGGGTTGCTACTAGTCACATTCTGATAATTTGAGTATATACCCATTCTCCCTACTCTCTTCCCTCCTAACCAATTCCCTATCCAAGACAATAGGTTGCCTCCAATTCAATGAGCTTTCATTTTTATTAGTAGTCGCTTTTGTGGAACTTTATCGAGTGCCTTCTCTGGAAGTCCATATAAATAATATCCAGACACTCGTCCATCTACCACGTCAGTTACTTTCTCAAAAAATTCAAGTTGGTTTGTTAGACGTGACTTACCGTTTACAAATCCATGTTGGCTCTCTCCGATCAGTTCACGCAAGACAGGCCAGTCATAATAGACGTGAGACATTGGGAAGTTATTGGGTGCATTCCATAATAGTTCACACCCTGATGGATGAATGGTTCCCATTTCAGTATTCCCCACTGCGTGACCTAGCTGAAGAGATAATGCAATTGCAGTAAACTTTCACAGCAAGGAAGTAGGACAACATTTCCTTCAGTTGGCAACTTTGATTAGCTGCTTTAGAAGCCAATCCTTGGCACACTGACATGAGGGAGCGGTTAGAGGACAGTCTTTGTTTTCTCTCTCCCTCTGGAGGGGCTGTCTAGAATAGGGGGAGACACAAAGAGAGAGCCCTCTCTTGTTTGCCAGAGAGAGCGGAGAGACTTGAGGCTAAGGTCTAAATATAGACAGCCCGTAGCAGAAGAAGTCAGAAGAGCTAGTTTGAAAATTGGTTCTGTCTAGAAACTGGTAAAATTGCATAATTTATTGCTTTTATATGGCATAAGGAGTAATGTATCTCGCAGGAAAACTATACTCTGTTCATTCATAAGTTTCATGCAATAATTGGTATGATCTCACTAGAGTGCTTTTCAGTTTGCTGTCTGAAAAGACAGGAGAACGCCTATCTTTGTTATCAACCCACGGGTCACGGCTGCGTTTAACTAGATCTTGGCCAGTAAAAGTGGACTCCTGATTGTAGGGGAAATGATGTTTGAATAGGGAAGTGAGCAGTGATGCTGATTCTAAGAGAAAGATTTACCCATGAAATTTGTAACAGTGACTTTAACCTAGCGAACATTTACGCTAATCTCAGCCTTTTGTGCCAAAATGAAACCTGTGCTCCCAACTGTTTAACCTGCTGAGTGCCTCAATAATATTTCTATGCCAAAGTCCTAGAAAAATATAGGGTTACAATGTTCATAATATTCATTGTGTTTGTATTTTTCCTAAAGGATTGATTTGTTTTCTTACCTGTTTTTAGGTTAAGTTTATTATGAGCGATAATACAATCCTGGCTGATCTGTTAGCCCTGGAGTTGCACAGAGTGGAAGCTGAAGTCCGGAATATCGTGGACAAGGCTGTGAAGGAGTTGGGAATAGAGAAGGTCCTTGACTTTTCCATTGCTGAATTTTCTAGTTCTGGATTTGGAAAACAGATCGTTCAGTTAAACTGTATTTCTTCAACAGTATTTTCTGGCATGCCTGTTACATAATCCAGAAGGGTTTTAGATATAATTTGGTGATCCCACTCTGTGCTTGAGACTTCACTCAGGCTGAAAGTTGAGTGGTAGCTTTTTAGAAATTTTATATAAGTTGCAAGACACTTGACATAATACAGATTATGTAATTTTAATGTTTCTGCCCCTGACATAGTAACTTCAAAATACATGCAACAGCAGATTTTTTTCACCAACTACTATGTTATGGTGAAAAAAGAGTATAGTGGTCCTTCTAATTATTATGACTATTGTTGTTATTTAATGTTATCATCTTTACTGATTAATGCTGAAGCTGGTCTCTATCTTATCTGTAGAGATAGAAAGGGAAAAGTCATGACCCTGTTAAGTTACTTATTGTGCATGCATCTAGACGAAGGAATAAACATTTCTATTCAAGGTGGAACATGTGAACAGTTTGAGATTAGAAACCATAGCAGTTAAATGGTGATATTCAAAACTGATTTCAGAAAACTAGATAATGCTTTTGGGCACATCTCACAGATGAATATCCAATGATCTCTCATTTTCAGGTTCTCACAGAGATCAGTCATACATGGACCACTATGGAATTTTCATATGAGAAACACCATAGAACGAGTACCCCTCTGTTAAAGTTTGATGAAGAACTCATTGAAATTCTAGATGACAATCAAGTATGATTTTTTTATTTTAATATCTTATATTTTTTGTGAGATGATGCAATATTAGCACTAAAGATACAAGCTAGGTAATTGAGAAGTATGGGGGACATTTGAACCTAACCCAAAGATAATGGAAAGTAAAACTGGGCGGCGTGTAAAACGGGCAGATCAGTTTCCCGCCTGGCAGGTTAGGTTAAAATTAACTCCCACGGGAGAAATTGGATCACGCTGGTCCCATTTTTGTGGGGTTTAGAACGGTGGAAATAACACCTATTTCCTGGTGCTGTCTCCCATGCATCGAGGACGTCTGAAATATGTCCAATGTCATATTGGATTGGGCAATATTCAGGTGCTTCTGGTGGCTGACTAAAACATGTGTTGATCACCTTGTATATGTTAATGAAGGGTCTACACCTGTTTCAGGACCTCTCGGAAATTCGTTAGGACTGAGTGGAGCATGTTTGACTCAGGTTTTTGGATTCTTTAGCGGCCTAATCATCGGTCCTTAAAGGCACCGCTGGAAGCCGCCACCAGAAAGGTAAGTGTTTCCTTTTAAACTTGCCTTCATGTGGATCTGGGGGAGTAGTAGTGCTCCTTCTTATCTCACAAGGCTTCTGACACACTTCCAGTACACCGACCATTATTTACCCGAAAACGTTGATACATTTCATCAAAGAATGAGGAGAGACAACACATGCTAAATGGTACAATTTTAAAGGGGGTTCAAGAACAGAGAGAACTGCAGGTGCTTGTGCACAAATCTTTAAAGGTGGCAGGACAGGTTAACAAAGCCTATGGGATCCTGGGCTTTATAAATAGAGGCCAAGAGTACAGGAAGTTATGCCAAACCTGTATTTAAAAAAAACTAGTTTGGCCCCAACTGGAGTATTGTGTCCAATTCTGGGCACTACACATTAGGAAGAACATGAAGGCTTTGGAGAGGGCACAGAAGAGATTTACTGGAATGGTTCTTGGGATGAGGGAATACAGTTCCATGGATAGACTGGAGAAGCTGGGGTTGTTCTCCTTAGAGCAGAGAAGGCTAAGAGGAGATTTGATAGAAGTGTTTAAAATCATGAAGGGTTTAGATAGAGTAAATAAAGAGAAACTGTTTCCAGTGGCTGATGGGTCAATAACGAGGGCATAGATTTAAGGTGATTGGAAAAAGAACCAGAAGCGACACGAGGAAAAACATTTTTATGCAACGTGTGGTTAGGATTTGGTATGCACTGCCTGATAGGATGGTGGATAGAGATTCAATACTAACCTTCATATTTGAAGGAGAAAAAATTGCAGGGATATGGGGAAATAGTGGGGGAATGGGACTGTTATGTATTTAACCCTTTACAAACTGTATTACACTACCACCAGAGGGCCTACCTGTTGGAGTCCCAAGGGATCCCAGCATCCCTTGGGAGCACGGTATACAAGCAAACCACCCACGAGGTACTTGCACTCTGGAGTCTCATTAAAGGAGCTAATGTCACACTTGCTCATTGTACACAGTACTCAGTTTCATCCTTTATTATGAGCTTATCAATTGGCGACGAGGAAACGAACAACCGCGCGAAAATGAAAAGAACAGTTGGTATCCTGGAGAAGTTCTCCGATGGGGACGGTTGGGAGGCCTTCGTGGAGCGACTCGACCAATACTTTGTGGCCAACGAGCTGGAAAGGGAGGAGAACGCTGCCAAACGAAGGGCGATCCTCCTAACTCTCTGTGGGGCAACAACCTATGGCCTCATGAAGAATCTTCGAGCTCCGAGAAAACCAACAGCTCAATCCTATGAAGAATTGTGTCCGCTGGTCCAGGAGCACCTAAATCCTAAGGAAAGCGTTTTGATGGCGAGATATCGGTTCTACACGTGTCAATGATCGGAGGGCCAGGAAGTGGCGAGCTATGTCACTGAACTAAGGCGCCTCGCAGGACATTGGAAATTTGAGGGATTCCTAAAACAAATGCTAAGAGACTTTTTTGTAGTGGGCATTGGCCATGAGGTAATCCTTCACAAACTGTTAACCATTGAAACTCTGAATCGAAGTAAAGCCATAATGATAACCCAAGCATTTATGTCCACCAGTGACAACACCAAACAGATTTCGCAGAGCAAAGAAGTTTCGGCCAGTACTGTGAACAAAATAACGTCGTTTTCGAGCAGGAATATACATGGCCGAATGTATACGCCGGCTGCTGCTGCCCGACCTCAGATAATCCAGAGTCCGCCATCAATCGTTACTGCGAAGCAGTTAACACCTTGTTGGCACTGTGGAGGTGATCAACGGCCCCAACAATGCCGCTTCAAGCACTATGCATGCAACGGTTGCAGAACAATGGGAAACCTCCAGCGAATGTGCAGGCAAGCTGCAAACCACCACGTTGCAGAGGAAGATCGATCCACTGTGGATCAGACTGACTTGAAGACTCGAACCGAGGAGGCAGAAGTGTACGGGGTACACACATTCGCCACAAAATGTCCACCAATAATGTTGAAAGTTGAACTGAATGGAATTCCAGTATCCATGGAACTGGACACGGGTGCGAGTCAGTCCATAACGAGTAAAAAGGCCTTCGACAGGCTGTGGTGCAACAAGGCACACAGGCCCAAGCTCAGCCCCATTCACAGCAAACTAAGGACTTACACCAAGGAACTAATCCCTGTAATTGGCAGTGCAGAAGCCAAAGTCTCCTATGATGGAGCAGTACACGAACTCCCGCCGGGGGATGGCCCCACATTGTTTGCAGAAGCTGGCTGGAAAAAATCCGCTGGAACTGGGACGACATCCGAGCGCTCTCGCCCGCGACGACGCCTCATGTGTCCAGGTTCTGAGCAAGTTTCCATCGTTGTTCGAGCCAGGCATTGAAAGCTTCTCGGGGGCGAAAGTGCAGATCCATTTGGCTCCTGGTATGCGACCCATCCATCACAAGGCACGGGTGGTACCGTATATGATGCGTGAGAAAGTGGAAATTGAGCTGGACATGCTGCATCGAGAAGGCATCATCGCGCCGGTGGAATTCAACGAATGGGCTCGTCCGATTGTCCCGGTGCTTAAAGAGGACGGCACGGTCAGAATTTGTGGGGACTATAAAGTAACGATTAACCGTTTTTTGCTATAGGATCAATACCCGCTACCCAAGGCAGACTACTTATTTGCGACCGTAGCTGGAGGGAAGACATTTACCAAGCTGGACCTGACCTCGGCCTACATGACGCAGGAGCTGGATTTCTTCAAAAGGCCTCACCTGCATCAACACACACAAAGGTCTGTTCATCTATAATGGATTCGGTCGGCTGCGGCAATCTTCCAATGGAACATGGAGAGCCAGATAAAGTTGATTCCTCGCACTGTGGATTTCCAGGACGACATACTGGTTACAGGTCGGGACACCATCGAACACTTACACCTGCAGAACCTGGAAGAGGTTCTTAGTCGGTTGGATCGCTTGGGGCTCAGGTTGAAACGCTCGAAGTGTGTTTTCCTGGCGCAGGCGTCGAGTTCTTGAGAAGGAGAATCGCAGCAGACGGTATGAAATCCACCGAGGCCAAGATGGAGGCCATCAAGAACGCGCCGAGACCACAGAATGTGATGGAGCTCCGGTCATTCCTGGGACTCTTGAGCTATTTTGATAATTTTCTACTTCGGTTAAGCACCCTGCTAGAACCCCTGATGCACCACTGCGCAAGGGAGATGACTGGGTATGGGGGAATTCACAAGAGGCTGCTTTTAAGAAAGCCAGAAATCTGTTGTGTTCAAACAAACTGCTTGTCCTGTATAACCCTTGTAAACGATTAGTGCTAGCTTGCGATGCGTTGTCAAACGGGGTCGGGTGTGTGTTACAACAGGCTAACGAATCAGGGATTTTGCAACTGGTCGCTTATGCATCCAGGAGTTTGTCCAAGGTCGAAAGGGCCTATAACATGATTGAAAAAGAGGCTCTGGTGTGCGTTTACGGGGTAAAAAAAATGCACCAGTACTTATTTGGCCTCAAGTTTGAGCTTGAAACTGACCACAAGCCGCTCATATCGCAGTTCTCTGAGAGCAAACGGATTAACAAAAATGCCTCTGCCCACATCCAAAGATGGGCCCTCACGCTGTCGGCATACAACTATGTAATCCGCCACAGACCGGGCACAGAGAACTGCGCAGATGCTCTCATTCGGTTGCCATTGCCCACCAGCGGGGTGGAAATGGCACAGCCAGCGGACTTGCTCATAGTAATGGATGCATTCGAGAATGAGAAGTCCCCCGTCACAGCCCGCCAGATCAGGACTTGGACCAGCCAAGATCCTTTACTGTCCTTGGTAAAAAAAACTGTGTCCTCCATGGGAGCTGATCCAGCGTCCCAGCGGAGATGCAGGAGGCGATTAAGCCATTTCACAGGCGCAAAGACAAAATATTCCTGCAGGCAGACTGTCTGTTGTGGGGCAATCGCGTGGTCTTGCCCAAGAAAGGCAGAGGTACGTTCATTTGTGAACTGCACAGCACCCAACCAGGCATTGTAATGATGAAAGCCATAGCCAGATCCCATGTATGGTGGCCCGGCATCGACTCAGATTTAGAGTCACGAGTGCGCCAGTGCAACACTTGCTCTCAGCTGAGCAATGCACCCAGAGAGGCACCGCTAAGTTTGTGCTTGTGGCCCTCCAAACCCTGGTCGAGGATCCACGTGGACTATGCAGGCCCATTTCTATGCAAAATGTTTTTGGTTGTCATGGGCGCTTACTCAAAATGGATTGAATGTGCGATAATGTCTTTAAGCACGTCCACGGCCACTATTGAAAGCCTATGAGCCATGTTTGCCACGCAGGCCTGCCTGATGTCCTAGTTAGCAACAATGGGCCATGCTTCACCAGTGCTGACTTCAAGGAATTCATGACCCGCAATGGGATCAAACAAGCCCGCATCGAACGGCCAGGCAGAACTGGCAGTTCAGACCATTGAGCAAAGCTTGAAACCTATGTCGGAAGGCTTCCTGCAGACCCGCTGTCCCGAGTGCTGATCAGCTACCGCACCAGACCCCACTCACTCACCGGAGTTCCCCTAGCCGAGCTGCTGATGAAAAGGGCGCTCTCTTGTCCACCCTGATCTCCATGATCACGTGGAGGGCAGGCGGCATCAACAAAGTGTGTACCATGACCGCGCAAATTTGTCACGCGATATTGAGATCAATGATCCTGTGTTTGTGCTCAATTATGGAAATGGTCCCAAATGGCTCGCTGGTGTGGTCACAGCCAAAGAGGGGAATAGGGTATTTCAGGTCAAATTGGCCAATGGACTAACGTACAGAAAATATTTGAACCAAGTCAAATTGCGGTTCACCAACAGCTACGAACAAATCAAAGAAGAGACCACCAACATTGACCCTCCAACACACACACCAGTTGCAACTGACATCATGGTTGACCACGAAGCCGAACTCACCATCTCCAGCAGCCCGGCAAAGCCGGCTGCCCAACAGCCCAGTGAAGAACTAACCAACTCACCCACGCCTGCATTTGTACCGAGACGATCGACAAGGGAGCGAAAAGCCCCAGGTCATCTCACCTTGTAAATAAAGTGTACTGTTGACTTCACGGGGGAGTGATGTTATGTATTTAACCCCTTGTAACCTGTATTACACTACTACCAGAGGGCCTACCTGTTGGAGTCCCAAGGGATCCCAGCATCCCTTGGGAGCACGGTATGTAAGTAAGCCACCCATGAGGTACCTGCACTCTGGAATCTTATTAAAGGAGCTAAGGTCACACTTGCTCATTGTACACAGTACTCAGTTTCATCCTTTATTATGAGCTTATCAGGGACTAACTGGATTGCTCTTCAAAAGAGCCCGCGCAGGCTCGATGAGCCGAACGGCCTCCTTCTGTGCTGTACTATTCTACAATTTTCTGATTCGCTGAGTCAGCTAAAGTAAAATATAAAATAAGGTTCTCCTCTGTATCTTGAAAGACCATTTGTCTTTAGAAGATGTATTTTACTGGATGAACAATGGACTATATAAAGGCACTATAGGTGTGAAATCAATTGGTATATCATCTGTAGCAATAGCGGTGTGGCATTTGCATTTGTTTTTTTACTTTCTCAGCTATAAGGTGCTATCATATGATAGACAGCTCTTCTTCCTTGTTGTGTTGATCACGGATGAGAAAAACATTCCTCTTTGTCTCAAAAATTATTTCTTCTCGCTTTATAGGTTCAATTACAAGTTATACTGCTGAGCAAATATGTGGGGTATTTTATTGAGCAGGTCTCAACCTGGCAAAAAAAGTTGACAGTGGCTGAGTCTGTCATCTTTATCTGGATGGAGGTCCAACGCACGTGGTCTCACTTGGAGAGTATTTTCATTGAATCTGAAGACATTCGAAACCAACTTTCTGAAGATGCCAAGCGATTTGATGGAATAGATACAGACTTTAAGGTTGAATTTTTATATTTTATTTTATTTTTGGTGAAGGTAATAATCCATTTTAAAAAGTTATGTCTGGATTTTGGTCAATGTGGTAAGGCCAATAAACGAGTGGTGTGGAGCTTCAGACCAACCTGTGGTGGACCTAAGTGAATTTGCTCTGATCAGCTTAATTTAACTATTTCTGGTTGGGTTTTCATTGAATTTCTACCTTCATTTAGGAGGCAGGAAATGTTCATTGCTGAAGGTATGCAAAGCTTGCAGCAGCGAAAAGGAGCAGGCAGTTTCATTAAACAACATTCTTGATGCGATGAAGTGGCAAATCTAGTGATGTATAATTGCAGCTCCATTGTATCTCAGTCAGTTGGTCATTCCTGTTCAAGTCTTTATGTACTGGACAGCATTTTGCCTCTTCTGGCAACGTGAGACACCTGTTGAATGCTGGTCTTAGCATCCAGCATTGCTAAAGCAGTAATGAAAAATGTGATGTATGGTATCACTATTTCAGTATTGGGCAGGTGCATCAAGCATACGGCATCACTTATGGTGAAAAGTATGTGTTTCAGAAATAAATAGGAATTTGGCATTATGTGTTCCCCACACCTGCTCCATTTCTAAAGTGACAGGTAAGAGGAGGAAGATTCTGTATTTTATCTCCTTCCCCAGTTGGGTGCTCACCTATCAGTCACCATTATTGGCTGAAAAGGCAGGTATGTACTCAGGACTTTGCTTATTCCAGCAGGGAGTCGGGAGGCGGAGCGGCAGGTCGTGAGGCCTACAAGAGGCCAGCGGGGCGTCGAGGAGCCCAGCAGGGAGTCGGGAGGCGGAGCGGCAGGTCGTGATGCCTACAAGAGGCCAGCAGGCTTCGAGGAGCCCAGCAGGGAGTCGGGAGGCGGAGCGGCAGGTCGTGATGCCTACAAGAGGCCAGCAGGCTTCGAGGAGCCTAGCAGGGAGTCGGGAGGCAGAGCGGCAGTTCGTGAGGCCTACAAGAGGCCAGCGGGACATCGAGGAGCCCAGCAGGGAGTCGGGAGGCGGAGCGCCAGTTCGTGAGGCCTACAAGAGGCCAGCGGGATGTCGAGGAGCCCAGCAGGGAGTCGGGAGGCGGAGCGCCAGTTCGTGAGGCCTACAAGAGGCCAGCGGGATGTCGAGGAGCCCAGCAGGGAGTCGGGAGGCGGAGCGCCAGTTCGTGAGGCCTACAAGAGGCCAGCGGGATGTCGAGGAGCCCAGCTTGTGCAGCTGCAGCAGGGAGGCAAAAAGAAGTAGAAAGAAATCGAAAGGTGATGTCACAGCCAAGGGGGTAAGTGATTGGCTGGTGATTGGTAAATAGTTTTTCATTTTCTTTTTCTTTATCAGTAAGTAACCTGTAGCATTGTTGCTGCCAATTCAAGTTTATCTAAGGGTTAAGTCATGGCAGGACAGCTTGGACCCGTGTTATGCTCCTCCTGTACTATTTGGGAAGCCAGGGACGCTTCCGGTGTCCCTGACGACTACGTGTGCGTTAAGTGCATCCGCCTGCAGCTCCTAATGGACCGCATTGCGGCACTGGAGCTGCGGGTGGATTCACTCTGGGGCATCCACAATGCTGAGAATGAAGTGAATCGCACGTTGATTGAGTTGGTCTTACCGCAGGTAAAAGGTACACAGCCAGATAGGGAATGGATGACCAACAGGAAGAGCAGTGCAAGGAAGGTAGTGCAGGGGTCCCCTGTGGTCATCCCCCTGCAAAACAGATACACCGCTTTGGGTACTGTTGAGAGGGATGACTCATCAGGGGAGGGCAGCAGCAGCCAAGTTCATGGCACCGTGGTTGGCTCTGCTGCACAGGAGGGCAGGAAAAAGAGTGGGAGAGCTTTTGTGATAGGGGATTCAATTGTAAGGGGAATAGATAGACGTTTCTGCAGCCGCAACCGAGACTCCAGGATGGTATGTTGCCTCCCTGGTGCAAGGGTCAAGGATGTCTCGGAGCGGGTGCAGGGCATTCTGAAAAGGGAGGGTGAACAGCCAGTTGTCGTGGTGCATATAGGTACCAACAATCTAGGTAAAAAACGGGATGAGGTCCTACAAGACGAATTTAGGGAGCTAGGAGCTAAATTAAAAAGTAGGACCTCAAAAGTAGTAATCTCAGGATTGAAACATAGAAACATAGAAAATAGGTGCAGGAGTAGGCCAGTCGGTTCTTAGAGCCTGCACCGCCATTCAATAAGATCATGGCTGATCATTCCCTCAGTACCCCTTTCCTGCTTTCTCTCCATACCCTTGATCCCTTTAGCCGTAAGGGCCATAAACAACTCTCTGCGACATGGAATTCCATAGGTTAACAACTCTCTGAGTGAAGAAGTTTCTCCTCATCTCAGTCCTAAATGGCCTACCCCTTATCCTAAGACTATGTCCCCTGGTTCTGGGCTTCCCCAACATCGGGAACATTCTTCCCGCATCTAACCTGTCCAGCCCCGTCAAAATCTTATATGTTTCTATGAGATCCCCTCTCATCCTTCTAAACGCCAGTGAATAAAGGCCCAGTTGATCCAGCTTCTCCTCATATGTCAGTCTTGCCATCCCGGGAATCAGTCTGCCGAACCTTCGCTGTACTCCCTCAATAGCAAGAATGTCCTTCCTCAGATTAGAAGACCAAAACTGACCACAATATTCCAAATGAGGCCTCACTAAGGCCCTGCACAACTGCAGTAAGACCTCCCTGCTCCTATACTCAAATCCCCTGGCTATGAAGGCCAACATACCATTTGCCTTCTTCACCGCCTGCTGTACCTGCATGCCCACTTTCAGTGACTGATGAACCATGACACCCAGGTCTTGTTGCGCCTCCCTTATCCTAATCTGCCGCCATTCAGATAATATTCTGTCTTTGCGTTTTTGCCCCCAAATGTATAACCTCACATTTATCCACATTATATTGCATCTGCCACGCATTTGCCCACTCACCTAACCTGCCCAAGTCACCCTGCAGCCTCTTAGTGTCCTCCTCACAGCTCACACCGCCACCCAGTTTAGTGTCATCCGCAAACTTGGAGATATTACACTCAATTCCTTCATCTAAATCGTTAATGTATATTGTAAAGAGCTGGGGTCCCAGCACTGAGCCCTGCGGCACTTCATTAGTCACTGCCTGCCATTCTGAAAATAACCCGTTTATCCCAACTCTCTGCTTCCTGTCTGCCAACCAGTTCTCTATCCACGTCAGTATATTACCCCCAATACCATGTGCTTTGATTTTACACACCAATCTCTTGTGCGGGACCTTTTCAAAAGCCTTTTGAAAGTCCAAATACACCACATCCACTGGTTCTCCCTTGTTCACTCTGCTAGTTACATCCTCAAAAAATTCCAGAAGATTCGTCAAGCATGATTTCCCTTTCATAAATCCATGCTGACTTGGACCGATCCTGTCACTGCTTTCCAAATGCGCTGCTATTTCATCCTTAATGATTGATTCCAACATTTTCCCCACTATTGATGTTAGGCTAACTGGTCTATAATTACTCATTTTCTCTCTCCCTCCTTTTTTAAAAAGTGGTGTTACATTAGCTACCCTCCAGTCCATAGGTACTGATCTAGAGTCGATAGACTGTTGGAAAATGATCACCAATGCATCCACTATTTCTAGGGCCACTTCCTTAAGTACATTGAGATGCAGATTATCATGCCCCGGGGATTTATCGGCCTTCAATCCCATCAATTTCCCTAACACAATTTCCCGCCTAATAAGGATATCCTTCAGTTCCTCCTTCTCACTAGACCGACTGTCCCCTAGTACATTCGGAAGGTTATTTGTGTCTTCCTTCGTGAAGACAGAACCGAAGTATTTGTTCAATTGGTCTGCCATTTCTTTGTTCCCCATTATAAATTCACCTGAATCCAACTGCAAGGAACCTATGTTTGTCTTCACTAATCTTTTTCTCTTCATATTGCTACCAGTGCCACGTGCTAGTCAGAATAGGAATCGCAGGATAGCTCAGATGAATACGTGGCTTGAGGAGTGGTGCACAAGGGAGGGATTCAAATTCCTGGGACATTGGAACCGGTTCTCGGGGAGGTGGGACTAGTAAAACCGGACGGTCTGCACCTGGGCAGAACCGGAACCAATGTCCTAGGCGGAGTGTTTGCTAGTGCTGTTGGGGAGAAGTTAAACTAATATGGCAGGGGGATGGGAACCTATACAGGGAGACAGAGGGAAATAGAATGGGGGCAGAAGCAAAAGATAGAAAGAAGGAAAGTAAATGTGGAGGACAAAAGTGAAGGCAAAAAGCAAAAAGGGCCACATTACCGCAAAATTCTAAAGGGGCAAAGTGTGTTCGAATGCAATGCAAGGAGTATTCAGAATAAGGTGGACGAATTAACTGCGCAGATAGCAGTTAACGGATATGATGTAATTAGCATCACAGAGACATGGCTCCAGGGTGACCAAGGCTGGGAACTCAACATCCAGGGGTATTCAACATTTAGGAAGGATAGATAGAAAGGAAAAGGAGGCGGGGTGGCATTGCTGGTTAAAGAGGAAATTAATGCAATAGTAGGAAAGGACATTAGCTTGGATGATGTGGAATCGGTATGGGTGGAGCTACGGAATATCAAGGGACAGAAAACGCAAGTGGGAGTTGTGTACAGACTACCAAACAGTAGTAGTAAGGTTGGGGACAGCATCAAACAAGAAATTAGGGATGCATGCAATAAAGGTACAACAGTTATCATGGGTGACTTTAATCAACATATTGATTAACCAAACGGGTAGCAATGCGGTGGAGGAGGATTTCCTGGAGTGTATTAGAGATGGTTTTCAAGAAGAATATGTCGAGGAACCAACTAGGGAGCTGGCCATCCTAGACTGGGTGATGTGTAATGAGAGAGGACTAATTAGCAATCTTGTTGTGCGAGGCCCCTTGGGGAAGAGTGACCATAACATGGTAGAATTTTTTATTAAGATGGAGAGTGACACAGTTAATTCAGAAACTAGGGTCCTGAACTTAAGGAAAGGTAACTTTGATGGTTTGAGGTGTGAATTGGCTAGAATAGACTGGCAAATTATACTTAAAGGGTTGATGGTGGATAGGCAATGGCAAATATTTAAAGATCACATGGATGAACTTCAGCAATTGTACATCCCTGTCTGGAGTGAAAATAAAACGGGGAAAGTGGCTCAACCGTGGCTAACAAGGGAAATTAAGGATAGTGTTAAATCCAAGGAAGAGGCATATAGATTGGTCAAAAAAAGCAACAAACCTGAGGACAGGGAGAAATTTAGAATTCAGCAGAGGAGGACAAAGGGTTTAATTAAGAGGGGGAAAATAGAGTACGAGAAGAAGCTTGCCAGGAACATAAAAACTGACTGCAAATATGTAGATATGTGAAGAGAAAAAGATTAGTGAAGACAAACGTAGGTCCCTTTCAGTCAGATTCAGGTGAATTTGTAATGAGGAACAAAGAAATGGCAAACCAATTGAACAAATACTTTAGTTCTGTTTTCACGAAGGAAGACACAAATAATCTTCCGGAAGTACTAGGGGTCCGAGGGTCTAGTGAGAAGGAGGAACTGAAGGATATCCTTATTAGGCGGGAAATTGTGTTCGGGAAATTGATGGGATTGAAGTCCGATAAATCCCTGGGGTCCGATAGTCTGCATCCCAGAGTACTTAAGGAAGTGGCCCTCGAAATAGTGGATGCATTAGTGATCATTTTGCAACAGGCTATCGACTCTGGATCAGTTGCTATGGACTGGAGGGTAGCTAATGTAACACCACTTTTTAAAAAGGGAAGGAGAAAGAAAGCGGGTAATTATAGACCGGTTGGCCTGACATCAGTAGTGGGGAAAATGTTGGAATCAATTATTAAGGATGAAATAGCAGCGCATTTGGAAAGCAGTGACAGGATCGGTCCAAGTCAGCATGGATTTATGAAGGGGAAATCATGCTTGACAAATCTTCTAGAATTTTTTGAGCATGTAACTAGTAGAGTGGACAAGGGAGAACCAGTGGATGTGGTGTATTTGAACTTTCAAAAGGCTTTTGACAAGGTCCCACACACGAGATTGTTATGTAAAATCAAAGCACATGGTAATGGGTGTAATATACTGACGCGGATAGAGAACTGGTTGGCAGACAGGAAGCAGAGGGTCGGGATAAACGGGTCCTTTTCGGAATGGCAGGCAGTGACTAATGGAGTGCCGCAGGGCTCAGTGTTGGGACCCCAGCTCTTTACAATATACATCAATGATTTGGATGAAGGAATTGAGTGTAATATCTCCAAGTTTGCAGATGACACTAAACTGGGTGGTGGTGTGAGCTGTGAGGGGGACGCTAGGAGGCTGCAGGGTGACTTGGACAGGTTAGGTGACTGGGAAATGCATGGCAGATGCAGTATAATGTGGATAAATGTGAGGTTATCCACTTTGGTGGCAAAAACGCGAAGACAGAATATTATCTGAATGGCGGCAGACTAGGAAAAGGGGAGGTGCAACGAGACCTGGGTGTCATGGTTCATCAGTCATTGAAAGTTGGCATACAGGTACAGCAGGCAGTGAAGAAGGCAAATGGTATGTTGGCCTTCATAGCGAGGGGATTTGAGTATGGGAGCAGGGAGGTCTTACTGCAGTTGTACAGGGCCTTGGTGAGGCCTCACCTGGAATATTGGTCTCCTAATCTGAGGAAAGATGTTCTTGCTATTGAGGGAGTGCAGCGAAGGTTCACCAGACTGATTCCCGGGATGGCAAGATGAACATATGAGGAGAGACTGGATGAACTGGGCCTTTATACATTGGAGTTTAGAAGGATGAAAGGGGATCTCATAGAAACATATAAGATTCTGACGGGATGGTACAGGTTAGATGTGGGTAGAATGTTCCTGATGTTGGGGAAGTCCAGAACCAGGAGACACAGTCTTAGGGGTAGGCCATTTAGGACTGAGATGAGGAGAAACTTCTTCACTCGGAGAGTTGTTAAACTGTGGAATTCCCTGCCACAGAGAGTTGTTGATGCCAGTTCATTGGATATATTCAAGAGGGAGTTCGGTATGGCCCTTACGGCTAAGGGGATCAAGGGGTATGGAGAGGAAGCAGGAAAGGGGTACTGAGGGAATGATCAGCCATGATCTTATTGCATGGCGGTGCAGGTTCTAAGAGCCGAATGGCCTACTCCTGCACCTATTTTCTATGTTTCTATGTTTCCACATTAAAACCAATTAAGGTAAATATAAATGTAATTTTTCCAATTTAGTTCAGGGGAAAAAATCTTACTGTCTTCATCATACATCTATCTGTATCTTGACTGAATCTAAGATCCTTCGAAGTTCTGCTCACACTGGGTGAATTGGTCCTAAATCATCCTTTCAGTTTCAGTAGCTCTATCCACTGTGAATGGTTCTCCCTTTGATTCTGCTTTCTTTGCTGTTAGTAACCTTTGTGCTGGATATTTAAAGTGATGTGGCTGAGACCAATAATACAACACATGGGTATGAACCCTCCTTCCCCCACACTGCAACAGATTGTGCTGGTGTTCCAATTTGCGGCAACCACTGTGCCACCAAGACTGAAATTCTTGCTTCTTGATGTCTGATTAATCTCAATTAAACTGTTGTGAAATTAACAATGACATATATTGAAAAGCATAGATCTTTTCTTCTATGAAGATATTCAAAATGACAATAATCTTCTTTGAGCTTAGCACAAAAATCATAACTCAAATGCGCTGACTTTTTGAATCATCAGATTGGATTTTACCGAACAAAAGCAGCATCTTTAATTAGAATAACTTTGTGAAGGCGAGACCATGATTGTACTCCGCATAAAGGTTCAGATAAGTAAGACAATATGGTAACCACTAGTTTTATTCAAAATGGAGATTTGATGAGGATGCATGATAGCCAATAAATATTCTGTGGCCTTATGTTAAGGTTTTCTATAAAAAAGTAGTGTAGCAGAGTGAATGAGGGCTCTGGACCCTGAGTGAGAGTATGGCCCCCTTTAAGAACCACCCCTTTAAAGACGATTGCACCTGGAGTGGGAGCACTTGGAGTGAGAGGAGACTTTCCCAGCCAGGTGAACATAAAAAGGGAGGTTGAGGGGAAGTAAGGGGTGTTTCAGTAAGAGTAGAGAGAGACTGAGCTCTCACTCCGTGTAATTATCTTTAAAGGAAGGTTCCTAAAAGGGGCCATGTCCTTACTTGGGGACCAGAGCGCTCATTCACCCTGCTACATGAGTTATTATTTCAAATCAGGTAATAATTCCTGTTCTCTTTTTTAAAAAAGGAATTAATGTTTGAAACAGCCCAAACAAAGAATGTTATTGAAGCAACAAATAAACCGAAATTATATGAAAAACTCGAAGCTCTCCAGCAAAGGTAAGATTTCAAAAGTATTGGTTCGGAATCTGAGATCTTGATGACGGCGAATAGTGAACGTTTGCTGTCATTCCTCCTTTGCAACTGATCGCAACTTCAGGATTTAGCACATGCACAGCCTAATGCGGAAATCCTGAAGTTGCGGTCTACCATTCACTGCTCCATTACAGGCTGTGCTGTGCCAACGCTCCTCCCCCACCACCGCCCCAGAGCCGGCAATCAGAGAAATCATTCAAATTAGGGAAACTGACAAACACTTATGCTCTTCCACACTAAGTACGCTGTTAAATTCCCCACTAAAAGTTAGACCCAAAGGATTAGGTGTAATTAGGGTTTTAACTGCGTATTGACTGCTAAACAAAGATTATGGGCCTAAAAAGCCCTCATTTTAATTTTGTGCAGTATCAAATTTAGCCATTTTAATAAAAATTTAATTTTTTTAAAGACATTTTAAAGTTTGCCCATCTTTATTTCAGGTTTTCCTTTTCCCCATGTGAGAGCCCCAATCTTTGTTTTACTCTATCATTTTTTAGTTAGAATTTTAAGAGCTGACTCATTTCCTTGTTTGCTGTCTGAGAATTCTACATTTTGATTGGCTGCTTAGACCGCTTGTTGATGTCACAGCAGCTCGCACTAGAGATTCCCTCTAACCTCTCTTGATTTGAATTACACGTCGGAAAATCCGAACTTCTTGACACTGAGATCGCGAGACCTTTGTGGGAACGCCTTTGCTTCACCGCTGACCACAAATTCCGGGCCAATTGTGTTTACCACATTCAGATGTGTATGCTCACAGCTAGGTACTTCCACACTTTCCTGACAATTTAAACCCTTCTAAGCGGACAGTCCAATGCAATGCTGAGGGAGCACCTCACTGTTGGAGGTGCTGTCTTTCAGGTGAGACGTTAAACCAAGGTACCATCTGCCTTCTCAGGTGGATGTAAAAGATCTCATGGCACTACTTCGAAGAAGAGCAGGAGAGTTATCCCTGGTGTCCAGGCCAATACTTATCCCTCAATCAACGTAACAAAAACAGATTATTTGGTCATTATCACATTGCGGTTTGTGGGAGTTTTCTGTGCGCAAGTTGGCTGCCGCGTTTCCCACATTACAACAGTGACTACACTCCAAAAGTACTTCATTGGCTGTGAAGTGTTTGAGACGTCTGGTGGTCATGAAAGGTGCTATATAAATCCAAGTCTTTCTTTATTAGCCTTAATAGATAGATTATTGGAGATAGAGTTTTACTTTTGAGAAATAATTGTTCTTTTCTTCAATAAAATGTCATAATACTGTATTTTTTCTCTGGGCCTATATTGTAGAGAGGGCTCCAAGGGTCATTCTGCTCTGTTGAAGGACTCTACGATCGCACAACCGGAATATACAGCGGTTACAGTGGGGCAGCACCCAAAGGGGGAGGAGCTACAGCTAGAGGGCTAGAAGCCCTCTGAAGAACAGAATAAAATCTAGTGTAAATGGCTTGGAATAAGCCCATTATTGGAAGTAGCTGACGTGAGGAGAGCATAGGAAAGGGTATAGTTGTTAGGACTAGGTCCTCTCCCTACTTCAGTGGCAGACCACCCTGCCCCATTTTACTTGCTTCACTACTATTAATACCATTAAACTTTGGACAGTGTAGCAGAAAAAAATCCAGTCTTTCATTTCCAAACCATCTTAGTACTTTTGGGAAAAACAGACCACTTTTAACTGCAGCAAAAAGCATGTAATTTCTTAAATGTTTATTTCTGTTAAATACATTAGTAAGCAATCAAAGCACAAAATTAATAGTAACTTTGAAAGCTGTTTCGAGATGAAAAGAAAAACTAGAAAATCAGAATTGGAATTAGAAAGTGCTGGAAATATATTTCAGGTCCACCAGCCTCCAAAAAGAGATGGGAAGTTAATATTTCTGGTTGATTCTGTTGAAGGATTGCAAATAGAAACCTGTCTTCTCTTTCTGAACATTGTTGGGCCTACTGCTTTTCTTTGAAGCATTTTCTGTTATCCTTTTACAACATAATAACCTGGTGTAATGGGTTTCCCATAAACTCAGTGGAACTGTTGCAGTATGATTGATTTCTTCTCCTATTATCTCATACTATTATTGGCCCAACATGATTTCTGGGCCCTTTTAAAAACTATACATTAAAGACAGGGCTGATTTTCCTGTCCAGTGTGCCTGGGGAATGCTTAGAAACAAAGGGGAGGAAAAAGAGGAGAGCCAGGATGTTGGGCCTCTGTCCCCTTTATGTTACTCCAGGAATTTGGAGCTTCTCTTTAAGTGGGGTGGCATGCTTGGAACTACAACAAGCGCAGCTAAAGTGCAAGGGGACAAAGGTGGGAGGGAGTGTTCCTCGTAATCCACTGTAATTTTCCTCCACATTTTCTGGGAGGGTACCCAAATGCAAGGGCGCTAGAAGAACTTGGTGATAGATCTTACACCTGGATTCCCTCAGAGCAGAGGTTCTGAGGGGGGCAGGCAGCAAGGCGGTGGAGGCCTAAGAAG
Source organism: Pristiophorus japonicus (assembly GCF_044704955.1). Taxonomy (NCBI): domain Eukaryota; kingdom Metazoa; phylum Chordata; class Chondrichthyes; family Pristiophoridae; genus Pristiophorus; species Pristiophorus japonicus. The sequence continues at coordinate 131,374,397 of NC_091981.1, read as the reverse complement.
ATAAGAAAATATTTTTGGGTCTGGAAGCATTGCTGTTTTTAGATAACAGCCAGAAGACCTTTATGCTGGCAGACCTCTCAGTGCTGTATTTCCATCCCCATTTCAATATTCTGCCAGGAGGCAGTCCTGCAATGTAGTTATGTTAATGATCTCAATCTAGAAATACAGATGTGTTCAGGTTTCTACACGCAGAGTGCACTTCAGGTGTGCTCTGTCTACCGGTTGGGATGGTATCTTAAAAATCAGCCCCATTGTCCCTCATGCAGAATACACTATATAAATAATATTGGCTCCTCACTTTGAAGGCATAGTTAAGTAATGGAATTACATTGAAACCAGCAAACATTTAATTATAACTTAATTAGAAAGAACCTGCATTTACATAGCAACTTTCATGTCCTTCAGACGTGTCAAAGCACTTCACAGTTAAATAAGTATTTTTCAAGTGTAGTCATATTGTAATCTAGGGAAATTAAGATATAATTATATCCCTTATTTTTCCTCTCTTTTCCTGTAGGCTAGCCCTATGTGAAAAAGCTTTAGCTGAGTATCTCGAAACCAAGCGTTTAGCTTTCCCGAGGTTTTACTTTGTGTCCTCGGCAGACCTATTGGATATTCTATCAAAAGGAACACAGCCTGGACAGGTATGCAATCAATTACAGCAACAATTATTTTGTTTTATTAAGTATTAAGCAGAAACTTCTAGGAAAAGCTACAGAACAGTTTACATCTTCTGCACGGTAGATATCAGAGGGCTGATCCTCCAAGCTCGCCTCGCTGACGGTTGAGTTGCCCTGCCAGCAGCCCACACTCAGAAATCATTAGCATATTGAAAAATATGTCAAAGTCAGACACGAAGAAAGTAATCCATGCAATTACTGTTAAAGAATGGCTTGTTTGTGAAGGGTCGGGATTGGTGCCATTAATTCATTGTTGAAACTGTCAGCCAAGAATATTGATATAATTGAAACACTGTTTGAGTTTTTCAGTATTAGATTCAATGGCATCAAAGAAAGGTGGTGAGGGTTGAATAGGTCATTGTTCTGTTTTGGCTGCTAGTCTCTCGAGAACTGCAGTGCTAATCATGGAATGTAACCACTGTTGAAATTGAAGAAAATGATTTGATTTCCAGGGCTCTAATAAAAGGCTAAAAATTATTTTTGTAATATTATCATACAAGCCCTTAACACACTTGTATCAAATTTCTCTCTCCACTTTGATGGTGGCATTAATCCATTTACTTTGATTTTAATTAACTGACTGGATTTAATGTTGTCAGACAAAACTTTTGAGTACAATAAATTGCCAAATATACTAACAGAAGAATGATATGAAAATGCATATTCAATTGTGTTAAAAATACAATACTCTGCAGACTGTAATGAAGAAAACTTTTGGCACGATTACTTGCATTGAGTTTGCCCACTGTGGTTTATTAATAAGATCTTATTAAAGAGTGCAAATTTAGTGCAGTATGTTACTCACATTACAGTGAAACAAACATAGTTACTAGTTAATTATAGAGAATTTATACAAAAGCAAAATACTGCAGATGCTGGAATCTGAAATAAAAACAGAAAATGCTGGAAAACTCAGCGGGTCAGGCAGCATCTGTGGAGAGAAACAGAGTTAACGATTCAGGTATGTGACCCTTCGTCAAAAACTGTAAAGTTATTGGGCGAGAAATTCGGTTGTGTAGCGCCTCAGTTAGCCCCGGAGGGGCGGTAATGCCCCTCGAATGGCTTACTGCCTGGCTGCGCAGGTTGTAGTGCCCTGTCGGGAAATTTGGTTCAGGTTTATCAGCAGCACAAATTGCTACCGCCTCGCCGTCTAACTTCAGTCAGATCATGACATCAGTACACGTGCAACAACCCACTCGCACCCCACTCGCAAAATGAGGTGTGGCCGCCTCATTTAGCATCCACCGTTGAGCACGCCGGAGAAACCAGGCGGTTCCAACTTCTTTAGGTGATACTTGGAGGCTATTTGAAGGGAGAAGCAACTGGATTAATTGGTGGTCAGAGTGAGTGCAACGTTTCGACAGAGCATAGTGCGTGAACCGCTTCGTTGGCAGCAGCAAATTTATCTGATCTTAACAGGGTCCTAGTAACTTGAGTTTGAGAGTTCAATGGGTGCATTAGCATGCCATCATCGCCTTCTACATCCTGTTGTTTGGCGGCATCCAGATAGAAGGGCTGTTGGCCATGTCGGACTATGATGTCGGGACAGGAGGCCTTACCCTCCACAGCTTTACCGGGAGCAACACTCATACCTCGACACGTCGGAGGAGCAGTGTGTCAGAAGGCTGCGCTTCCGAAAGGAGGTCCTCCCAGAGATATGCCATCTATTGCTGCCGGACCTGCAGCCTAACAGCGCCACCAGGTCTGCGCTGCCTGTCCCAGTGAAGGTCACTGTGGCGCTGACCTTCTATGTCTCCAACTTCTTCCAGGCTGCATCAGGGGACATATGCAGCATCTCTCAATTTGCAGCACATCGCTGCAAAAATAGGATGAGCGGACATGTGGCTTTGCCAAGATGGCAGGCTGCCAAATGGTTCAAGGAGCCATTGACTGTATGTACGTGGTCTTGCGAGCACCATTCCAGAATGCCAAGGTCTTCCAAAACAGAAAGCGATACCACTCACTGTATGTGCAGCTGCTGTGCGACCACACACAGCACATCCTGACAGTGAATGCTCGCTATGCTGGCAGCGCACATGATGCGTTCATCCTGCATGAGAGCAATGTGCCATGAATGTTTCAGCCACCATTGGCTGCTCGGGGACAACGGATATGGACTAGCCACCTGGCTAATGACCCCTCTCCGCAACCCCACCAAGCGGAGTAATGCTACAACCACAGCCATGCGGCCACTCGCAGCATCATCGAGCAGACAATAGGGGTGCTGAAGCAGCGTTTCCGATGCCTGGACCGCTTTGGAGGCAGCCTTCAATACTCCCCTCAACAGGTGTCGGTATTCAGTGGTGCTCTGCATGCTGCACAGCTTGGCCATATGAGGGCCCAGGAATTGTCAGTGGGGATTGCAGCCTCACCTCAGGAGGAGGAGGAAGAGGAAGAGGAGCCTGCCGAGGCCCCGAATGACCAGCCACACGAGGAGGAGGAGCAGCAGGCATGGAGGAGGCACTGTGGCAATGCTGCCGGTACAAGGGCCACACGTCAGCGGCTCATCATGCGTCGCTTCTCTTGAATGGAGAAAAATGACGGATGCAGCTGAGTTTGGCCAGGCAGTGTGCTACAATAATGGCACATTTCGGTGAAATTACGCATTGCTACACAAGACAGGAATGCAAATGGTCAAATGAACATTTTATTAACTGAATCAAAAGTCTCACCTCAAACATCACACCAAATAACCCTCACCAGCAATTAATAATTTTTTTTACAAATGTCCCTTGAAACAGCATACCACACAATCAACTTCAGAATATGTGTATAAATGCCCCTGCTATTTATAATTCCACATCGGCTTCCATGTGCCATATTAGCCCCAGACCCATACATCAATAACAAGTGTCAAACAACATCAACGAGATATTTACAATGATATTTACAGGATGAGGACATCTGTCCATGGTGGGCAAAATCTTTATTGAGACTTGCTCAGTGATTTGCCACCCCCTTAACCCCATTCCCACACCTACCGCTCCTCCTTAATGGGACCGCAATGCCTGCAGCAAGCCTGCTTGAGCACTGCTGTACTGTAAGGCAGACACTACAGATGGCCGAGGAGGACGCTCTGGGCTTGGAAGGCCTGGCTGTGGACTGTACCACCTCAGCATCGGTGGAAGCAGTCTCGGATGGCTGGGGTGTAGACGGAGTGACAGTGGTGGGAGCCGGAATGCTGTCATCTTGAGCAAGGACAGCACCTTCCATTTCCAACAGCCCACTGCCACTCCTCCAGGCAGAGTCTCAGCAACCGGAGCAATCTGTGGGAGCACAGATTGCTGGCCTGCTTCGGCACCGTCACTTCCCTGTTGGACTGTGGGGAACACAGAGAGGATGACAGCAGTCAATGATTGCATGGCATCAATCTGAGACTGACTTGCAGCACATTGAGTCTGAAACGCAGAAGTCTGAGAGTTGATGCCAGCAACCAGTGACTGCACCACATCACGAAGGCCTTGCCTGGCTTTGGCCTGTAATGTGATAGCTACTGCCACATCAGACATGGCCCACGAAATCACCTCTGGCACTCCACTCTCGTTGTGTCCATCTCCCTCTGTAATCAGGCAAGGATGGGCTTGTTCGGCTGCTGAGAGGCACGGACAATGCTTCAGGCGGCCTCCGCCAACCTCAGAGCAAGTGTATTCACGCTCTGTGGGACCCTTTCCAATGCACCCATAAGCTCGCTGTGCATTACCATGGACTCTCTCGACATAGCCTCCAAGTCCAGGTCCACATCTGAGTGGGAGCAGGCCTCATGGGCCGACTCACCCTCTGGGGAGTTGCCCCCTGAGCTTCCCCTCGCGCTGGGTGTTACTGCAGGCCATGGGTGCCAAGAGCCTCAGGATCTTTGAAGCCCAGGTACATCGGCTCTTCCACCGAGGTGGTGTCCACACTCGGTGCTGCTGCTGGAGGGTCCAGCTCTGTGGTTATACTTTGGTCCTCTTCCTCCTCGTCTCCACCATTGTTCGAAGTGGAGGGCTCACGGGCAGGTTGCTGCGCTTCTGGCTCATCATCTGTAATCACAAAGCAACAGAACTGTGGTTAGCTGCAGGGGAGGGGGTAGGAAGGGAAGAAGGAGGTGGCATTGGACATTTATATGTAAAGGGGGTAATGCATGTGGTGTCAAGGGTAAAGGGTCTCACACAAAACACACAGGCATTAACATACCGTCGCTGTCCCCAAGAAGGTCGGATCACTACTGCACCAATTGGTGTGCCCATGAGGGTGGACATTCGCACCGCCACCTCCATAAGGTCCTGAATGTCAGGCTCCATCTCCGGTGCGCCTCTGTTCGTGCCTGTTGTGTGCCAGTTTCGACTACAACAACAAACAAAAGAAAGTGTGAGTGAGCAGCTCATTGTGTGCCACATGTGCGTTCCATAGTTGAAAAGCTGCTCCTGTATGGAAGTGTGCAGATCTCCATTTGAATCTGCGAGGCTGCGCAAAGCGGCTGTGTCAACGGTGGGATTAGGTGAGAACTACCTAAGTTGAGGGATGAGGCTGAGGTGTTGCGACTGCATAACAGGAGTGAAACAGTAGTGCGAGGAAGAGTAATGCTGAGTAGGGAAGAAGTGCGCCTGAACTTTTATGGTGTCTTCACCAACGAAGACCATGGCCTGGTACACATAGTGAAGGAGCAGGTACCTCAAAGACTTGACATTGTATCAGACAGTTAGGTTCACATTATGGCCATTGCAAAGTTAATAGAAAGGGTACTCACCCTCATGACCCTAGTGAGGTCATTGAACTTCTTGTGACATTGTGTCGCAGTTCTGGCCACCGTGTTCCTGGTGGAGACGTGCTGGACCACCTCCCTCCATAGCCTCCTGAAGATTCTAGGAGCGGGCCTCCTTCCACTGGAAGGTTGGAGCCCATTCCAGCACCTCTCCACTGCCTCCACCAATGCGTCCACAGCCGTGGCCAAGAAGCGTTGTGCACGACAGCGACCACCTTCCTCCTCCATTTTCCTGCTGTCAGCAGACTGAGAAGTTGGAACTGCGCATGCGCATAACTATCTTACCACACCTTGAAGAATCGGCTGTCCACGGAATGAATAGCGGCCTTCGCACCAAGCGCATTCCTTTTGCAAATTTACAGCTGACATTTTCGGTTCCACCGCCCTAAGAGAATTGTGCGACGACTGGTTTAGCGCTCCCATTCCCTCTTGGGGCGCGGAAACCTAACCTGTGGTAGGCGCTGCAAACTTTTAAGGGGCGCTATTGTTACCGCCCCGACAGGATTAACGCCTCAAAATGAGCGATACTGAATTTCTAGCCCATCATGAGAGGGAGATTGCTGGGGGGGGGATGGGGGTGGTCGTCCGATAGCAGAGGTGGCGGGTGTTTGAAGATTGCGAGATGGGGGGGGTCGTCGGCCGATTACGGAAGGAAAGAAATTATGGCAGAAGATTTGTTTAGGAGCCAGGGGAGCACTCCTGTTCCTTCTGGCCCACAAGCAGTGCTTTAAGCACTCACCTGCTGAATCTGGCAGTTCGTTCCTCCCTTTAGCTGTTGGATTTCCTGAGCCCTGGATAACCCGGCTCGCAGCCATTAAATTTAATGGCTCCCAAAATCTCATTTAAATATTATAGTCACTGGTCCCCCTTTCCAGTGTGGGTTACTTGGCCAACCCCAAACCTGCCATGGTTAAATCGGAAGTAGGCACATTTGCAGCGAGTTGGGGTCGGGTTTCTCATTTTTAACAATTTAATCCATTCTCCCCCACCCTCCTCTGCCGACCCTCTCCCATCCGTCGTGGGTGCAAGGGGGGATTTAAAATTCCCCCACTGATGTGACATTACTACTTTGCGCCACAGTTATCAGTGCGTACATCCCAGCACTCGACGCAACAGATGAGGCCATAGAGGGAATTTACTGCAGCCTCGAACAATCCCTATTGTCGACAAACTGATCTTCCTCGGCGACTTCAACGTCAGGGTCGGTAAGGCACAGACCTCTGGGGAGGTGTGATCGGCAGAAAGGGGGTAGGGAAAACCAACTCCAGCGGTACCCTGCTCCTGACAAAATGCCGAGAACACGACCTTGTCATCACTAACATCTTGTTCCGCCAGAGGGACAAGTACAAGGCATCGTGGCAACACCCTCGCTCCAAACACTGGCACCTGCTCGACTGCTCGTCCGAGCCAGGGATCACAAGGGTGTGCGCATCACCCGCGCCATGACAGGAGCTTACAACTGCTGGACGACCACCGCCTAATCCGTTCCGTCATCAACATCAATATAGCCCCAAAGCGGCGACAGCAGTAGAAGCAGTGCCGCAAAAAAGTCAATGCTGGGGTACTCAAAAACCCAGCTAAGAGAGGCCGACACAGCCAGCGACTCACTGCTAACCTGGCAATCCTTGATGACCCCGAGACGCAGAATGCCCAAAGCGCTTGGTCTGCCCTCCAGGTCACCATAACCAGTGCCTGCGAAGAGACGCTCGGTCACTCAACTAGGAAACACCAAGACTGGTTTGATGAGAATGACCAGGAGATCCAAGAGCTAATAAATCGCAAGCGCAGGACATTTCTGAACCTAAAACAACAACCTAACTTGGGAGCAGCAAAGCATCTTTACAGACAGCTTAAGGCCGAGGTCCAACAAAAAACCCGCGACCTAAAGAATACTTGGTGGGTGAAGAAAGCACAGGAGATTCAGCAGCTGGCCGACAGCCATGATGTGCGAGGATTCTTCACCGCTGTCAAGGCCACCTACGGCCCAAGGCCCCACCCCAATGCTGGCCAAGAACGGGGAGACACTCATCAAGGACACTGAAGCAGTCAGGACCCGCTGGAAGGAGCACTTCGAAGATCTCCTTAACCGAGACTCTGCCTTTGACATGAGTGTCCTCGACTCCATCCCGCAGCATGCTACCCACCACCATCTCAGCAAAACCCCAGCCCTGCACGAGGTAGAAAGGCCATCCATCAGCTCAAGAACAACAAGGCAACGGGAGCGGATGGAATCCCCGCTGAGGCACTAAAGTATGGAGGAGAGGCACTATTGGCACACATGCATGACCTCATCTCTCTCATCTGGAGGGAAGAGAGCATGCCGGGAGATCTCGGAGCTCGGAGATGCAGTAATTGTGATCATCTTTTAAAAAAGGGGACGTCCAACAGAGGAATCTCCTTGTTATCAGCCACTGGGAAGGTTATCGCTAGAATCCTCCTCAACTGTCTTCTCCCTGTGGCTGAGGAGCTCCTCCCGGAGTCACAGTGCAGATTCCGTCCACAATGGGGTACAAAGGACATGATCTTCACGGTGCAAGAGAAATACAGGGAACAGCATTAACCCTTGTACATGGCCTTCTTCGACCTTACAAAGTCCTTTGACACTGTTGACTGTGAGGGACTATGTTGTGTGTGGAGAAAGAGTCAGACTGAACACTGTGAGCTCAAAGTAGAGTGTGACCTTAGTCTTTTATTGCAGGTCTCCGGAGTGCCTCTCCAACCTGTGAAGCCTCCTTAAATACCTGTGCTCCCAAAGGATTATGGGATCCCTTGGGACTCCAGGGGAAGAGCCCTCTGGTGGCTGTAGAGAGTAAATACAAGTCCACATATATAACAGACTATGCAGCGTCCTCCTCCGTTTTGGCTGCCCCCAAAAGTTTGTCACCATCCTCCGCCTGCTCCACTTTGACATGCAAGCCGTGATCCTGACCAATGGATCCACCACAGACCCAATCCACGTCTGGACCGGGGTGAAGCAGGGCTGTGTCATCGCGCCAACCCTCTTCTCAATCTTCCTCGCTGCAATGCTCCACCTCACACTCAACAAGCTCCCCGCTGGAGTGGAACGAAATTATAGAACCGGTGGGAACCTGCTCAACCTTCATCGCCTCCAGGCCAGATCCAAGACTATCCCAACCTCTGTCGTCGAGCTACAGTACGCGGACGACGCTTGTGTCTGCGCACATTCAGAGGCTGAACTCCCAAGTCATAGTCAACATCTTCACCGAGGCGTACGAAAGCATGGGCCTTACACTAAACATCCGGAAGACAAAGTTCGTCCACCAATCTGACCCCGCCACACAGCACTGCCCCCCAGTCATCAAGATCCATGGCGTGGCCCTGGACAACGTGGGCCACTTTCGATATCTCGGGAGCCTATTATCAGCAAGGGCAGACATCTACAACGAGGTTCAACACCGCCTCCAGTGCGCCAGTGCAGCCTTCGGCCGCCTGAGGAAGAGAGTGTTCGAAGATCAGGCCCTCAAATCTGGCACCAAGTTTATGGTCTACAGGGCCGGTGTCTCTGAGTCCTGTATGGCTCAGAGACATGAACCATATACAGTAGACACCTCGAATCGCTGGAGAAATACCACCAACGATGTCTCTGCAAGATACTGCAAATCCCCTGGGAGAACAGACGCACCAACATTAGTGTTCTCAATCAGGCCAACATCCCCAGCATCGAAGCACTTACCACACTCGACCAGTTCCATTGGCCGGGGCACATTGTTCGCATGCCTGATGCAAGACTCCCAAAGCAAGCGCTCTACTTGGAACTCCTACACGGCATGTGAGCCCCAGGTGGGCAGAAGAAACATTTCAAGGACACTCTCAAAGCCTCCTTGATAAAATGCAACATACCCACTGACACCTGGGAGTCCCTGGCCAAAGACTACCTAAGTGGAGGAAGAGCATCCGGGAGGACGCTTAGCATCTCGAGTCTTATCGCTGGGAGCATGAAGAAAACAAGCGCAGGCAGTGGAAGGTGCGTGCAGCAAACCAGACTCCCCACCCACCCTTTCCCTCAACGACTGTGTGTCCCACCTGTGACAGAGACTGTAATTCCTGCATTGAACTGTTCAGTCACCTAAGAACTCACTTTTAGAGTGGAAGTAAATCTTCCTCAATTTCGAGGGACTGCCTATGATGATGATAACTACTCTGCGTTACTCTGAAATGTTAAAACATTTGCAATAGCATACAAATCCAATTCTAAATAGAGGTGTTCACTGTAAATATTAATTGGCATGTATCCTACATGGTTGCTGCTTGTACTATTACAATGTGTGCCACCAGAGGGCACTGCTGTGGGAGACTTATAGGTTACCTGTAAAGGTGTGCCAGGCCTAGTATAAAAAGCAGGCCACCATGTGTGATCCTCAGTCTGGAGTTACATTAAATGGACTAAGGTCACTACAGTTCAAGCACAACACATTGTCTCGTGGAGTCATTATCAGAGCATCTGAAGACATAACAATTGGCGATGAGATTACGGACCTTCACATGAAAATGGCTATCTTTGGTACGTTGCATCAGTTCGCCAATGGTGATGATTGGGACGCTCGACCATTTCTTCACAGCAAACGACCTGGCAGGCGACAATCCGGCCACACTGACTGATAAGCACAGAGCTATCCTGCTAACCAGTTGCGGGCCCACCATCTATGGCCTCGTCAGGGACTTGCTGGCACCACCGAAGACAATAACCAAAACATACGAGGAGCTTGTAACGCTGATCCAAGAACAACTCAAGCCCAAAGAGAGCATCCTCACAGTCAGACACTGGTTTTACACCCACCAACAGTCCGAAGGCCAGGAAATCGCGAAATATGCTGCAGACCTCAGGAGGCTGGCGGCACTGTGTGATTTCGACGACCACCTCACTGAAGCGCTGCGTACATCTTTGTCATCGGAATCGGCCATGAGGGCCTTCTTCATAAGCTACTATCTGCGGATACCACAGTCACACTGCTGAAGGCCATCTCCGTGAGCCAAGCATTCATGACCTCGACCTGCGGTTCTAGGCAGATGACTCATCCTCAGGACTCAAACCTGGCAAGTACTGTGCACAGAATGGCGCCTTTTAGAGGCTGGACTGTAGAACGTGAATCTTCTCAGGGGAGAGAGAACAGGCCCCGAGTCCCTTAACTCAGAGTCCGTCGAGGGGGGCTAATCGAGTAGCACCATGCTGGTGTTGCGGAGGGAATCACAGGGCTCACCAGTGCCGTTTTAAAGACTGTGTGTAAAGGCTGCAGCACAAAGGGCCACCTCCAATGAATGTGTAAAATAAATATGACTCACCGTGTTGATGAAGAGTCTGCGGATGGCCATGAATCTAGCGCGGATTATGAAGCGATAGTCAGAGAGGCAGCTCAGCCCCAGATAGAAACATAGAAAGTAGGTGCAGGAGTAGGCCATTCGGCCCTTCGAGCCTGTACCACCATTCAATATGATCATGGCTGATCATGCAACTTCAGTACCCCATTCCTGCTTTCTCGCCATACCCCTTGTTCCCTTTAGCCGTAAGGGCCCCATCCAACTCCCTTTTGAATATATCTAATGAACTGGCCTCAACAACTTTCTGTGGTAGAGAATTCCACAGGTTAACAATTCTCTGAGTGAAAAAGTTTCTCCTCATCTCGGTCCTAAATGGCTTACCCCTTATCCTTAAACTGTGACCCCTGGTTCTGGACTTCCCCAACATCGGGAACATTCTTCCTGCATCTAACCTGTCCAATCCCATCAGAATGTTATATGTTTCAATGAGAACCCCTCTCATTCTTCTAAATTCCAGTGAATATAAGCCCAATCGATCCAGTCTTTCTTCATATGTCAGTACTGCCATCCCGGGAATCAGTCTGGTGAACCTTCGCTGCACTCTTTCGATAGCAAGAATGTCCTTCCTCAGATTAGGAGACCAAAACTGCACACAATACTCAAGGTGTGGTCTCACCAAGGCCCTGTACAACTGCAGTAAGACCTCCCTGCTCCTATAGTCAAATCCCCTTGCTGTGAAGGCCAGCATGCCATTTGCTTTCTTTACTGCCTGCTGCACCTGCATGCCTACCTTCAATGACTGATGTACCATGACACCCGGGTCTTGTTGCACCTCCCCTTTTCCTAATCTGTCACCATTCAGATAATAATCTGCCTTCCTGTTTTTGCCACCAAAGTGGATAACCTCACACTTATCCACATTATACTGCATCTGCCATGCATTTGCCCATTCACCTAACCTGTCCAAGTCCCCCTGCAGCCTCCTAGCATCCTCCTCACAGCTCGCACTGCCACCCAGCTTAATGTCATCTGCAAACTTGGAGATATTACATTCAATTCCTTCGTCTAAATCATTGATGTATATTGTAAATAGCTGGGGTCCCAGCACTGAACTCTGCGGCACCCCACTAGTCACTGCCTGCCATTCTGAAAAGGACCCGTTTATTCTTACTCTTTGCTTCCTGTCTGCCAACCAGTTCTCTATCCACGTCAGTATATTACCCCCAATACCATGTGCTTTGATTTTGCACACTAATCTCTTGTGTGGGACCTTGTCAAAAGCCTTTTGAAAGTCCAAATACACCACATCCACTGGTTCTCCCTTTTCCACTCTACTCGTTACATCATCAAAAAACTCTAGAAGATTTGTCAAGCATGATTTCCCTTTTATAAATCCATGCTGACTTGGACTGATCCTGTCACTGCTTTCCAAATGCGCTGCTATTACATCTTTAATAATTGATTCCAGCATTTTCCCCACCACCGATGTCAGGCTAACCATTCTATAATTCCTTGTTTTCTCTCTCCCTCCTTTTTAAAAATGGGGTTACATTAGCTACCCTCCAATCCATAGGAACTGAACCAGAGTCCATGGAATGTTGGAAAAGGACCACCAATGCATCTACTATTTCTAGGGCCACTTCCTTAAGTACTCTGGGATGCAGACTATCAGGCCCTGGGGAATTATCGGCCTTCAGTCCCTTTAATGTCCCAAACATCATTTCCTGACTAATAAGGATTTCCCTCAGTTCCCCCTTCTTGCTAGACCCTCAGTCCCCTAGTATTTTCGGGATGTTATTCGTGTCTTCCTTAGTGAGGGCAGAACCAAAGTATTTGTTCAATTGGTCTGCCATTTCTTTGTTTCCCATTATGAATTCCCCTGATTCTGACTGCAAGGGACCTTCACTAATCTTTTTCTCTTCACATATCTGTAGAAGCTTTTGCAGTCAGTTTTTATGTTCCCTGCAAGTTTACCTCTTCCTTGGATTTAACACTTTCCCTAATTTCCCTCATTAGCCACGTTTGAGCGACCTTCCTTTTTTATTCTTACGCCACACAGTGATGTACAATTGTTGTAGTTCTTGCCTAGCCACCATCAACCCTTCAAGTATCATTCACCAGTCTATCCTAGCCAATTCACATCTCATACCGTCGAAGTTTCCTTTCTTTAAGTTCAGGACCCTAGTCTCTGAATTAACTGTGTCACTCTCCATCTTAATGAAGAATTCTACCATGGTATGGTCACTCTTCCCCAAGAGGCCCCGCATGACCAGATTGCTAATTAATCCTCTCTCGTTACACAAGACCCAGTCTAGGATGGCCTGCTCTCTAGTTGGTTCCTCGACATATTGGTCTAGAAAATCATCCCTTATATACTCCAGGAAATTCTCCTCCACAGTATTGCTACCAGTTTGATTAGCCCAATCAATATGCAGATTCAAGTCACCCACGATAACTGCTGTACCCTTATTGCACGCATCCCTAATTTCGTGTTTGATGCCATCCCCAACCTCCCTACTACTATTTGGTGGTCTGTACACAACTCCCACTAGTGTTTTCTGCCCTTTGGTATTTCGCAGCTCTACCCTTATAGATTCCACATCATCCACGCTAATGTCCTTCCTTACTGTTGTGTTAATCTCCTCTTTAACCAGTAATGCCACCCCACCTCTTTTTCCTTCCTGTCTGTCCTTCCTGAATATTGAATACCCCTGGATGTTGAGTTCCCAGCCTTGGTTGCCTTGGAGCCGTGTCTCCATAATCTCAATTACATCATATCCGTTAACAGCTATCTGCGCAGTCAATTCATCCACCTTATTACGAATGCTCCTCGCATTGAGACTCAGAGCCTTCAGGCTTGTTTTTTTAACACTCTTTGTCCTTTTTGATTTTTACCCTTGATTTCTCTGCCCTCCACTCTTGCTTTTCTCCTTCCTACCTTTTGCTTCTACCCCCTTTTTACTTCCCTCTGCCTCCCTGCATAGATTCCCATCCCCCTACCTTTTTTTAGTTTAAACCCTCCCCAACAGCACTAGCAAACACTCCGCCTAGGACATCGGTTCCGGTCCTGCCCTGGTGCAGACCGTCCGGTTTGTACTAGTCCCACCTCCCCCAGAACCGGTTCCAATATCCCAGAAATTTGAATCCCTCCCCCTTGCACTATTTCTCAAGCCACATATTCATCTGAGCTATCCTGCAATTTCTACCCTGACTCGCACGTGGCACTGGTAACAATCCTGAGATTACTACCTTTTGAGGTCCTGCTTTTTAATTTAACTCCTACTTCCCTAAATTTAGTTTGTAGGACCTCATCATGTTTTTTACCTTTATCCTTGGTACCTATATGTACCATGACAGCTGGCTGTTCACCTTCCCCCTCCAGAATGCGTTGCAGTCGCTCCGAAACATCCTTGACCCTTACTCCAGGGAGGCAACATACCATCCTGGCGTCTCGTTTGCGGCCGCAGAAACGCCTACCTATTCCTACCTTACAATAGAATCCCCTATCACTATAGCTCTCCCACTCTTTTTCCTGTCCTCCTGTGCAGCAGAGCCACTCCTGGTGCCATGGACTTGGCTGCTGCTGCCTTCTGCTGATGAGTTATCTCCCCCAACAGTACCCAAGGTGGTGTATCTGTTTTGGAGGGAGATGACCGCAGAGGACCCCTGCACTACCTTCCTTCCACTGCTATGCCTGATGGTCACCCATTCCCTATCTGGCTGTGTAACCTTTACCTGCGGTGTGACCAACTCACTAAACGTGCTATTCACGACATCCTCAGCATTGCGGATGCTCCACAGTGAGTCCATGAGCAGCTCCAGTGCCGCAATGCGGTCTGTCAGGAGCTGCAACTGGGTACACTTCCTGCACATGTAGTTGTCAGGGACACTGGAAGCATCCCTGATTTCCCACAGAGCACAGGAGGAACATTACATGGGTCTGGGCTCTCCTGCCATGGCTTAACCCTTAAATTAACCAAATTGATAACAACGCCAAAGGTTTCTTACTGATCAGAAAAGAAAAAGAAAAAGATTAAATACTCACCAATCCACCAGCCAATCACTTACCCTCTTGGCTGTGATGTCACACTTTGATTTCTTTTTACCTCCCACCCCTGCAACTGTCTCCGACTGCTGGGCCCCCTTTATGGGCCTCGCTGCTCCCGACCTCCTCCGCTCTTCCGACTCCCGCTCTTTTTAAACTGCCCGCTGCTCCGACTCTCTAATCCTCGTCAGAAGTGAATTTCTCACCTACCTCCAGCCCGCCTCCTCCAGCACAGCACCTGAGGCACAGACCGTTCAGCACGACTGCGTGGAGATGTTCCAGCTGAGACGACCCGAACGCACCTCCCAGGCTCCTTTGGCAGGACTCTGGAGGAAGAAAATCGGATCCAGAGGTGACTTCCCAGCCTCGGTGGGAGAACCCGGGGAGAAGAGGATCACAGCAGTCGACATTATGGATGGAAGAAAAATGGCACCCAAACCACGAGGTGAGGCACTGAAGAAAACGATGGCGACGGCCAGACCACGAAGTGCAGCGCTGATGGAGCAACACGTGGCGCCAAACGAAGAAGAGGATTGGGGTAAAGCAAGCAAGGCTCTCGTAAAGGAGGCCTGCAACCCACCACACTTAAAAGGACAGTTCCACACTCTCAATCAATGTAATAGCAACTGTGAGTTAGATGTAAAATGTGTAATTGATCAGAGTTGTGTATATGCAATAAGCAAAGAAAAGTCGTGCGATTGCGATCGGAGGTACAGGTTATTTACAATAAGTAATGAAACGTTGTGCGATGTAGGATTTCAACTGCATACAGTCAATGCAGCGGGCAAACAGCCATCGGGGGCACACAGGTCCAGCGAGCTACCCAATGCAGTAGCCTGCGTCCCTGGGACCAGAGTGATGCACCAATGAGTGTGGCCACAAGCAGCTAGTATGTACAAACTGCAGAGCAAGCGATCTCAGGAGGGCAACGGCAGCGGTATCAATACCCTGCCCCCGATCGGCTCCACCTCTCAGGCACCTGATGGCACCAACCGCCACGAGCCTGAAAAAGCAAACTGTGCTAAGGCGCAGCCCCCAGACCCTATCGCCACCAAGGCCACATCCGGGAACGAAGGATCACCCGCAACGGTTCTCCCAAACGGGACTAGCCAAGATTCCAAATCAAATAACGCCTAGGCAAGCGAGTCAGCAGCTTCCTGTGCACTGCTAGACGACTGCTCCTCAGGGAGCAACAGCGACCCGGGGTGCAAGGAGAGGACAGGGAGGTCACAGGCATCTGTGAACCTGCCCAGCGCTAGGAGCAATGGCAAAAGCCCCGAGAGCAAGCAACTTGAGCCAGCCGGGTTCCCACTGCCAGCACTGGGCACCGCGCCGCCATCAGACTACCTGGACACCATCCAGCAAGTCTGGCACTAGTTTGTCCTCACGCACCGGTGCTGACCCCAGCACTGACTCCAAGTATATTCCAAGTATGTACCTCACCATTAAAATGTGCTTGCCTTCACTATGGCACCACGAATGTAATACTGCAAATGCAAATTTCTTTTTGGACTTGAATGTATATGAATGTAATGAGCCAACGGCACAATCTGTATGTGGGGGGCGAGAGAATGGAGTAGTCATGGACGCACAAACAGAAACCACCAGCACCTCCAGTGCCAACGAAACGCCACCTACTCACCCAAGATGGAAACGACCCTCCAAGGGTCAACTAGATAGAGCTAAGCCCAGAGCATAGTCAATGCAAAGGCGATTTGCACTAAGGACTTGGGGGAGAGTGATGTATGTATCCTACATGGTTACTGCTTGTACTATCACAAGGTGTGCCACCAGAGGGCACTGCAGTGGGAGACTTGTAGGTTACCTGTACAGGTATGCCAGGCCTAGTATAAAAGGCAGGCCATCATGTGTGATCCTCACTCTGGAGTTACATTAAATGGACTAAGGTCACTGCAGTTCAAGCACAACACATTGTCTCGTGGAATCATTATCAGAGCATCTGAAGACACAACACTAGTTAGTTGCATGTATTTGATTGGTGTGAGGACTTTCAAAAGAACCATTCTTCCTTACCTTGTTTTTTAAAAAAAACAAGCACTGAATTGAATATCTGTTTGTGAATTTCTGTTGTGCCGTGACAATTTAATTGTCTAAAACGCACAAGTGCACAAGGTGGCTATTGTTTTTTAATTGTTTCGAACAATGCTTCTGCCAAGGGCATATACGGCTTCAGTGAAATCTAGTACAATAAATAGTTTTTTATTGAAGTAAATTTATGCCTTTGGCTTTTTTCATCATGATGATTGTAGCAAATGATAGCAATTTATTTTCATCAGAATTTTAATTTTTATTATTATTACAGTAGTGTGATCAGATTGAGAGTTCCTGAATGCTGATCATACTAAACAGTAATTCACTGACCATACAGACCCCTCAAAGTGTGCACGAGTTGGAGAATTAGAGCTTCTCTGTTGTAGACCGACCCCTGACCTGAGCTCTGCTGGGAGTGCAGGATCAGTGAATTCATTTTTAAGAAGCTTCTACTATATGCTGTAGGTTAGGATGGGTAATATCATTGCTTATTACTATATTTGCATAAAATTATACCAGCAGAAGAATTAACTTGATAAAATTGTTTCAATTAAGATTTTGCCAGGAACTTGCTTACATAATGAATTACATTTTATGTCCTGAAGTTACCTTTTTTAATTTCTCCGTCACTGCCTAATTGTGAAAATGTTGTATTTTAGGTTACTCATCATCTTGCCAAACTCTTTGACAGCATGGCTGACCTTAAATTTGAAGAAGATGGAGATAAGACTTCAGTAGGAATGTACAGTAGAGAGAAGGAATATGTCCCATTCCTAGCAAAGTGTAAATGCATTGGGCAGGTAAGACTGATAAAAGAAAAAGGGAAAGCTGCGAAATTCACCTCCATAGTGCCCGAACGTTTGCATTTTAAAAAAAAAATGCCGACCACCTCTCTTCCACCCACTTCCGGTATGTCCTGCACTGTTCGCCATCTTGGTGAGGGCGAGAGTGCAGGCAGTACGTGCGTGCGTCAGCAGTATGCAGAGTAGGCAGATTCTGATGTCAGCGTGTAACGTTGATTTGACGCACAACCTGTCATTATCGTCACCGTGTCATTCAATCCCCTCTCCTAAACAGGCAAAGCTGAACACGCGTTCAGCTAAACGAGTGACACCCCAGCAGGGCTACTTAAAGGGACATATCCAACTTACATCCATTATTGATTTTGCACTGGTTGTTGTAGAGTTTGTAGGAGTACAGGGTTGCTGTAAGAGATTTCAAAACTTGTTCAAGTGTGCAGGGAGTGGTGCTGGACGTTGAGAAGGCATTGGTTGCTACTCGAAGGTCTCTGAGAACACCACTTGCTCCCAGTCATGGGGGCTCTACTTGCAGACCCAGTTAGGCTGCAGCACGACAGGGAGATGGAGCAGAGGCAGCAAAGAAGACAAGCTGCTCGCAGAGGGAGGGGGAGTGGGGTGCTCAGCAGGAGGCCTCACCCACATAGGATCTTCAGGGAGCATTTCTCCTACCTGCACCTAAGACAGGTGTAATGTATTTGCTTCATGGTTCTTTGCTTAAGAATTCATAGCAACGCATTGCTATTAAGAACTAGTTGGTTTATTAACAAAGGTTTAACAATTGCACTACACATTACCAGTTCATCCACTCGGCTCACAACTGCATACCTCATCATGGATGACCTAGACCCAACTGACTGGGGTATTATTAAGTCTTGGGAACACCACTCAGAATGCAAGAACTCTATAACTATTTTGGTAAAACTTTTAAATCAAATGCCCCTTTTTTTAAAGGCACCAACATCTACAAATTAACAATTAAACATTAAAGGGAACCTTGTCAAATCAAATTAAATTAAAATTTTGTACCACTGTTGAAATGATGCACACCAGTCCCTCCGGTGCCCACCTCTCGTGGAAGGCCACGAGCGTACCGGTAGACACCTCATATTCCATCTCCAGGCGCGAATGTAGCCATGGAAGTGAGGCAGGCAGTCGGGCTGAATGACCCCCTCGACTGCCCACTGCCTGGACCAGTTAATGGCCATCTTGGCCAGGCCCATGAGCAGTCCTACGAGGCGGTCCTCCGACTTGCCTGCCCAGGATGCCCAAAGATCAGGAGTGTGGGACTGAAGTGCAGCCAAAAATTGAGGGGCTGCCCGTTCAAATAATGGAAGAGGAACTGCAACCTCAAATACTGTACATACACATAGAACACGGACTCCTCCAGACCACAGAAATTGCAGGCAGTCTGGGAGTCCATGAACCGACTTAAAAACTTATTGCACGGGACTGCCCCGTGCAACACCCTCCAGGCCAAGTCCCCAATAAATAAAGGGAGGACTCACGCATAGAGAGCCCTTCAATGCGAACCCCCGCCTCCTCCAGATTGCAAGATGGTGTTCAACAGCTCTACAAACCTGTGAGCATACTCACAGATGCATACATTACAACAGGAGCAGTGTATTTAGCGACTCCACTTCACTCAGGAGGTCATCACAGAACTCTACCACCTCTTGGAACCAGACCTGCAGCCTCAGAAGAGGGCAACGATGGCATTGCCAGTGGCCCTCTAGATGACCGTGGCTCTGAATTTTTTCGCTAGCGGATCCTTCCAGGCTAGAACAGGCGACATAGCTAACATCTCACAGTTCGCCGACTAACGCTGCGTCAAGGAGGTCACAGAGGCTTCTACACTAGGAGAGGGGACTTCATTCCTCAAGTACTGTCCCCCTCTCCCTCAAATTTGCCATCACTACCTATCTCAAAGAAATAACACTTGACCCCTTGCAAACTACCACCCCACCTCCAACCTCCCTTTCCTCTTCTTCAAAGTCCTTGAACGTGTTTTCACCTCCCAAATTCGTGCCCGAGTTTCGCACAACTCCATGTTTGAATCCCTCCAATCCGGTTTCCTCGCCTGCCACAGTAGTGAAATGGCTCTCATCAAAGGCACAAATGACATCCTTTGTGATTGTGACAAAGGCAAACTATCCCTCCTCATCCTTTTTGACTTGTCTGCAGCCTTTGACATGGTTGACCACTCCATCGTTCTCCAGTGCCCCTCCACCATCATTCAGCTGGTTGGGACTGCACTCGCCTGGTTCCATTCTTATCTATCTAATCATAATCATAGCCAGAGAATCACCTGCAACGGCTTCTCTTCCCACTCTTGCATCGTTACCTCTGGTGTCCCCCAAGGATCTATCCTTGACCCCCTCCTATTTCTCATCTACATGTTGCCCCTCGGCGACACCATCCGAAAACACAGTGTCAGTTTCCACATGTACGCTGATGACACCCAGCTCTACCTCACTACCACTTCTCTTGACCCCGTCACGGTCTCTAAATTGTCAGACTGCTTGTCCGACATCCAATTCTGGATGAGCGAAAATTTTTTCGATTAAACATTGGGAAGATCGAAGCCATTGTTTTCGTTCCCCGGCACAAACTCTGTTCCCAAGCCACTGACTCCATCCCTCTCCCCAACTTCTGTCTGAGGCTGAACCACACTGCACACAACCTTGGTGTCATATTTCACCCTTAAATGAGCTTTCGACCACATATCCTCAATATAACTAAAACCGCATATTTCCACCTCCGTAGCATCACCCATCTCCGCCCTGGCCTCAGCTCATCCGCTGCTGAAATCATCATCCGTGCCTTTGTTACCTCTAGACTTGAGTATTCCAACGCACTATTGGATGGCCTCCCACATTCTACTCTATGTAAACTTGAGGTGATCCAAAATTCGGCTGCCCATGTCCTAACTTGCACCAAGTCCTGCTCACCCATCACCCCTGTGTTCGCTGACCTACATTTGCTCCCGGTTAAGCAATGCCTCGATTTCAAGATTCTCATGCTTGTTTCCAATATCTCCATGGCCTCGCCCCTCCTTAACTCTGTAATCTCCTTCAGCCCCACAACCCCCCGAAATGTCTGCCCTCTAATTCTGTCCTCCTGAGCATCCTTGATTATAATCGCTCAACTATGCCTTCTGTTGCCCAGGCCCTAAGCTCTGAAATTCCCTCCCTAAACCTCTCCACCTCTCTACCTCTCTTTCCTTAAAGTAAGGCGTTCCTTAAAACCTACCTCTGACCAAGCATTTGGTCACCTGCCTAATCTCTCCTTATGTGACTCAGTGTCAAATGTTTTGGCTCATAATACTCCTGTGAAGCACCGTGGGACATTTTACTACATTAAAGGTGCTATATAAATACAAGTTGTTGTTGTTGTTCATTGTCTTCTCTCTAAACAGAGAGAAGCAGGAGGAGCGTGCAAGTGGCTTTGCCAGGATAGCAGACTTCCCCGTGGTGCAGGGCGCCTTCGACTGCACACACGTGGCTTTGCAGGCGCCGTATCTCAATGCTGAGATGTACCATAACTGCAAAGGCTACCACTCACTTAATGTGCAGTTAGTGTGCGACCACACCCAGAATGCCTGCTATCCTGGCAGCAGACATGATGCATTCATCCTGCGCTAGTTTGTTGTGCCACCAATCTTCCAGCCCCATCAAAGTTCTCATCTGAGTCCTCTGCAGCAGAGCACATGGGCGACCTGGCCCTTCAGGGAGCTAGCACCTGCACTACTCTTTCCCCCTGCCCTGGCTGCAGCCTACTTGTGCTCAGTGACTCATCATATGCAGATCCCACCTCTATTCTACCCTCTAAAGTACGCGCAGTGCCAATATCTGAGCAGGTGCCTGAGAGTGTCAGATCGAGTGACCGTGTCTCTTCTTCTCCATCACTTTCCTCTTCCTGTACTGGCTCGCCAGGCTGGCGTTCTTGGGTACCTGAAAGAAAATAGCTACAAGGGTACAGTTGTGGTGAGGGGAAAGGGGGGAAGCAAGATGTGCATGCTTACACCATCAACAGTTTGAAAGTGAGAAGAGATTGCGGGATGATGGGGAAGTGGGATGAGCACACCGTGATCTTGAACAGTTTGCGTCTCGCCACTCGCCATGGCCTTAGTAATGGTCCCAACAGTGATGTCGAGCACTGTCTCCTCCACCTGGGTATGCAGGCTTGCCCATCTGCTGCCGGTTAGCTGCTGCTGCATGTGATTATGAGCCACCTTCCCCTGCAAGAGAAAAGGAAGTTTGTCAGTGAGTGTGGTGCAATGTGTTTGTGTGATGTGCCTGTCATGGTTGAATAGCTGGCAGTGTGCACAAGGTGCGCGATGTGGGTATGAGGCTTGTAGCTGTGGTAAGTGTGTGAGGGTGAGATGAAACTATGAATGTGAGGTATGAGTCGTGATTGATAGGAATTATTGGTAGGTGAGTGATGGGGGTGGTGCATGGAGCAGTGTGTGAGGCGAGTGGTGCAGTTGATGGGAAACGTTTTTTTTAAGATGTTTTCACTGACCTTGAACACTCGTGTGAGGTCATTGAACTTCTTTCAGCACTGGATCTAGATCCTCGGGGCAAGACTGTAAGCAACGACCGCTGCAGCTATCTGCATCATAGCGCCAACCCTCTTCTCGATCTTCCTCGCTGCACTGATGCAGTTATAAAAGCAGATGAATCGCTGCAATGCTCCACCTCACACTCGACAAGCTCCTCGCTGAAATGGAAATAAACTACAGAACCAGTGGGAACCTGTTCAACCTTCGCCATTTCCAGGCCAGATACAAGACCGTCCCAACCTCCGTTGAGCTACAGTACCAGGACGACGCATGCGTCTGCCCACATTCAGAGACTGAACTCCAAGTCTTAGTCAGCATCTTCACTGAGGCATACGAAAGCATGGGCCTTACACTAAACATCCAAAAGACAAAGGTCCTCCACCAACCTGACCCCGCCGAACAACACTGCCCCCCTAGTCATCACGATCCCTGGACAACGTGGACCTCTTTCCATACCTTGGGAGCCTATTATCAGCAAGGGCAGACATCGGCGATGAGGTTCAACACCGCCTCCATTGCACCAGCGCAGCATTTGGCTGCCTGAGGAAGAGAGTGTTCGAAGACCAGGCCCTCAAATCTGCCACCAAGCTCATGGTCTACAGGGCTGTAGTGATACCCGCCCTCCTGTATGGCTCAGAGACGTCGACCATATACAGTAGACATCTCAAATCGCTGGAGAAATACCACCAACGATGTCTCCACAAGATCCTGCAAATCCCCTGGGAGGACAGATACACCAACGTCAGCGTCCTCGATTAGGCCAGCATCGAAGCACTTACCACTCTCGACCAGCTCCGTTGGGCGGGCCACATTGTTCGCATGCCTGACATAAGACTCCCAAAGCAAGCGGTCTACTTGGAACTCCTACATGGCAAGCGAGCCCCAGGTGGGCAGAAGAAACATTTCAAGGACACCCTCAAAGCCTCCTTGATAAAATGCAACATCCCCACCGACACCTGGGAGTCCCTGGCCAAAGACCGCCCTAAGTGGAGGAGGTGCATCTGGGAGGGCGCTGAGCACCTCAAGTTTCGTCGCCGCGAACATGTAGAAAACAAGTGCAGGCAGTGGAAGGAGCGTGCAGCAAACCAGTCCCACCCACCCTTTCCTTCAACGACTGAGTCCCACCTGTGACAGAGATTGTAATTCCTGAATTGGACTGTTCAGTCACCTAAGAACTCACTTTTGGAGTGGAAGCAAGTCTTCCTCGATTTCGAGGGACTGCCTATGATGATGATGAAATCCGCTCCCACTGTGTGTCTAGAAAGCCTACTGGCCCCCAGTGGGTAGAGGATCTGTCTCCTCCTTTCTACCATCTGCACGAAGGCCTCTAGTGCTGGGCCGAGAATCTTGATGCCCTTTCTCTGCCCCGTTGAGCCATTATTCACTCACTGTTGCTTTCACAAGCAGTTCCAGCAGTGAATTCTTAGGTGACTGAACAGTCCAATTCAGGAATTACAATCTCTGTCACAAGTGGGAGAGGTGCAGACTGCCGTTAAGAACTGGCTTTACATAGAGCAAGCCTCGCACGAACTTCAGCCGCCTACTGAACGCTCAACCACTCAGCATCATGCTTAATGTGGCAATCACAGTAATTAGCAGGCAGCACGGAGGTCCAATTTTTAGCCCAAAGATTTGCATTTATACAGTACCTTTCATAACCTCAGGATGTCCCAAAGCAGTTTACAGCCAATTAAGTACTTTTGAAGCATAGTCACTGATGTAGTAGGAAACACGCTAGAAAATTTGTGCACAGCAAGCTCCAACAAACAGCAATATGATAATGACCAGATAATCTGCATTAAATGAGAATTTTTCCAATTTTTAAACACAGTTACAAGGGCACTAACATTTCCTGTGTGCACTTTCTTGGAGGTCAGTGGCATTGCAACTAATGTTCAACTGACCAGCAACTCAACACATCTGCAATAATGCTGCATGATCAATTGCAAAATTCTTAATAGGTACATTAGAGATACAAAGAATTCACAACGATTATGTCTAGCTGTGGAATGTGCAAATTTGAGCAATGTGTAGCAAGACCAGCTTCATGTGATAATAGATGGTGTCAAAGAAAGATGAAATGTCCTGTGCAGTTTTGAAGAGCACACTGTGAAAAAACACATGTTCCAGCAGGGGGACATTATAGGAGGGGGGAAAGCTGACTGTGAATACAATGCCTGACACTCTGCACGTGGAAGAGTGTTCAGAAGACAGTGTCCAATTTGAAAAAAATTGTCAATGAAAAAGACTATCAATTATCTTACACCTCTTTATATGGATATCCAAGGATGTATCAGCTGTGTTCACCTAACAAGTTTCACAAATGGTATTGTTAACCCAAAACCATCCATTAGACTGCTGGAATTGAAACACAAATGAAAACTAAGGAGCATGACAGAAGTATTACAACAGGCTATAAAAGACAGCCAAGCCAAGCAAAGTGGCAGCTGATAATGATTGCTCACCAATCTCTTTATACACATATAAAATTGGAAATCTTAAAGTATTCATCTGCTTTTCTAACTGCAGCTAGCAAGGTAATTTACATTTTGTTCCACTGTGCTTTTATAGACCCACCCACACACAAGGGCTCACATCTTTCCATTATCTCTGCAAAATTTACTCTTGTGATCCATATTTATCTCTCTCCTCTAACAGACATTTTGGAGAAAAGACTGATTGTGCCATGCAACAAGCGAAACTCCTCACCTATTATGAAGTCATAATGGAGTTCATGTGCTGATTAAAGATGTGCAATAAATGTCACCCTGATAGCTTCACCCACAGACAGTGAACAAATAAAAAATCCTTTCAAACCGCCGCCATCATCCCACTCCTCAAAAATCCCACGTTAGCCCCGCTGTCCGTGCGAACTATCCTCCCATTTCCAACCTCCTTTTGCTCGCTAAGGTCCTTGAAGGTGTTGTCACCTCTCGGATCCATGCTAACCAATTGCACAACTCCCAGCAAAACGGCCATACCAAAGTCACGAATAACACAGGAGCCAGACAATTTCCAGCCCTCCCACAAGCGATGAGCTGCAGTACGGCACCCATTTGTGCTTGCTCCTTGCCGGCTGCATTCAAATGAGGCCCACATTACAAGAAGAATGAATAAACTTGCAGAATTGGCATATAATTGGTGAATTAATTTCAACACAGATAAGTATAGGTATAAGATTTTGATAAGAAAAATAAGGAGGTCACATATTACTTGGAAAATAAGAATCTAAATGGGGCAGAAGAGCAAAGGGATCTGGGAGTACAAATCACTAAAAGCAGAGATGCAGGTTAATAAGGTCATAAAAATGCAAACCAATCACTAGGGTTTATTTCTAGAGGGGTAGAATTGAAAAGTAGGGAAGTTATGTTAAACTTGTGTCGAATCTTGGTTAGACCACACTTGAAGTACTGTGATCAGTTCTGGTGACTATTATAAAAAGGATATAGAGGCACTGGAGAGGATGCAAAAAAGATTTACAATGATGATACCAGAAATGTGAGATTATACCTATCAGGAAACGATGAACAGGCTCGGTCTCTTTTCTCATGAAAAGAGAAGTTTGAGGGGTGACCTAATAGCGGTCTTCAAAATTATGAAATATTTTTATAGAAAGTGTTTCCACTTGTGGGGAAGAGCAACTAGAGACCATCAATATAAGATAGTCACCAAGAAATCAATTGGGGAATTCAAAAGACACAGCTTTACCCAGAGAATGGTAAGAATGTGGAACTCACCACCACACGGAGTGGTTGAGGCATCGATGCATTTAAGGGGAGGCTAGATAAGCATATGAGGGAGAAGGGAACAGAGGGTTATGTGGATAGCGTTAGATGAGGACGGACGGGAGGGGGCTCGAGTGGAGCATAGATGCCAGCATGGACTGGTTGGGCCGAACAGCCTGTTTCTGTGCTGCACATTCTATGTAATCCTATGTAGCTTTGGACGGTCAGGGTAGCTGCTTGGCCAATTTCACATCCGTTTTGGAGCGGAAGTTTAAAAAACCTGCACACCCCAAGATGCTTTTTCAAAGTATGCAGGTTAACAATTCTGTAAAACAGGAAAAGAATGTCATATGAATTATATCTTTTTTGACATTGGAACATTTGCAGAAACAAGGAACTGTCAGCCTCTCTCTCCCCTCCACCCCTCTTTCACACCACCACTCTCTGGCCCCTCGCTCTTTCTGACTTGCTGTCAGATTTATACATTTTCTGATGTTTGCAGACCTTTTATTTTGTATTCTATAATCAGTATACTGTCATGTTTTCGCTCTTTCTCACTCAGACACACATTGGAACAGCCTCTTTTTAAAAAAAAATACAATTAATTTTATTACCATTAAACTTTTGAGATTTGTTCTCTTGTTTCTCAAATGTTTTTGAAGAAAAGCTCGTAAGCAAAAATATGATGAAGCTGAAGAAAAATATTGCATTAGTGCAGCTGAATGAATGGTACCGATACAAAAACAATGAAGTAGATAAGTTATTAATAAATGTGGACAGAGGAATTTATAATGAAAAAAGTTGATACGAGGGGAGATTTTCCTGAGCCTTGGCGCAAACTCACTGGATCATCGTGTCGGAGAAAATTGTGCAAAATTCAGGCAGGTCAAAGTGCATGTCTGTAAAGGAATCTGGCGATTTTCTTTCCATTTAAATTAATTGAGTGAAAATCAGTCATATTTCTTTGCCGGCATGCACTCCAACCCATCCAATTTTCCAATACTTGCTGCGCTCAGGTGATTCAGACCAGAAAAATCATCCTTAAATGTGTGACAGCAGGAAGTCAAGTGGTAAGGAGCGGACACAGGATTTTTGATACAGATAGATAGGACTCACTAAATGCAATTTTTTTAAAGGTGAGATTGAGTGTTGATATATTTTCTCCTCATACCATTTAATTGTCTCTCCATGATCTATAATGTTCCTAGTGAGGAAAATAGACTCCAGCCCTGTTCCAGGTTTCCATCAAAGGTGTGCTGAAATCAGTTACTAGATGTGCATGAAAATAACCCACGGTAGCTCTTCCATTAATTTATGTCCTTCATTTTAGGAAGTGCTCAGCACTAGCCCAGAGTGACACATCAGAAACATATACATGGAGATTCACAGCAGTTTCTCTTATTGAACCACTCTATGATGCAGTATATTGAAGATCCAATATGTAATGTAACTATGTCATCTTGACTAGAACAAGATTTCATGCAGAAGAGAAAGTTACGAGTTTTAGTTGAATAATTAAGTTGCAGAATGTTTACAGATTCAAACATACAGGGCCAGAAGTCCTCAGACCTATTTTGCCAACAGAAGTGTAGCAATGCAGGCGCTGATGAACTCCCACACTTGACTGTACAGAGTATCCGAGGTCAGGGCAGGTCCATTTAATTTGGATGCCAAGGTCACTGTTGGTGTCCTCCGGAGGGCTAGGGGTGGGTCGCCAAAGCAGCACTGGTATGGCATGCTCTTGGATCTGATCATTCTCATCAAACCTGTACTGGTGTTTCCTGGTTGAGTGACCGAGCGTCTCTTTGCAGGCACTGGTTATGGAGGCCTGGAGGGCAGACCAAGCGCTGTGGTCATTCTGCATCTCGGGGTCATCAAGGCACGCCAGGTTAGCTGTGAGGTGCTGGCTGTATAGGGCTTTCTTAGCTGGGTCCTTAAGTGCTCTGGCATTGACTTTTTTGTGGCACTGCTTCTGCTGCCCCCTCCGCTTTGGAGCAATGTTGATGTCGATGATGGATCGGATTAGACGGTGGTCCGTTGAGCAGTCAATCGTCGGCTCCTGTCATGGCGCGGGTGATGCGCACATCCTTGCGATCCCTGGCTCGGACGATAACATAGTCGAGCAGGTGCCAGTGCTTGGAGCGAGGGTGTTACCATGATGCCTTGTATTTATCCCTCTGGGGGAACAAGGTGTTGGTGATAACAAGTTCGTGCTCTAGACATTTTGTCAGGAGTAGGGGACCACTGGAGTTGGCTCTCCCTGCCCCCTCCCTGCCAATCACGCCCCTCCCCACCAGAGGTCTGTGTCCTTGCCAACCCTGGTGTTGAAGTCACCGAGGAGGATCAGTTTGTCGACCCCGGGGATGCAGGACAGGGATTTTTCGAGGTTGCAGTAAAAACCCTCTTTGGCCTCATTAGTTGCATCGAGTGTTGGGGCGTACGCACTGATGACTGTGGTGCGCTGGTTCCGGGATAGGGTGAGTCGAAGAGTCATGAGGCATTCGTTAGCCCCGCAGGAGGAGTCTTTGAGGCGGTCAACCAGTTCGTTTTTGATGGCGAAGCTGACTCTTTGGAGGCAGCGTTCTTCCTCTGGTTTCCCTTTCCAGAAGAAGGTGTAACCTCCACCTTGTTCCTTTAGCTGGCCTTCCCCTGCCAGCCGAGTCTTGCATAGGGCGATGATGTCGATGTCAAAGCGTCTAAGTTCCCGGGCAACTATGGCAGTGCGGCGTTCCGGCCTGTCGCTGTTGGACTTGTCCATGAGGGTCCTGACGTTCCAGGTCCCGAACTTCATGTTAACGGAGTGGAAGATGCCTGTGCGTGAGTTATTTTAACGTGGGGTGGTTGTTGCACAGCAGCCACCACACGGGCTTAGCTGAGCAAGGTCTGAGAAGGCGCTGAGCACCTCGAGTCTCAACGCCGAGAGCATGCAGAAATCAAGCGCAGGCAGCGGAAAGAGCGCGCGGCAAACCAGCCCCACCCACCCCTTCCCTCAACGACTATCTGTCCCACCTGTGACAGAGACTGTGGCTCTTGTATTGGACTGTTCAGCCACCAAAGAACTCACTTCAGGAGTGGAAAGCAAGTCTTCCTCGATTCCGAGGGACTGCCTATGATGATGATAGTAGGGCATTCGTTCTGCAGCTGGTGCAGAGAGCTAAAGAGCTACCCAGTTGGCCCCATTTATAATGGGGCTTAAAAGAATAATTGAGTTGCTTTCTTATGAAAATCTAAGCCCAGGCTCCCAATGGCCCCACATCAGCTACTGAGCAGACCTGTTTCCTGGCTTCATCCCATGGTCCAGGTCATTCAGCAGTCCGGAGGCTGGGGCGGAGGAAATTCCAAACATGGGAATTTCCTCCTCTTGGGCCTCCCTGCTCTGACATCTGACATTTGGAGTTGATGGAAGTTGCTCTTGTCCCAGATCCCTGCGTAAATTGCAAGTCTAGAATCTGGGTGTAGACTCTGTTCCTGTCAGAATTGTCGCCGCTGTCAGGTTTCCTGTGCCTAATTTGTGCTGCAGCTGAGGGTTTTCAGCCCCAAGGTATTCACTTTACTTGTGTATATACAAAAAATGGCTAGTGAAAAACATACTTCAATATATTGTTATCAAAGTTATATCTTCGTTGAGGTTTTCATGACTTATAACCTGATGGTGTGACTAATTTACCAACGTAAATGAATTTTCAGCTGACTTTTGGCATGTGACTAAAATTGATTTGATAGTTGTACAGGTGTTTATATGAAAACAGTCCCTTCTCCATATTTTTAAGGTTGAAGCTTGGTTAAATCGAATAGAGGAGGCCATGCGGGAAACCGTCCGTCATCAGATTACAGAGGCTATAGCAGCTTATGAGGAAAAACCAAGAGATCAATGGATTGTTGACTATCCAGCTCAGGTGGCACTCACCAGCTCACAAATATATTGGACTACAGATGTAGGAATTGCATTTGAAAGGCTTGAGGAGGGATATGAAACAGCACTGAAAGATTATAACAAAAAACAGGTACATTATATATAACAAGATCATTGTGCCACAAGGTTGAAGTACAGTTGTTTACATTACAAATGTGAAGTGTCTGCGCACTTTATATTTTAAAAGTAAAAGGATAGTTAAATAGGGGCTAGAACCACTCAGAATGGAGGAAGTCTGTACTATTACTTGCCTGCAGACTAATGTCTTCATCAAGCAGCCTCTTTTCCTTCATCTTGACTTTCCACTTCTTAATCCCTTACCCCTTTAGTTTAGGCAAAGGATGCTGATGAGATGAGATGGCTTTTTATGGTCTTACAGAATCTGTCTAAACTTTTGTCTTAACCTCAAATATTGTTTTTCTTCTGATTAAATTTAACAAGTACCCTGTACAAATTTCCTCTCCTCTATCCGTGGATTCATCCTAGACCTATCTGAGTTTGCACCTGGACTTATAAACAGATATGCAAATTAGTTTGACTGGAGAATTGAGTCTGATTTGAATTGGGATTCTGATACATTACAAAGCATTGTGAACTAAATTAGAACTAACTTGGATAAGTGTTAGTTGAGCTGCAGTTTCCTTCAGTTAAGAGGACCAAAGCTAACATCTTTAGCACCCGTCACAAGTCCGTAACCTTGCCACCAATTCCATCCCCCTCCTTGGCCATTGTCACAGGTTGAACCAAACTGTTTGGAACCTTGCTATGCTATTTAAAATGAGTTTCCAACCCCATATGCATTTTATCACAAAGACCAGTTGCTACCACTTCCATAACATCATTTGCCTTTGGCCTCAGCTCAGCCCATCTGCAACTGAAATCTTCATCCATGCCTATATCACCTCCAAAGTTGACAATTCCAATGCTCTCTGGCTTGGTCTCCTATACATTACCGTTCATAAACATCAGCTCATTCAAAACTCTGCTGCCTGTATCCTATCCCGCGACAAGTCTGGGTTCGGCATCACCCATGCATCACCCTACATTGACTCCCGGTCCATCCAACGCCTCACATTTAAAATTCTTATCCTTATATACCAATCCCTTTATGGCCCCTCGCTTCCTTACTGCTTTAACTTTCTCTAGCCCTTCAACCCTCTGAGAGCTCTACGTTCTTTCAGCTCTGGTCTCCTCTACATTTCCTTACTCTCTTCGCCCCATCATTGGTAGCTGTGCCCTAAGCTCTGGAATTTCCTCCCTAAACATCTCCACCACTTCACCTCCCTCACTTCACTTAAGACCCTCCATACAACCCACCTTTTTGACCAAGCATTTTGTCGATCATTCTAATACTGCCTTCTTTGTCTGATTACCTTTGTGAAGTGCCCTGGGAATTTTTTCTATATTAAGGGCAGTATATAAATGCAAGTTGTTGTTGTTGACTTATAGCTGAAGAGGAAATCAACCTTGTATACTTGAAGTAGCTTCCTACCCACAGTTATTTAAGGATATCTTGGCTTTATTGTTGATTGGAATAGAGATCGATCCGAATAGATAAACATGTTGCAAGAACTATATATTGACACCAAAGTTACTATCCACTCTGTTCATATTACTAAATCTGATGGAATAACATAGCAAAAAATATTTTGGAACAAAAAGGTCGAATTTCCCCTGTTGTGCGCATCCCGTTAGCGCCTCCAGGGGGGCGTTAATGGGCAGTAAACTGTTTTTGCCTGTGTGGCGGGGGGGAGAGGCGGGGTGCGCTGCTGGCTCCTACAAGATTGCCCGGGAGTTAGCGGAAGCACGAATGTAGTAGCGCAGCGCCCCCACTGGTAGCACCCCGGGTCGCTGTACCTCTGACTATGACATCATCACCGTGTGCAGCAACACCTTTTCGCCCCATGGCAGAATTTGGCCAGCGGACTGAGAGGCCACCACGGGCAATGCCCACGTCAGCCGCACAGGTCGCGAACCGGGCCGGGGAGGTGCACTGCGCCATAAGATGCCATTTTTCTTTCCTCCCTTACCGTGCGGGCTGCTGCCCAACATTGCCGTGGGGTTTGGGCCGCGAACGTACAGCCTGGCACTCCGTTTCGGTGCCAGGCTGCGGCCATGGTACCCGTTCGTCCTGGTGGCCCAGTGGAGGCCATCAAAGGGCCTGCAGAGCTCACAGCATCTCCCCCCATTTCGCAGAAAGGCCGCGTAGCGCTGCATGATGTGCCCAGGTAGCACCCCCGATCCCGCCCCAAAAGGAAGTGGAGCGTGCGGCATTGCACTCCACTTCCTGTGAGGGGGTGCTAACCGGAATTTTGCTTCCTTGGCGGGACTTCTATGCCCGGTGCAAAATGTCCAGCCCCAGAAAGGTTACCGACCCCAACTGGGGTGATAGAGAATCTCGGCCTCAAAATGTACTCGTGACAAGAGTCAAAATTAATTTAAGACCTGATCTGAGCCATTTCAACTTTGTTCAGGAGTGCTGTAATTTTGCATAAGATTATATTAGCTATTTTTTTAATGATCTGTGTTATGTATGCAACCCGATGTAACCAGTATTATATCGCCACCAGAGGGCGTACCTGTTGAAGTCCCAAGGGATCCCAGCATCCCTTGGGAGCACTGTATATAAGTAGACCACCCATGCTGTACCAACACTCTGGAGTTAGAATAAAGGAACTAAGGTCACACTCACTCACGTCTACAGTACTCAGTTACACCACTTTTTATGATGAACATAACAACTGGTGATGAGATAATGAACCATAACGTGAAAATGCAGAGAACTGTTGGTATCCTGGAGAAATTCTCAGAAGGGGACGATTGGGAGGCCTTCGTGGAGCGACTCAACCAATACTTCGTGGCAAACGAGCTGGAAGGGGATGAGAACGCTGCCAAACGAAGGGCGATCCTCCTCACCGACTGCGGGGCAACAACCTATGGCCTCATGAAGATCTTCTTGCTCCCTTGAAACCAAAAACCAGATTGTATGAAGAACTGTATCCGCTGGTTCAGGAGCACCTAAATCCGAAGGAAAGTGTTCTGAAGGCAAGGTATAGATTTTACACATGTCAACAGTCTGAAAGCCAGGATGTGGCGAGCTACGTCGCCGAACTAAGGCATCTTGCAGGACATTGCGAATTCGATGGATTCCTGGAGCAAATGCTAAGAGACTTTTTTTGTGCTTAGCATTGGCCATGAGGTTATCCTTATTGACTGTTGAAACACCGAACCTGAGCAAAGCCATAACGATAGCCCAGGCATTTATGTCCACCGGCGATAACACCAAACAAATTTCGCATCATAAAGAGGTTTCGGCAAGTACTGTACACAAAGTAACGTTGTTTTCAGGCAGGAATGCATATGGCAGAATGTACACCCTGCAGCTGCACGACCTCAAATGACCCAGAGTCCGCCATCAAACATCAATGCGAGGCAGTTAACACCTTGTTGGCGCTGCGGAGGTGATCATCGAGCCCATCAATGCCGCTTCAAACACTATGCGTGCAAAGGCTGTGGAACAACGGGACACCTCCAGCGACTGTGCAGACGAGCTGCAAACCCTGCAAACCACCACGTTGCAGAGGCAGATCGATCCATGGCAGATCAAACTGATCTGGAGTCTCGAACCGAGGAGGCAGAAGTGTACGGGGTACACACCTTCACCACAAAATGTCCACCGATCATGTTAAAAGTCGAACTGGACGGAATTCCAGTATCCATGGAACTGGACACGGGTGAGAGTCAGTCTAGCATCAAAAAGGCCTTCGACAGGCTGTGGTGCAACAAGGCAACCTTTAGCATTGTTGTTGCCAAATTAAGTTAATCTAAGGGTTAAGTCAAGGCAGGAGAGCTCGGACACGTGTCATGCTCCTCCTGTGCTATGTGGGAACTCAGAGACACTTCCAGTGTCCCTGACGACTACATGTGCGGGAAGTGCATCCGGCTGCAGCACCTGACCGACCGCATTGCGGCACTGGAGCTGCAGGTGGATTTACTCTGGAGCATCCGCGATGCTAAGGATGTCGTGAATAGCATGTTTAGTGAGTTGGCTACACCGCAGGTAAAGGTTACACAGCCAGATAGGGGATGGGTGACCAACAGGAAGAGCAGTGGAAGGAAGGTAGTGCAGGGGTCCCCTGTGGTCATCCCCCTGCAAAACAGATACACCGCTTTGGGTACTGTTGAGGGGGATGACTCATCAGGGGAGAGCAACAGCTGCCAAGTTCATGGCAACGTGGGTGGCTCTGCTGCACAGGAGGGCAGGAAAAAGAGTGGGAGAGCTATAGTCGTAGGGAATTCTATTGTAAGGGGAATAGATAGACGTTTCTGCTGCCGCAATCGAGACTCCAGGATGGTATGTTGCCTCCCTGGTGCAAGGGTCAAGGATGTCTCGGAGCGGCTGCAGGACATTTTGAAGGGGGAGGGTGAACAGCCAGTTGTCGTGGTGCATATAGGTACCAACGAGAAAGGTAAAAAACGGGATGCAGTCCTACAAGACGAATTTAGGGAGCTTGGAGCTAAATTAAAAAGTAGGACCTCAAAAGTAGTAATCTCAGGATTGCTATCAGGGCCACGTGCTAGTCAGAGTAGGGATCGCAGGATAGCTCAGATGAATACGTGGCTTGAGGAGTGGTGCAGAAAGGAGGGATTCAAATTCCTGGGGCATTGGAACCGATTCTGGGGGAGGTGGGACCATTATACACCGAACGGTCTGCACCTGGGCAGGATCAGAACCAATGTCGGAGGGGGAGTGTTTGCTAGTGCTGTTGGAGCGGGATTAAACTAATATGGCAGGGGGATGGGAACCTATACAGGGAGACAGAGGGAAGTAGAATGGGGGCAGAA
Organism: Pristiophorus japonicus; assembly: GCF_044704955.1. NCBI lineage: Eukaryota > Metazoa > Chordata > Chondrichthyes > Pristiophoridae > Pristiophorus > Pristiophorus japonicus. The sequence continues at coordinate 131,339,758 of NC_091981.1, read as the reverse complement.
GCAAAAGATAGAAAGAAGAAAAGTAAATGTGGAGGACAAAAGTGAAGGCAAAAAGCAAAAAGGGCCACATTACAGCTAAATTCTAAAGTGGCAAAGTGTGTTAAATAGACAAGCCTGAAGGCTCTGTGCCTCAATGCAAGGAGTATTCGTAATAAGGTGGACAAATTAACTGCGCAGATAGCTGTTAACGGATATGATGTAATTGGCATCACGGAGACATGGCTCCAGGGTGACCAAGGCTGGGAACTCAACATCCAGCGGTATTCAACATTTAGAAAGGAAAAGGAGGTGGGGTGGCGTTGCTGGTTAAAGAGGAAATTAACGCAATAGTAAGGAAGGACATTAGCTTAGGTGATGTGTAATCGGTATGGGTGGAGCTACGGAATACCAAAGAGCAGAAAACGCTAGTGGGAGTTGTGTATAGACCACCAAACAGTAGTAGTGCGGTTGGGGACAGCATCAAACAAGAAATTAGGGATGCGTGCAATAAAGATACAGCAGTTATCATGGGTGACTTTAATTTACATATTGATTGGGCTAACCAAACTGGTAGCAATGCGGTGGAGGAGGATTTCCTGGAGTGTATTAGGGATGATTTTCTAGACCAATATGTCAAGGAACCAACTAGAGGGCTGGCCATCCGAGACTAGGTAATGTGTAATGAGAGAGGATTAATTAGCAATCTTGTTATGCAAGGCCCCTTGGGGAAGAGTGACCATAATATGATAGAATTCTTTATTAAGATGGAGAGTGACACAGTTAATTCAGAAACTAGGGTCCTGAACTTAAGGAAAGGTAACTTTGATGGTGTGAGACATGAATTGGCAAGAATAGACTGGCGAGTGATACTTAAAGGGTTGACGGTGGATAGGCAATGGCAAACATTTAAAGATAACATGGATCTTCAACAATTGTACATCCCTGTCTGGAGTAAAAATAAAATGGGGAAGGTGGCTCAACCGTGGCTAACAAGGGAAATTAAGGATAGTGTTAAATCCAAGGAAGAGGCAAATAAATTGGCCAGAAAAAGCAGTAAACCTGAAGACTGGGAGAATTTTATAATTCAGCAGCGGAGGACAAAGGGTTTCATTAGGAGGAGGAAAATAGAGTATGAGAGGAAGCTTGCTGGAAACATAAAAACTGACTGCAAAAGCTTCAATAGATTAAGAGAAAAAGATTAGTGAAGACAAACGTAGGTTCCTTGCAATCTGATTCAGGTGAATTTATAATGGGGAACAAAGAAATGGCGGACCAGTTAAACAAATACTTTGGTTCTGTCTTCTGGAAATACTAGGGACCGAGGGTCTAGTGAGAAGGAGGAACTGAAGGAAATCATTATTAGGTGGTAAACTGTGTTAGGGAAATTGATAGGATTGAAGGCCGATAAATCCCCGGGGCCTGATAGTCTGCATCCCAGAGTACTTAAGGAAGTGGCCCTAGAAATAGTGGATGCATTGGTGATCATTTTCCAACAGTCCATCGACTCTGGATCAGTTCCTATGGACTGGAGGGTAGCTATTGTAACACAACTTTTTAAGAAAGGGGGAAGAAAAAACAGGGAATTATAGACCGGTTAGCCTGACATCAGTAGTGGAGAAAATGTTGGAATCAATTATTAAAGATGAAATAGCAGCGCATTTGGAAAGCAGTGACAGAATTGGTCTCAGTCAGCATGGATTTATGAAAGAGAAATCATACTTGACAAGTCTGGAATTTTTTGAGGATGTAACTGGTAGAATGGACAAGGGAGAACCAGTGGATGTGGTGTATTTGGACTTTCTAAAGGTTTTTGACAAGGTCCCACACAAGAGATTGGTGTGCAAAATTAAAGTATTGATGATAATGTACTGACGTGGATAGAGAACTGGTTGGCAGACAGGAAGCAGAGAGTCGGGATAAACGGGTCCTTTTCAGAATGGCAGGCAGTGATTAGTGGGGTGCCGCAGGGCTCAGTGCTGGGACCCCAGCTATTTACAATATACATTAATGATATAGATGAAGGAATTGAGTGTAATATCTCGAAGTTTGCAGATGACACTAAGCTAGGTGGCGGTGTGAGCTGTGAGGAGGATGCTAAAAGGCTGCAGGGTGACTTGGAGAGGTTAGGTGAGTCAGCAAATGCATGGCAGATGCAATATAATGTGGATAAATGTCAGGTTATCCACTTTGCTGGCAAAAACACGAAGGCAGAATATTATGTGAATGGCGGCAGATTAGGAAAAGGGGAGGTGCAACGAGACCTGGGTGTCATGGTACATCAGTCATTGGAAGTTGGCATACAGGTACAGCAGGCGGTGAAGAAGGCAAATGGTATGTTGGCCTTCATAGCTAGGGGATTGGAGTAAAGGAGCAGGGAGGTCTTAACTGTAGTTGTACAGGGCCTTAGTGAGGCCTCACCTGGAATATTGTGTTCAGTTTTGGTCTCCTAATTTGAGGAAGGACATTCTTGCTATTGAGGGAGTGCAGCGAAGGTTCACCAGACTGATTCCTGGGATGGCAGGACTGACATATGAGGAGAGACTGGATCAACTGGGCCTGTATTCACTGGAGTTTAGAAGGATGAGAGGGGATCTCATAGAAACATATAAAATTCTGATGGGACTGGACAGGTTAGATGCAGGAAGAATGTTCCCGATGTTGGGGAAGTTCAGAACCAGGGGACATAGTCTAAGGATGGGTAAGCTATTTAGGACTGAGGTGAGGAGAAACTTCTTCACTCAGAGAGTTGTTAACCTGCGGAATTCCCTACTGCAGAGAGTTGTTGATGCCAGTTCATTGGATATATTCAAGAGGGAGTTAGATATGGCCCTTACGGCTAAAGGGATCAAGGGGTATGGAGAGAAAGCAGGAAAGGGGTACTGAAGTGAATGATCAGCCATGATCTTATTGAATGGTGGTGCAGGCTCGAAGGGCCGAATGGCCTACTCCTGCACCTATTTTCTATGTTTCTATGTTTCTAAGGCACACAGCCCCAAGCTTAGCCCCATTCATATCAAGCTGAGAACTTACACTAAAGAGCTGATCCCTGTAATCCCTGCAGCAGTAAAAGTCTCCTATGATGGAACAGTGCATGAACTCCCACTATGGATTGTACCAGGAGATGGCCCCACACTGTTTAGCAGAAGTTGGCTGGACAAAATCCACTGGAACTGGGATGACATCCAAGCGCTCTCGTCTCTCGATGATGCCTCATGTGCCCAGGTTCTGAGCAAGTTTCTGTTGTTGTTTGAGCCAGACATCGGAAGTTTCTCGGGGGCGAAGGTGCAGATCCACTTGGTTCCCGGAACACGATCCATCCACTACATGGCAGGGGCGGTGCCATATATGATACGAGAGAAAGTGGAGATCGAGCTGGACAGGCTGCAGCGAGAAGGCATCATTGCGCCAGTGGAGTTCAACAAGTGGTCCGGTCCGATTGTTCTGGTCCACAAGGGTGATGGCACGGTCAGAATTTGTTGGCACTATAAAGTAACGATTAACCGTTTTTCGCTGCAGGACCAGTACCCGCTACCCAAGGCAGATGACATATTTGCGACCCTGGCAGGAGGAAAGACGTTCACCAAGTTGGACCTGACCTCGGCCTACATGACGCAGGAGCTGGTGGAATCTTCAAAAAGCCTCATCTGCATCAACACGCCTAATGGTCTGTTGATCTACAATAGATGCCCGTTTGGGATTCGATCGGCTGCGGCTATTTTTCAAAGGAACATGGAGAGCCTGCTAAAGTCGGTTCCGCGCACCGTGGTTTTTCAGGACGACATATTGATCACAGGTTGGGTCACCATCGAACACTTGGAGAACCTGGAAGAGGTTCTAAGCCGGCTAGATCGTGTGGGACTCAGGTTGAAACCCTCGAAGTGTGTTTTCCTGGTGCCAGAGGTCGAGTTCTTAGGGAGAAGAATCGCGGCAGACGGGCTCAGACCCACCAACGACAAGACGGAGGCCATCAAGAATGCGCCGAGACCACAGAACGTGACAGAGCTGCGGTCATTCCTGAGACTACTCAATTATTTTGGTATTTTCCTACGCGGGTTAAGCACCTTGCTAGAACCCCTACATGTGTTGCTCCGCAAGGGAGATGACTGGCTATGAGGGAAATCACAAGAGGCTGCTTTTCAGAAAGCCAGAAATCTGTTTGTTCTGTATAACCTATGTGAATGTTTAATGCTAACTTGTGATGCGTCATCGTATGGGGTCGGGTGTGTGCTACAATAAGCAAATGAATCGGGAACATTGCAACCGGTCGCCTATGCATCCAAAAGTTTGTCCAAGGCCGAAAGGGCTGCAGGATGATTGAAAAAGAAACTCTGGTATGCGTTTACGGGTAAAAAAAATGCACCAGTATCTGTTTGGTCTTAAGTTTTTGAGTTAGAAGCTGACCATAAGCCGCTCCTATCGCTATTCTCAGATAGCAAAGGGATTATTACCAGTGCCTCTGCTCGCATCCAAAGATGGGCGCTCATGCTGTGCATATAACTATGTAATCCGCCACAGACCAGGCACAGAGAACTGCACTGATGCTCTCAGTCGGCTACCATTGCCCACCACCGGGCTGGAAATGGCACAGCCTGCAGACTTGCTCTTGGTGATGGATGCATTTGAAAATGAAAAGTCATCTGTTACAGCCCGCCAGATCAGGACCTGGGTGAGCCAGGATTCCCTACTGTCCCTAGTAAAAAAAATGTGTCCTCCATGACAGCTGGTCTAGCGTCCCAGCAGAGATGCATGAAGAGATAAAGCCGTTCCAGTGGCGCAAAGACGAAATGTCCATACAGGCGGACTGTCTTTTGTGGGGTAATCGCGTGGTTTTGCCTAAGAAAGGCAGGGAAACGTTCATACGCAATCTGCACAGTACCCACCCAGGCAGAGTAATGATGAAAGCTATAGCCAGATTCCATGTGTGGTGGACCAGCATCGACTCAGATTTGGAGTCTTGCGTACGCCAATGCAACACTTGCTCTCAACTGAGCAATGCACCCAGGAAGGCACCACTAAGTTTGTGGTCATGGCCCTCCAAACTGTGGTCTAGAATCCACGTTGACTTCGCTGGTCCGTTTCTAGGTAAAATATTCTTGGTTGTTGTGGATGCTTATTCAAAATGGATTGAGTGTGTAATAATGTCTGCAAGCACGTCCACTGCCACCATCGAAAACCTACGAGCCATGTTTGCCACGCATGGCCTGCCTGATGTCCTTGTCAGCAACAATGGGCCGTGCTTCACCAGCGCTGAATTCAAGGAATTCATGACCCGCAATGGGATCAAGCACATCACATCTGCCCCGTTCAAGCCCGCATCCAACGGCCAGGCAGAACGGGCAGTCCAAACCATCAAGCAAAGCTTGAAACACGTGTCGGAAGGCTCCCTGCAGACCCGCCTGTCCCGAGTCCTGCTCGGCTACCGCATTAGACTCCAGTCGCTCACCGGCGTTCCCCCAGCCGAGCTGCTCATGAAAAGGGCGCTCAAAACAAGGCTCTCTCTAGTCCACCCTAATCTCCATGATCACGTCGAGGCCAGGCGGCATCAACAAAGCATGTACCATGATCGCACAAATTTGTCACGTGATATTGAAGTCAATGACCCTGTATTTGTACTCAACTATGGACATGGTCCCAAATGGCTTGCTGGCACTGCCATAGCCAAAGAAGGAAGTAGGGTGTTTCAGGTCAAACTCGCAAATGGACTAACTTGCAGAAAGCATTTGGACCAAACCAAACTGCGATTCACACACAGCCACGAGCAACCCGAAGAGGACACCACCAACTTCGACCCTCTGACACACACACAAACTGGCAACCGACATCACGGTTGACCACAAAGCTGAACTCACCATCCCCAGCAGCCCAGCAAGGCCAGCTGCACAGCAGCCCAGCGAAGAACAAACCAACTCACCTACACCTGCATGTTTACCGAGACGATCGACTAGGGAGCGAAAGGCCCCAGATCGTCTCACCTTGTAAATAAGTGTACTATTGACTTTGGGAGGGAGTGATGTTATGTATGCAACCCTATGTAACCAGTATTATAACGTCACCAGAAGGCATACCTGTTGGAGTCCCAAGGGATCCCAGCATCCCTTGGGAGCACTGAATATAAGCAGGCCTCCCATGATGTACCAACACTCTAGAGTTAGAATAAAGGAATTAAGGTCACACTCACTCACGTCTACAGTACTTACACCACTTTATTATGAACATAACAATCTGTATCTGCATTTTCTTGACAGTGGAACAATGCTAAGGAAAATTGGGGAAGTGTTTAACGGGCGGCCAATCCACTGCTGCCTGTTTTTTGTCCCTGCCAAAGTTGAATTTTAACCCCAAAATATCAGTCTATGCATGAGCAATATTATTGTAAAATCATTTTATGCAGTCATAGCAGGTGATGGATGAATGTCTATCATCCAGGTTGGAGCCAAGCAACAGCTGTCCTTTTTTCTTAGGTGCCCTGGAATCTCATAGTACTTTGTGTTTTGACTGTAATCTTGGGTGATGCAGTCGTGTTGGTCTTGTAGATCAATGTGTATTTTTTTCCTTTGCTGGTGTTCGCAGACTGACTAGTCCAATGGAGGAGGCTTTGCAGACAGTACTGGAGAGTCTTCATTTTGATGTTAGAAGCATAAGAAAGCATAGAATGACAAGTTCCGCATCTATCAGTTTATTTATCTACTGAGGGAAAGTTCTTTCAAGTTTCCATTGGCTCATCCCAAAGACTAATAGAGCAAAACTCCAGGATAACTAATTAAATTTGAGCCTGCATTATTCATCTTTGACCAATTGCCTTTGATGATTTATCTATGGACCCAGAAGCTCAGAACCCATTGTGTTGCATAGTATTTTATAATTTTTGTAAATAAGTGATCTTATAATCTTCAGTCTTATTTTTATCCATATAGTTATTCAGCACTTAAAGGAATTAATTAACATAGTATTAACTGCATTCAATAACAACTTGTATTTATATAGCATGTTTACCATAGTAAAACATCCCAAGGCACTTTACAGGAGTGTTATAAGATAAAAAATAATTGACACCGAGCCACATAAGAAAATACGGCAGATGACCAAAAGCTTAGTCAAAAAGGTAAGTTTTAATGAGCGCCTTAAAGGAGGAAAGAGAGAGGCGGAGACGTTTAGGGAGGGAGTTCCAGAACTTAGGGCCTTGGCAGCTGAAGACATGGCCACCGCTGGTTGAGTGATTATAATCAGGGATAGTCAACGGGGCAGAACTTGAGGAGCACAGATATCTATAGGGGCGGGGGAGGGCTAAAGGAGATTACAGAGATAGTGTCATGTATGTAACCTTCATGTAACTGTAACCTTCATAACAACACTGCAATACTGTATATATGTAAGAAATGCACACCTTGACCACAGGAGGTGAACTTGTGGGAGACACTCCTCACCTGGTCATCCAGGTATATAAAGGGAGGTCCCACGCAGGGTCATCACTTCTTGGTCCTGTGAATAAAGGTTCAGGTCACAGAGTGATCTTGTCTGCAGAATGTGCCTCGTGTGAACTTATAGTAGTGTGTAAGGACATTTGGCGACGAGGATGGGATTTGGCGACGAGAAATGGGAATCAGCCACTCACGGGAATGGCCACCGCTGGCTGGCACAGAGGAACGGTACTGTGTTGGTGAGGACAGGGATGATTTTGTTGAGAGGCTCCAGAAGAGCTTTGTCACGAAGGACTGGCTGGGAGATGCAGCGGGTGACAAGTGAAGGGCGCATCTACTGACCAGCTGTGGATCTAAGACGTACGCGCTGATGAAATACCTGCTCGTACCCGAGAAGCCAGCGGACAAAACCTTTGAGGAGCTCAGCAAACTGATCGGTGAGCACCTCAAACCGGCAAGCAGTATACACATGGCCCGACACCGATTCCATATACACCGACATCGGGAAGGACAGAGCATACCGGATTTCGTTGCGGACCTTCGGCGCTTGGCCAGCGTCTGTAAGTTCACAGACGCCTGCAGGGGGGAGATGTTAAGGGATTTCTTTATTGAGGGCATTGGTCATGCCAGAATTTTCAGAAAGCTAATTGAGACCAAGGACTTGACCTTGGAAGCGGCGGCATTGATGGCTCAGACCTTCATGTCGGGGGAGGAGGAAACCAAGATAATTTACGCGTGCAACTCTGCTTCCAACGTGGCGATGGATCAGGGAGTTAACATTGTAAATGCGACTTAGAACCCCGCAAGCAGGCAAGGGCAATTCGACACCACCCAGGCAGTAACAGACTCTAGAGTGGGTCCTCAACAGAGACAATGGCAGGTTGAATGGACATTTACGCCATCATGGTGGACAATGCGTCCCGGGATGGGGCCATTGACACCCATTAAGAGAGTGCTCAAGAGTAATCAAAGAGACACTCAGAGAGGAATGCCTGGTAACAGCCCTTTTGTTCACAACGATCTCAGCTCATGCTGGAGGTGCGGGGGCAGACATGCTGCAAAAACCTGTAGGTTTCAACAATTTATCTGTAGAAATTATAACTTCAGTGAACATTTAGCCAGAATGTGCAGGAAGCCTGCAGCGAGGCTAATTTACGAGGCAGATGAACCAGAAGAGGGGTCTGCAAGGCAGGTTGATGCTTGGAACAGAGCAATGGACGCTGAAGTTCAGTGGGTTCATGTGACAAACATCCACAGCTCATATACCAAAACGCCACCTATGATGATGAAAGTCCTATTAAACAGCATCCCGGTACGCATGGAGCTGGACACAGGGGCCAGCCAGTCTCTTATGAGTGTCCAACAATTCGAGAAACTATGGCCACTCAGAACTAGCAGACCCAAACTAGAATGCATTGACACACAACTACGGACGTACACCAAAGAGATCATCCCAGTGCTCGGCAGTGCAATGTTGGTGGTCACACATAATGGATCAGAGAACCGGCTGCCACTTTGGATTGTCCCGGGAAATGGTCCCGCGCTTTTGGGGAGGAGCTGGCTAGCCGAGATGAACTGGAAATGGGGGGATGTGCACGCCATTTCATCTGTGGAGCGAAGTTCATGCTCACAAGTCCTACAGCAATTTGAGTCACTATTTCAACCTGATGTCGGGACTTTCAAAGGTACCAAAGTAGTGATACGCATCACCCCGGACGCCAGACCAGTGCACCACAAATCCAGAGCTGTGCCGTATGTGATGCGGGAGAAAATTGAGAGTGAGTTGGACAGGTTGCTAAGAGAGGGCATAATTTCGCCCGTTGAATTCAGTGTCTGAGCAAGCCCCATCGTCTCTGTCCTAAAAACGGATGGCTCGGTCAGAATCTGTGGCAACTACAAGGCCACTATCAACCAAGTGTCACTACAAGACCAATACCCGCTTCCCAGAGCGGAGGATCTTTTAGCCACGCTGCCAGGCGGCAAGCTGTTCACCAAGTTGGACCTCACTTCAGCTAAAATGACTCAGGAACTGGCCGACGAATCTAAACTACTGACCACCATCACCACGCACAAGGGGCTGTTTGTTTACAACAGGTGTCCATTTGGCATTCGATCAGCGGCCGCTGTCTTTCAAAGGAACATGGAAAGCCTGCTTAAATCCATCCCTGGAACAATCGTATTTCAGGACGACATCCTTATCACGGGTCGAGACACCGAGGAACACCTCCACAACCTGGAGGAGGTGCTACGCCGACTGGACCGGATAGGCCTGAGACTAAAGAAGTCCAAGTGTGTGTTATTGGGCAGGAGGGTTTCTGCAGACGGGATCCGGCCTACCAAATCCAAAACGGAGGCGATTCGTCATGCGCCCAGGCCCGGCAACACAACGGAGTTGCGTTCATTTCTGGGACTCTTGAACTATTTTGGGAACTTTCTGCCGAACTTAAGCACATTGTTGGAGCCGCTACATGTGCTCCTGCATAAGGGTTGCAATTGGTTTTGGGGGGACTGTCAGGAACGAGCTTTCAATTGGGCGCGGAACCTGCTTTGTTCCAATAAGCTGTTGACTCTGTACAACCCCTGTAAGAAATTGTTTTTGACATGTGATGCATCATCCTATGGGGTTGGGTGCGTGTTACAGCAGAGTAATGATGAGGGCCAACTCCAACCTGTGGCTTATGCCTCCAGGTCGCTCTCCCAAGCAGAACGGGGATATGGGATAGTTGAAAAGGAAGCACTTGCATGTGTCTGCGGGGTGAAAAAGATGCACCAGTACCTTTTTGGCAGAAGGTTTGAGTTAGAAAAGGACCACAAGCCGTTAACATCCCTGTTGTCAGACAGCAAAGCTGTCAATGCCAATGCGTCAGCTCGCATACAACGACGGGCTCTCACGCTAGCTGTGTATGACTACACCATCCGGCACTGGCCAGGCACCGAAAACTGCGCTGACGCGCTCAGCAGGCTTCCACTGGCCACCACTGAGGGGGCAGCGGAGCAAAGCGCTGAGATGGTCATGGCCATTGAAGCCTTTGACAGCGCAGGCTCCCCCATCACACCCCGCCAGATCAAAATCTGGACCAACAGAGATCCCCTCCTTTCCTTGATTTAAGAAATATGTCCTGACTGGGGATTGGGTGCCCGCACACGGAGCATGCCCCGAGGAGGTCAGACCGTTTCACAGATGGATGGATGAGCTCTCTATCCAAGCCAACTGCCTACTATGGGGCAGCCGGGTAGTCATGCCCCAGAAGGGAAAGGAAGCATTCATCAGGGAACTCCACAGCGAGCACCCAGGCATCGTGCTAATGAAAGCCATTGCCCGGTCACATGTATGGTGGCCGGGAATTGACTCAGACCTGGAACACTGTGTTCGCAGGTGCACGACGTGTGCCCAGCTGGACAGTGCCCCCAGGGAGGTCCCACTCAGCCCGTGGCCCTGGCCCACCAGGCCATGGTCATGTATTCACGTAGACTACGCGGGCCCGTTCATGGGAAAAATGTTCCTCATTGTTGTTGATGTGTAGTCGAAATGGATCGAGTGCATCATATTGCATTCGTGCACAACATCCACCACTGTAGAGAGTCTGCGTGCGGTCTTTGTGACCCACGGCTTGCCGGACATCCTGGTTAGTGACAACGGCCCATGTTTCACTAGCTATGAATTCCGGGAGTTCATGTTGGGTAATGGCTTCAAACATATCAGGACGGCACTGTTCAAGCTGGCTTCCAATGGCCAGGCGGAACCTGTGGTCCAAATCATAAAACAGGGCATGCTCCGGATTCAAGGACCCTCCCTTCAATGCCGCCTATCGCGTCTTCTGCTGGCCTATAGGTCCCGACCGCATTCGCTCACGGGAGTCCCGCCCGCGGAACTACTCATGAAACGGATACTTAAAACTCGGCTGTCCCTCATTCATCCTGTCCTGTCTGACATTACTGAGGGCAAGCACCAGTCCTAAAATGAGTGCCATGACCATAACTCAAAGGGGAGATGTATAGAAATCGATGACCCTGTATTTGATCTTAATCACGCTTTGGGGCTCAAGTGGCTTGAGGATACTGTAATTGGCAAAGGGGGGAATAGGTTCATAGTGGTCAGACTTAACAATGGACAGATATGCCGCAAGCATCTGGACCAAATAAAAAAAAGGTTCAGCATGGACACTGAGGAACCTGAGGAAGATCATGAGATGTTGCCCACACCACCACCAGTGAATGAGCAACAAGAACATTCAGCAGCATGCACAGTCCCTGCGGCCAGCCCGGACAAACCGAAATCACCACAGGTGACAGAGACGCATGCCAAGGCTCAACAACCAGAGCCCCAACTGCGGCGCTCAACGAGAGAGCATCAACCGCCTGAAAGTCTTAATCTTTGACCCCATAAAAAGTTTGGGGGGGGGTGGGAGGTGATGTCATGTATATAACCTTCATGTAACTGTAACCTTCATAACAACACTGCAATACTGTATATACGTAAGAACTGCACACCTTGACCATAGGGGGTGAACTTGTGGGAGACACTCCTCCCCTGGTCATCCAGGTATATAAAGGGAGGTCCCACGCAGAGTCATCACTTCTTGGCCCTGTGAATAAAGGTTCAGGTCACAGAGTGACCTTGTCTGCAGAATGTGCCTCGTGTGAATTTATAGTAGTGTGTAAGGACATTACAGATAGGGAGGGCGAGGCCATGAAGGGATTTGTAAACAATGATGAGAATTTTGAAATTGAGGCGTTGCTTAACCGAGAGCCAATGTAGGTCACTGAGCACAGAGGTGATGGGTGAACGGGACTTCATGCAAGTTAGTACATGGGCAGCCGAGTTTTGGATGACCTCAAGTTTATGTAGGGTAGAATGTGGGAGGCCAGCCAGGAGTGCGTTGGAATAGTCAAATCTAGAGATAACAAAGGCATGGATGAGGATTTCAGCAGTAGATGAGCTGTAGCAAGGGTGGAGACAGGCGATGTTACGGCGGTGGAAATAGGCAGTCTTAGTTATGCACGGATATGTGGTCGGAAGCTCATTTCAGGATCAAATATGCGAACAATCTGGTTCAGCCTCAGACCGATGCTAGGAAGAGGGATGGAGTTGGTGGCTAGGGAATGGAGTTTGTGGCAGGGCCCGAAGACAATGGCTTCGCTCTTCCCAATATTTAATTGGAGAACATTTCTGCTCATCCAGTACTTGATGTCAGACAAGCAGTCTGACAATTTAGAGACCGTGGAGGGGCCGAGAGAAGTGGTGGTGAGGTAGAGCTGGGTGTCGTCAGCATACATGTGGAAACTGGTGCTGTGCTTTTGGATGATATATCTAAGGGGCAGCATATAGATGAGATATAGGAGGGGGCCAAGGATAGATCCTTAGGGGACCCCAGAGGTGAGAAGAGAAACCATTGCAGAAGATTCTCTGGCTACGATTAGATAGATAAGAATGGGACCAGGCGAATGCAGTCCCACCCAGCTGGACGATGATGGAGAGGTGTTGGAGGAGGATGGAGTGGTCAACCGTGTCAAAGGCTGCAGACAGGTCGAGAAGGACGAGGAGGGATAGTTTACCTTTGTCACAGTCACAAAGGATGTCATTTGTGACTTTGATGAGAGCCGATTCGATACTTTGGCAGGAGTGGAAACCGGATTGGAGGAATTCAAACATGGAGTTCCAGGAAAGATGGGCACAGATGTGCAAGGTCCTAGTTAAAAAGATTCAGCTTGCATCTACATTCCCCATATACTTTTTTAGGATTTTGTTGCTCTCAGTAACCATTCTTCTTGGTGCTATGTTTAGAAATGGGGACATATTTTCCTGTTATTGTACTTGGCATAAAGAATCACCAAGCCACAGAGCACAGTGGAATACAAGGCTGGAAGAATCACACGCCATAATGGATTTTCCATCCGATTAAATTAACGGCTAGAAAATCAGCAGGCATTGTCTCTGCCCAATTTTTCTCTATACACAGCGCCCAGATGATCCTTTACGCTAAGATCAGTAACAGGAACATTTAACCTATTCTGTATTCACAACCCCAGAAACATCTACCCTATTGTGTCTTCACAACCCATTTTTCTTTGTACTCCATAAAGACACAAAAAGGCAAGAGTAGAATTTGAAGAAAATTGTAATAATTCTGAGATAAATTCAGCAATAGTTAATTTAATTGTGTTGACACAGCTTCATTTGGATATCTTAATGAGGAATGATGAAGAACATTATTGAATGTGAAGATGTCAGCTTATGTAAATTACATTTCTCAACAGAAATAATTTATGTGAGCTTTACGATTTTCTTTCAAAGAGCTTTTAAAAAAAAATGTTCAGCATCCTATATCTAATTCTGTCTTTGTCCTTCTAGAAATTTGTACTTTCAGAGTGGATATGAGCTGTCAAGGGAATTAAGGAGCAAGTTGATAGTCTGTAAGAAAGTCATATTCTCTTTTTGGCTATATTCAGTTCTCCAAAAGATGTCAAATTTACATGCTAATTTGCTGAATGTGCTATTCTTTTGGAATACTAAATGAATCAGACAATGTGCTTGAACTCCCAGTCGACTGAGCCTCCATTCATTTGACAGTCTCACCGCTGAAATAACTCTGACTCTGTTCAGTATGTAAACTTCACTCCTGAAACCCATGCATTTAAAATTAAGCATAGTTTCAATTTATTAATTCAGATGTTTTTGATCATGTTTGTTATATGTAGAAACTGTGGGCCCAAGTTTCCACAAGAAAAAAACGGGCGCCCCTCCGAGCTGGGCGCCCGTTTTTCGCGCCTAAAACGGCGCCTAAAAAAATCCTCGGTATTCTCCACCTACTTACAGGTCCTGTGGCACTCGGCGCAGCCAGCACGAGCTGTGGGGGGGGCAGAGCCAGGTCCCGGCGCTGAAAACAGCGGCGGGACCTTTGCACAAGCGCGCTCCAGGCGCCGAACTGTGTGGGAGGGGCCCGAAGCACGCAGCCCCTAAGCCTGGCTGAATGGCCTCACTGGGGCTGCGTGAATGAGGCTCCTCCCACGGCCAGCTCCTGCTCCCCGCCCCCGACAAGACCCGACACCCGCTCCTCGCCGACCAGACCCGACCCGACACCCGCTCCCCCCCCCCCGCCGACCAGACCCGACCCGACATCCGCTCTCGCCCCCCCCCCCGACCCGACACCCGCTCCCGCCCCCCCCCGACCCGACCCCCGCTCCCCCCCCCCGCCGACCAGACCCGACCCGACACCCGCTCTCGCCCCCCCCCCCGACCCGACACCCGCTCTCGCCCCCCCCCCGACCCGACACCCGCTCCCGCCCCCCCCGACCCGACACCCGACACCCGCTCCCGCCCCCCCCGACCCGACACCCGACACCCGCTCCCCCCCCCCGACCCGACACCCGCTCCCGCCCCCCCCCCCAACCCGACACCCGCTCCCACCCCCGCCCCGACCCGACCCCCGCTCCCCCCCCCCCGCCCCGACCCGACCCGAGACCCACTCCCCCGCCCCGACCCGAGACCCGCTCCCCCGAGACCCGCTCCCCCCCCCCGACCCGACCCGACCCGAGACCCACTTCCCCCGCCACGACCCGAGGCCCGCTCCTGTTCCCCGGCCCCCCCCTCCTCTTCCCCCCTCCTCTTCCCCCCTCCTCTTCCCCCCCCTCTTCCCTCTCCCCCCTCTTCCCTCTCTTCCCCCTCTCCCCCCCCTCTTCCCCCCCCTCTTCCCTCCCTCTTCCCTCCCTCCCACCTCCCTCTCTCCCTCGTCTCCCTCCCTCCCTCTCTCTCTCCCTCCCCCCCTCTCTCTCTCTCTCTCTCTCTCTCTCTCTCTCTCTCTCTCTCTCTCTCTCTCTCTCTCCCCCTCCCGCTCAGCGGCACGAACGGCTGCAGAATTCTCCCTGGCTGAAGCACTTTCACACAGGTAGGAAGATGGTTTATTTAATCTTTTCTTGGCTTATAAATGTTTATTCAGGTTGGATTTATTTGTATAATATTTGTAGAAGTATAAATAAGGATTTATTGTCGAATTTAATGAGTTCCCTTCCCCCCACCTCCCCCCCACCTCGTTCTGGACGCCTAATTTGTAACCTGCGCCTGATTTTTTAATGTGTTGAACAGGTTTTTTCAGTTCTACAAAAATCTTCACTGGCTCCATTCTACTTTAGTTTGGAGTACATTTTCACTGTGGAAACTTTCAAATCAGGCGTCAGTGGCCGGAAACGCCCCCTTTTGAAGAAAAAATTCTGTTCTAAACTAGAACTGTTCTACCTGACTAGAACTGCAGAAAAAAAAATGTGGAGAATTGCGATTTCTAAAATAGTCCGTTCTCCACCAGTTGCTCCTAAAAATCAGGTGCGAATCATGTGGAAACTTGGGCCCTGTATTTTATATAAAGTACTTTAACGAAAGAACGTTCATTTGTATAGTGTATTTCACAACCTCAGGATGTCCCAAAGCAATTTACAACCAATGAAGTCGCTTTGAAGTGTAGTCACTGTTATAACATACAGGAACATATGCAAAAAAGCTGTTTTCAGCTTTGTAATTCTTCACTGTCTTAGTACAGCTGGTGGGGTGACTTGAATGGTGGAAAAATATAATTAGCAAATTGCCTCATACATTGTCTGGGGCTTTTTAAGAAGGTGATTAATTCTACTGTTGTTGTCCCAATGTAGAGGTCTACAAAGTGCCATTAATGGTTGGTTTAGTAATATATCAAGTGCAAAGATTTTTGGTCGCTGTTGCAGATCGATTGGCTTGCACATTATTATGAAACATTTAGATGGAAAAAACACACCTGAAAGTTGCAGGCTGTTAGTGTGGCGTGAAGATAACTCTCTTGCAGTACTGCAAGGACACATTTCCTAATCATACCAATAACGGAAATGGATCCATAATCAACTGTATACCACAAGAGTTTGGATGCAGGTTCCCGGCAGTCTTACAAGGCAAGTGCCAGCTGGTAAGCTTGTATCTTCAAATCTGTCATTAGAACTATCAGAACCTCCATCTTCAGTCCAGTGAGATTCATGTTCATACTTATAATGATTAGATTATTTTTGTATTTGCAAGTAGTTATGGAACCTGAAGGCCTCTGTGGCTGAGGAATCCTATTACTGTCCACCAATTACCAATTGGTAAATGGGGGAATAAATGGCAAGAATTATTTGTTTCTACATGGTTTAGAAATGAACCCTTTTAAAATGGTATTTGGCTGCCAAAGCTGTATGGTTTGCATATTATCTTGTCGAGTATACGGGCATGCAGGCAGGAAGGAATTTTTATGAAGCAGACTGCACACGCCTGGCTGACATTGCAACACAGGGTTGGTGTTGTGTATCTGCAAAGCATGCATTACCATATTCCGCCACCAGGGAGCTCATCCTCTGAAGTCCCAAGGGATCCCTGTATATAAGGCGGCCCCTAAGGCTTGTTCCTTACTCTGGAGTGTCTTATTAAAGACTGAAGTCACTGTTACTTTGACCTCCCTGTGTGCAGTCTCATCTGTGTTAGGAACACAATAACTGGCGACGAGAATACGAATCCAACACAAAGATGCAGCAAACTGTGGGCATCCTGGAGAAGTTCTCGGAGGGTGAGGATTGGGAAGCCGATGTCGAACGGCTGGACCAGTACTTTTTAGCCAACGAGCTGGACGGAGAAGGAAGCGCTGCAAAAAGGAGAGCGGTCCTCCTCGCAGTCTGCAGGGCACCGACCTACAGCCTCATGAAGAATCTTCTGGCTCCGGTGAAACCCACAGATAAGTTGTATGAGGAGCTGTGTACACTAGTTTGGGAGCATCTTAACCCGAGGGAGAGAGTACTGATGGCGAGGTATAGGTTCTACACGTGCCAGCGATCTGAAGGTCAGGAAGTGGCGAGCTAAGGCAACTTGCAGGACAATGTGAGTTTGATGGCTACCTGGAGCAAATGCTCAGAGACTTTTTTGTACTGGGCATTGGCCACGAGACATCCTACGAAAACTTTTGACTGTAGAGTCACCGACCCTCGGTAAAGCCATTGCGATAGCACAGGCGTTTATGTCCACCAGTAATAACACCAAACAACTCTCTCAGCACACAAGTGCTAGCAATGTTCATAAATTAACTGGAACTGTGTTTGCGAGCAGAAATGTACAGGGCAGAACCCATGAGTCTGCAACTGCCAGCAGGCCTCAGGTGACCCAGATGACTCAGAGTCCCCAACAAAGGATGAATGCGAAGCAATTCACATCTTGTTGGCGTTGTGGAGGCTTCCATTCAGCCTATTCATGCCGCTTCAAAGGGTATGTTTGAAAGAGCTGTGGAACAATGAGGCACCTCCAACGAGCTTGCAAACGAGCTGCAAGCTCTGCAAAACCTGCTAACCACCATGTGGCAGAGGAAGATCGGCCCATCATGGATCAAAGCAATTTCAAGTCTCAGAGAGAGGAGGCAGATGCTGAAATACACAGGGTGCACACATTTTCGACGAAATGTCCACCTATGATGCTAAACGTAAAATTGAATGGCTTACCTGTAGCCATGGAACTGGACACTGGCGCTAGCCAGTCCATCATGAGTAAAAAGATGGTTCAGAGACGGTGGTGCAACAAGGCATTCAGACCAGCCCTGAGCCACATCCACATGAAACTGAGAATGTACACCAAAGAGCTTATCACTGTCCTGGGCAGCGCCATGGTCAAGGTCACCTACGAGAGCACGGTGCACGAACTGCCACTCTGGATTGTCCCGGGCGATGGCCCCACACTGCTTGGAAGGAGCTGGCTGGGCAAAATCCGCTGGAACTGGGATGACATCCGAGCACTATCACATGTCGATGAGGCCTCATGTACCCAGGTTCTTAACAAATTTCCTTCCCTTTTTGAGCCAGGCATTGGAAACTTTTCCGGGGCGAAGGTGTGGATCCACTTGGTCCCAGAGGCACGACCCATTCACCACAAGGCGCGAGCGGTACCTCACATGATGAGGGAGAGAGTGGAAATTGAGCTGGATAGGCTGCAACGCGAGGGCATCATCTCCCCAGTGGAATTCAGCGAGTGGGCCAGCCCGATTGTTCCAGTACTCAAAAGTGATGGCACGGTCAGGATTTGCGGCGATTATAAAGTAACTATTAATCGTTTCTCGCTACAGGACCAATACCTGCTACTTAAGGCAGACGACCTATTTGCGACGCTGGCAGGAGGCAAGACGTTCACCAAGATCGATCTGACTACGGCCTACATGACGCAGGAGCTGGAAGAGTCTTCGAAGGGCCTCACCTGCATCAACAGGCACAAGGGACTGTTCATCTACAACAGATTCCCGTTTGGAATTCGGTCGGCTGCAGCGATCTTCCAGAGAAACATGGAGAGCCTACTCAAGTCGGTACCACACACGGTGGTCTTTCAGGACGATATATTGGTCACGGGTCGGGACACTGCCGAGCACCTACAAAACCTGGAGGAGGTCCTCCAGTGACTGGATCGCGTAGGGCTGCGGCTGAAGAGGTCGAAATGTGTCTTCATGGCAACAGAAGTGGAGTTTTTGGGGCGAAAGATCGCGGCGGACGGCATTCGGCCCACAGATACCAAGGCAGAGGCTATCAGGAAGGCGCCCAGGCCACAGAACGTCATGGAGCTGCGGTCGTTCCTGGGACTCCTCAACTATTTTGGTAACTTCCTACCGGGGTTAAGCACCCTTTTAGAGCCCCTACATGTGTTATTGCGCAAAGGTGAGAACTGGGTATGGGGAAAAAACCAAGTAATTGCTTTTGAGATAGCCAGAAACATTTTATGCTCTAACAAACTGCTTGTATTGTATTACCCGTGTAAAAGACTTATGCTAGCATGTGACGCGTCGTCGTACGGAGTCGGGTGTGTATTACAACAAGCTAACGTTGCGGGGAAGTTGCAACCTGTGCTTCCAAGAGCTTGTCTAAGGCTGAGAGGGCCGACAGCATGATTGAGAAAGAGGCATTAGCGTGTGTGTTCAGAGTGAAGAAAATGCATCAGTACCTGTTTGGCCTCAAATTTGAGCTGGAAACTGATCACAAGCCCCTTGCATTCCTGTTCGCTGAAAACAAGGGGATAAATTCTAATACCTCAGCCCACATACAAAGGTGGGCACTCGCGCTATCAGTGTATAACTATACCATCCGCCACAGGCCAGACACCGAGAACTGTGTGGATGCTCTCAGTCGGCTACCATTGCCCACCACAGGGGTGGAAATGGCGCAGCCTGCAAACTTGTTGATTGTGGCGCAGCCCGCAGACTTGTTGATGGTCATGGAAGCGTTTGAAAATGATAAATCACCTGTCACGGCCCGCCAGATTAGGACTTGGACCAGCCAAGATCCTCTGCTGTCCCAAGTAAAAAACTGTGTACTGCATGGGAGCTGGGCCAGCATCCCCATTGAAATGCAAGAGCCAATCAAGCCGTTCCAGCGGCGAAAGGACGAGCTGTCCATTCAGGCAGACTGCCTGTTGTGGGTTAACCGCGTAATGCTACCAAAAAGGGCAGGGAGACGTTCATCTCGGATCTCCACAGCACACACCCGGGTATAGTAATGATGAAACCGATAGCCAGATCCCATGTGTGGTGGTCCGGTATCGACTCTGACTTAGAGTCCTGTGTACGGCAATGCAGCGTATGTGCTCAGTTGAGCAACGCGCCCAGAGAGGCACTACTAAGTTTGTGGTCCTGGCCCTCCAGACCATGGTCGAGGATCCATGTCGACTATGCGGGCCCGTTTCTCGGTAAAATGTTTCTGGTGGTGGTGGATGCTTTTTCAAAATGGATTGAATGTGAAATAATGTCAGGAAGCTCTGCCACTACCACCATTGAAAGCCTGAGGGCCATGTTTGCCACCCACGGCCTGCCTGACATACTGGTCAGTGACAACGGGCCATGTTTCACCAGGGCCGAATTTAAAGAATTCATGACTCGCAATGGGATCAAACATGTCACCTCGGCCCCGTTTAAACCAGCCTCCAATGGGCAGGCAGAGCGGGCAGTACAAACAATCAAACAGAGCCTTAAATGAGTCACAGAAGGTTCACTCCAAACCCGCCTGTCCCGAGTACTGCTCAGCTACTGCACGAGACCCCACTCGCTCACAGGGGTGCCCTGGCTGAGTTACTCATGAAAAGGACACTTAAAACCAGACTCTCACTGGTTCACCCCAATCTGCATGATCAGGTAGAGAGCAGGCGGCAGCAACAAAATGTAAACGATGGTCGCGCCACTGTGTCACGGGAAATTGATCTGAATGATCCTGTGTATGTGCTAAACTATGGACATGGTCCCAAGTGGATCGCGGGCACGATGATAGCTAAAGAATGGAATAGGGTGTTTGTAGTCAAACTAGACAATGGGCAAATTTGCAGAAAGCACCTGGACCAAACGAGGCTGCAGATGACAGACTGCCCTGAACAACCCACAGCAGACACCACCTTTTTCGAGCCCACAACACACACCCAAAGGATCAATGACACCATGCCAGACCAGGAAATCGAACCCATCATGCCCAACAGCCCAACAAGGCCAGGTTCACCTAGCAGCCCTGCAGGGCCAACAACATGCCAGCCCAGCGAAGGCACAGCCAACACACCAGAACAGACATTTGTACTGAGGCGGTCCATGAGGGAAAGAAAGGCTCCCGACCGCCTTACCTTGTAAATAGTTTTCACTTTGACTTTGGGAGGGGGAGTGATGTTGTGTATTTGTAAAGCATGCATTCCCATGTTCCGCCACCAGGGAGCTCATCCCCTGAAGTCCCAAGGGATCCCAGCATCCCTTGGGAGCACTGTATATAAACCGGCCCCTAAGGCCTGTTCCTCACTCTGGAGTGTCTTATTAAAGACTGAGGTCACTTACTTTAACCTCCCTATGTGCAGTCTCATCTGTTTTAGGAATACAGTAGCTGGATCTTTGGCTTTTCTGTTTTCGGGGCGATAATGGCGGCGGGGCGGGAAAGTTAGTGGCCGGGAATAGTTTGTGCTTTAGTTTGTAAGTTTGGGCATCTGGGCCCTGTGCCAGGGGGCGCAGCACTAAGGGAGGCGTGAACACATCTCATGGCACAAGGATGGGAAATTCCCGAGCTAAAGAGCGCTTCGAGAGATGTCTGGGTTGGTGGCAGGGGGGTGGGGTGGGGTGGGGTGCAGAAACCTAAAAGAAAAATCCCACAAAAACATTCCTAAAACATTTCCCATGCCACTGCAACATAAATCGCACATAAATTAAAACATCAAACATCGTACTTACTTTTGTCGTACTTTACCTTCCTCTCCGCCGCCGGCATGGCTGGAACACTCTAATTTCCCAGACGGTCACTGTGGGCGCACTTCCGGGCGGACGGGTCGGACAGGAGGTCAAACTCGCACCTGAGTTTGTGCACCAGGGGCATTGTACACTCGCCGCAACTCTTCCGGGCGGTGCTGCTCAGCGCCGCCGCTAAACCCGACCGGAGGATCGCAGCACCGCGCTGGAGACCTCACTGCCGCTTTTTATGCCGCTCCGGAGCGAAACCTGCAGCGCAAAAATACGGAAAATTCCGCCCCGAGAGTCAGGAGACAATGTATAGAAACAGGAAAGAAATATGAAAGAAACAGAAAATAACTGGTAGGGGAACAACAGAAGCAAAGGGAATGAATAAAAGTGAAGAACAGTGATGAGGAGAAATAGAAAAGAAGCAGATACTATGGGTACAGAATGGAAAATAAGCAAAGTAAAGGTTGATTTCTCAATTCCTGGGGAAAAACGTGAAAGAAGAAAACACAGTCTGGCTGGTTGAAACTAGAATACACTTGTAAAATTTCAAGGACTGTCTAATCTAACCAAAGGCTTTTCCCAGTCCTTTAACAAGAGGAATGATGTGAGGAGTAGAGAACCCAGCCCTGAATTTAGCAGATCCAACAAGTAGGGCTTCCCTTTATCATGACTGCTCCGGTGAAGTCACATGAGGCGAATCTTGGTGCAAACAGCTGGAGCACAACTTCAAACTAGTCTGAGGGCTGCTCTAGTGCTGCATGTGCTTGGGAAAACATGTTGCATCAAATACATTTCTGGGAAGATTTATCAGAGACAATTTTAAATTATTTTATGCCTGTAAAACAGGTAGGGGGCAATCCAATTTCTAGGCCAGTATTTCGAATTGAAGATTGAAGGTAATATTTGGAATAAAATTCCTATAAAACAATCATGTCAGGGACTGAGTGCTGTCATTTATTAAACTGTGTCTGAAGTTTGGCCACAGTAGTGGAATTAAATATTATGAACTTACGCTGGTGTTCACCCTATCAGCCATCATAACTATTCAGGCTGCAAATTCTGATTCCATGCATTGAGTTCCTGTGACTAAAAAATAGTGATTTTTTAAAAACCTTTTCAGGTGGTGCAGTTGAATGTTCTGATCAACATGTTGCTGGGAGAGCTGACACCAGGTGACAGGCAGAAGATTATGACTATATGCACTATAGACGTCCATGCTCGGGACGTTGTGGCGAAGCTCATTGCTCAGAAGGCATGTTAGAGAATTGATTGCAAGTTATCTACGGCTTTCTTTTCTTGTTTGTTTTACTTGAACATCCTACTTTTATCTTCTGCTGCCTTTTTGTTATTTTAATTTGTATGCCGTTTGTTCATGTTTTTTTGACTAAAATATAAAATACTGCCTTTAGTTGTGACATGATATCATAAATATGATGCACGTTTTCCCCTCAGGTTACAAATTCTCAAGCCTTTGCTTGGCTGTCTCAGTTGCGGCATCGCTGGGACCCTGCCCAGACCCACTGCTTTGCCAACATATGTGATGCTCAGTTTCAGTACTCTTATGAATATCTGGGGAACACTCCTCGACTAGTGATCACTCCTCTGACTGACAGGTAAATAATACTAACCCATTTTAAATTCAAATACTCTTGTTTTTTTAATACAATACTTTGACATTATATTATTACTAGCCGATCTTTTATGGCATTGTACATGGGAGGGTCGATTTTAATACTGGATGGATAGCAAGTGGGCAGAGGGTGCCCAAGCCGAAGCCAGTTTGAGACTTGGGCCTCATTTACAAGCTGGAGGCGCCAAGTGGTTGCCTGCTGCAGCTCGCCATTTGTGTCATTTGAAGGCGAGGGGAAGCACCGACTCCTTTCGGTCACACTGAAAAAAAGTTAAATTGCTTGGGCTGTTCATGAAAGAACAGGAGTAGGCTATTCGGCCCCTCAAGCCTGCTCCACCATTCAATAAGATCATGGCTGATCATCTACCTCAACTCCAAAAATTTATCGATCTCTATCTTGAATATGCTCAATAACTAAAAAAATCCACAGCTCTCTGGATAGAGAATTCCAAAGATGCACAACAATTTGAGTGAAGAAATTTCTCCTCATCTCAGTCCTAAATGGCTGACCCCTTATTTAGAGATTGTGACCCCTAGTTTAGACTCCCCAGTCAGGGGAAACATCCTCCCAGCATCTACCCCTTCAAGCATTTTAAGAATCTTACATGTTCAATGAGATCATCACTCATTCTTCTAAATTCAAGGGAAAATAGGCCTAGTTTGCTCAATCTCTCCTCATAGGATAATCCCCTTATCCCAGGAATTAGTTTCGTGAACCTTAATTACAATCCTTATTAGTCGGGAAATTGTGTTGGGGAAATTGATGGGATTGAAGGCCGATAAATCCCCAGGGCCTGATGGACTGCATCCCAGAGTACTGAAGGAGGTGGCCTTGGAAATAGCGGATGCATTGACAGTCATTTTCCAACATTCCATTGACTCTGGATCAGTTCCTATCGAGTGGAGGGTAGCCAATGTAACCCCACTTTTTAAAAAAGGAGGGAGAGAGAAAACAGGGAATTATAGACCGGTCAGCCTGACCTCAGTAGTGGGTAAAATGATGGAATCAATTATTAAGGATGTCATAGCAGCGCATTTGGAAAAAGGTGACATGATAGGTCCAAGTCAGCATGGATTTGTGAAAGGGAAATCATGCTTGACAAATCTTCTGGAATTTTTTGAGGATGTTTCCAGTAGAGTGGACAAGGGAGAACCAGTTGATGTGGTATATTTGGACTTTCAGAAGGCTTTCGACAAGGTCCCACACAAGAGATTAATGTGCAAAGTTAAAGCACATGGGATTGGGGGTAGTGTGCTGACATGGATTGAGAACTGGTTGTCAGACAGGAAGCAAAGAGTAGGAGTAAATGGGGACTTTTCAGAATGGCAGGCAGTGACTAGTGGGGTACCGCAAGGTTCTGTGCTGGGGCCCCAGCTGTTTACACTGTACATTAATGATTTAGACGAGGGGATTAAATGTAGTATCTCCAAATTTGCGGATGACACTAAGTTGGGTGGCAGTGTGAGTTGCGAGGAGGATGCTATGAGGCTGCAGAGTGACTTGGATAGGTTAGGTGAGTGGGCAAATTAGGTGCATGGCAGATGAAGTATAATGTGGATAAATGTGAGGTTATCCACTTTGGTGGTAAAAACAGAGAGACAGACTATTATCTGAATGGTGACAGATTAGGAAAAGGGGAGGTGCAACGAGACCTGGGTGTCATGGTACATCAGTCATTGAAGGTTGGCATGCAGGTACAGCAGGCGGTTAAGAAAGCAAATGGCATGTTGGCCTTCATAGCGAGGGGATTTGAGTACAGGGGCAGGGAGGTGTTGCTACAGTTGTACAGGGCCTTGGTGAGGTCATACCTGGAGTATTGTGTACAGTTTTGGTCTCCTAACTTGAGGAAGGACATTCTTGCTATTGAGGGAGTGCAGCGAAGGTTCACCAGACTGATTCCCGGGATGGCGGGACTGACCTATCAAGAAAGACTGGATCAACTGGGCTTGTATTCACTGGAGTTCAGAAGAATGAGAGGGGACCTCATAGAAACGTTTAAAATTCTGACGGGTTCAGACAGGTTAGATGCAGGAAGAATGTTCCCAATGTTGGGGAAGTCCAGAACCAGGGGTCACAGTCTAAGGATAAGGGGTAACTTCTTCACCCAGAGAGTGGTGAACCTGTGGAATTCTCTACCACAGAAAATTGTTGAGGCCAATTCACTAAATATATTCAAAAGGGAGTTAGATGAAGTCCTTACTACTAGGGGGATCAAGGGGTATGGCGATAAAGCAGGAATGGAGTAATGAAGTTGCATGTTCAGCCATGGACTCATTGAATGGCGGTGCAGGCTAGAAGGGCAGAATGGCCTACTCCTGCACCTATTTTCTATGTTTCTATGTTTCCCTCTAAGGCTACTATATCCTTCCTTAGGTAAGGAGACCAGAACTATCCACAGTACCCCAGGTGTGGTCTCTCCAAGGAGCTTTATAATTGTAGTAAGCCTTCTCTAGTCTTGTACTCCAATCCCTTTGTAATAAAGGCTAACATACCATTTGCTTTCCTAATTGCTTGCTGTACCTGCATGTTATCGTTCTGTGATTTGTGCACAAGGATGCCCAGGTCCCTCTGAATACCAAGATTTCCCAGTCTTTCACCATTTAAAAGATATTCTGCTTTTCTATTTTTCCTCCCAAAGTAGATAACTTCATACTTCTCCACATTATATTCCATCTGCCATATTGTTGCCCACTTACTTAACCTGACTATATTCCTTTCCAGCTTCTTTGCATCCCCCTCACAGCTTACTTTCCCACCTAATTTTGTATCATCAGCAAACACTCAGCATTACACTCAGTCACACCATCTAAGTCATTGATATAGATTGTAAATAGCTGAGAATACTGACGTTGTTGCGCCTATCCTGCCAAAGCATTTGCAGGATCTTGTGGAGGCAGCGTTGGTGGTACTTTCCAGTGCTTTGAGGTGCCTGCTGTGCATAGTCCATGTCTCTGAAGCATACAGGAGGGCGGATATCACTACTGCTCTGTTGACAGTAGCTCCCAAGATATGGAAAATGGTCCACGTTGCCTAAAGCCTCGTTGTGGATTTTGATAATCCGGGCAGGGCTGTGTGGCAGGGGCAGATTGGTAGAGGACGGATGTTTAGTGTAAGGCCCATGCTCTTGTATACTTCGATGAAGGTGTTGAAGATGGTTTAGAGTTCAGCCCATTAACCATGCTCGATCAGCTCCGATGGACGGGCCACATCGTCTGCATGCCTGATATGAGACTCCCAAAACAAGCGCTCTACTCGGAGCTCCGACACGGCAAGTGAGCCCCAGGTGGGCAGAGGAAACGCTTCAAGGACACCCTCACGCCTCCTTGATAAGGAATCACTGGCCCAAGACCGCTCAAAGTGGAGTAGAAGCACCAGGGAAGGTGCCGAACATCTCGAGTCTCTTCGCTGGGAGCAAGCGGAGGCCAAGCGCAAACAGCAGAAGGAGCGCACGACAACCCAAGCACCCCACCCACCCGTCCCTTCAGCCACCGTCTGCCCATCTATGACAGAGACTTTAGGTCCCGCATCGGACTCATCAATCACCTGATAACTCATTTTTAGTGTGGAAGCAAGTCATCCTCGACTCCGAGGGACTGCCTAAGAAGAAGAAATAGCTGAGGCCCAAGCACTGAACCTTGCGGTACCCCACTAGTTATAGTTTGCCAACCCGAAAATAACCCATTTATTCTTACAGTCTGTTTTCTGTCATTTATCCAATCCTCAATCCGTGCTAATATATTACCCCCAATCCCATGAGCCTTAATTTTGTGTAATAACCTCTTGTGTAGCACATTATCAAATGTTTTTTGAAAATCCAAGTCACACACCATCCTGACTTGGAAGTATATTGCCGTTCCTTTATCATCGCTGGGAATTCCCTCCTTAACAACACTGTGGGAGTACCTTCACCACACAGACTGCAGTAGTTCAAGGCGGCAGCTCATGACCATCTTCTCAAGGGCAAATAGGGATGGGCAATAAATGCTGGCCTTGCCAGTGATGTCCACATCCAATGAATGAATTTTTAAAAAACATATCAATTCACCCATGTCGTGTATCTCATGCTACTGTATATAACTCTATCTTACCATGCTATACATGACTGTAACTAGATATGACCTGTAACCACAAGCATACTTTATCACCAGGGGTGCACTTGCAGGAGACACTGCATACCTGTTCCACACAGGTATATAAAGGCAGGTCTCAGGCAAGTGTGGCACTCGAGAGCTGTGAAATAAAGGTGCAGGTCCAGAGTGACCTTGACTTCAGCTTGTGCCTCGTGTAAGTCGGCACTGCAGGGACAGGACTTTACAGTGGCGACGAGTTACGGGATCACACAATCCAAAGAATGGCTACCAACGGCTCAGATGAGAAATACAATGCTGGAGACAATTGGGAGGACTTTATAGAAAGGCTCCAGCAAAGATTTGTAACTAAAGACTGGTTGGGCGACGATAAGGCAGACAAGAGAAGAGCCCATCTCTTGACCAGCTGTGGCTCGAAAACATACACCTTAATGAAGGATCTGCTGGCACCCGAGAAACCAGAAAGCAAGTCATTTGAGGAGTTGAGCACACTGGTGAGAGACCACCTGAAGCCAGCAAGCAGCCAACACATGGCCAGACACAGGTTCTACAACTACAGACGCTGTGTGGGCCAGAGCATACCCGACTTTGTGGCGGAACTTCGGAGGCTGGCTAGTCTATGTGAGTTCTCCGATGAACTAAGGAAAGAAGTACTGAGAGACTTTTTTATTGAAGGAATAGGCTACGCAGGCATATTCCGAAAGCTTATAGAGACCAAGAACTTGACCCTAGAGGCAGCAGCACTGGTTGCACAGACATTCTTGGCAGGAGAAGAAGAAACGAGGTTGATCTATACTGCGGGTACGACAACCAACGAAACATCGGAACAAGGGGTTCACAGCGTGAAACAAGCCGCTACCCCCACACACAGACAAAGGCAGGAGAGCAGGCCTTCAACAGCAGGCAGTGGCGCCA
This sequence comes from Pristiophorus japonicus, assembly GCF_044704955.1. Classification (NCBI taxonomy): domain Eukaryota; kingdom Metazoa; phylum Chordata; class Chondrichthyes; family Pristiophoridae; genus Pristiophorus; species Pristiophorus japonicus. The sequence continues at coordinate 131,311,514 of NC_091981.1, read as the reverse complement.
GAAGCCATCAAGAGCCACATGAACGGCCGTTCACACCTCATCAACCCACAATGCGAGCAATCAACTACAGACTGAGAGAAGCTCAAGAGAGATCAGCCAGACGCAGCTCATCCTTCGGAAACAATGGAAGCGGTCTGTGCTGGAGATGTGGGGGAAGGCACGCACAAGGGGGTGTCGATTTCAGCATGCTGTTTGCAGAAACTGCAACTATACAGGGCATCTGGGTCGCATGTGCAGAAAAACAGCAGCTCGGCTGGTATACGAATCGGAAGGGACGGAAAGCGGACCAGAAGACAGTGGGGACAGTGCCCGGGACGCCGAGGCACAGCGGGTCAACACGATCAATGTCCATTGTTCTTACAACAAGACGCCTCCAATAATGATGAGGGTCCTACTCAACGGGATACCCGTCAACATGGAACTGGACACAGGAGCTAGTCAATCTCTCATGTGCGTCCAAGAATTTGAACAGCTGTGGCCGCACAAAAGCAACAGACCAAAACTCACAAGGATTGACACCAAACTAAGGCCCTATACCAAAGAAATCGTCCCAGTCCTTGGCAGCGCCATGCTCTCAGTCACACACAAAGGGACGGTGAACCGACTTCCCCTGTGGATTGTCCCCAGAGATCTCCCAGCACTGTTGGGGAGAAGCTGGCTGGCAAAACTAAATTGGAAATGGGATGATGTTCATGCCATGTTGTCAGAGGAACGGACCTCCTGCTCAACAATTCTAAGTCGTTTTGAACATCTCTTTCAGCCAGGTATGGGCACCTTCAAAGGGGCTAAAGTTAAAATCTACATCACACAGGATGCCAGACCGGTCCATCACAAGGCTAGAGCTGTGCCTTATGTGATGAGGGAAAAGATTGAACACGAACTGGACCGGCTTCTGCGGGAAGGCATTATCTCACCCGTGGAATTTAGCGACTGGACAAGTCCCATCGTCCCCGTCATGAAGCCTGATGGATCTGTATGAATCTATGGGGATTACAAATCTACCATAAACAGAGTCTCCCTACAGGACCAGTACCCGCTGCCTAGAGCGGAGGACTTATTTGCCACGTTGACTGGAGGAAAACTTTTCTCGAAACTCGATCTCACATCTGCGTATATGACGCAAGAACTGACCGAAGAGTCGAAGCTACTCACCACCATCAACACACATCGAGACCTTTTTATGTACAATCGATGCCCATTCGGCATCAGGTCGGCAGCTGCCATATTCCAGCGCAACATGGAGAGTCTGCTCAAGTCCATCCCGGGGACGGTTGTATTTCAAGACGACATACTTATCACGGGCAGGGACACCGACTCCCATCTCCGCAATTTGGAGGAAGTACTAAGTCGATTGGATCGGGTAGGTCTAAGAGTTAAGAAATCCAAGTGTCTGTTTCTCGCACCCGAGGTTGAATTTTTGGGCAGAAGGATTGCCGCTGATGGAATCTGCCCAACAGAATCCAAAACCGAAGCAATTCATCTGGCACCCAGGCCCCGAGGGCCCGGAATGTGTCTGAACTGCGCACCTTTCTCGGGCTACTCAATTACTTTGGGAACTTTATGCAGAACTTGATCACGTTGCTGGAGCCTCTCCACGTGCTACTCAGAAAGGGGTGCGATTGGTTTTGGGGACACACCCAAGAACGCGCCTTCAATAAGGCACGCAACCTCCTATGTTCCAACAGTATTTTAGCCTTTTTTGACCCAGGTAAAAAGCTAGTTTTTACATGTGATGCGTCAGCGTACGGTGTCGGGTGCGTTTTACAGCATGTCAATGATGCGGATAGATTACAACCCATTGCTTATGTCTCCAGGTCACTTTCGCGGGCGGAGCGCGGGTACGGTATGGTTGAGAAGGAGGCGCTCGCGTGCGTGTACGGTGTCAAAAAGATGCACCAATACCTTTTCGGGGCCAAGTTCGTGTTAGAAACCGACCACAAACCCCTCACGTCCCCGCTATCCGAGTACAAGGCAATAAACGCCAACGCCTCGGCGCGCATTCAGCGGTGGGCACTCATGCTGGCGTCTTACGACTTACGACTGGGTAGAGCTGCAGAACACCAAAGGGCAAAAAACGTTAGTGGGAGTTGTGTACAGACCTCCAAACAGTAGTAGTGATGTTGGGGAGGGCATCAAACAGGAAATTAGGGGTGCGTGCAATAAAGGTGCAGCAGTTATAATGGGTGACTTTAATATGCACATAGATTGGGCTAACCAAACTGGAAGCAATACGGTGGAGGAGGATTTTCTGGAGTGCATAAGGGATGGTTTTTTAGACCAATATGTCGAGGAACCAACTAGGGGGGAGGCCATCTTAGACTGGGTGTTATGTAATGAGAAAGGATTAATTAGCAATCTCGTTGTGCAAGACCCCTTGGGGAAGAGTGACCATAATATGGTGGAATTCTGCATTAGGATGGAGAATGAAACAGTTAATTCAGAGACCATGGTCCAGAACTTAAAGAAGGCTAACTTTGAAGGTATGAGGCGTGAATTGGCTGAGATGGATTGGCGAATGATACTTAAGGGGTTGACTGTGGATGGGCAATGGCAGACATTTAGAGACCGCATGGATGAACTACAACAATTGTACATTCCTGTCTGGCATAGAAATAAAAAAGGGAAGGTGGCTCAACCGTGGCTATCAAGGGAAATCAGGGATAGTATTAAAGCCAAGGAAGTGGCATACAAATTGGCCAGAAATAGCAGCGAACCTGGGGACTGGGAGAAATTTAGAACTCAGCAGAGGAGGACAAAGGGTTTGATTAGGGCAGGGAAAATGGAGTATGAGAAGAAGCTTGCAGGGAACATTAAGACGGATTGCAAAAGTTTCTATAGATATGTAAAGAGAAAAAGGTTAGTAAAGACAAATGTAGGTCCCCTGCAGTCAGAATCAGGGGAAGTCATAACGGGGAACAAAGAAATGGCGGACCAATTGAACAAGTACTTTGGTTCGGTATTCACGAAGGAGGACACGAACAACCTTCCGGTTATAAAAGGGGTCGGGGGGTCTAGTAAGGAGGAGGAACTGAGGGAAATCCTTATTAACCGGGAAATTGTGTTGGGGAAATTGATGGGATTGAAGGCCGATAAATCCCCAGGGCCTGATGGACTGCATCCCAGAGTACTTAAGGAGGTGGCCTTGGAAATAGTGGATGCGTTGACAGTCATTTTCCAACATTCCATTGACTCTGGATCAGTTCCTATGGAGTGGAGGGTAGCCAATGTAACCCCACTTTTTAAAAAAGGAGGGAGAGAGAAAACAGGGAATTATAGACCGGTCAGCCTGACATCGGTAGTGGGTAAAATGATGGAATCAATTATTAAGGATGTCATAGCAGTGCATTTGGAAAGAGGTGACATGATAGGTCCAAGTCAGCATGGATTTGTGAAAGGGAAATCATGCTTGACAAATCTTCTGGAATTTTTTGAGGATGTTTCCAGTAGAGTGGATAAGGGAGAACCAGTTGATGTGGTATATTTGGACTTTCAGAAGGCGTTCGACAAGGTCCCACACAAGAGATTGATGTGCAAAGTTAGAGCACATGGGATTGGGGGTAGTGTACTGACATGGATTGAGAACTGGTTGTCAGACAGGAAGCAAAGAATAGGAGTAAATGGGTACTTTTCAGAATGGCAGGCAGTGACTAGTGGGGTACCGCAAGGTTCTGTGCTGGGGCCCCAGCTGTTTACACTGTACATTAATGATTTAGATGAGGGGATTAAATGTAGTATCTCCAAATTTGCGGATGACACTAAGTTGGGTGGCAGTGTGAGCTGCGAGGAGGATGCTGTGAGGCTGCAGAGCGACTTGGATAGGTTAGGTGAGTGGGCAAATGCATGGCAGATGAAGTATAATGTGGATAAATGTGAGGTTATCCACTTTGGTGGTAAAAACAGAGAGACAGACTATTATCTGAATGGTGACAGATTAGGAAAAGGGGAGGTGCAAAGAGACCTGGGTGTCATGGTACATCAGTCATTGAAGGTTGGCATGCAGGTGCAGCAGGCGGTTAAGAAAGCAAATGGCATGTTGGCCTTCATAGCAAGGGGATTTGAGTACAGGGGCAGGGAGGTGTTGCTACAGTTGTACAGGGCATTGGTGAGGCCACACCTGGAGTATTGTGTACAGTTTTGGTCTCCTAACCTGAGGAAGGACATTCTTGCTATTGAAGGAGTGCAGCGAAGGTTCACCAGACTGATTCCCGGGATGGCGGGACTGACCTATCAAGAAAGACTGGATCAACTGGGCTTGTATTCACTGGAGTTCAGAAGAATGAGAGGGGACCTCATAGAAACATATAAAATTCTGACGGGGTTAGACAGGTTAGATGCAGGAAGAATGTTCCCAATGTTGGGGAAGTCCAGAACCAGGGGTCACAGTCTAAGGATAAGGGGTAAGCCATTTAGGACCGAGATGCGGAGGAACTTCTTCACCCAGAGAGTGGTGAACCTGTGGAATTCTCTACCACAGAAAGTTGTTGAGGCCAATTCACTAAATATATTCAAAAAGGAGTTAGATGAGGTCCTTACTGCTAGGGGGATCAAGGGGTATGGCGAGAAAGCAGGAATGGGGTACTGAAGTTGAATGTTCAGCCATGAACTCATTGAATGGCGGTGCAGGCTAGAAGGGCCGAATGGCCTACTCCTGCACCTATTTTCTATGTTTCTATGTTTCTATATAACAAGGCACAGACCAGGCACAGACAACTGTGCCGACGCGTTTAGCAGGCTACCCCTGGCGACCACGGAAGGGTCCGACGAACAGGACTGTGAGATGGTCATGGCAATCAATGCCTTTGAATCCACAGGTTCGCCCATGACGGCTCGCCAAATCAGAGCCTGGACGACCAGTGACCCCACATTATCCTTAGTCAAAAGATGTGTTTTAACTGGTGACTGGGCAGAGGCTCGCGATGCCTGCCCCGAGGAGATCAAACCTTTCCATAGGCGCATGCATGAACTATCACTACAGGCAGACTGCCTGATATGGGGCAGCTGAGTAGTTATGCCCTTGCGAGGCAGAGAGGCGTTTGTCCAGGAGCTCCACCGCGAGCATCCGGGGATCGTCCTTATGAAGGCCATAGCCAGATTTCATGTCTGGTGGCCTGGCATTGACACGGACTTGGAGCTCTGCGTCCGTCGGTGCACCATTTGTGCCCAACTCAGTAATGCCCCCAGGGAGGCCCCCCTGAGCCCCTGGCCCTGTCCCACCAAACCGTGGTCGCAGGTGCATGTAGACTATGCCTGCCCATTCCTGGGCAAAATGTTCCTCGTAGTCGTTGATGCATTTTCAAAATGGATCGAGTGCACCATTTTTAACTCGGGCACCACCTGCACCACTTTGGAGAGCCTTAGAACCATGTTTGCAACGCACGGAATTCCTGACATATTGGTCAGTGATAATGGTCCGTGCTTCACCAGCGCAGAATTTCAAGATTTTAAGTTGACCACAGCATATATCACGTTAAGACGGCATTGTTCAAGCTGGCCTCCAATGGCCAGGCAGAGCGAGCAGTGCAAATCGTTAAACAAGGCATACTTAAAATCCAAGGTCCCACGCTGCAGAGCCGCCTGTCGCAACTGCTGCTGGCATATAGATCTCGTCCGCATTCGTTGACTGGGGCTCCCCCCGCGCAACTGTTGATGAAATGAACCTTAAAGACCAGGTTCTCGTTATTCCTCCCAGACATGCATGACATTGTTGAGGCTAAGCGTCAAAAGCTAACTGAGTACCATGACCGAAATTCGAGGCGGAGGTGGAATGAGATAGGGGACAAAGTGTTTGTGCTAAACTATGGCAGGGGTCCCAAATGGCTTGCAGGGACAGTAACAAGCAAGGAAGGAAACAGGCTACTGGTTGTACAAATGGACAATGGCCAAACCTGCCGGAGGCATGTAGATCAAGTTAAAAGTAGATTCACCAACAACACTGCACAACCAGAGGCAGACTACAATGTGGAACTCACATCACACCTGGTGGACAGACAGAGGGAACAACCTGAGGAAAGGGCAGTCTCAACAGACAGCCCAGGCGAGATACCAGCAATCATACTTAACGAAACAGACAGCCCAAGCGAAATACCAGCAATCACACCGAAAGAAAAACAGCCACCAAGGCAAACAACTGAACCACAACTAAGACGCTCCAAGCGAGAGCGTAGACCACCTGAGAGACTAAATCTATAAAGACAATAAGACCTTGGGGGAGGTTGATGTCATGTATTTCACACTACTGTATATAACTGTATCTTACCATGCTATACATGACTGTAACTAGCTATGACCTGTAACCACAAGCATACTTTACCACCAGGGGTGCACTTGCAGGAGACATTGCATACCTGTTCCACACAGATATATAAAGGCAGGTCTCAGGCAAGTGTGGCACTCGAGAGCTGTGAAATAAAGGTGCAGGTCCAGAGTGACCTTGACTTCAGCATATGCCTCGTGTAAGTCTGTACTGCAGGGTCAGGACTTTACAATCCAGACCATTTCAAAGACAGGATGTGAATGACAGTGGGTGTACATGTTTCTTCCCTATGTAATGCACACTCTCCATTTCCAGAATTGTACCTGCTTTCCTTATAATTATGAATTAACAATAGCCATCTACTTAAGTTTTCCCCATATGTTGAGTTATGCACTGTCTTATTTGCACATTAATTTCAATTTTTAGGCCGTATTTGAGTGGGTAAGAGAGATGATTAATTGTAACTCTCTATACCCCTCTCCGATTTCCACCAGTAGCAGAAGTTAAAATCCCCATTGGCTGTTACATCTACTAGTTAAAAGTCTGTTAAGCCACCTTAGAAGTATGAAATCAGCATATAATAGGTAAGTGAAAATTGGCCAGATTTCCAATGTCAAGACTAATGCCAAAATGATGTAAGATTGTGACATGGGGAAAGCGTGTCATTTCACAAGGCAGTACATTAATCTTAGTAAACCTGAAGAATAGGTTTATTAATGCTTCAGGAACAGAAAAACTTATGCAACAATTTTTTTTTCTCTATTGACTGCTGCTGCAACAAAAGCTCCTCTGACATGCAAGCATTGCAGTGCTTATTTTGTAAGCCAAGAACACAGCAACACTAGATGGCAGCGTCTGAGGTTATTACAATGTTAATTCTAAGGCCTGTTACAAGGGACTTAACTTAAGAACATAAGAACAGAAGAAATAGCAGCAGGATCAGAAGGAGGTCATCTGGCCCCTCGAGCCTATTCCACCATTCAATAAGATCATGGCTGATCTGATCTTGGCCTCAACTCCACTTCACTGCCCTCTCCCCATAACCCTTGACTCCCTTATCCTTCAATAATCTGTCTTATCTCTACTTTAAATATATTCAATGACCCAGCCTCCACAGCTCTCTGGGGCAGAGAATTCCAAAGATTCACGACCCTCTGAGAGAAGAAATTCTTCCTCATTTCCGTTTTAAATGGGCGACCCTTTATTATGAGACTATGCCCCCTTGTTCTAGATTTCCCCATGAGAGGAAACATCCTCTCTGCATTTACCCTGTCAAGCCCTCTCAGAATCTTATACGTTTCAATAAAATCACTCCTCAGTCTTCTAAACTCCAATGAGTATAGGCCCAACCTGCTCAACCTTTTTTCATATGACAACCCCTTCAGCTCAGGAATTAACCCCGTGAACCTTCTCTGAACTGCCTCCAATGCAAGTATATCCTTCCTTAAATAAGGAGATCCATACTGTACAGTACTCCAGGTGTGGTCTCACCAATGCCCTGTGCAGTTGTAGCAGGACTTCCTTACTTTTATACTCCGTGACCCTTGCAATAAATGCCAACATTCCATTTGCTTTCCTAATTACTTGCTGTACCTGCATACTACCATTTTGAGTTTCATTTACAATAATATAATAACTTATTATTAATCTTTTAAACTGCCATTGACTGCAGTAATTTTCTCCAAAGTTATATGAAGTGTGTTTAACTATATTTCATTTGTTATTTTTTTTCATGTTTACAAATACTATAGTATTATTAAAGGAAATCTCAGTTATACAAGGTAGCAAGTTATACAGAAAAGGTAAATTGGAGCATGATTTCAAATTAGAATATGACATTTAAATGAGGGGCATAGGTTCAAGCTAATGAAAGGCAACGATAAGACTGATGTGAGAAAGTTCTTCATGCAATGAGTGAGCAAAATGTGAAATGTATTTCTGGATAGAGTAGCAATCTGGAATCAATTGGATATTATGAAGGGGAACAGTTGGTTCTTACTGATGAGCTAGGTAAGCCATATATCCTCCCTGATTCATATATATTTTTTTATATCTTGTGAGACAACAATGAAACATGTTGGTACTAATTCCAATACATACTTAATTTTGAAGATGTCCAGGTAGTTAGTTATTTTCTCTGATAATTTATCATTATTACAGGGCTCCTTGGTAGAGACTAAAAAAGTATGCCTCATAATTAGTCTGAAAACTGTCTGCCATCAATGATGTATGGAAAGCACATAGACATGCTCTGCGTTTAGTCATCAGAATATGTCTGCTCCACTGATTTATTGAGTAAATGTTCTCTGCAGAGGAACCTTTTAAAGTGTAATTACTTCTAAAACAAAGTTTTATTTAAAAAATCAATTTTGACATGCCTGGGGAAAAAATAGCAATACAAAATAGATTTAATAAAGATAAAAACGTTTAAAAAAATTATCAAGATAAAAGGGGTAATTTTATAACATGGCACTGCTGGTGCTGAGCTCCACTACCGGGAGTGCGTATCGAGAATTTGGGGGCGAAGTTCAGTTCAATAGATTATCATCCATTATCAAATTTGCAAAATGTATTCAACATAATAAAAAGTGGTGCTGCTGCTCTGCAATCATAACACTAAAAGATTTTTCAAAGATGCATGATAGTCCATGGCATTATTCACAGATTTTCTTTCAATTGAGGTCATGAAAGACTGAAGACTTGCATTGATCTCTAAAGAAATAGCTATCTTTAATCTATTAAAAATCTTACATCTGTGTGCACTTCCTGTCTACACAACTTGATTTCCTGTTGTCACATTTTTGTTGCACTTGTGTCAACATTTTCTATTGTAAATTCCTGTGTGCATATTTATTATTATTGGTTTTACCAATGTAAACTCGTCATTTTGATTACATAATTTGGCCACTGGGTTTCGACAAATTGCTGAAAATGCTCTCCAAAATTTTCTTCGTCTGCCTTTTATTCACAGTAACTAACATTTCTAGAGTCTAAGCAAGGGTTTAAACAAAGGAAAAATTCAATAAAGTACATATTTTACAATAGAATTATCAAGATTATCCATTGTATTGTCTTTTGTGTCTTATAATACCTTCATTAAAGTTCTTACTTGAAGGTCTTTGCCTCTCCCAAAAGCCTGGGCTTGGGCTTTAACGACTGGGCTGAATTTGTATTGTGCATTCTAAGCATGTACAGTGTACCTAAATTCTCAAATTCCCAGGATAGCTGTAAAAATGTTATATTTTTCTCTCAGTATGCTTTCTCTCAGTACTTTTTCTTCAAATCATTTTGGGATTCAGGGCAAAGTGGCAAGTTGGATCCAAAATTTGCTTAGAGGTAAGAAGCAAAGGGTAATGCTTGATGGATGTTCTTGTGACTGGAAGGATGTTTCCAGTGGAGTTCCGCAGGGCTCAGTATTGGGTCCCTTGCTTTTGTGCTTTGTATCAATGATTTAGATTTGATTATAGGGAGTATGATTAAGAAGTTTGCAGATGACACTAAAACTGGCTGTGTGGTTGATAATGAAGATCTTGACCCTTCCTGTTCGTTCCTTCATCCCTACCAGCCACAGCCTTCCCAGTGTTTGCTCTTCAGCCTCACCAACCAATTGAAGATTGCCACTGGCAGAGGCTGAGTCTGAAGTCAGGCTTGGAAGCAGGAGCAAATTGCAATGAGCATGGTGGAGTACTGCAGGATTAGGCGGGGAGAAAGAAAATAATGTGATGTAGGGGAATATCAGGTAGAATAGCAGGGGAAAAAATTGATGAAAAGCAATGCCAAGTAGGCACAAAATATGTGTTTTATGGAATTGATTATCAGGATCTGGTTGGTTCATAGTGAAAATGTGAAAGGATAGTTCATGTGATTAGTATGGACCAATGAGCAACATTTTTCGTAACATCTCATTGAGGGAAAGATTCCTCTGCACCATTTGTAGCAAAATTGTAATTTATAAAGAACTACATAGCACACAAAGGATATTTTGGCTCTACATTCCTATAATCTAACAAGCACAGAATTAGTAATAGTATACATCATTTTGTTACAAGCTGATGTGAAAAATTAATTGCTCTGCATCCTTCATTATACTTTTTGTGCTGTTGTGACAATTATTATAAACCACTGCCCTCTGTTTCTTTTTTTTAAGGTGCTATATCACCCTCACACAGTCTCTTCACTTAACCATGAGTGGAGCACCTGCAGGTCCTGCTGGTACAGGCAAAACAGAGACCACTAAAGATCTTGGGCGTGCCCTAGGTGTGATGGTGTATGTCTTCAACTGTTCTGAGCAAATGGATTATAAGGTACGTTTGCTAATGACTGTTATGGTGCTTCTGTGTCATATTTATAAAACAGAATATATGAATACAATTTTTGCATTGTACAGTCCATAGGAAACATCTACAAAGGTTTGGCACAAACTGGTGCTTGGGGCTGCTTCGATGAGTTTAATCGGATCTCCATTGAAGTTCTGTCAGTTGTAGCAGTGCAGGTCAAAACAATACAAGATGCCATTAAAAACAAGAAAAAGAGGTGAAAGTAAAATAATAAATGAATAGTGTAATCATCATCATTTATTAATATTGTACCAATTTAGTAGGCTAAATGTATTTAATTATTTGCAGATTTGTCTTTCTTGGGGAAGAGATTTCTCTAAAACCTGCTATTGGAATATTTATAACCATGAATCCAGGTTATGCTGGTCGAACAGAGCTACCAGAAAATCTTAAAGCACTTTTCAGGTGAGTGAAGTTAGCTGTTTTGAGTATTCTGTATAATTGCCTGCTGACTCAGATATGAATTCTGAGCGCTGTAACAAGATTACTGAGATTTGATTTGGAAGCATAGTGAGAACTACTGTGCTACAGTTATCTTCAAGGAACTCACCCAATTATTTTACTGTCTAACATTTATTAAAGAAAAATACTATCTTTTGATAGAAATACTGGCCACCAAATGCAGCATACTAAAAAAAATAAACTTTCCAATAGTAGTTACATTAACAAAAACAAATATAATCTCTGTCTAAATATAATTTGGTTTTAATTGTAACCACGCACTTTTGAAAATCCTTTTGACTTTGAGGGACAGTGTAAAATGGGCGATATCGGATTAGCCGCTTGTTATACATCTCTCCCAATTTTCATTTCATTGGGACAGATGTATAACAGCCGGCTGATTCGATATCGTCTGTTTTACACTATCGCTCAAAGTCAAAATTACCCACATTAAGTGTTTTATGTGACTATAAATGGCACATCTTTCCAGTACACAAACATTACTTAAAAATATAAATTGAGTATAATTGGCTGATGCAGTGGGTTAGTCACTGGCCTTTCACCTCTCGGATTGGTGGGAGGAACATCTCTGTATTCTGACTGTAAGGGTCTCACTTGAAATGAATTTGGGCTGACTAGAGGGTGATTTTCATCTGCCACTTATCCATTTCTCATGTGAGAAATGGATGGCCCTTAGGCGCCCAAGGAATCCTGATTCAATTTTCTGGGAGGCCTGTAAATGGACAAACAGCATGCCTGCCTGTTTCGGGCAGGAGGCTGTTTGTATATGTAAAGTGGATCTTCCCTGATTACAATTTTGAAGTGCCAATTGGGCGAACAGCCTAATTAGCAGACCTTAAAGGGACTGCTGGAGGCTACTCAAAAAGCCACCCGCAGACATTTTATTTTTGTGGAGCCAGGAGTGCTATTGCTGGAGTGCCATTATCATTTACTCTACAGTTCTAAAAATACTGTAGCCCACTACCACTTGGTGCCTGACCCCTCTTGGATCAGCTCCATCCCTCCCCCAGGCCTGATCTGTCCGCCGGCCTAGCATGGTAACCATTTGATTTCCCTTTATTCCACAGCTGGCAAGCTGTAGTGAAGCACTTGTTTGAAGCCGTTGTTTGCCGGCTACATTCAAATGAGGTTATTTTTAAACTAGTCTGCTATTAGTTGGCCTGTGTATGTTATGATGTCATGTAAATCTTGAATTTGGGAGCATGACAAAAATGTGTTTGAGCTGGATCGTCATGCGGCTAGAACCTCCATTTTCTTTGCATGCTTAACGCCCACTTAACGCCCACTTAACGCCCATTTTACTGCTGAAATGACGTATAACATCCATATATCCAAAATGGAAACTGGCGGGCATTTTTTGAAAACTTAGTGGTGAGTGTTACTTTCCCCATGTGCTTAACGCTGAGAAAAAATATGACTGCCCGCCCATTTTTGTGGGGCGGAATCAGCAGAATGATCGAATTCAATGCCCATAATATCACCCAGTATTACTTTCCGCACGGATTTAACGCCGAGATTCAATATTAACGCCCGCCCACTTTTTTTTGTCGTAAAGAGCATATTTACCGAAACTAGCGGCCATGAGATCACCCAGTGTCAATTTCACCACCTCGCACACATATCACCCACAATATCGCTCACCCAAAAAAACGCCCACAAAAAGTGGAACTAACCGGAACTAATCACAGCGTTATGGACGCCATGTTCTAGATCACATGTTGCGTCCTTTAAAAGGCTTCTGTGCTTCAACCTCGGCAGAATTCGTATGTACTCTGCAGGTCGTTGGAGTTGATGTGAACATCTGTAAAAACATCTTGACCATAATGTGACCGATTGGAACTGAAGAGGTGTCTTCGTCAGTGTTGTGTATGGAGAAAGAGTCAGACTATGAGCTCAAAGTAAAGTGTGACCGTAGTCTTTTATTGCAGGTCTCCAACCTGTGAAGCCTCCTTAAATATCTGTGCTCCCAAAGGATTATGGGATCCCTTGGGACTCCAGGGGATGAGCCCTCTGGTGGCTGTACAGAGTAAATACATACAAGTTCACATATATAACAACACTCCACCCCCCGCCCCCCCGCAAAGTCAATGGTGTAACTATTTACAAAGTGAGTCGATCTGGGGCTCTTCTTGTCCTGGTTGATCGTCTCGGTGTGAGAGCTGGTGTTGTTGAATCATTTGTTGGGCCCTCGCTGGGCTGCTGTGCAACTGGCCTTGCTGGGCTGCCTGGTGTGTTGGGCCCTGCTGGGCTGCTGTGGATGATGGGTTCTGCTTCGTGGTCAACCGTGGTGCTGGTTGCCACTGGTGTGTGTGTTGGGGGATCAAAAAAGGTAAGGTCCAAGGTGGGTTGCTCAGGATAGTCCGTGAATCTGAGTTTGATCTGGTCCAAGTGTTTCCGGTGAATGAGTCTATTTGAAAGTTTGACCCAAAACACCCTGCTCCCCTCTTTGGCCATGACAGTGCCGGGAAGCCACTTGGGACCTTGTCCATAATTTAATACAAATACAGGATCATTGATTTCAATCTCACGTGATACATTAGTGCTATCATGGTATGCAATTTGTCGAAGCCGCCTGCTTCTCTACCTGTTCATGTAGATCAAGGTGAACTAACGAGAGCCTTGTCTTAAGTGCTCTTTTCATGAGCAGTTCAGCAGGTGAGATCCCAGTGAGTGAATGGGATCTCGTGCAATAGCGAAGCAGGACTCGGGATAGGTGAGTCTGCAGTGAGCCTTCAGTTACCCTCTTCAAGCCTTGCTTGATGGTTTGAACTGCTCTCTCTGCCTGACCATTGGACGCTGGATTGAATGGGGCAGATGTGACATGTTTGATCCCGTTACGGATCATGAATTCTTTGAACTCAGCACTGGTAAAACATGGCCTGTTAACGCACCAGGACAATCGGGTAAGCCGTGAGTGGCAAACATGGACCGCAGGCTTTCAGTAGTGGCAGCGGACGTACTAGCCGACATTATCTCACATTCAATCCACTTGGAGTATGCGTCTACAATCACAAGGAACATTTTACCCCAAGAACAGGCCTGCATAGTTAACGTGTACCCTAAACCACAGTTTGGAGGGCCAAGATCATAAACTTAGCGGCGCCTCCCTGGGTGCATTGCTTAACTGCGAGCATGTATTATAGCTGTGAACGCAGGACTCTAAGTCCGCATCGATACCGGGCCACCACGCTTGGGATCTGGCTATTGCTTTCATCATTACGATGCCTGAGTGGGTACTGTGGAGTTCATTGATGAAGGTGTCTCTGACCTTCTTGGGGACCACGACTCAATTGCCCCACAAAAGGCAGTCTGCCTCTGTAAACATTTCATCTTTGTGCCACTGGAACGGCTTTATCTCTTCCTGCATTTCCACTGGGATACTGGACCAGCTCTCGTGAAGCACACAGCTTTTGACTAGAGATAATAAGGGGTCATGGCTTGTCCAGGTTTTGATCTGCCGGGCAGTGACAGGTGATTGCTCACTCTCAAATGCTTCCATAACCATTGCTAGATCTGCGGGCTGCGCCATTTCCACTCCCGTGGTGGGCAATGGCAGCCTACTGAGAGCAATGGCACAGTTTTCTGTGCCTGGCCTGTGGCGGATGGCATAGTTTTATGCGGACAACGTGGGCACCCATCTCTGGGTGCGGGCTGATGCGTTGGTATTTATCCCTTTACTCTCGGAAAACAGGGATATAAGTGGCTTATGGTCAGTCTCCAATTCGAATTTTAGCCCGAAGAGGTATTGATGCATTTTCTTTACCCCATAAACACACACTAACGCTTTTTTCTCAATCATGCTGTAGGCTCTCTCAGCCTTAGACAGACTCCTGGATGCATAAGCAACCAGTTGCAGTTTCCCGAAATCATTAGCTTGTTGCAATACACACCCGATGCCATATGACGACGCATCACATGCTAGTACCAAACGCTTACATGGATCATAGAACACAAGCAATTTGTTTGAGCATAACAATTTTCTCGCTTTTACAAAGGCATTTTCTTGGCTTTTGCCCCAAACCCATTCGTTCCCTTTTCGTAGTAAGACATGCAGTGGTTCTAACAGTGTGCTGAGACCCGGTAAGAAGTTACCAAAGTAGTTCAAGAGTCCCAGAGACGACTGCAGCTCCGTCACGTTCTGAGGCCTCAGTGCGTTCTCAATTGCCTCCGTCTTCATGTTTGTGGGCCTGATGCCGTCTGCTGCGACCCCTTCCCAAGAACTCCACCTCAGACGCCAAGAAAATGCACTTCGAGCATTTTAACCTGAGCCCCACGCGGTTGAGTCGACTAAGAACCTCCTCCTGGTTCCAACCTGTGACCAAGATATCGTCCTGGAAGACCATGGTGTGCGGGACCGACTTCAGTAAGCTTTCCATGTTTCTCTGGAATATCGCCGCCGCCGATCGGATTTCAAACGGGCATCTGTTATAAACAAAAAGACCTTTATGCGTGTTGATGCAAGTGAGGGCCTTCGATGATTCCTCCAGTTCCTGCGTCATGTAGGCTGAAGTCAGCTTCAGCTTCGTGAACGTCTTTCCTCCCGCCAGCGTTGCAAAGAGGTCGTCGACCTTTGGTAGTGGGTATTGCTCCTGCAGGGAGAAACGATTGATAGTTACATTGTAATCGCCACAGATTCTGATGTTGCCATCTCCCTTGAGGACTGGGACGATAGGACTAACCCACTCGTTGAACTCAATCGGGGAAATTATGCCCTCTCTTTACAGCCAGTCTAGCTCGATCTCTACTCCTTCTCTCATCATGTACGATACTGCTCTTGCCTTGTGATGGATGGATCGTGCCCCTGGAATTAGGTGGATCTGCATCTTTGCTCCTTGGAAATTCCCGATGCTGGTTCAAACAGCGAAGGAAATCTGTTTAAGACCTGGGCACACGAAGTGTCGTCAGCAGGCGATAGCGCTCAGACATTCCCAGTTCCAGCGTATCTTTCCCAGCTAGCTCTTGCCGAGCAGCGTGGGACCATCGCCCGGTACCACCCAGAGTGGTAGCTTTTGCACCGCTCCATCGTAGGAGACCTTTACGGTAGCACTGCCGATTGCAGAAATCAGTTCTTTTGTGTAAGTTCTTAGTTTCGTGTGAACTGGAGTTAAGACTGACCTTGAGGCCTTGTTGCACTACACCTTTTGAAAGTCTTTTTGCTCATGATGGACTGGCTCGCGCCCGTCTCCAGCTCCATTGACACCGGGAGTCCATTTAGTTCAACATTCAGCATTATCGGGGGACAATTCGTGGTGAATGTGTGCACCCCATGTACCTCTGCCTCCTCGATCTGAGGCTTTATTTTGTCGTGATCCTCCGTGGATCTATCCTCCTCTACAACATGGTGGTTTTCAGGTTTAACAGGCTTTGCAGCTCGCCTGCACACTCGTTGGAGGTGTCCCATTATTCCGCAGCCCTTGCAAATGTACTCTTTGAATCGGCATGAATGGAAACGATAATCACCCCCGCAGCGCCAACAAGGTGTTAATTGCCTTGCATTCATCACGCTTGATGGTGGATGCTGAGACATCTGCGGACGTGTAGCTGCAGGCATGTGTGACCTGCCCTGTATGTTACGATTCGGAAACAACATCACTTTGTTCACAGTACTTGTAGCAGCACTTGTGTGCTGAGAGATTTGCTTCGTATTGTCACTGGTGGCAATGAACGGCTGGGCTACCACTATGGCCTTACTCAAGGTTGGGGTCTCTATAGTCAAAAGTTTGCCAAGTATGGTTTCGTGGCCAATGCCAAGTACGAAAAAGTATCTGAGCATGTGCTCCAAATGTCCTTCAAATTCGCAATGTCCTGCAAGGCATCTTAGCTCGGCGACATAACTCGCCACTTCCTGGCCTTCAGACCTCTTGTACGTGTAGAACCGGTACCTCGCCATCAGAACACTTTCCTTTGGGTTCAAATGCTCTCGGACCAGTGTGCACAAATCGTCGTACGATTTCTCCGTGGGTTTCACTGGAGAGAGCAGATTCTTCATGAGGCCATAAGTTGGTGCCCCACAGACGGTGAGGCGGATCGCCCTTCGTTGGACAGCGTTCTCTTCCCCATCTAGCTCGTTGGCCACGAAGTATTGGTCGAGTTGCTCCACAAAAGTTTCCCAATCATCTCCCTCTGAGAATTTCTTCAGGATGCCCACTGTTTTCTTCATCTTTGCGTTCGCTATCTATCTCATCGTCATGTTGTGTATGGAGAAAGTCAGACTGAACACTGCGAGCTCAAAGTAAAATGTGACCGTAGTCTTTTATTGCAGGTCTCCAGAGTACCTCTCCAACCTGTGAAGCCTCCTTAAATAACTATGCTCCCAAGGGATTATGGGATCCCTTGGGATTCCAGGGGATGAGCCCTCTGGTGGCTGTACAGAGTAAATACAATTTTACATATGTAACAGTCGGGACATTCCTTGTTTGTGAGCAATCGGTGTAAAACAGAGAGCTACTGCAATGGGGCCTGTCCTTTCTCACCCCCTCTTGGTGACCAATTACATGCAGCAGACTCGACATCGCCGCAGGAACGCTCCACTGCATTATGTACCCAATGTAAGACATGAAAGACAGATGAGGAGGACCAGACGTTACACCCCACGCAAGTACAAGGAGAAGCATTCTTATCTCGACTTGCCCGACACCACCTGCCTTTGGAGATTGCGCTTCCATAAAGAGGTTATCACTGAGGTATGCCAGCTGATAAGGGCAGATCTGCAGCCTGCCAGCACTATCAGTACTGCACTGTCCTTTGAGGTCAAAGTCACCGTGGCACTGTCGTTCTATGTCTCGGGTTCCTTTCAGGCCACAGTTGGAGACATTTGCGGACTTTCTCAGCATGCCACACATCGCTGCATCAGACAGTTCACTGAAACCCTGTACACAAGCAGGAGGGACTTGATTAGCTTCCCTATGACCAGCGAGGCACAGAGTGAGAGGGCTTTAGGATTCTCCAGAATTGCAAACTTCCCCAAGGTGGAGGGAGAAATAGACTGCACATTGCGATGCGGGCACCTTTTCAGGATGCAGAGCTTTTCAGGAACCGCAAGAGATTCCACTCCCTGAATATCCAACTGGTTGTCGACCACCAGCAAATTATGGTGATCGACAACCATGGTGGCATGATAGCTACAAGAGCCATATGTCAGGAGCTCATCAATGATCGCTTTGCCTGAAAGAACGTTGGTGTTACTTACAAGGCTGACACACTGCTGGATGTGCAGGTCATACATCAATGGTGGACATCACCTTGGTGACAGTTAAAGTTTAAGTTGATTGAAGTTAAGTGTGATTATACTGTTTGATAAGGAATCACCAGCGTGTAATGGTGCAACTATCTGAGCCAATGTGCTACAAGGTTTTGTTAAATAAAAAACATTTAAACCGAATATTAATCTGAAATCATTAGTATTTCTGTACAAACCAACCCTCCCCCCCGCCGCTTCTCCTCCCCTTCCTCTCCTGACTCCAAGCTGCCTGGCCGAGGAGGTCCTCAGGCGATGTTTCATTGGGGGGGGGGGGCGGGGGGGTGATGGCCGAAGCTTGGACAGATACTGGAGAGGACGGTCCCTAGGTGGGAATGTGCTCCGAGCCAGAAGCAAGATGTTGCTGCTGGCTCTCGTGTGATTGGCAATGGGGTGCGGCATTTTGGGGTGCAGTGCCGCTGTCCGGGACCACTGGGAGGCCTCTGCCACCCGTGTTCCTGGCTACCAGCTCCAGGGCCTCCTCCATACCTTCCATGTTATATCTTATTTGTTGGACAAAAACTCGGTGCCAACTATGTTCTTGTTGCTGAGTAGGCTTTTTGCTGCTGGTGAATCTCCGTCGTACCTCCCACAACAGCCAGATAAGCACACACCACAGCCACAAACGTTTTCAGTGCCTCTGAGCTCCCTCTCTTTGTCTCCTCTTCTGCGCATGTCATGATGACAGTTGACCTCCTGAATCGCAGGAATCGAGCGTTGCCATGCCGTTGCTAAGGACGGCCACACTTTACGGCAGAAGGTCAAAAATATTTAACGCTACCACCCATTTGATATCACTCACGTTAATGCCCATTTTCAAAAATGGAAACTAGATGTTTTGAGAATGGGTGAGAAGCCGGCGATCTGAAAACCCTTTTTTAATGCCCACGCCGGAAATAATGCCCATTTTTGGGCGATAAGCACAAAAGTGGAGGTTCTAGCCCATGGACTGCAGGAAGATATCAATCTACCGGTCCGATGGGCAGAGCAGTGGCAAATGGAATTTAATTCGGAGAAGTGTGAGGTAATGCACTTTGGGAGAGCTAATAAGAAAAGGGTATACACATTAAGCGGTAGGCCACTTAATAGTGTAGATAAACAAAGGGACCTTGGAGTACTTGTCCACAGATCCCTGAAAGTAGCAGGCTAGGTGGATAAGGTGGTTAAGAAGGCATACGGAAGGCTTGCCCTTATTGGCCGAGGCATAGAATACAAGAGTAGAGAGGTTATGCTTAAATAGTATAATACTCTGGTTAGGCCACAGCTGGAGTACTGCGTGCAGTTCTGGACGCCGTATTTTAGGAAGGACATGAGAGGGTGCAGAGCAGATTTACTCGGAGAATCTTAGTTATGAGGACAGATTGGATAGGCTGGGTTTGTTCTCATTGGAACAGAGGAGGTTGAGAGGAGACCTCATTGAAGTATACAAAATTTTGATGGGCCTGGATATAGCAAGGGCCTAATTCCATTGGTGGAGGGGTCTATTACGAGGGGGCATAGTTTTAAGGTGGTTGGTGGGAGGTTCAGAGGGGATTTGATGGGGGGCTTCTTCACGCAGAGGGTTGTGGGGGTCTGGAACTCACTGCCTGGAAGGGTGATGGATGCAAAAATCCTCACCACATTTAAAAGGTGGTTGGATGGGCACTTAAAATGCTGTAACCTGCAAGGCTGCGGACCTAGAGCTGGTAATTGGGATTAGACTGGATAACCTCTTGTTGGCTGGTGCAGATATGATGGTAAGTACTGCAGGGAATCAAATATGGCCAGGGTGATCTCCTGGACTAGTTTCGATCACCTGGATAGGTCGGAGAGGAATTTTCCCAGATTTTTTCCCCCAGTTGGCCTGGGTTTTTATCTGGTTTTTGCCTCTCCCAGGAGATCACATGGCTCCGGTTGGGGTGGAGTGTAGAATGTTTCAGTGTAAAGGGTGTCGCAGTTATGTGGGGAGGACTGGTTGGGCTGGGTGCTCTTTACCTTTCCGCCATTGTTTATTGTTCATAGGTTTATATGTAACCTTCAGGGCTGCTGACCGAGGGCCGTGCCACTCCTTGTCGGCTGGCGCGAACACAATGGGCCGAAATAGCCTCCTTCTGCGTTGTAAATTTCTATGTTTCTCTCCACATCTACACTGTCGAACCCATTCATAATTTTAAAGACCTCTATCAGGCCATCTCTCAGTCTTTTGTAAAGAAAAAAGCCCCAACCCCCCTGTTCAATCTTTCCCGATAGCGGTAATCTGTCAGTTTTGGTAACATCCTTGTAAAAAAAAATGCACTTTCTCCAGTGCTTCTATGTCCTTTTATATTTAGAATACAATGTATATCTAACAATAGTGTGGAATTGATTCTGCATTGAAATACAGTGCATAACATAGAATATGGATTCAGCAGCTGTCCTGTATACGTGGCTTACTGAGATAGTGAAGGATATGTGTGCAGTATATATTCAAATTCAATAGCTACAGTTGTGTTCATGTGTCTACAGTGGAGTTATAGTAAAGTTTGTCTAATGTATTTTGCTTGATTTTGAAGGCCTTGCGCTATGGTGGTCCCTGATATCGAACTGATCTGTGAGATTATGCTGGTTGCTGAAGGATTTTTAGATGCCAAATTGCTGGCCAGGAAATTCATCACTTTGTATACTCTTTGTAAAGAGCTGCTTTCAAAACAGGTTTTTTTTTTACTTTCTTTGGCTGATCTGCTGATTTTTATGATCAATATTTGCTTACAGAAACATTTGAAATTAATCAAAAGGGTCATTTTCCGATTTTGAGCTGCCATCAATGTCAGAAAATCATGTGCAACATATACCCGAATTACTGTCATACGTTCCAATGAACAAGGCTTCCTGCCAGTGCAAAGTCAGAAAATCACTCCTTAACTGTTTGCATTTGTCATACTGCATTTTAATGTTAAACCAAACACTTTTGATGCTAACTTTAGACCAAGAATTTTCTTAGAGTTTCTCCTGCTTCGCCGCTAGAAGTCCGGCAGAAATCCCATTTATACATGTAAAAGCGGTTTCCACTGCACTTGCGGCAAAGTTCCCACAGCGGAGTGGGAGCAGTTCTGAGGAAATTGCCCTGTATCTGTATGTATTAATAGTGTAATATCTTGCCAACAGCTATTGAGAATTAAATCAAGATATTTTAAAGGTCAATTGACACTGTGTCGTGTTTTGAAACAATTGATTTGTTTCAAACAAAACATTTCAAACTAGTGCATGACCAGAGGTTGTCACATGTTTGTTTTCTATATAACGTCGCCCAGAGTAATGAAAGGTAGTGAGAAAATGTCATGGCAACGGCATGGTTTTGTTGCCCACAATGAAACTGTCAGTACTCATGATGTCATGTATTATAAACAGGAAATTAGATGAAGATTAAAAATTCCAAAAAGGGAAAAGATTTCCATTATTACTAACCACCCACAACACTGATAATTATATAGAACTAAAATGTCAGCCTTGTCAGCAAGCATTTAAGGCTAGAATTCAAACTAAAATGCCTTAGTCTACCAGTGTTATTTGCCATGTCCCTGTATGCTTTGGTATTTAAGGTATTAGCTGAAGATCAGTAGAAAAAGACTGCAAGAATTGTAGAACAAATTAAATAGCAATGGTGTGGAAAATAATAAAATAATCTAGTAAGACTACATTATTGTTTTAACTTATAGAACAGCAGTGTCTCCCCTGAGAAATTCCTTTTGGAATTTTTCAGAGAAGATTGAATTTTAGAAAATGTGTGATATCAAACTCGTATTCAGTGTGCATTGATTTTGTTTTAAATTGTTGTGATGGATAGCTCAGTGATGTAACACATTGGAACCAATGATCCCTCCTCACTATGTACTCATAATGTGTTGAAGTCCATGATTTGTCCATACTGTGATCACCAAATTTCATCCAATCTATTGGGACAAGTTGCTGAGCAAAAGTGAGTTGATTTCAAATGGGAGGGGAGAGAAGGGTTTAGATGTATTTTCCATGTATATCTAGTTGTATCCTAGCAGCATGAGTACTTCTGTTCTTGCCCTCCAACCACAATTTACCAGTTTGAGTATGGGACTCACCTAGCTTTGCAAATGTGAATTCCCTGGGCTCTCAAATAGGTTATTAAAGAAAGTACTGTGTGACACTGACATGTTCAGTCTCAGAGGGAGGAAAACTGGCATTGCATGATGAGTCATGCTTCATGGCTGATCATAAAGCAAGCTTTGTTACTTTTTAACTTCGTCATATAGGGCTCAATTTTCCCCAAGCCCGTTTTCTGGCATATTGCCAGAGTTAAGCCCGTTTTTCTAGGCCAGAAATGCGCCAGAAATATTTTGCCAAAGTTTCCACGCTGTATAATTCGAATTTGGTGCCGCGCAGCGTGTCCAGTCGCCTCGGGGGTTGGAGCCTGCTGTCTGCACTAAAAAACGATGCCGCACCTTCTGTGCATGCGCGGGAAAAAAAAGTTACGTTTTTGACGTCGTTCCAATGGACGCGCATGCTCAGTACAGCTCGGATTTGGCAATCGGCCATTTTTAAAGAGCCAGTTGTGTATTATAAGCGCTGCATGAGAGCATTGGAAAAATCGTAGCTGCAGCAGTATAAGATGCAACGCAGTGCAAGGATCAAGAATTTCTTACAGGAAGAAGTGGAGGCACTAGTTACTATGATTGAGGGCAGATGGCAGGAGCTGGACACCAGCAGAGATCACATAAAAGTTCCACCCAAAGAAATGAAGAAACGCTGGAACCAAGTTGCAGACGATTGCTGCGCAATGGTGAACACCACGAGATCTGGAGGCCAGCGTAAAAAGAAATGGCAGGACCTTGGTCAAGTAGTTAGTGTAAGTAATATTTTCATTTTTTCAATGTAATTATAAATGTGACTGGCTGTATATGTCCCACCCAGCAGAAAGACACCCTCTCTTAAAAAGTTGCATTTTCATCTTTGCAGAGGAAAGTGGCACACGACAAAAGGGAAAGAACTCGAACAGGGGGAGGCCTACCAAATCCGCACCCACTGACACCCTTGGAAGAGAGAGTCGTTGCTTTGATGGGTCCTGCCCGGAAAAAAAAGCAATCAGTACTGCACAAGTTGGGCCCACACTCGAGGGAGCGGATAAGTCCTGCAAATTCATCGTGGCCCTTCAAATCAACCTGCTGCCTGGCCTGCGATGTGTGAGCCTACTCATGCCACCCACCCTGCCCCATCCTCTGCTGCTAACCATTTGACTGTTCTGTTATATTTTGCAGAACTTGAGGCCAACCCTGACGAGGCAGAAGAAGATTCAGACGAGAATGAGCCTGAAGAGGAGAACATCTTCCAATCCAACCCTCCAGACCAAGAACATGGGGGTGAGGGGGAGGAGATGCAGCTGGATGAAGCTCCCACTGTTGTACTGACTTTGGAGGAGGTGCCGCTCATGGAGGTGACAGACCCTTCTGTGACTAATGGTTTGAGTGTTGATAGGACATTCCATGGTTTCACACTTTCCGAGGTTGCGGGTCCCAATGGTGTGGTGCAGGAGGCACACCCAGGGCCTCACCTTCCGAGGTTGTGGGTCCCAGTTTTGGGGTGTAAGCCACACCCATGGGGAGGAGGGGAAGAAGAGCTCGACCAAGCTCTCCTGAGGTGCAGGATCTAACAGATGTGGTTCAGATAATGTCATAAGAAATAGGAAGAGGAGTAGGCCATACGGCCCCTCGAGCCTGCTCCGCCATTCAATAAGGTCGTGGCTGATCTGATCATGGACTCAGCTCTACTTCCCCGCCCGCTCCCCATAACCCCTTATCCCCTTATCATTCAAGAAACTGTCTATTTCTGTCTTAAATTTATTCACTGTCCCAGCTTCCACAGCTCTCTGAGGCAGCGAGTTCCACTTATTTACAAGGAGAAGAAACTTCTCCTCATCTCTGTTTTAAATGGGTGGCCCCTTATTCTAAGATCATGCCCTCTCCCCCATTAGTGGGAACATCCTCTCTGCATCCACCTTGTCAAGCCCCCTCATAATCTTATACGTTTCGATAAGATCACCTCTCATTCTTTTGAATTCCAATGAGTAGAGGCCCAACCTACTCAACCTTTCCTCATAAGTCAACCCCCTCATCCCTGGAACTAACCGAGTGAACCTTTTCTGAACTGCCTCCAAAACAAGTATATCCTTTCGTAAATATGGAAACCAAAACTGCACGCAGTATTCCAGGTGTGGCCTCACCAATACCTTGTATAGCTATAGCAAGACTTCCCTGCTTTTATACTCCATCCCCTTTGCAATAAAGGCCAAGATACCATTGGCCTTCCTGATCACTTGCTGTCCCTGCATACTATCCTTTTGTGTTTCATGCACAAGTACCTCCCAGGTCCCGCTGTACTGCAGCACTTTTCAGTCTTTCTCCATTTAAATAATAACTTGTTCTTCGATTTTTTTTTTGCCAAAGTGCATGACCTCACACTTTCCAACATTACACTCCATCTACCAAATTTTTGCCAACTCACTTAGCCTGTCTATGTCCTTTTGCAGATTTTTTGTGTCCTCGTCACACATTGCTTTTCCTCCCATCTTTGTATCGTCAGCAAACTTGGCTACGTTACACTCAGTCCCTTCTTCCAAGTCGTTAATATAGATGGTAAATAGTTGGGGTCCCAGCACTGATCCCTGCGGCACCCCACTAGTTACTGGTTGCCAACCAGAGAATGAACCATTTATCCCGACTCTCTCTTCAATGTTAGTTAGCCAATCCTCTATCCATGCTCATATATTACCCCCAACCCCGTGAACTTTTATCTTGTGCCGTAACCTTTTATGTAGCACCTTGTCAAATGACTTCTGGAAATCCAAATACACCACATCCACTGATTCCCCTTTATCCACCCTGTTCATTACATCCTCAAGAACGCCAGCAAATTTGTTAAACATGACTTCCCCTTCATAAATCCACGCTGACTCTGCCTGACCAAATTTTGCTTTTCCAAATGTCCTGTTACTGCTTCTTTAATAATGGACTCCAACATTTTCCCAACCACAGATGTTAGGCTAACTGGTCCATAGTTTCCTGCTTTTTGTCTGCCTCTTTTTTTAAATAGGGTTGTTACATTTGCAGTTTTCCAATCTGCTTGGACCCCCCCAGAATCCAGGGAATTTTGGTAAATTACAACCAATGCATCCACAATCCCTGCCGTTACTTCTCTTAAGACGCTAGGATGCAAGCCATCAGGTCCAGGGGATTTATCTGCCTTTAGTCTCATTATCTTACTGAGTACCACCTCCTTAGTGATTGTGATTGTGTTAAGTTCCTCCCTCCCTTATAGCCCTTAACTATCCACTGTTGGAATATTGTTAGTGTCCTTTACGTGATCGGGGCCTAGGAGAGGTGTGAGTTTGGGGCCCAGAAGAGGCGAGGGCCCAGGGGCAGCACCGGCCAGCTCACACTGCAATATGTGTGCACACTAGGTCCGTGCAGCAGAGCTGGTCTCCAGTCGTCTTTGTTAAACCTTGCTACTGGTCCAAGACCTAGCTCTGTCAAGCCCATGGTGTGACTGGTGTGCAATGGTCACCACACGTTAAAAAAAATCTACGCATAGGCATCTTCCACCCTTCAACATGTAGTTCAGGACCTGGAATTTTAGGTCCTTCATTGAAACACCTGTGAACTTTTTGACATGGAAGCAAGTCATCCTCGATTCGAGGGACCGCCTATGATGATGATGAAAGGCTGATACAAAATATTTGTTCCGAGTTTCTACCATCTCCATGTTCCCCATTACTAATTCCCCGGGACCAACATTTACTTTAGCCACTCTTTTCCTTTTTATATACCTATAGAAACTCTTGCTATCTGTTTTTATATTTTGTGCTAGTTTACTTTCATAGTCTATCGTCCCTTGTGTGCCATTGAATGTCATTAAGTGCGGAGAGCATTGACCTTACCCGATCACTCCTGGACGCCATCAGTGGGGTGAGTGATGAGGTAGCGTGACTGTCGGGAGAAGTAACAACACTCTCACGAGAAATGGGGACGATATCTGGGGCCACGAGGGAGGGAATGTCAGAGGTAGTGCAAACCACGTCACTGGCCATGAGGGAAGGAATGTTGCAAGTCATTGAGACACTGTCAGGGCGCATGAGGGACGGCATGTTGGAGTTAGCTACTGCAATTAGGGAACATGCCCAGACCCCGTGTCCATTGACAGAATCAACTGTCACTCTCACTCCAATCCCCACACCAGTCTCTGAAAAGCCCAAAGCTGGGCCCTCCAACTTGCCGCCTGATGCTGACCCCCTCAAGCGGTGCGCAGTACCCGAGATGTTAGAAAGAATAAGCTTGGTACCAAGCCCAGAAACACTGTGCCCCCGCCTGAGGGCAGGGGTGGTGGAATGTCCAAGACCAAGCGCAGCGGGCGGTCTTACAATAAGGGGGAGGAGAGATGGGTGCAGCCTTTCTTGCTGCTGTTGTTATTATTATTGTTACTGTTGTAACAGTTCTCAAATTAAAAGTTATTTGTAAGTTATGTAAATTTACACATTTATGTGCTCTTAAAGAGTCATCTTAAAGTAAAGTTTGATACAAGAATAATGTTATTAAAATTAAGTTATTGTAAACTTTTGAGTAAAATATATTTTACATTAAAACTGAACCATATTCCATTAACACAATGCAACATTACAGAACAACTCCAAACAGTAAATATGTCCATGTGGAATAGTTGTCACTGACTTAAATTTAACCTTTGAAAGAAGATTAAAACAGCAGGAAAGCAGGCAGCACAGGCTCGCAGTTATATCTCTCCAGGTCTGTATGGATGGATCACACCCAAAGGTTTTGTTTTGTAGCCAAACCCCGAGCCACTGTGTCCGGGCGCAAGGCCTGATTCTGCTGGCTAAACCTACGACCCTCCAGTCCTGCTTCAAGACGTTTGCTGGTGGCGTGTGACTGAGTAAAAAAATGAGAAAACTTATGAAATCCAACAAATTTACATTTCTACGTTGACAGGTTAAAAAAAAGTTGAATTTTATTATTGATTTTGACAGTGTTCTTGACTCCCTCCAAAATCTTCGATTTAAAGACAATGGCGTCTTTCTGCGCAGATTTGTGAGTGTGCGCTGGTTTTCTTAACTCACCAGAAGTTTTTCGGGAGTGGCCAGATACGTCAACCTAAGAGAAAAAAATGTTGGCCAAGCTACGAACAATTGAAAAAATTGTCGGAAAAAAAACTGGCCTAGAAAAATCGTAACTAAGCCAGTTACGCCGGCGCAGATCGCAGGGGGAAACTTTGAAAATAAAATACGCCAGAAAAAACGGCGCACGCCAAAACAATGGCGCAAATAACCGGGGAAAATTGAGCCCATAATTTTTTGCTACAGCACAAAAAATTTTGGAAATACGCAACAACTGAAAAGAGAAAAGACAATTTGTTGCTGTTAGTTGCTCACAAGACTCACTTTGTTTTTTGTTAAGGACCATTATGACTGGGGTCTTCGTGCTGTGAAATCTGTTTTAGTTGTTGCTGGTTCCCTTAAGAGAGGAGACAAGAATATGCCAGAAGATCAGGTAATTCAAAATTAATAAATCATGCAATCTCCCTCAGAACTGGACTATTTTTATCCCTGACTGCCAAAGTTAAGAGAAATTGCAGCCTTTTTGGGCTGACAGGTTTTATTAATTTATAGCTCATGTGCTGTGATTCTGAAACAATAATTTTTGTAGTAAAGCTATTCAAACATAAAGGATACCTTTATTACTCTAATATCAACCCCAAACTATTAAATATTTAATCTTAAAAACAATTATATAAAAAGTGTAAATACTTTACATATACTTGGCTCATTGTCCCATTCGCTCTTATTTTTCCACTATTTTCTCCGTGTCTTACTTTTATTTAGAATTTAATTGTATTTTTAATCTAACTGATATACTATGTTCTACCTAATTTAACTCTTTTTGCCTATTTTTATTTTTAAACTTCAAAGTTGTAGTTTACCTTTATTTCACTCCCACCTTGTTTCCACTGTTCAATTGACTGAATGTTTTAAAAGTCATTTTCCTAGTTAATTGAAATCCAGATTCCAAAGATAGATATGGTTGTGCCCAAAACTAGAAAATGCTGCTGCCACATCAACTTGCTATGTCTTGAAAATACTTGGCTAAGCAAACTCAATAAAGGTACTCAAATCCAAATGCAATAATTAAATCCTTACTTTTCAGCTTAACATCCTGAAAGAAGATTGCTCTTATAGAACTTTGTATTTTATTTTTCAAACCAGCATCATTATTTTTAAAAATGCAGCCCAGATTTTCTGCTCAGTTGTTACGCCAGCAGAACTGCAGTGGGGCAGGACTAATGCCTGTTGTAAGGTTATGACCCTGATCCTGGCCAATTCAGACTGTGGGTCGTCTAAATAATTTTGGTGGGTGCTCTAGCCACCACAGGAAAGGTAACAGATATTGGCTTTACAGCATGAAATGGCCATAATCTCCTGGACTGAATAGAATTATTACAAATATTTTAAAAAGATATATATACATACACACTCCCATGGCACATGCAATTGATCCCATTGACATTTTTAGCCTTCTAATATGTAAATGCTCCCACTGCCATTTAGCAATGCTGAGCATTACGATGCCATAAATTACAGTGTATGAGGTCCATCATGTGCATAGTATTTTGATATTTATATTTAGGCGCAAGCTTTATGCCCTCTCTCTTCTGGTCTCTTCCAGTGAGAAATCTTGGAAGTGGCCAGGATAAACACAGAGCTGGCAGAGCAGCTCGGTAAAAATTTTCCGTCATGTTCAGTTGAGTTAATCCGGCTCTCTAGCATAACTCCAGCAGAAAATTTGGGTCTATATTTTTTTCTTATATTACTACAAATTTGGGATGAAAATCATATAATTATTTTATAACGTTATTTCTTTTCCAAGGTATTAATGCGTACTCTAAGGGATTTCAATTTGCCAAAGATTGTAACGGAGGATATTCCCATTTTTATGGGACTTATTGGCGATCTGTTTCCTGCCCTGGATGTTCCCAGAAAACGAGAACTGGAATTTGAACAGATGGTTAGGCAGTCCACTCTGGAACTCAGCCTACAGCATGAAGAAAGCTTTATCCTCAAGGTGTGAAGTCTTTCATCTTAATAAAAGTACCTTTTCTCTTGTCAGTAAAGGTAACATCTGATTTTTTTTCTTTGGTTGGACTGGGAAAGTTACACAAGTTGGCTGTTAAATTGTGTCATTTTACACCTTTGTACCAAGTCACAATTTTCCTATTGTGCTTTCCCAGATTAGTATTTGAATCCTAATGAATAGAAGCTGCATTTCTACCTAGAAATCAGGCTTTGTTTCAACTATAATGCAGGAGAAATGGCTGCAAAGAACAAGAATGCAGTAGTGGCTATTTGTTCCTGTGTTAACACTTGTGCAGAATGATACAAAAAGAAAGTGTGAGTCTTCTCTTTTTTTCCTATTTTTGGGTAAGTGTTGAGAAAAGAAGCACTTTTTCCATTTCTATCACCCAGAATCAAGATCCTGCACCTGGAGCTCTCCCAGGTCAGATATAGCACAATTAAATGCAAAGTAAATGAGGGAGAAATTCAGTTTTGGCAGGGGAGCAAAATGGGTGGTAGCAGATCGCACACCCATTATATACCAAAGGAATATTGAGCAGGGTGTATAACGGGTGGCCAATCTGTTGCCACTTATTTTACACCGCTATCGAAGTTTAGTTTTTCCACCAACATTATTTTTACTCTTCCTCAATAGTTGGCTTAACTCTAAGCTAAGAGATGCACTTCCTACTTTACTGTGTACATTTTCCACTTCCTACAATTGCCAAGTTGTCTGAGTAGGATTGGCATTCTTTTGCAATTAGTTTTCAGATTCTGGGCAGTTTTGTGCTGTGGGCCCTACGCAGGAGGAACTGAGTCAGCCTCCCAGAACACATTCCACACCTGTCAAGACTGGGCAAAACTTCTGGGGTTGAGGATTGATCGAGAGGTGGAGCAAAGCACAATCATTGCAGATGAAACGGGATAAAAGTTATCTGACAGCACAGACAGGCTGTCTAATATATTACAATATTACAGGCATACAACCACAAAATGTAATTACATAGCTGTAACAAATATCTGGAATTTTTCAGAAATAATTCTTCTAACTAGTTCTTCAATTTAAATAATCAATGTTATCAATGTTGCCTTCATCCTAGGTGGTTCAGCTGGAGGAGTTGTTGGCTGTCCGTCATTCAGTCTTTGTAGTTGGAAATGCTGGGACAGGAAAGAGTCAGGTAGGGAAAACACCACCTACTGAGCTACAAGATTACTCAGAATAAGTAACAATAGTTTGGCAACATTGATTTGTGTGCATCATCATCATAGGCAGTCCCTCATCTGAAAGTCGGCATCTCTGACACTGCAGCACTCAGTACTGTCTTTTTTTCATGAAAAGAAAGAAAAACTTGCATTTATATAGTGCCTTTTTCACAATCTCAGGACGTCCCAAAATGCTTTACAATCAATGAAGTACTTTTGAAGTGTAGGTTACTGTTGTAAGTAGGAAACCTGGCAAGTTCCCACAAGCAGCAATGTGATAATGACCAGATAGTGAGGCCAAGTTTCCACAGGAGTTGCTCCTATTTTTTTGGAGTATCTTAAAAATCGCAATTCTCCACATTTATTTTAATCGAGTTTCAGTGAGTTAGTTCAGTTTCTTTTTAGTTCTGTTTTTTTTTTCAAAAGGGGGCGTTACCAGCCACTTACACCTGTTTTGGCCATTTAAGCAAGTTTAGACAGCCAATAGTTACTCCAAACTAACTTAGGCCAGCGTATGTGTCCACTTTTGTACGCTCAGAAAAACCTTGTGGACAGTTTAGAAATCAGGCGCAGGTAGCCAGAGATGGGGGGGAAGGGAAGTTAGAGGATTTTCCAAAGCACTAAACATCTTCACAACAACATTAAAGAAGCATAAGTACATTTAAAGCACTAAGCACTAAACAAAGCAGTACATTTAAAGCACCAATCACTAAACAAAGCACAAAAATAAGCATTCAATAACAAATAAAAAATACAAGGAAAGCACCAAGACTTACAAAGCAATAAACAAAACACAAAAATTAATAAACAATTAATTAAAAAATAAAAAATAGAAGGAACCCTTCACTTAAAGCACCAAGACCAAAGTTATAAGCAATCAATCAATCAATAACAAATAAAAAAATAGAAGTCCTACCTTTATGTGAATGAGAGGCAGCGGGCTACTGATGAGGGAGAGGGGAGTAGAGGAGAGGGAGGAAGGGGGGAGGAGGAGGAGGGAGGGGCAACGTTAAACATATGAGCCTACTCACGTCTTGCCCCCAATCTCTTTGCTTTCCTGCTACCCCCGCCCCTCGGAACATCTCCGAGACAATCCCAAGGAACACTCAATGGCCTCAGTCATCTTCCTTCTTGATGGTCACTTTTGCCAGCTCCTTTTCCATTTCTTATTTGGCTTTCTGTTCCCGGGATCTCCTGTCTCCGATGACGGACATTGCCGTCTGTTCCCTCGCAGGTCGCGGCGGGGAGCCCATTCGGCCAGGGCTAGGGGTGGCGTTGTGCAGAGGTCCCAGCACTGTTTTCAGTGCCGGGACCTGGCTTCGCCCCCCCCACGCATTCTGCTGCGCTACGCCAGGGCCCTACATCGGTGCTGCCCCATGGAGAATATGAAGGTAAATAATAGGCACCGTTTCTGTTCTAAAAAGTCGGCGCTCCTCAAGGAGGTGCGCCATTCTAACCGTGGGTGCAAACTTGGGCCCAATCTGTTTATGTGATATCGATTGAGGGATAAATATAGGTCAGGACACCGGGGATAACTCCCCTGTTCTTCAAAATAGTACCACGGGATCTTTCACTTCCTCCTGAGAAAGCAGACGGGATCTGGGTTTAACGTCTCATCTAAAAGTCGGCACCTCCGACAGTGC
This sequence comes from Pristiophorus japonicus, assembly GCF_044704955.1. Classification (NCBI taxonomy): domain Eukaryota; kingdom Metazoa; phylum Chordata; class Chondrichthyes; family Pristiophoridae; genus Pristiophorus; species Pristiophorus japonicus. The sequence goes on along the minus strand of NC_091981.1, from coordinate 131,279,281 downwards.
AGCACTCAGTACTGCACTGGAGTGTCAGCCTAGATTTTTGTGCTCAAGTCTCTGCAGTGGGACAGAACCCACAACCTTCTGATTCAGAGGTGAGAGTGCTACCAACTGAGCCACAGCTGAGTTGGCTGAGCATGCTATCAGCTTGTGGGAAACACTGACTAGTTTGCATTTATTACCCATCCTGTTCCCCTAAAAACTGCTGCACTCCCTGTGGTGATGGTGCTCCCACAAATGTGTTAGGACAGGAATTCCAGGATATTGGGCTCAAAATTGCCCAGGAAAGGAGCAACTTGATTTTTCTGGAGTATCTTAAAAATCCCCATTTTGCACATTCAACTATGCCAATGTAAGTGAGTTAGTTAGGATTTTTTTAGTTTAGTTTTTTTTTCAAAAGGGGGCGTTACCAGCCACCTATGCCCATTTTGGTCATTTAGGCCACTTAGGACAGCTAATAGTTGCTCCAAACTAACTTAGGCCAGCGTATGTGGCCACTTGTGGCCGCACCGAAAACCCTTGTGGAGAGTTAAGAAATCAGCGCAGTTAGGTACATTGGAGACCATTCGGCCAGAGATAGGGGTGGGAAGGGAAGCGGAGAGGACCTTGCAAAGCACTAAACAAAGCACAACAAGTAGTAAGCATTCAAGAAGACATAAAAACATTCAAGAAGAAATAAAAAATAAAATTAAGTCCTACCTTCACATCAAAATTCGGCCCGGGAAGTCAGCGGGCCGGCTGGTGCATCAGAAGTAAGTCCAGATTCTAGTCCCAGGGTGCCCTACCTCAGCTCCAATCCTTTCCCAAAGAATCCTCTCTGTCCGACCCCACTCCTGTTCCTACTCAGCTTATTTAAAGTGCGTTGCACAGTGGGCCCGGCCGATGCGTGAGACCACTCGGCCAGGGATAGGGACGACGAGAATCGGGTCCCTCCCACACAAACTGCAGGACGCGCTGGGGGCGAGAAGCTACTGCGCATGCGCGAGGAGCTACTGCACATGCGCACACACTCCAATGCGCATGTGGAGAGCTGCCGGCACTGTTTCTCGCACAGGGCCCGAGTTCCTCCCCCCAATTGACTGGCCATGCCGCGCCAAGCCTCAGGAGAGGCAACTCAGTGGCCAGAATCAGGGGACATTCTTTCGCCGCCGTTTACAGCCCACAAAATCGGCGCATCTCTGGTGAGTGCGACGAAAAAAGGGGTGGGCCAAATTTGAGCCCATTATCCTAGTGCCGATGATGGTGGGGGACTTGGTGATAGTGATACCATTAACTGTCAGTGGAAGAATGAATGGGCTTTACCTGGCACTTATGTGGCATGAATGTTACCTGCCATTTGTCAGCCCAAGGCAGGATTTTACCCAAATTCTGCTGTATCTGAAAAATGTAGCAAACAACAATAACAACAACAACAACTTGCATTTATATAATACCATTAACATAGCAAAACGTCCCAAGGCACTTCACAAGAGCATTATTCATCAAAATTTGGCACGTGCAGTTCATGTCCGCCGGAAGAATGCAGAGCATGATGTCAATCAGTATACAATGCTGATTTGATGCCAGCTCTTCCATTTTGCAGCTCAACACTCCAACTGGTGCCCTCTCATAAGCTTGCACAGATGAACATGTGTTAAGCAGCAGGATGACCCCTTCCTCTCATCCCCCCAAGGAATCATCAACTACACAAGTAAATTGCAGGTTGATTTCTTCTGGCTGTTGCGATAATTCTACAAGTTTTTGGTGCTTTCCATAGTTGTTTCACCTTTCAAAAGTCTTACAGTATGGCAGGTGCTGAAGGATTTTTTGCTGACTTCAAGGCTTCTACACAAACCAATTGCTCCCAGGTATGGGTGCCTTCCTCTTGGAATAAAGCATGATTGTGAGAATTAGCAGAGGCGGGGCAGAGCAGATCAAGCTGCTGGAGGAGGAGGGGGAGAAAAGCTCTTCAGGAAGCAATTCTCCTACCTGAACCTCAGCGGGGAATAATGCGTAAGATGTGTGCGCGTCACTAAGGAGGTCCTCACTGACATCTGGCAAATGCTGCAGCACAACTGCAAGTTCAGAACAGGGCAAGGACGGCATTGCCAGTGGCTGTGAAGGTGACTGTGGTGATGAACATTTGTGTGTCTGGCACCTTCCAGGCTGGAGCTGGAGATATTGGCACAATCTCGCAGTTTGCCGTCCACTCTTGCATAAGGGAGGTCGCTGGGGCTCTCTATTCAAAGAGAGCGAACTTAATTTCATTCCCTCTTGTCAAAGACAAGCAGGCAGAGCGAGCACGAGGATTTGCATGGTTTGTAGACTTCCCCATGGTGCAGAGTGCCATTGAGTGCAGGCATGTTGCTTTGCGGGCGTTGCATGTCAACTGTGCCATGGACCGGAACCAAAAGGGATTCCATTCCCTCAGCGTCCAACTGGTGTGTGACCATAGACAGTGCATCATGCAGGTCAGTGCCCGGTATCCTGGCAGCAATCATGGTACCTTCATTCTGCGACAGTCAGCTGCACCAGCTGTATTCCAGCCACCACAGTAAAACAAAGGATGGCTACTGGGCGACGAGGGCTATCCACTGATGACATAGCTCATGACTCTGATTCGCAACCCACACACACATGCATAGCATGCATACAATGAGAGCCATGTTGCCACAGGAAATGTGATAGAGCAGACTATTGGCGTGCTGAAGTAATGATTCTGCTGCTGGACTGCTCTAGAGGAGCCCTGCAATACTTGGCTGAGCAGGTCTCAAGATTTGTGGTGCACAACCTTGCCATCATGTAGGAACAGCCCTTGCCACCACCTCTCCGGCAAGAAGCTGAGGAGTAGGAGTACAAGAAGGAGGAAGAAGAGCACACGGAAGCGGGGCGGAACCCTAGACAACCCCTTTCTGCCTGGGCTATACGTGAAGAATTATTTCAAGTGTGATACCAGTAACCTCTATCCGATTTCCCCTTTGACTAATAGTACTACAGGTTGGACCTCTCTGGTCCGGAAACATCCATGGTTCGGCATCGGTTTCCCGCGCTTCCTGGCTCTCATTGATCAGTGCGCAATGCCGCTTTGCGCATGTGGCATGCTGGTTTCCCGCGCTTAAGTGAGGTGGCCGGGCAAGGAAAGGGAAGGGCAGGTAGCTGACTGAGGGGCCGAAGCTGGACCTGAGGGAGAGGAGGGTTTATTAAAAACAAAAGCACCAAACAAGCGCATTAATTAACAAATGTGGCTGGGAGATTTCTACACGGAGAGAGAGAGCGAGGTCCGAGTTTTGCAGCCGGAGTTTAAGCGTGGCGGAGGTGTTCAGGAGCCTGGGTGCTGTCTACAGGTACCGGTAAGCCTAGGCTTGACGTGACCTCCTGTGGTTCGGACAATTCTCTATTCTGGCACTGGTCAGGTCCTGAGAGTGCCGGACCAGAGAGGTCCAACCTGTACACTTCTTACTTTCACTCTGTCACTGACCATCATAGTGTCCGCTTGTCCACAATGCAAAAATAAAGCCTCAACAAAATAAACATTCCGAACCAAATTTATAAATCAAGTCATGCCATATTGCATATAAACGTAAACAAATCACCCTTGTGCATTGCTTTAGTGCCGGTCTTCGTGTGCCTTTGCCTCTCCTAGTGCTACCCCGGTGCCTGCAGCATGGCTGGTGGCAAACTGCTGACTTTCAGTGGAGGAGACTGCAGATGGCCTTCGAGGACGACCTTGAGCAGCTCTGGGTCCATCTTGGCATGTGCGGCAACAGTCTGGGCTGGCTGGCTGAGGCAAAACTACGGAATGGCAGGGGTGGGAGCACGAATGCTGTCATCCTGAGAGAGGACAACAGGCTGGTGCCCCATGGAGCCACTGCCACTCACCTGGAGTGGCGCCTCAGCAATCCTAGTAATCTATTGGAGGACAGATTGCTGGAGGGACATCCTGCAAACCCCTTTGAACATGAGTATGCAGAGCCATGATGGCAGCAAGCTGATGTTGCATGACAGATGTCTGAGCTTCCACTGCAACACTCAGACTTTGGGTGGAAGCTGCTTGTGCTCCAATCAAAACTGAGACATCGGCCATCGGACGCTGCATCATGGTTGGGTCCACAAGTGTGTTGATGGAGTTGGCCACCACTTCCATGCTGGAAAGGGTGGGCTCCAAGTTCTGCACAAAGTCCTGTTCCAAATTGGTAGTGGACTCCTCCATGCTCGTTGACATTGAATGCAGGCCTTTCTGGCTGACTTCCCAATGTACCAAACATTTTGTTGTGTATGCCCATCAGCCTTCTTCTGCAGCTTTGCCCATCGAAGGCCTCATCTGAGTGCTCTGTTGCAGAACTCATGTGCAATTTTGCCCTCTGGCAAGCTGGCACCTGGTGTACCCTTGCTCCATGCCCTGGCTGTAGCTCAATTGTGCTCGGTGTCTCACCACATGCAGATCCCACATCTAACCTATCCTCTGAGATAAATGCAGCTTCAGTATGCGAGCATGCAGTCAAGTGACAGTGTATCCTCATCATCACTCTGTTCTTGATCTTCCTTCAGGTTGCAGTTCTTGGATATCTGAAAGGAAAAAAGCACAATGGTAAGGTTATGATGTGGGGAAAGTAAGAGGTGCATGCTTACACCATCTGCAATTTATAACTCAGAAGAAATTGTGGGATGAGGAGGAAGTGGTTTCTGATGAGGATGATTAGGTATGAGGATACTGTCAACTTCAGTGGTTTCTGCCCTGCTACTGGCCACGGGCTCAGCAGTGGCCCTTCTGATAATGGCCAGCACTATCTCCTCCAAGGAGGTTAGAGCGTGTAGGTGCGGCAATCCCCCTCCGGTTACCTCCTGCTGCATCCGGTTGTGCACCATCTTTTCCTGCAGGAGAGAGAGAAGTGTTGTCAGTGAGCATTGTGCAATATGCTTGGGTGATGTGGCTGTTATGGTTGAATAGCTGGCAGTGTGTGCAAGCTGTGGCTGTGAGGCTTGCAACAGTGTTAAGTGTGTGAGAGTGAGGTGTAGTATATGCATGTTAGGTATGTTTCCTGATTGATAGAGATTGCTTGCAGGTGATTAATGGGGGTGTGGTGATTTGAGCAGTTGCTGAGGTTAGTGGCACAATTGGAAGAGTATGGCATTTGAAGATGCATTAATTAACTTTGGCCACTCAAAGGAGGTCATTAAACTACATGCGGCACTGCATCCAGGTCCTTGGGGCTAGACTCCTGGCTTAACTTCCGTGGCTACCTCCTCCCTCTGCCTTTTCACCATGTGTCTGGAGGGCCTCCTGGCTCCCTGCAGATACAGGAAGTTTCTCCTCCTTTCCACCTCCTCCACCAAAACCTCCAGCACAGCATTTGAAAAAATGAGTGCCCGCTCTCTCCCATGTTCAACTATTCTTCTGTCTTTCCCTGGTTAGATTCAGCTCACAAAGGACTCTCAGCACCTGCTCCAGCCACAATACATCTCCCCTTTAACAGGTGCAGGCTAGCTTTAAGTAGTGCTAGCAAGTTACAATTTTGGGCCCCCTGCTAATGTATGCAGCTAATCAACAGTGCAGTTAGCGCTGGCTGCATGCAGAAATAATGTTATTGAGCAGGCAGCACGGGCGCAGGGTAATTGCACATTATGATCCCTGTGTCTGTTTTTGGTTGCTATACAATTTAGCCCCCATTGAGTTGTATTGTTGCCTCTCATCTGTGGACGTACTAGTTTCTGCCTGTCTTGATATTATCTGACATTAACTCATGGAACAATGCTCCAGGGCTCAAGATGTTTCTAATTTAACCATTTAGAAGGCTGATTGATTTATGAGCATTGAAGGGTTAACTCTTAGGCTGACGCAGATTTGACTGCCTGCCGGCTGACATTTAAAATTACATTTCAGAGAAAGAGAAAGTAACGTGGGCATGACACTGACAATCTTATATCATGCCTGGGAGAAGCTGTTATTTATGTTCACTAAATGTTCTACCATCACACTGTTTCCAGAACATTGCCAGAGTTCCCCAATTGAGTCTGGTTTTTTTGTATTTCTTTTTGCCCCATATGCCACGATAAACACAGCAAAGTTCAGTCTTTTGGGAAATACTACAGAATTAGAGTTCCACATGTCAAGAATAGAACACATTAATGGAAATGGCTACATCTAGTATGTGATGTTATATTTACATGAATCTAACTTTCTGGGGACGAAACTCCCCTGTAGTGCACCTACCATTAGCGCCTCCAGGGGGCACTAACAGGGAACAAAAGTGTTTTCCCTGGAGGCGGGGGGGTGGAAGGGCTACTGGCTCCTGCGAAATTGTGCAGGAGTTAGTGGAACCACGAATCCAGTTGACCGTCATCTCCGCACTAGGCGGCCCATTTCCGCCTCACAGTGGAAATTGGGCAGCACCCTGTGAGGCTTCCGCGGCCGATATCAGTGCCAGCCTCACGGGTCACAAACTGGGCCACACATCGACTGCGGGGCAAAACTTAAAGGGGAGGTGCACTATGCTGTACGCTGCCATTTTCTTTTCTCTGACTCACCAGTTGGGCTGTTGTCCACCGATGTCGCAGGGACCAGGCCGCGATCGTGCAGTCTGGCGCTCCATTTCAGTGCCGAGCTGCAGCCACGGCTCCCCGCATCCCTAGTGGCCAAGTGAAGCCCTGTAGAGCTTGCAGCGTCCCTTCCCTTTAACGGAAGGGGAGGGACGTTGAAATACGTCGGCACTATGCGGTGAGGCCGCATAGCGTCCGCGATGCGCCTGGGTAGCGTCCCCGATCTCGACCCGAGAGGAAGTGGAGTATGCGACATTGCTCTCCACGTCCTTTGAGGGGCGGGAAGACCAATTTCGCTTCCGGCGGTGGGGGCGGAGGGGAGAAAGGACTTCTGTCTTTAAAAGACAGACTTGCCTACAAAACAGAAAATAGAGAGTAGGGGTTAAAGGTAGTTACTCAGACTGGTGCAAGGTGGGAAGTCGTGTTCCACAGGGATTGGTGCTGGGACCACTGTTATTCAACATTTACATAAATTATTTGGACTCTGGAATACAATATCAAAATTTTGCGGATGACATGACAATCTAGGGGTATAGTTCATACTGAGGAGGACTGCGACAAAATACAAGAAGACATGAACAAATTTGCAAAATGAGTGTGTAAATGGCAAATAAATTTCAATATACGTAAATGTGAGGTGGTACATTTTGGTAGGAGGAATATAACAGTCAAAATGGGGTAGAGGCACTAAGGAATCTCAGGGTACAAATCCACAAATTTCTAAAGTAGCAATGCAGGTTAACAGAGCCATAAAAAATGCAAAAGATGCACTGAGGTTGATTTCTATAGGAATGGAATTCAAAAGCAGCAAAGTTATGTTAAACTTATATAGAACCTTGGTTAGACCACTCTTGGAGTACTGTGCACTGTACTGGTCTCCATATTACAAAAAGGATATAGAAATATTGAAGGAATATAAGAACATAATAATTAGTATCAGGAAAAGGCCATATGGCCTTTTCGAGCCTGCGCTACAATTCAGTAAGCCCATGGCTGATCTTTGACCTCAACTCCACTTTCCCATCCGATCTCCATTTCACTCGACTCCCCGAGAGTCCAAAAATTTCTCTCAGCCTTGAACATACTCAACGATTCATCATTTTCACAAAAGAGAGAACGATGCAGACTTTGCAATCAGGGAGGAGGAGTGTGAAATATTAGATGCGATAAACATATTGAGAGAGGAAGTATTAAGGGGCTTAGCATCTTTGAAAGTAGATAAATTCCCAGGCCCGGATGAAATGTATCCCAGGCTGTTAAGAGAAGCAAAAGAGGAAATAGCAAAGACTCTGACCTTCATTTTCCAGTCCTCTCTGGTTGCAGGTGTGGTGCCAGAGGACTGGAGGACCGCTAATGTTGTACCTTTGTTTAAAAAGGGAGAAAGGGATAGACCGAGTAATTACAGGCCAGTCAGCCTAACCTCGGTGGTGGGAAAATTATTGGAAAAAATCCTGAGGGACAGGATAAATCTTCATTTGGAAAGACATGGATTTGTTAAGGGAAGATCGTGTATGATTAACTTGATTGAATTTTCCGAGGAGATAACAAGGAGAGTTGATGAGGGCAGTGCGTATGATGTAGTGTATATGGATTTTAGCAAAGATTTTGATAAGGTCCCACATGGCACACTGGTCACGAAAGTAAAAACCGGTGGGATCCAGGGCAAAATGGCAAGTTGGGTCCAAAATTGGCTCAGAGGCAGGAAGCAAAGGGTAATGGTTGATGGGTGTTTTTGTGACTGGAAGGTGGTATCCAATGGGGTTCCACACGGCTCAGTGCTGGGTCCCTTGCTTTTTGTGGTATATATCAATGACCTGGACTTAAATGTTGTGGATATGATTAAGAAGTTTGCAAATGACACTAAAATAGGCTGTGTGGTTGATAATGAAGAAGAAAGCTGGGGACTGCAGGAAGATATCAGTGTACTGGTCCACAGATCCCTGAAAGTAGCATGCCAGGTGGTTAAGAAGGCATATGGAATGCTTGCCTTTATTAGTCGAATAAAAGAGCAAGGAGGTAACGCATGAACTGTATAGAACACTGGTTAGGCCGCAGCTGGAATACTGTGTGCAGTTCTAGTCACCACATTACAAGAAAGATGTGATTGCACTGGAAAGGGTGCAGAGGAGATTTACAAGAATGTTGCCTGGGCTGGAGAATTTTGGCTATGAGGAAAGGTTGGAGATGCTAGGTCTGTTTTCTTTGGAACAAGGCCGAGGGGAGACCTGATTAAGGTGTATAAAATTATGAGGAACCTGGATAGAGTGGATAGGAAGAACCTGTTTCCCTTGGCAGAAGGGTCAACAACCAGGGAGCATAAAATTAAAGTAATTGGGGGAGAGGTATAGAGGAGATTTGAGGGGAAATTTCTTCACCCAGAGGGTGGTGGAGGTCTGGAACTCTGCCTGAAAGGGTGGTATATGCAGAAACTCTCACCACATTTAAAAAATACTTGGATGTGCACTTAAAGTGCCGTAACCTACAGGGCTACGGACCAAGAGCTGGAATGTGAGATTAGGCTGGATAGCTATTGGTCAGCTGGCGCGGACACGATGGGCTGAAATGGCCTCCTTCCATGTTATAAATTTCTATGCTACTATGATCTACAGACCTTTGACGTAGAGAATTCAAAAGATTCACAACCCTCTGAGTAAAGCCATTTCTCCTCATCTCAGTCTGAAATGGCCTACCCCTTATCCTGAAACTATGGCCCCAAGTTCTAGACTCTCCAGCCAGGGGAACTATCTCCGAGTATCTATCCTGTCTACCCCTCTCAGAATCTTATATGTTTCAATGAGATCATTAAACTCCAGAGAGTATGGGCCTAACCTACTCAATCTCTCCTCATATGACAACCCTCTCATCCCAAGAATCAATCTAGTGAACCTTTGTTGCACCACCTCCAAGGCAAGTATATCCTTCCTCGGATAAGGAGAACAAAACTGTGCACAGTACTCAAGGTGTGGTCACACCAAAGGCCATGTACAATTATAGCAAGACTTCTTTACTATTGTACTCCAACCCCCTTGCAATAAAGGCCAACATGTTAGTTACCTTCCTGGGGCTTTGGAACCGGTTCTGGGGGAGGTGGGACCAGTACAAACCGGACGGTCTGCACCTGGGCAGGACCGGAACCAATGTCCTAGGGGGAGTGTTTGCTCGTGTTGTTGGGGAGGAGTTAAACTAATATGGCAGGGGGATGGGAACCAATGCAGGGAGACAGAGGGAAACAAAAAGGAGACAAAAGCAAAAGACAAAAAGGAGATGAGGAAAAGTGGAGGGCAGAGAAACCCAAGGCAAAGAACAAAAAGGGCCACTGTACAGCAAAATTCTAAAAGGACAAAGGATGTTAAAAAAGCAAGCCTGAAGCGTTGTGTCTTAATGCAAGGAGTATCCGTAATAAGGTGGATGAATTAACTGTGCAAATAGATGTTAACAAATATGATGTGATTGGGATTACAGAGACGTGGCTCCAGGATGATCAGGGCTGGGAACTCAACATCCAGGGGCATTCAACATTCAGGAAGGATAGAATAAAAGGAAAAGGAGGTGGGGTAGCATTGCTGGTTAAGGAGGAGATTAATGCAATAGTTAGGAAGGACATTAGCTTGGATGATGTAGAATCTATATGGGTAGAGCTGCAGAACATCAAAGGGCAAAAAACGTTAGTGGGAGTTGTGTACAGACCTCCAAACAGTAGTAGTGATGTTGGGGAGGGCATCAAACAGGAAATTAGGGGTGCATGCAATAAGGGTGCAGCAGTTATAATGGGTGACTTTAATATGCACATAGATTGGGCTAACCAAACTGGAAGCAATACGGTGGAGGAGGATTTCCTGGAGTGCATAAGGGATGGTTTTCTAGACCAATATGTCGAGGAACCAACTAGGGGGGAGGCCATCTTAGACTGGGTGTTGTGTAATGAGAGAGGATTAATTAGCAATCTCGTTGTGCGAGGCCCCTTGGGGAAGAGTGACCATAATATGGTGGAATTCTGCATTAGGATGGAGAATGAAACAATTAATTCAGAGACCATGGTCCAGAACTTAAAGAAGAGTAACTTTGAAGGTATGAGGCGTGAATTGGCTAGGATAGATTGGCGAATGATACTTGGGGTTGACTGTGGATGGGTAATGGCAGACATTTAGAGACCGCATGGATGAACTACAACAATTGTACATTCCTGTCTGGCGTAAAAATAAAAAAGGGAAGGTGGCTCAATCGTGGCTATCAAGGGAAATCAGGGATAGTATTAAAGCCAAGAAAGTGGCATACAAATTGGCCAGAAATAGCAGCGAACCCGGGGACTGGGAGAAATTTAGAACTCAGCAGAGGAGGACAAAGGGGTTTGATTAGGGCAGGGAAAATAGAGTGAGAGAAGAAGCTTGCAGGGAACATTAAGACGGATTGCAAAAGTTTCTATGGATATGTAAAGAGAAAAAGGTTAGTAAAGACAAACGTAGGTCCCCTGCAGTCAGAATCAGGGGAAGTCATAACGGGGAACAAAGAAATGGCAGACCAATTGAACAAGTACTTTGGTTCGGTATTCACTAAGGAGGACACCAACAACCTTCCGGATATAAAAGGGGTCAGAGGGTCTAGTAAGGAGGAGGAACTGAGGGAAATCCTTATTAGTCGGGAAATTGATGGGATTGAAGGCCGATAAATCCCCAGGGCCTGATGGACTGCATCCCAGAGTACTTAAGGAGGTGGCCTTGGAAAAAGCGGATGCATTGACAGTCATTTTCCAACATTCCATTGACTCTGGATTAGTTCCTATCGAGTGGAGGGTAGCCAATGTAACCCCACTTTTTAAAAAAGGAGGGAGAGAGAAAACAGGGAATTACAGACCGGTCAGCCTGACATCGGTAGTGGGTAAAATGATGGAATCAATTATTAAGGATGTCATAGCAGCGCATTTGGAAAGAGGTGACATGATAGGTCCAAGTCAGCATGGATTTGTGAAAGGGAAATCATGCTTGACAAATCTTCTGGAATTTTTTGAGGATGTTTCCAGTAGAGTGGACAAGGGAGAACCAGTTGATGTGGTTTATTTGGACTTTCAGAAGGCTTTCGACAAGGTCCCACACAAGAGATTAATGTGCAAAATTAAAGCACATCGGATTGGGGGTAGTGTGCTGACATGGATTGAGAACTGGTTGTCAGACAGGAAGCAAAGAGTAGGAGTAAATGGGTACTTTTCAGAATGGCAGGCAGTGACTAGTGGGGTACCGCAAGGTTCTGTGCTGGGGCCCCAGCAGTTTACACTGTACATTAATGATTTAGACGAGGGGATTAAATGTGGTATCTCCAAATTTGCGGATGACACTAAGTTGGGTGGCAGTGTGAGCTGCGAGGAGGATGCTATGAGGCTGCAGAGCGACTTGGATAGGTTAGGTGAGTGGGCAAATGCATGGCAGATGAAGTATAATGTGGATAAATGTGAGGTTATCCACTTTGGTGGTAAAAACAGAGAGACAGACTATTATCTGAATGGTGACAGATTAGGAAAAGGGGAGGTGCAACGAGACCTGGGTGTCATGGTACATCAGTCATTGAAGGTTGGCATGCAGGTACAGCAGGCGGTTAAGAAAGCAAATGGCATGTTGGCCTTCATAGCGAGGGGATTTGAGTACAGGGGCAGGGAGGTATTGCTACAGTTATATAGGGCCTTGGTGAGGCCACAACTAGAGTATTGTGTACAGCTTTGGTCTCCTAACCTGAGGAAGGACATTCTTGCTATTGAGGGAGTGCAGCGAAGGTTCATCAGACTGATTCCCGGGATGGCGGGACTGACCTAACAAGACAGACTGGATCAACTGGGCTTGTATTTACTGGAGTTCAGAAGAATGAGAGGGGACCTCATAGAAACATTTAAAATTCTGATGCGTTTAGACAGGTTAGATGCAGGAAGAATGTTCCCAATGTTGGGGAAGTCCAGAACCAGGGGTCACAGTCTAAGGATAAGGGGTAAGCCATTTAGGACCGAGATGAGGAGAAACTTCTTCACCCAGAGAGTGGTGAACCTGTGGAATTCTCTACCACAGAAAGTTATTGAGGCCAATTCACTAAATATATTCAAAAAGGAGTTAGATGAAGTTCTTACTACTAGGGGGATCAAGGGGTATGGCGAGAAAGCAGGAATGGGGTACTGAAGTTGCATGTTCAGCCATGAACTCATTGAATGGCGGTGCAGGCTCGAAGGGCCAAATGGCCTACACCTGACGATACAAAACTAGGTGGGAAAATAAGCTGTGAGGAGGACACAATTTTCTATCGTTCTATGTTTCTAATTGCTTGTTGTATGAGAACGGTAGCGTAGTGGTTATGTGACTGGACTAGTAATCTAAAGGCCTGGACTAATTATTTGGAGATGTGTGTTCAAAATCCACCATGGTAGCTGAAGAATTTCAGTTGATCAAATAAATCTGTAATAATAAGCTAGTATCAGTAATGGTGACTGTGTTGCAAAAAAACATCACTCATGTCATTTAGGGAAGGAAATCTGCCGTTCTCACTTGATCTGGCCTAAATGTGACTTTAGACCCACAGTAATGTGGTTGACTCATAATGGCCTAGCAAGCCACTCAGTTCCTCCAAACCGTTATTGCCGTTCCTTCATAGTCGTTGGGTGGAACTCCCTACCAAACAGCACTGTGGGAGTATCTTCATCACACAGACTGCAGCGGTTCAAGAAGGTAGTAATTAGGGGTAGGCAATAAACGATGGCGTTGCCAGTGACGCCCACATCACATGAATGAATTTTTTAAAACGTGCATGCTAACTTTCTGTGTTTCCTGTACAATGACTCCTAAATCTCACTGAACACCAACATTTAATAGTTTCTTACTATTTAAAAAATATTCCGTTTTTCTATTCTTCCTACCAAAGTGAATAACCTCACATTTCCCCACATTATACTCTCACTTGCCACCTTATTGCCCACTCACTTAACCTGTTTATATCCCTTTGCAGGCTCTTTGTGTCCTCCTCACAGCTTATTTTCCCACCTAGTTTTGTATCGTCAGCAAATTTGGATACATTACACTCGGTCCCTTCCTCTCAGTCATTAATATAGATTATAAATAGCTGAGGCCCAAGCACTGATCCTTGCAGCATCCCCCTAGTTACAGCCTGCCAATCTAAGAATGACCCGTTTATCTGTTTTCGTCCGTTAACCAATCCTCTATCCGTCCTGATATATTATCCCTAACCCCATGAGCCCTTCTCTTGTGTAATCACTGATGTGGCACCTTTTGGAGATCCAAATTTACTACATCCACTGGTTCCCCTTTATTTACCCTGCTAGTTAAATCCTCAAAAAAACTCCAATAAATTTGTCAAACACGATTTCCCCTTCATAAAACCATGTTGACTCTGACCATATTATAATACCACTTACTTAATTATGAATTCCAGCACTTTCCTGATGACTGATTTCAGGCTAACTGGCCTGTAGTTCCCTGTTTTCTCTCTCCCTCCTTTCTTGAATAGCGGGGTGACATTTGCTACTTTCCCATCTGCTGGGACCATTCTAGAATCTAGGGAATTTTGGAAGATCATAACCAATGCATCCACTATCTCTGCAGCCACCTCTTTTAGAACCCTAGGTTGTAGGCCGATCAGGACCAAGGGATTTGTCGGCCTTTAGTCCCATTAGTTTCTCAAGTACTTTTTCTCTACTGATATTAATTACTTTAAGTTCCTCACTCTCATTTGCCCCTTGGATCCCCATTATTTTTGGTATGCTTTTTGTGCCTTCGACTGTGAAGACGGGTACAAAATATTTGTTTAAAGTCTCTGCGCCATTTCCTTATTCCCCATTATAATTTCTCCTGTCTCAGCCTCGAAGGGACAAGCGCTTACTTTTGCAACTCTTTTTACATACTTGTAGAAGCTCTTGCAATCTGTTTTTTATATTTCTTGCTAGTTTTCTCTCATGTCATATTTTCTCACTTTTTATCAATTTTTTGGTCATCCTTTGCTGGTTTCTAAAGCTCTCCCAATCCTCAGGCTTACTACTATTCTATGCAACATTATAAACTTCTTCTTTTAATCTAGTATTATCCTTAACTTCTTTAGTTAGCTTTTCTCTTGGAATTTTTATTTCTCAATGGAATTTTGGAATATTTCTTTAAATGTTTGTAACTGCTTTTCCACCGTCATAACTTTCAATCGAATTTCCCAATCTACCTTAGCCAACTTGCTCCTCATACCTATGGCTTTATTTAAGTTTAAGACCCTAGTTTCAGACTTAAGTATGTCATAATTTCACATTGAGTCCAAGAGTATCATTCTTATCACTCTTCCCCGGAGGATCCTTAACTACGAGATTACTAATTGACCCTGTGTCATTACACAATACAAGATAGTTGGGATAAATGGTTCATTCTCTGGTTGGCAACCAGTAACTAGTGCGGTGCTGCAGGGATCAGAGGGGATCTCATAGAAACATATAAAATTCTGATGGGGATGCAGGAAGAATGTTCCTGATGTCGGGGGAGTCCAGAACCAGGGGTCACAGTCTAAGGATAAGGGGTAAGCCATTTAGGACCAAGATGAGGAGAAACGGCTTTACTCAGAGAGTTGTTAACATGTGGAATTCTCTTCCACAGAGAGTTGTTGATGCCAGTTCATTAGATATATTCAGGAGGGAGTTCGATATGGTCCTTACGGCTAAAGGGATCAAGGGGTATGGAGAGAAAGCAGGAAAGGGGTACTGAAGTGAATGATCAGCCATGATCTTATTGAATGGTGGTGCAGGCTCGAAGTGCCGAATGGCCTACTCCTGCACCTATTTTCTATGTTTCCATGACCCCAACTATTTACAATCTATATTAATGACTTGGAAGAAGGGACTGAGTGTAACGTAGCCAGGTTTGCTGACGATACAAAGATGGGAGGAAAAGCAATGTGTGAGGAGGACACAAAAAATCTGCAAAAGGACATAGACAGGCTAAGTGAGTGGGCAAAAATTTGGCAGATAGAGTATAATGTTGGAAAGTGTGAGGCACTTTGGCAGAAAAAAATCAAAGAGCAAGTTATTATTTAAATGGAGAAATATTGCAAAGTACCGCAGTACAGCAGGACCTGGGGGTACTTGTGCATGAAACACTGAAGGATAGTAATCAGGTACAGCAAATGATCAGGAAGGCCAATGATATCTTGGCATTTATTGCAAACGGGATGGAGTACAAAAGCAGGGAAGTCTTGCTACAGCTATACAAGGTATTGGTGAGGCCACACCTGGAATACTGCGTGCAGTTTTGGTTTCCATATTTACGAAAGGATATACTTGCTTTGGAGGCAGTTCAGAGAAGGTTCACTAGGTTGATTCTGGAGATGAGGGGGTTGACTTATGAGGAAAGGTTGAGTAGTTTGGGCCTCTACTCATTGGAATTCAGAAGAATGAGGGGTGATCTTATCGAAACATATAAGATTATGAGGGGGTTTGACAAGGTGGATGCAGAGAGGATGTTTCCACTGATGGGGGAGACTAGAACGAGACGGCATGATCTTAGAATAAGGGGCCGCCCATTTGAAACAGAGATGAGGAGAAATTTCTTCTCTCAGAGGGTTGTAAACCTGTAGAATTCGCTGCCTCAGAGAGCTGTGGAAGCTGGGACATTGAATAAATTTAAGACAGAAATAGGCAGTTTCTTAAACGATAAGGGGATAAGGGGTTATGGGGAGCGGGCGGGGAAGTGGAGCTGAGTCCATGATCAGATCAGCCATGATATTATTGAATGGCAGAGCAGGCTCAAGGGGCCGTATGGCCTACTCCTCGACTCCTGTTCCTATTTCTTATGTTCTTATGTAAGATCTAAAATAGCCTGTTCTCTGATTAGTTCCACAACGTATTGTTCTAGGAAACTGTCTCAAATGTGATCTACGAACTTGATCTCCGACTTTGCCAATTTGATTTGCCCAGTCTATATGAAGATTGATGTCCCCCACGATTATTACATTACATTTGTTGCAAGGTCCTACTATTATATTCTTCCCAACAGTATAGCTACTGTTATGGAGCCTTTTTACTACTCCCACCTTATTTGCTGTTGCACTATTACTTTTAAACTCTTTGGGGGAGAAATTTGGTGGTATCTCATTTGGGGCGGTAACCCAGGCGGAGTGGTAATTTTAGCGCCTTGAAAAGGTTTGTGCCCTCTGCCCAGAAATGTGTCCTAATCAGTCGAAGAGCTGACAGGGGCGCTAAATCAGCCGTTGCACACTACAGCTGGGGGGGCCATAACGAAGGTTTGGTCGGTAAATCTGGCAGGCCCATTGCGCACGCGCAGAACTCTGAGTCAGATCCCGGGAACAGCCAAGTCTTAGGCGCAGCATAGTAATGCACCCATTAAAGTTTACAAAATCACTTTTTCTCGAGCTGAACTCTTATTTCTGTCTGCTGCTGCAAACTCGGAGGTCACGCTCCGTGCTCTGTGTAAATGTTGCACTGACTGTGACTTCCGAGAGAAGTGCTTCCTCATCCTTTTCAGTAGCCAACAATTAATGACTCAACAAGCCTGTACTGACTGTTTTTCCAGATGTTATTCTTGGCGGCATTGATTGTCAGCAGCCAGGCGCTACTGGTTTGCACCATCGGTGAGCCTCTAATGAATTTTCGGTCAAGGCGCTAAAAGCTGTGCTCTCGGTCAGTAACCTCTTACGCTCCCATTAACGCCCCGGGGCCTCTGGCTGCTAATTGAGGCATTAGACAACTGAAAATCCAGCCCGATGTCCCTTCCAGTCACACTCTGCTTATCTTTACCCAAATTGCTACACTGCTCCATTCCCTTGACTTTCTCTTTAGATTTCTACATTTCCCCTCACCAGATGCCTGTGCAAAATAATGAATAGAATGTGTCATGTATCTTACATTATTATATATAACTGTATCCTAACAAGCTATACATGACTGTAATAAGATATGACCTGTAACCACCAACATACTTTACCACCAGGGGTGCACTTGCAAGAGACAGGTATATAAGGACAGGTCTCAGGCAAGTGCAGCATTCCAGAGCTGTGAAATAAAGCTGCAGGTCCAGAGTGACCTTGACTTCACTACATGCCTCGTGTGAATCTGTACTGAGGGGACAGGACTTTACAGTGGCGACGAGTTACGGGATTACAGAATCCACAGAATAGCGAACAACGGATCAGATGAAAAGTACAATGCGGGAGACAATTGGGAGGACTTTATAGAAAGGCTCCAGCAAAGCTTTGTAACCAAAGACTGGTTAGGCGACGATAAGGCAGACAGGAGAAGAGCCCATCTCTTGACCAGCTGTGGCTCGAAAACATACGCTTTAATGAAGGATCTGTTGGCACCTGAGAAACCAGCAAGCAAGTCGTTTGAAGAATTGAGCACACTAGTAAGAGACTACCTGAAGCCAGCGAGCAGCCTACACATGGCCAGATACAGGTTCAACAACTACAGACGCTGTGTGGGCCAGAGCATACCCGACTTTGTGGCGGAACTTCGGAGGTTGGCTAGTTTATGTGAGTTCTCCGATGAACTGAGGAGAGAAATGCTGAGAGACTTTTTCATTGAAGGAATAGGCTACGCAGGCATATTCCGAAAGCTCACAGAGACCAAGAACCTGACCTTCAAGGCAACAGCACTGGTTGCACAGACATTCTTGATAGGGGAAGAAGAAACGAGGTTGATTTACAATGCAGGTACGACAACTAACGAAATATCGGAACAAGAAGTTCACACCACACACAGACAAAACCAGGAGAACAGGCTCTCGACAGCAGGCAGAAGCCATCAAGGGCCACAGGAACGGCCGTTCACACCTCATCAACCCACAATGCGAGCAATCAACTACAAACTGAGAGAAGCTCAAGAGAGATCAGCCAGACGCAGCTCATTCTTTGGGAACATTTTGAACAATGGAACAGGTCTGTGCTGGAGGTGTGGGGGTGGGCACTCGGCAAGGGGATGTCGATTTCAGCAGGCTTTTTCCAGAAATTGTGAATATACAGGGCATTTGGCCCGCATGTGCAAAGAAACGGCAGCTCAGCTGGTATACAAATCGGATGGGTCGGAAAGTGGACCAGAAGACGGTGGGGACAGTACCCGGGACACCGATGTACAGCGGGTCAACATGATCAATGGCCGCTGCTCCTACAACAGGACGCCTCCTATAATGATGAGGGTCCTACTCAACGGGATATCTGTCAACATGGAGCTGGATACGGGAGCGCTTCAATCTCTCATGGGCGCTCAACAATTTGAACATCTGTGGCCGCATAAAAGAGACAAACCAAAACTCACAAGGGTCGACACCAAACTAAGGACCTATACCAAAGAAATCATACCAGTCCTCGGCAGCACCATGCTCTCTGTCACACACAAAGGAACAGTGAACCGCCTTCCCCTGTGGATTGACCCCGGAGACCCCCCAGCACTGCTGGGGAGAAGCTGGCTGGCAAAACTAAACTGGAAATGGGATGATGTCCATGCCATGTCATTAGAGGAACGGACCTCCTGCTCAACAGTTATAAAGCGATTTGAACATCTCTTTCAGCCAGGTGTGGGCACTTTCAAAGGAGCCAAAGTCAAAATCTACATCACACAGGATGCTAGACCGGTCCATCACAAAGCCAGAGCTGTACCCGATGTGATGAGGGAAAAGATTGACCACGAACTAGACAGGCTTCTGCGGGAAGGTATTATATCACCTGTGGAATTTAGCGACTGGGCAAGTCCCATCGTCCCAGTCATGAAGCCTGTTGGATCCGTACGAATCTGTGGGGACTACAAATCTACCATAAACAGAGTCTCCCTACAGGATCAGTACCCGCTGCCCAGAGCGGAGAACTTATTTGCCACATTGGCTGGAGGTAAACTTTTCTCAAAATTAGACGCCACATCTGCGTATATGACGCAAGAATTGACCGAGGAATCCAAGCTACTCACCACCACCAACACACATTGAGGCCTTTTCATGTACAATCAATGCCCATTCGGCATCAGGTCGGCAGCTGCCATATTCCAGCGCAACATGGAGAGTCTGCTCAAGTCCATCCCGGGGACGGTTGTATTTCAAAACGACATACTTATCACGGGCAGGGACACCGACTCCCATCTCCGTAATTTGGAGGAAGTACTAAAGCGGTTGGATCGGGTAGGCCTACGAGTCAAGAAATCCAAGTGCCTGTTTCTCGCACCTGAGGTTGAATTTTTGGGCAGAAGGATTGCCTCTGATGGAATCCGCCCAACAGAGTCCAAAACAGAAGCAATTCGCCTGGCACCCAGGCCCCGGAATGTCTCAGAACTGCGCGCCTTTCTCGGGCTACTCAATTACTTTGGGAACTTTATGCAGAACTTAAGCACTGGAGCCTCTCCATGTGCTACTCAGGAAGGCGCCTTCACTAAGGCACGCAACCTTCTGTGTTCCAACAGTGTTTTGACTTTCTTTGACCCAGGTAAAAAGCTAGTTCTCACTATGGTCAGCGTATGGGGTCGGGTGCGTTTTTCAACATGTCAAGAGTGCGGGCAAATTACAACCCATAGCTTATGCTTCCAGGTCACTTTCGGGGAGGAGCGCGGGTACGGAATGGTAGAGAAGGAGGCGCTCGGTGTCAAAAAGATGCACCAATACCTTTTCGGGGCCAAGTTCGCGTTAGAAACTGACCACAAGCCCCTCATGTCCCTCCTATCCGAGAGCAAGGCAATAAACGCCAACGCCTCAGCACGAATTCAACGGTGGGCACTCATGCTGGCGTCCTACGACTATACCATAAGGCACAGACCAGGCACAGACAACTGTGCCGACGCGCTCAGCAGGCTACCCCTGGCAACCACGGAAGGGTCTGACGAACAGGACTGTGAGATAGTCATGGCAATCAATGCCTTTGAGTCCACAGGTTCGCCCATGACGGGTCGCCAAATCAGAGCCTGGACGGCCAGCTTATCCTTAGTAAAAAGATGTGTCCTAACCGGTGACTGGGCAGAGGCTCGCGATGCCTGCCCCGAGGAATTAAAACCCTTTCACAGGCGCATGCATGAGCTATCACTACAAGCAGACTGCCTGATGTGGGGCAGCCGAGTAGTCATGCCTCTGCGAGGCAGAGAGGCATTTGTCCGGGAGCTCCACCACGAGCACCCAGGGATCGTTCTCATGAAGGCCATAGCCAGATCCCACGTCTGGTAGCCTGGTATTGACGCGGACTTGGAGCTCTGCGTCCGAAGGTGCAACATTTGTGCCCAACTCAGCAATGCCCCCAGGGAGGCTCCACTGAGGCCCTGGCCTACCAAACCGTGGTCGCGGGTGCACATAGACTATGTGGGCCCATTCATGGGCAAGATGTTCCTCATAATTGTAGATGCATTTTCAAAGTGGATCGAATGCACCATTTTAAACTCGAGCACAACCTCCACCACCGTGGAGAGTCTCGCAACCATGTTTGCAACGCACGGAATCCCTGACATACTGGTCAGTGACAATGGTCCGTGCTTCACCAGCGCAGAATTCCAAGACTTTATAATTGACCACGGCATAAATCATGTCAAGACGGCACCGTTCAAGCCGGCCTCCAACGGCCAGGTGGAGAGAGCAGTGCAAATCATTAAACAAGGCATGCTTAAAATCCAAGGTCCCACGCTGCAGGGTCGCCTGTTGCGACTGCTGCTGGCATACAGATCTCGTCCGCACTCACTGACTGGGATCCCCCCCGCGCAACTGTTGATGAAAAGGACTTTAAAAACAAGGCTCTCAATCCTCCCAGACATGCATGAAATCGTTGAGGCAAAGCGCCGTAAGCTGACTGAATACCATGACAGAAATTCGAGGGGGAGATGGAATGAGATAGGGGACAAAGTGTTTGTACTAAACAATGGCAGGGGTCCCAAATGGCTTGCAGGGACAGTAACGGGCAAGGAAGGAAACAGGCTACTGGTAGTACAAATGGACAATGGAAAAACCTGTCGGAGGCATGTAGACCAAGTCAAAAGCAAATTTACCAACAACACTGCGGAACCAGAGACAGACTACAATGTGGAACTCGCACCACACCTGGTGGACAGACAGAGGGAACAACCTGAGGAAAGGGCGATCCCAACAGACAGCCCAGGCGAGTCAACAACAATCACATCAATCGAAACAGACAGCCCAGGCGAGATACCAGCAACCACACCCAAAGAAAAACAGACACCAAGGCAAAGTAAATGTTGGTCCCTGAGAAGATGAGAAGGGGGATTTAATAATGGGAAATGTGGAAATGGCTGAGACTTTAAACAATTATTTTGCTTCGGTCTTCACAGTGGAAGACACAAAAACCATGCCAAAAATTGCTGGTCATAGGAATGTGGGAAGTGAGGACCTTGAGACAATCACTATCACTAGTGGGGTAGTGCTGGACAGGCTAATGGGACTCAAGGTAGACAAGTCCCCTGGTCCTGATGAAATGCATCCCAGGGTATTAAAAGAGATGGCGGAAGTTATAGCAGATGCATTCGTTATAATCTACCAAAATTCTCTGGACTCTGGGGAGGTACCAGTGGATTGGAAAGCAGCTAATGTAATGCCTCTGTTTAAAAAAGGGGGCAGACAAAAGGCAGGTAACTATAGACCGGTTAGTTTAACATCTGTAGTGGGGAAAATGCTTGAAACTATCATTAAGGAAGAAATAGCGGGACATCTAAATAGGAATAGTGCAATCAAGCAGACGCAGCATGGATTCATGAAGGGGAAATCATGTTTAACTAAGTTACTGGAATTCTTTGAGGATATAACGATCATGGTGGATAGAGGTGTACAGATGGATGTGGTGTGTTTAGAATTCCAAAAGGCATTCGATAAGGTGCCACACGAAAGGTTACTGCAGAAGATAAAGGTACGCGGAGTCAGAGGAAATGTATTAGCATGGATCGAGAATTGGCTGGCGAACAGAAAGCAGAATGTCGGGATAAATGGGTCCTTTTCGGGTTGGAAATCGGTGGTTAGTGGTGTACCACAGGGATCGGTGCTGGGACCACAACTGTTTACAATATACATAGATGACCTGGAAGAGGGGACAGTGCGTAGTGTAATAAAATTTGCAGATGACAGAAAGATTAGTGGGAAAGCGGGTTGTGTAGAGGACACAGAGAGGCTGCAAAGAGATTTAGATAGGTTAAGCGAATGGGCTAAGGTTTGGCAGATGGAATTCAATGTCGAAAAGTGTGAGGTCATCCACCTTGGGATAAAAAACAGTAAAAGGGAATATTATTTGAATGGGGAGAAATTACAACATGCTGAGGTGCAGAGGGACCTGGGGGTCCTTGTGCATGAAACTCTTTTAGAATCCCAAAAAGTTAGTTTGCAGGTGCAGCAGGTAATCAGGAAGGCGAATGGAATGTTGGCCTTCATTGCGAGAGGGATGGAGTACAAAAGCAGGGAGGTCCTTCTGCAACTGTGGGCCCAAGTTTCCACACGATAAAAAACGGGCGCCCCTCCGAGCTGGGCGCCCGTTTATCGCGCCTAAAACGGCGCTGGAAAAAAAACTCGCGATTCTGGAGAGTCCTGCAGCTCCTTGTCTGTTTGGCGCGGCGCCCAGGGGGGCGGAGCCTACACTCGCGCCGATTTTGTAAGTGGGAGGGGGCGGGTACTATTTAAATTAGTTTTTTTCCTGCCGGCAACCCTGCGCGTGCGCGTTGGAGCGTTCGCGCACACGCAGTGTGAAGGAAACATTGGCACTCGGCCATTTTTGTAGTTCTTTGTAGCTGTTTAATTTTTGAACATTTTTTAATAAAAGCACATTGCCATCTGCACGTCAGCACTGAGGCTTCCTGCAGCCTTCTCACTGTCTCCTTCCCGCCCGCCGTTGGGAACGTCTTCCTCCCCCCCACCCCTGCCGTCGGGAACGAACGAACGAACTTGTGAGGCTGGCTGAAGCACTTTCACACAGGTGGGAAGATGGTTTATTTAATCTTTTCTTTGCTTAGAAATGTTTATTCAGGTTGGATTTATTTGTATAATATTTGTATAAGTATAAATAAGGATTTATTGTAGAATTTAATGACTTTCCTTCCCCCCCCTCCCCCCCACCTCGTTCTGGACGCCTAATTTGTAACCTGCGCCTGATTTTTTAATGTGCTGAACAGGTTTTTTCAGTTCTACAAAAATCTTCACTTGCTCCATTCTTAGTTAGTTTGGAGTACGTTTTCACTGTGGAAACTTTGATATCAGGCGTCAGTGGCCGGACATGCCCCCTTTTGAAGAAAAAATTCTGTTCCAAAGTAGGACTGTTCTACCTGACTAGAACTGCAGAAAAAAAAATGTGGAGAATTGCGATTTCTAAGATAGTCCATTCTCCACCAGTTGCTCCTAAAAATCAGGCGCAAATCATGTGGAAACTTGGGCCCTGTATAGGGTATTAGTAAGGCCGCACCTGGAGTACTGCGTGTAGTTTTGGTCACCTTACTTAAGGAAGGATATACTGGCTTTGGAGGGGGTACAGAGACCATTCACTTGGCTGATTCCGGAGATGAGGGGGTTACCTTATGATGATAGATTGAGTAGACTGGGTCTTTACTCGTTGGAGTTCAGAAGGATGAGGGGTGATCTTATAGAAACATTTAAAATAATGAAAGGGATAGACAAGATAGAGGCGGAGAGGTTGTTTCCACTGGTCGGGGAGACTAGAACTAGGGGGCACAGCCTCAAACTACGGGGGAGCCAATTTAAAACCGAGTTGAGAAGGAATTTCTTCTCCCAGAGGGTTGTGAATCTGTGGAGTTCTCTGCCCAAGGAAGCAGTTGAGGCTGGTTCATTGAATATATTCAAGTCACAGTTAATAGATTTTTAACCAATAAGGGAATTAAGGGTTACGGGGAGCAGGCGGGTAAGTGGAGCTGAGTCCACGGCCAGATCAGCCATGATCTTATTGAATGGCGGAGCAGGCTCGAGGGGCTAGATGGCCTACTCCTGTTCCTAATTCTTATGTTCTTATGTTCAAACAACTGAACCACAACTCAGACGCTCCACGCGAGAGCGTAGACCACCTGAGAGACTGAACCTATAAAGACAGCAAGACCTTGGGGGAGGGTGATGTCATGTATCTTACATTATTATATATAACTGTATCCTAACATGCTATACATGACTGTAATAAGATATGACCTGTAACCACCAGCATACCTTACCACCAGGGGTGCACTTGCAAGAGACAGGTATATAAGCTCAGGTCTCAGGCAAGTGCAGCATTCCAGAGCTGTGAAATAAAGGTGCAGGTCCAGAGTGACCTTGATTTCACTACATGCCTCGTGTGAATCTGTACTGAGGGGACAGGACTTTACAGGATGGTACCAGAACTGAGAGTTTATATCTATCAGGAAAGACTGAACAGGCTGCATCTCTTTTCTCAAGAAAAGAGAACATTGAGAGGTGACCTGACTGGGTCCGATAGGATAGACCTAGAGAAGATGTTTCTACTTGTGGGAGAGTCTAAAACTGGGGGCCATTATTATAAGAAAGTCACTAATAAACCCAATGAGGAATTCAAGAGAAATTTACTCAGTGGTGAGAATGTGGATGTTTTACCACATGGAGTGGTTGAGGCAAATAGCATCGTGCTTTTAAAGGAAAGCTGGATAAGTACATGAGGAAGGAAGGAAATGGTGTGATGAAGTAAATAGAGTGGGAGGAGGCTGATATGAAGTATAATGCACTGTTCCTATGCTGTAAATTCTATGTAAATGATATAACACTAGGCAACTGACTGATGAGTAGGCATAAAATCCAAATAGAGTCTTGTGCAGACTTATAATTCAAAGTCAGTATGACACATTTTATTAATGGAGTAATGGAGAGAATTACTCTGGTAGCTATGTGTAGTAACATTTTGCACCTGTTAATACATTTTCTCTGGTCAGCATCTTCAGTGAAATTATATAAATGTGTTTTATTTAAAATGCACTACATATAGCAACCAGATCAGTTCTTCTCCCCTATAACTCCACATACTATATTAGTCAAAAGTTCGTCACCATCCTCCGCCTGCTCCACGACGACATGTAGGCCGTGATCCTTACCAACGGATCCATTACAGACCCAATCCACGTACGGACCGGGGTCAAACAGGGCTGAGTCATCGCCTCAACCCTCTTCTCAGTCTTCCTCGCTGCAATGCTGCACCTCACAGTGGACAAGCTCCCCGCTGGAGTGGAACTAAAC
Source organism: Pristiophorus japonicus (assembly GCF_044704955.1). Lineage (NCBI taxonomy): Eukaryota > Metazoa > Chordata > Chondrichthyes > Pristiophoridae > Pristiophorus > Pristiophorus japonicus. Next base: position 131,253,602 of record NC_091981.1, on the reverse strand, counting down.
TACAGAACCAGTGGGAAGCTGTTCAACCTACGCCATCTCCAGGCCAGGTCCAAGACCACCCCAACCTCTGTCGTTGAGCTACAGTACGCGGACGACGCCTGCGTCTGCGCACATACAGAGGCTGAACGCCAGGACATAGTCGACGTATTTACTGAGGGGTACGAAAGCATGGGCCTTATGCTAAACATCAGCAAGACAAAGGTCCTCCACCAGCCTGTCCTTACTGCACAGCACTGCCCCCCAGACATCAAGATCCATGGCGTGGCCCTGGACAATGTGGAAAACTTCCCATATATCGGAAGCCTCCTATCAACAAGAGCAGGCATTGACGACGAGATCCAACACTGCCTCCAGTGCGCCAGTGCAGTCTTCAGCCGCCTGAGGAAAAGAGTGTTTGAAGACCAGGCCCTCAAAACCGCCATCAAGCTCATGGTCTACGGGGCTGTAGTAATACCCGCCTCCTGTCTGGCTCAGAAACATGGACCATGTGCAGTAGACGCCTCAAGTCGCTGGAGAAATACCACAAACGATGTCTCCGCAAGATCCTACAAATCCCCTGGGAGGACAGATGCACCAACATTAGTGTCCTCGACCAGGCCAACATCCCCAGCATCAAAGCACTGACCACACTTGATCAGCTCTGCTGGGCAGGCCACATAGTTCGCATGCCAGACACGAGACTCCCAAATCAAGCTCTCTACTCGGAACTCCTTCATGGCAAACGAGCTAAAAGTGGGCAGCGGAAATGTTACAAGGACATCCTCAAAGCCTCCCTGATAAAGTGCAACATCCCTACTGACACCTGGGAGATCGCCCTAAGTGGAGGAAGCGCATCTGGGAGGGCGCTGAGCACCTCAAGTCTCGTCGCCGGGAGCGTGCAGAAAACAAGCGCAGGCAGCGGAAAGAGCGTGCGGCAAACCAGTCCCACCCACCCTTCCCCTCAACGACTATCTGCCTGTGACAGAGACTGTGGTTCTTGTATTGGACTGTACAGCCACCTAAGAACTCACGTTAAGAGTGGAAGCTAGTCTTCCTTGATTCCGAGGGACTGCCTATGATGATGATTGTCAGTAGCTATCACTTTTTCATCTATTGATTTAGAGTTGTAAAAATCGATTTAACAAAAATGAGGTGAGTATGTACAAATTATTTGTAATCGATTGCTGTAAGTCCCAAGTATGTGCCTCTGACAGTGTAAGTGTGGTTGAAGATTCCTGTGTGTGGTACAAATGCCCCTTGTGCTCAGGAAAGCAATAATCTCTGTTCATAAGCACATACTGAATAAAACTAGAAATGTAATTAAATACTGGAATATATTATCAAGTACCTGTAGCATGCCTTGAATTTGGAAATGTTTTGTTTAACAAAAGCAGTAATGTAAAGGACTTTGTTATTACTCTGTTATTAAAAATGAACTGCTATAATAAAGTGAGTTACTTACAGGACTTTGCATTACAACTGAGAGGGAACACAGTAAAATGAAGAAGTGTAGTGTTTTCCAAATTTAACTTAAAAAATTATTATAAAGTTTCTTCGAGATGAATTTTGAAAGTAAAATAATTGTTAGTTTTCACTGTTGATCGACAAGTAGAATTGTATCAGTATTGTAAACATACACAGATGCATTTACATAATTTTAACGAGTAGATAAAAGCACCCAAATATGGCACCCAAATGTGTTTGTCCCTGATTACAGTGCAGAACTTTGATGCTGGAATACAATAACCAGGGAACCCATTATGGTCATGTAATTGTTAGATCATTTACTGAAGTAATGTTCATGCTCAAAACTGTATACCAACACATTCCTTCTCAAGTTTCCTCCCTATTCTTTCATGTATTGATTTTGAGTAGCAAAGATTGATTTAACAAAAATGCTTCTAATTCAATATTCACCCAAGAAAGTCAAGTCTACATATGACTTAAAGGGACCCTCCGTTAGGCTGCAACCAACCAGGTGAATTATATATACTTACCTGAATGTGGAGCCAGAAGGAGTGTTCCTGCCAACCCCACATTAAAAGATTGCAGGGTCTGCCAGACACCCCTCCCCCCACCACCGATTGATATCGTTGCCATTACCAACCCCGCCCCCACCCCCTCCCCACAGCCGCCATTCCCTGCTGCGACCCACTGCCACCAATATCATAAGGTTATTAAGGGATTTGGAGAATGCAGGGGGAATTGGGATTAATAGGATAGAACTCCTGTGGCAGACCTGTCCTATGCAGTGATAGAATAAATTGTCGAGGATACACATGGGAAATATCAGAAGGCAGTGTCAGAAAGGTGAAGTTATCTTAAATGAATGTTTACACAACAAATAATTTTAAATTGAAAATTCAAGTGACTTAACAGTGGAACCTGTACTTGTGTAATGTGATTGACTTTAATAATGAACACTTTTGTGAAATTAATATTCTTTCCATATATAGATATTAAAGACTTTGTACAGGACATATATTAACATGAAACGAAAGCCTGTCTGGAATGATCTTAACCCGAAGGCTGTCATCACAGATGAGATGTTTGGTTTTATACACCCTGCAACCCGAGAGTGGAAGGATGGCAAGTATACCAAATACACTATTTTGAACAGCTGTAACTCTGCTGATAAAAATTCAATCAGAAATTTTGATAAAGTCATTGACTGAATCTTATTGTTAGTGTATCAGTGCCCACATCAGAAAGTACTGAATGGCCTGCTTTATTTGACAGTAAGAAGCACCTTGCTGCTGCCAAATAAATATTCAGAAGGCCATTATATTACAATCCATGTCCATTTCAGAATTTTATCAGTGAAAATAGGTGCATCCAAAATACAGAGGCAAACAGTAACCCACAACAGTCAACATTTTTTATCTTTTGCGGTTTAATTTTTGTGCTCATCAAGGTGAAGGATGCCTATACTAGGGAATGGGAATACTTGTACATTTGGAGAATTCAATTTTATCGAGCTCAAAATTGGCCCACCCCTTTTCTCGGCGCACTCACCAGAGATGCACCAACGTCGTGGGCTGAAAAGGGCGCCGATAAAATGTCCCCCAATTCTGGCCGCTATGTTGCCTCTCCCGGGGCTTGGCACTGTGGCCAGTCGATTGTGGGGCGGAGCTAGGGCCCTGCGCCAGAAACAGTGCCAGCAGCTCTCCACATGCGCGTTGGAGTGTGCGCGCATGCGCAGTAGCTCCTGCCCCCATCCTCTGTATGCGTGCTGTAGCTTGGGACCTGATGCGTCCCGCTCCTATCCCAGGCCTAGAAGGCCACAACAAGCAGGTTTGTGCGGGGCCCAAGCCGGGCTGGTGGGGCAGTTTTGACCTCGGGGGGGGGGGGGAATTCCGAACCTCAGGGTGGGTTCGATCACCGAACTCATGGGGGTAGGGGGTTCCGATCCCGTGGGCGATCCAATCCCTGACCTCTAGGGAAGATCTGATCCCAGACGTATCCAATCTCTGACCCCAGGTGCTGTTCTGATCCTGGAGGGTATGATCCCTGACTCCGGGAGGTAGGGTTGTTTGTAAGGTGCGGGCTGGTGGTGGGTGAGCTTAGGCGGCTGGGAGAACATATAAATTACGAGCAGGAGGTACTTCTATTTTTTATTTGGATATTTTGAAAAAATTATGTAAATATGTTTTGTCTCTACTTTTATTTTTGTAGTTTAAGCTTCCATGAATGCTTCTGTTGTATAGTAAATTAACTTTTCAAAGTTTATCATATGATGTCCTGTATACCTGTTTGACCCAATACACATTCTTTAGTCAAGTCATTAAGTTCTGCTGGCCTCCGATGTACCGACCTGTGCTGATTTCTTAACTCTCCACAAGGGTTCTCGGTGCAGCCACAAATGGCCACATACGCTGGCCTAAGTTAGTTTGGAGTAACTATTAGCTGTCCAAAGTGGCCTAAATGGCCAAAATAGGCGTAGGTGGCTGGTAACGCCCCCTTTTGGAAAAAAACTAAACTAAACTAAAAAAAATCCTAACCAACTCACTTACACTGGCGCAACTTGAATGTGCAAAATGGGGATTTTTAAGATACTCCAGGAAAATCAAGTTGCTCCAAAAAAAACGGAGCAACTCCTGAGCAATTTTGAGCCCAATATCAAGCACTCCCACATCACATTTAACATCCTCTATCTTGCCCGTTCGTGTTTTAACCCCAACATCAGAAGTCTGCTGCACTGATGTGAATTTAATAATTTCCAACACCAGTGATTTTTGTGACCTATGTGATGCCGTTCAATGACAATTGTGGCAAATTAAGGACATTTTTTGTGCTGTTTGTATTCACTAGGAATAAATTGCCTTAAGCCCCTTACAGCAGGCAGAATTAGAGATCTTTGACTCGTCAAATAGGGTTCCTTGAGCAGTATGTAACGGAACCAACCAGGGGGCAGGCTATCTTGGATCTGATCCTGTATAATGAGACAGGATTAATAAACAATCTCCTATTAATGGATCCCCTTGGAATGAGTGAATTTCAAATTCAGATGGAGGGTGAGAAAGTTGGATCTCAAACCAGCGTACTAATCTTAAATAAATGAGACTATGAAAGTATGAGGGCAGAATTGGCTAAAGTGGCCTGGGAAGATAGATTAAAGTGTAGGTCAGTTGATGAACAGTGGTGTACATTTAAGGAGATTTTTCACAACTCTCAAGAAAAATATATTCCAGTGAGGAGAAAAGGGTGTAAAAGAAAGGATAGCCATCCGTGGCTAATTAAAGAAATAAAGGATGGTATCTGATTAAAAACAAGGGCAAAGAAACTGGCCAAAACTAGTGTGAGGGCAGAAGATTGGGAAGCTTTTAAAAGCCAGCAAAGAATGACTAAAAAAATGATTAAGAAAGGGAAAATAGACTATGAAAGTAAACTAGCACAAAATATAAAAACAGATAGAAAGAGTTTCTTAAGGTATATAAAAAGGAAAACATAGAAACACAGAAAATAGGTGCAGGAGCAGGCCATTTGGCCCTTCGAGCCTGCACCACCATTCAATATGATCATGGCTGATCATTCACCTCAGTACCCCTTTCCTGCTTTCTCTCCATACCCCTTGATCCCTTTAGTCGTAAGGGCCATATCTAACTCCCTCTTGAATATATCTAACGAACTGGCCTCAACAACTTTCTGCGGTAGAGAATTCCACAGGTTAACAACTCTCTGAGTAAAGAAGTTTCTCCTCATCTCAGTCCTAAATGGCTTACCTCTTATCCTTAGACTGTGACCCCTGGTTCTGGACTTCCCCATTATCGGGAACATTCTTCCTGCCTCTAACCTGTCCAATCCCGTCATTATTTTATATGTTTCTATGAGATCCCTTCTCATTCTTTTAAACTCCAGTGAATACAGGCCCAGTCGATCCAGTCTCTCCTCATAGGTCAGAGTCGCTAAAGTAAATGTTGGTCCCTTAGAGGACGAGACCAGGGAATTAGTAATGGGGAACATGGAGATGGCAGAAACTCCGAACAATTATTTTGTTTCAGTCTTTATGGTAGAGGACACTAACAATATCCCAACAGTGGATAGTCAAAGGGCTATAGCGGGGAGGAACTTAAGACAATTACAATCACTAAAGAAGTGATACTCAGTAAGATAATGGGACTAAAGGCGGGTAAATCCCCTGGACCTAATGGCTTCATCCTACGGTCTTAAGAGAAGTAGTGACAGGGATAGTGGATGCATTGGTTGTAATTTACCAAAATTCCCTGGATTCTGGGGAGGTCCCAGCAGATTGAAAAACTGCAAATGTAACAACCCTATTTAAAAAAAGAGGCAGACAAAAAGCAGGAAACTATGGACCAGTTAGCCTAACATCTGTGGTTGGGAAAATATTGGAGTCCATTATTAAATAAGCAATAGGAGGACATTTGGTAAAGCATAATTCGGTCAGACAGAGTCAGCATGGATTTATGAAGGGAAAGTCATGTTTGACAAATTTGTTGGAATTCTTTGAGGATGTAATGAACAGGGTGGATAAAGGGGAACCAGTGGATGTGGTGTATTTGAATTCTCAGAAGGCATTCGACAAAGTGCCACATAAAAGATTACTGCACAAGATAAAAGTTCACGGGGTTGGGGGTAATATATTAGCATGGATAGAGGATTGGCTAACTAACAGAAAACAGAGTGTTGGGATAAATGGTTCATTCTTGGGTTAGCAATCAGTAAATAGTGGGATGCCACAGGGATCAGTGCTGGGACCCCAACTATTTACAATCTATATTAATGACTTGGATGAAGGCACCGAGTGTAACGTAGCCAAGTTTGCTGATGATACAAAGATGGGAGGAAAAGCAATGTGTGAGGAGGACACAAAAAATCTGCAAAAGGACATAGACAGGCTAAGTGAGTGGGCAAAAATTTGGCAGATGGAGTATAATGTTGGAAAGTGTGCAGGTTATGCATTTGGCAGAAAAAAATCAAAGAGCAAGTTATTATTTAAATAGAGAAAAATTGCAAAGTGCTGCAGTACAGCAGGACCTGGGGGTACTTGTGCATGAAACACTAAAGGTTGGTATGCAGGTACAGAAAATGATCAGGAAGGCCAATGATATCTTGGCCTTTATTGCAAAAGGGATGGAGTATAAAAACAGGGAAGTCTTGCTACAGTTATACAGGGTATTGGTGAGGCCACACCTGGAATACTGTATACAGTTTTGGTTTTCATATTTACGAAAGGATGTACTTGCTTTGGAGGCAGTTCAGAGAAGGTTCACAAGGTTGATTCCGGAGATGAGGGGGTTGAATTTTGAGGAAAGGTTGAGTAGGTTGGGTCTCTACTCATTGGAATTCAGAAGAATGAGAGGTGATCTTATCGAAATGTATAAGATTATGAGGGGGCTTGACAAGGTGGATGCAGAGAGGATGTTTCCACTGATGGGGGAGACTAGAACTCGAGGGCATGATCTTAGAATAAGGGGCCGCCCATTTAAAACTGAGATGAGGAGAAATTTCTTCTCTGAGGGCTGTGAATTTGTGGAATTCGCTGCCTCAGAAAGCTGTGGAAGCTGGGTCATTGAATAAATTTAAGACAGAGATAGACAGTTTCTTAACCGATAAGAGATTAAGGAGTTATGGAGAGTGGGCAGGGAAGTGGAGCTGAGTCCATGATCAAATCAGCCATGATTGTATTAAATGGCGGAGCAGGCTCGAGGGGCCGTATGGCCTACTCCTGCTCCTATTTCTTATGTTGTTATGTTCTTGCCCCAAAGCTGAATGAATTGAATTGTTGAATTAATCTATTAATTGCCTCGTCCTATTAACTTTAGAAAAATGCTGGCTGTTGAAGGAATTAGAATTGAAACAAAAGTGACCAATTCAGCTACCATGGATTCAGTTCAGTTCATGATGCTGCCTCCCATCATCACAGTATTCCTACTACGTCTTCTTTTCAGACCATCTCTTCCATCAGCAGTGAGGAGGTGGGAACAGAAGGCAATTCATTGAAGTCCTAAGCTTCACCGCTTTGCCATCATTTACATGCACCGTATCAAGCGATAGGCTGTCATTGGAAGTAGAGGTAGTGGAGGAAAATCTCGGCAGACAATTTTAGCATTTGGGATTTGGCAGAAGGCCTCCCTTCCACATTTGTCTCAATTTTTCGCCCAGAAACCCTCACTTTTGGGCGGTAATGTTGAGAAAAGTTCCCTCCCCCTCCCCCCCCCACCGCAGCTTTCTCAACGTAGCCTATCCAGCAACACCTGTTCCACATGACAGAGTTTAACTCATTGACTAACCAATGCATTATTGCTGTGATAGGGAGTGTTTTGTTCTTGAGTGTCAGCTTAGCTCAGTTGGTAGCATTTATGGTTTCAAACCCCACTCCAAGAGTTAAGCACATGATGTAGGATGACACTTCAGTGCAGTACTGCAATGTTGGAGGTGGCATCCTTCAGGTGAGATGTTAAACTGAAGCTCCATTAGCTTGTTGTGCTGATTCGGGTGGATATTAAAGCTCTCATGGCTCTATTCAAAGAAGATCAACAAGTTGCCTGGTATGCTCACTAATGCATTTCCATCAAAAATATGAACTGGTCGTTCATCTCATTCCCCTTTGTGGGACATTGCTCTGTGCAAAATGGCTGCTGTGCTTGCCTACGTAACAGGAGTGATTGCACCTTTGGACATGGTAAGGTACTATATGGATCAAAGTCCTTTCTTTGTTTTGTGCCCAATGTATCAGGCTAATTGGTTTTACTGTATAAATTGAATACATTAGTAGCTGAAGAAAAAAAATTTTGAACAGCAATTTCTGTTGGGGATGGGGAACACAGGATACATGAGTACTATACCATGCACCTGGCATTGTGGGTCACTATTGTACACTTGCTGATGTAGTTAAATGTAATGCCTCTTCACTATCTGAGCTTCTAATGTTCCAAAGTTGTCTTCAATACTTAATTTATCAGGTGTACATTTTTTTTAATGTTTTTATTGTATATCTACTTATGAATTTTGAACTGCATTCATTGTGGTGGGTGCCTTATCAAAATTTAGCAGTTCATTGTCCATGAAACACAAAAAACAAATCGGGATTGTGATCAAAATATGTTTTAATTTGTAATTTAAAATGTAGAGCAAATGCATATTGACAAGATTTGGTTCAGCACATAGCTTTGTTAGTTGGTACAGAAATGGACTAATAACCACACTTGGTGTTTGGGATGCAACTTATTTCAAACAACTTGCTAGACCTGATTTCCTCCCTTTAGTTAGCCTCCCTCAACTAGATTCAAAGACATTGATGCATTGGAGAGAATGATTTAAGATGGAGACTAGGAGGAATTTCTTCTCTGAAGGTCATGAATCTTTGGAATTCTCTACCCCAGAGAGCTGTGGAGGCCGAATCATTGAATATATTCAAGGCTGAGATAGACAGATTCTTGAACTATAGGGGAGTCAAGAGTTGTGGGGAACAGACAGGAAAGTGGAGTTGAGACCAAGATCAGATCAGCCATGATCTTAGTGAATGGCAGAGCAGGCTTGAGGGGCCATATGGCCTACTTCTGCTCCTATTTTTTAGTTCTTATGATGAGAAAGATTCCAAACTTAGGGCTCCGAGTAATGAGATTCACATAATTGAACTAACAAAGAATGAGGAGACATAGAAATAACATTACATAGAATCATAGGCTATGATTTCCCCTACCTTGGTGAGTCCGGAGTAGTTGGGGTCGGTGGTGGATCCCAACCTCGCTGCTGGTCCAGCCCGCTCTGTGAAATGATTTGACACTGATTGGGCTTGTTAACCCAGCCCAGCGAGTTTTCTGGCCAATTGAAGGAAGCGGGTCTGATGATGTCATTTGATGACGTATCATTAGCCAGTTTCCTTAAAGATACCAGGTCCCAATTTACTTTGACAGTTGTGCTGTCAGTGTTCTGCAGCATTGAAGTGCTGCAAACACTGACGATCACTGCACAAAGGGGCGTGGCTCCACCCAGGCTCTCCCATGACTCCCTCCATATGCTCGCAGGGAGGTTCTCTTCCCTTCCAATGGATGGAAGAGAGTTCCCCGGGAGATCAATGCAGCCTGGTTGCACATTGCACAGGAGAGCATAAGCAACGATATTGTCAAGACAACCAGGCTGCAGTGACGCAAACCTTTCAATGATCTCAGTGGATTATGAAATGTTACTGCAAAGCCTCACTCAACCTCATCCTGCTATGCCACTCATCAGATCCTCATCAGTCTGCTTTCTCTATCCTAATCCTGCACATCCTTACACCAACTTACCTTGCACCTCCACCCATCCCTCTCTATCTAAATTATAACTTCCCCATCTCACTAGCCACCCCTCACACTTACACTCATCCTCATCTGAGTCTAATCATACCAACTAACAACACACAACGGCAGGCACTTGGGTCTTTTAGCTGATGTTCATGTAAAGTTTCTGTTAATGCGCTGTCAAACATTGAAATCTTTATTTTGAACACTTTGTTCTTGGACAGATTTGTGTGCACCTTTGGAAGTGGCTTAGTAAGTTGTAGTGAATGGTAATGGTGATGAGTGTGAAAGAAATGGCTTGGGCATTGTGGGATGCTTTATCTGTTGGTGTGGGGTGGTGCCAACCTGGCGCATCATGTGATCAAGTGATGTAAATCTGGCCATGGTGAGGTCATCCCTGGTGCCCTGGAGCAGCAATGTGGTCGGGTGCTGATGACCTGTGACCTTTGCCCTGTGCAGCATCAGTTGATTGCAGAGAAGGTTGGTGTTGCTGTTGGTGCTTCTGATGTTAGGGCTGATCGTGGTGGGATTCTGAGGACCAAGATAAGATAGTTTCGAGGGCATGGATGCTAATGTAATTGATGGCAGGTAAATTTGAGATGACAGAAACGATCTGTCATTGGTGAGAGAGATTGTTCCAATGAGGTGACACTGGATAGAGAGTTTGCTCCAAACATTTCCAACCTGCATAAAGCTCAGTCTGTCTTCCAAATGCAATAAGCAACAGCTTTTGATCTTGGAGAGTGAACAGCTGTGAGATGTGAGCTTTTATAGCACAGTTCCAGCTGTTAAGAAAAGAAAAAATGAATTCATGGTCACACAACTCCCGACGTCCTTACCTGATGTGATCCCCGAGCAGCCTAGATCCCGCGGACAACCTGGTAAAATGGTAAGATTTGTGACCTAAATTGCCTCCCCCGCCACTGCGTGTCGAGTCTGTTCAGCCCTGACAGATGCAACATCTGGGAAAGTAACATGGAGGCGGGTTGACTGCGGGTTCCGGGGCCGCTGTCAAAAAAAAATTCCCATCCGACCTGCCACAAAACACACCCGCTGACCCCTTGAAGAATTCCCCCATAGAATCTTGCAGCACAGAAGAAGGCCTTTCAGCCCATCGTGCCCCTGCCATCTACTTGAAAGAGCTATCCAACTAGTCCCACCCTTTCTCCATAGCACTGAAATTTTCTCTCTTAAAGTGTTTATCCAATTTCCTTTTGAAAGTTACTCTTGAATCTGCTTCCACTACCCTTTCAGGCAGTACATTCCAGATCATAATAAGTCGCTGCATGAAAATAAGTCTCACCTCTGGCTCCTATGCTAATTACTTTAAATCCTTGTCCTCTGGTTATTGAACCCTCTGTCAGTCGAAACAGTTTCTCCTTATTTACTCTATCAAGACTCTTCATAGTTTTGAACACTTCTATTAAATCTCCCCTTAAACTTCTCTGGTCTAAGTAGAACAATATCCATTTAATTGAAGTCTCTTATCCTTGGTTTGCTGGGGATTGGCGGGGATGGTTGGCCAGCGATTGGCAAGGGGGGAGGAGAGGATCGGTGCTGGCCACTGGGGGATGTCGCTGGACTCAGCATCATCGGTGGGGTCGGGGGAGACCTCATGGTGGGGATCAGAAGCCTGGGATGGTGATCGGAGACCTCGTAAGGAGGTCTCCAATCGCGGGGGTTGGCTTACGTACAGAGGTACCTAGGTAGGTATGAAGCCACTTATCTCCTGGATGCAGCAGTCCCCGCCTCCGTTTTACTGCCGGGTTTCACGAATTGTCCATGTGTATCTGTAAAGCATGCACTCCCATGTTCCGCCACCAGGGAGCTCATCGCCTGAAGTCCCAAGGGATCCCAACATCCCTTGGGAGCACTGTATATAAGCCGGCGCCTACGGCCTGTTCCTCACTCTGGAGTGTCTTATTAAAGACTGAGGTCACAGTTACTTTAACCTCCCTGTGTGTAGTCTCATCTGTGTTAGGAACACAACAACTGGCGACGAGTATACGAATCCAATGCAAAGATGCAGCAAACTGTGGGCATCCTGGAGAAGTTCTCGGAGGGTGAGGACTGGGAAGCCTATGTCGAACAGCTTGACCAGTACTTTGTAGCCAACGAGCTGGACGGAGAAGGAAACTCTGCAAAAAGGAGAGCGGTCCTCCTCACAGTCTGCGGGGCACCGACCTACAGCCTCATGAAGAATCTTCTGGCTCCGGTGAAACCGACAGATAAGTCATATGAGGAACTGTGTACACTGGTTCGGGAGCATCTTAACCTGAGGGAGAGCGTGTTGATGGTGAGGTATCGGTTCTACATGTGCCAGCAATCTGAAGGTCAGGAAGTGGCGAGCTACGTCGCCGAGTTAAGGCGACTTCCAGGACAATGTGAGTTTGATGGCTAACTGGAGCAAATGCTCAGAGACTTTTTTGTACTGGGCATTGGCCACGAGACCATCCTACGAAAACTTTCCACTGTAGAGATACTGACCATCAGTAAGGCCATTGCGATGGCACAGGCGTTTATGTCCACCAGTGATAACACCAAACAAATCTCTCAGCACACAAGTGCTAGCAATGTTCATAAATTAACTGGAACTGTGTTTGCGAGCAGAAATGTACTGGGCAGAACCCAGCAGGCCTCAGGTGACCCAGATGACTCTGAGTCCCCAACAAAGGATGAATGCAAGGCAATTCACACCTTGTTGGCGTTGTGGAGGCTTCCATTCAGCCTATTCATGCCGCTTCAAAGGGTATGTTTGCAAGAGCTGTGGAACAATGGGGCACCTCCAACGAGCTGCAAGCTGTGCAAAACCTGCTAACCACCACGTGGCAGAGGGAGATCGGTCCATGGTGGATCAAAGCAATTTTGAGCCTCAGAGAGAGGAGGCAGATGCTGAAGTAAACGGGGTGCACACATTTTCGACGAAATGTCCACCTATAATGCTAAATGTAAAATTGAACGGCTTACCCGTAGCCATGGAACTGGACACTGGCGCTAGCCAATCCATCATGAGTAAAAAGATGTTTGAGAGACTGTGGTGCAACAAGGCATTCAGACCAGCCCTGAGCCCCATCCACACGAAACTGAGAGCTTATCGAAGAGCTTATCACTGTCCTGGGCAGCGCCATGGTCAAGGTCACCTACGAGGGCATGGTGCACGAACTGCCACTCTGGATTGTCCCGGGCGATGGCCCCACACTGCTTGGAAGGAGCTGGTTGGGCAAAATCCGTTGGAACTAGAATGACATCTGAGCGCTTTCACATGTCGATGAGGCCTCATGTACCCAGGTTCTTAACAAATTTCCTTCCCTTTTTGAGCCAGGCATTGGAAACTTTTCCGAGAAGAAGGTGCGGATCCACTTGGTCCCAGAGGCACGACCCATTCACCACAAGGCGCGAGTGGTACCTCACATGATGAGGGAGAGAGTGGAAATCGAGCTGGACAGGCTGCAACGCGAGGGCATCATCTCCCCAGTGGAATTCAGCGAGTGGACCAGCCCGATTGTTCCTGGACTCAAAAGTGATGGCACGGTCAGGATTTGCGGCGATTATAAAGTAACTATTAATCGTTTCTCGCTACAGGACTAATACCCGCTACCGAAGGCAGACGACCTATTTGCGACGCTGGCAGGAGGCAAGACGTTCACCAAGCTCGACCTGACTTCGGCCTACATGAAGTAGGAGCTGGAGGAGTCTTCGAAGGGCCTCACTTGCATCAACACGCACAAGGGACTGTTCATCTACAAAAGATGCCCATTTGGAATTCGGTCGGCTGCAGCGATCTTCCAGAGAAACATGGAGAGCCTACTCAAGTCGGTACCACGCAAGGTGATTTTTCAGGATGACATATTGTTCACGGGTCGGGACACCGTCGAGCACCTACAAAACCTGGAGGAGGTCCTCCAGCGACTGGATCGTGTAGGGCTGCGGCTGAAGTGGTCGAAATGCGTCTTCATGGCAACAGAAGTGGAGTTTTTGGGGAGAAAGATCGCGGCGGATGACATTCGGCCCACAGACGCCAAGAAAGAGGCTATCAGGAACGCGCCCAGGCCACAGAACGTCACGGAGCTGCGGTCATTCCTCAACTATTTTGGTAACTTCCTACCGGGGTTTTGCACTCTCTTAGAGCCCCTACATGTGTTATTGCGTAAAGGTGAGAACTGGGTATGGGGAGAAAAACAAGTAATTGCTTTTGAGAAAGCCAGAAACATTTTATGCTCCAACAAGCTGCTTGTATTGTTGTGTAAAAGACTTGTGCTAGCTTGTGACGTGTCGTCGTACGGTGTCGAGTGTGTATTACAACAAGCTAAGATTGCGGGGAAGCTGCAACCTGTCGCCTATTCCTCCAGGAGCAAGTCTAAGGCCGAGAGGGCCTACAGTATGATTGAGAAAGAGGCATTAAGAGTGTGTGTTCGGGGTAAAGAAAATGCATCAGTACCTGTTTGGCCTCAATTTTGAGCTGGAAACCGGTCACAAGCCTCACATCCCTGTTCGCTGAAAACAAGGGGATAAATACTAATGCCTCAGCCCGCATACAAAGGTGGGCACTCGCGCTATCGACGTATAACGATACCATCCGCCACAGGCCAGGCACCGAGAACTGTGCGGATGCTCTCAGTTGGCTACCATTGCCCACCACGGGGGTGGAAATGGCGCAGCCTGCAAACTTGTTGATGGTGGCGCAGCCCGCAGAATTGTTGATGGTCATGGAAGCGTTTGAAAATGATAAATCACCTGTCACGGCCTACCAGATTAGGTCTTGGACCAGCCAAGATCCTCTGCTGTCCCTAGTAAAAAAGCTGTGTACTGCATGGGAGCTGGGCCAGCATCCCCATTGAAATGCAAGAGCCAATCAAGCCATTCCAGCGGCGAAAGGACGAGCTGTCCATTCAGGCAGACTGCCTGTTGTGGGGTAGCCGAGTAGTGCTACCAAAAAAGGCCAGGGAGACATTCATCTCAGATCTCCACAGCACGCACCCAGGTATAGTAATGATGAAAGCGATAGCCAGATCCCACATGTGGTGGCCCGGTATCGACTCTGACTTCGAGTCCTGTGTACGATAATGTAGCGTATATGTTCAGTTGAGTAACGCGCCCAGAGAGGCACCACTAAGTTTGTGGTCCTAGCCCTCCAGACCATGGTCGAGGATCCATGTCGATTATGCGGGCCCGTTTCTCGGTAAAATGTTCTTGGTGGTGGTGGATGCTTTTTCAAAATGGATTGAATGTGAAATAATGTCGGGAAGCACCGCCACCGCCACCATTGAATGCCTGAGGGCCATATTTGCCACCCACGGCCTGCCTGACATACTGGCCAGTGACAACGGGCCATGTTTCACCAGTGCCGAATTTAAAGAATGCATGACCCGCAATGGGATCAAACATGTCACCTTGGCCCCGTTTAAACCAGCCTCCAATGGGCAGGCAGAGCGGGCAGTACAAACCATCAAACAGAGCCTTAAATGAGTCACAGAAGGCTCACTCCAAATCCGCCTGTCCCGAGTGCTGCTCAGCTACCACACAAGACCCCACTCGCTCACAGGGGTGCCCCCGGCTGAGCTACTCATGAAAAGGACACTTAAAACCAGACTCTCGCTGGTTCACCCCAACCTGCATGATCAGGTAGAGAGCAAGCGGCATCAACAAAATGTAAACAATGGTGGCGCCACTGTGCCACGGGAAATTGATCTGAATGACCCTGTGTATGTGTTAAACTATGGACATGGTCCCAAGTGGATCACGGGCACGGTGATAGCTCAAGAAGGGAGTAGGGTGTTTGGAGTCAAACTAGACAATGGACAAATTTGCAGAAAGCACCTGGACCAAACGAGGCTGCGGTTCACAGACTGCCCTGAACAACCCATAGCAGACACCGCCTTTTTCGAGCTCACAACACACACCCAAAAGACCAACGATACCACGCCAGACCAGGAAATGGAACCCATCACGCCCAACAGCCCAGCAAGGCCAGGCTCACCTAGCAGCTCTGCAGGGCCAACACACCAGAACAGACATTTGTACCGAGGTGGTCCACCAGGGAAAGAAAGCCTCCCGACCGCCTCACCTTGTAAATAGTTTTCATTTTGACTTTGGGGCGGGGTGATGTTGTGTATCTGTAAAGCATGCACTCCCATGATCCGCTACCAGGGAGCTCATCCCCTGAAGTCCCAAGGGATCCCAGCATCCCTTGGGAGCACTGTATATAAGCCGGCCCCTAAGGCCTGTTCCTCACTCTGGAGTGTCTTATTAAAGACTGAGGTCACTGTTACTTTAACCTCCCTGTGTGCAGCCTCATCTGTGTTAGGAACACAGTAGTCTACATGCAGTTAAAAACAAAATGCAGTTGAAAAAAGAGGCTTCCGGCCTCATTATAATATTTAAATTGATGTACCGCCCCCGGGGATCGGGTTGGTCGTCCGCCCCCCCCCCCCCCCCCGTTCCGCCTCCGTTAAAACCTGAATTGAGCTGGTTGGAGGCAGCATCAGGTCGGAAATCCCATTTTAGCACTAACTCACTTTAACTGCCCTCGCACTCCAAACCCACCCGTTTCTGTCGGGCAAAATTCCAGCCAATAACTCTCATTCCCATTCACATTTTCCTCCCACTTGTTCCAATCTAAATTAGTACCAACGTGCACATGATCACATAATCTTGCTTTCTCAGATTCCCATTGGACCAGCTTGGCTTGCAATCACAAGGCATTGCTCCGCTCAAGTCATGCTTGTTATTCGCTCCATTAGTTGGTCGCATCCACCGTTTCGGTTGCATCACCTGGAATATAAACAGCTTAAGGTTGTGACCTGAGGAAACTGCAATAGTTTGGGCATGGTATGTGGTGCTCGGGCCTTCTCGCATGGGTCAGGACTGGACTGGAATAGTGAGGAACAATTGGGTGTGATTGACTGAGTGAGTTCGGAGGAAGCTGGCATCACAGTAACCTATTCCGCTAGGTCCCGGGGAATTTAAAAAATAACTTCTAGCGGGTACAGTACGGATTTCTGATTTACAGATCATCATTATCATAGGCGATCCCTCGGAATCGAGGAAGACTTGCTTCCACTCTTAAAATGAGTCCTTAGATGGCTGAACAGTCCAATACGAGAGCCACAGTCCCTGCCACAGGTGGGACAGACAGCCGTTGAGGGTAAGGGAGGGTGGGACAGGTTTTCCGCACGTTCCTTCCGCTGCCTGCACTTGTTTTCTGCATGCATTTGGCGACTCGAGGCGCTCAGCGCCCTCCCGGATGCACTTCCTCCACTTAGGGCGGTCTTTGGCCAGGGACTCCCAGGTGTCGGTGGGGATGTTGCACTTTATCAGGGAGGCTTTGAGGGTGTCCTTGTAACGTTTCCTCTGTCCATCTTTGGCTCGTTTTCCATGAAGGAGTTCCGAGTAAAGCGCTTGCTTTGGGAATCTCATGTCTGGCATGCGGACAATGTGGCCTGCCCAGCGGAGCTGATCAAGTGTGGTCAGTGCTACAATGCTGAGGATGTTGGCCTGGTCACGGACGCTAATGTTGGTGTGTCTGTCCTCCCAGGGGCTTTATAGGATCTTGCAGAGGCATCCATCGTTGGTGGTAATTTGGTTGGTGATTTACAGAATGGAATTGTAGACTGCTGGGAATCTGAAATTATAAGATGCACAGTAGGTGGGCCAGAAGGGTGAGGCTTTTTTGGTGGAAACAGTTGGTCTGTGTATTTTGGGTGAACCCCTTGAAACCTTCTTGCAGACTCCTAGTGGGCCGCAGACCCCAGTTTAGCAACTGTTTATTAAGCCAAGGATCCCGTATACTTTTTTAACAGCCTTTCAACTTGTCCTGCCACCTTCAAAGACATGTACATATACCCCCAGGTCTCTCTGTTCTGCCACCTCATGCGCAATGCCACCACCAAACACATCTTCCCTTCCCTTTCAGCATTCCAAAGGGACCATTACTTCTGCAACACTCTGATCCACTTTTCCATCACCCCCAATGCTCCCTTCTCTTCCCACGGCACCTTCCCGTGCAAATGCAGGAGATGCAATGCCTGCCCTTTTATCTCCTCCCTTTCCACTATCTAGGGCCCCAAATACTCCTTCCAGGTGAAACAGCGACTTACTTGTACTTCTTTCAATTTAGTATACTGTATTCACTGCTCATGATGCGGTCTCCTCTACATTGGGAAGACCAAACACAGTTTGTGTGACCACTTTGTGGAATACCTCCGTTCCGTCTACAAGTGTGACCCCGAGCTTCGGCTCGGCTTTCTTTTTAATTCTTCACCCCATTACCACTCTGACCTCTCTGACTTCGGCCTCCTACACTGTTCCAATGAAGCTCAATATAAGCTCGAGGAACAGCATCTCACCTTTCGATTAGGCAATTAACAGCTTTCCAGACTCAAAATTGCGTTCAACAATTTCAGATCATAACCCCTGCTCCCATTTTTTTCCAGACAGCAGCTGTTGGTAATGATTCTGCCATTACCATTTACACCTCCTCCAGACTCATCTTTTGTTTCTTTACTTGTCCCATTACCACACCCTTTTGTCTTGTACCATCATTCCTTTTGCCATTTAATCTCTCCTGCCTTCCACCTATCCCAGACTTTCCCTTTCATTCTTTCCACCCCCAATCCCTTTCCCTGCCTCTATACTTGCTTAAAACATGTTGTTACATCTCTAAATTTATCCCATTCTGATGAAAGGTCATTGAAACAACTGTTTCTCTCTCCACAGATGCTGCCTGACCCACCGATTATTTCCAGCATTTTCTGTTTATATTTCGGATTTCGAGCATCCGCAGTACTTTGCTTTTGATTTATTAACCCATGGCCAAGTGACAATTTTGTCCCAGATTATGGTCTCTCGAAGTTTCCCCACCACCGACGTTAGGCTGACTGGCCTGTAGTTACCTGATTTATCCCTCTCCCCTTTTTTGAATATGTGTGCAGCATTTGCATTTCCTCGGACACCACTCCCATATCTAAGGCGGTTTGGAAGATTTTGGCCAAAGCCTATGTTATTTCCACCCTTACTTCTCTCAGCAATCTGGGATATGTTCCATTTGGATCTGGTGATTTTTCTACTTTGAGCACTGCCAATTAAATCCTGCCCTCATCTGATTTTACATTTGCACGAATAACAGGTATTGTTGGGTAGTCATCAGGAGCAAGATATCTCTTGTTACTTTTTCCTGTTCCCTGGCCTAGGGACACTAAGACCAATTGTATCATCTCTGCTGCTACCCCAGGTGAAATTTGTTAACTCAGCACAGACCATCCTGCTTTGTATAGCTCAATACCTCAGTACTAAATACTCACTAAGCTGTTAAAAAACAGTCAGCAGTAAAGTGTAAATGGATATTTCACTCTTGTCTGTTGCACATAGCAATAATTTTTTGGGATAGAGGAAACATCTTGAAATATAATTGAAAATTAGTTTCAATAAATCTGTGCATAGCTGCAGTTCTTTTATATTTGCTGTTTCTGTTGTTCACAGGTCTTTTTTCTTCTATCATGAGAGAGCAAGCCAACATAACACATGATGGCCCAAAATGGATTGTGCTGGATGGTGATATAGATCCCATGTGGATTGAGTCACTAAACACGGTTATGGATGATAATAAGGTAGATAATGCTTTTATTAGAGAATAGTACATGTGTGTGTTAGGAAGTATCAGTATGATCGAGATAGGCACTCATCTGAAACTATTTCACAAATATGCATGCATATTGTTCTATTCTCTTGTAAAGTTCTGCCTATCACACTGATATTCTAATTAGTTTGATGTATCCCAACTTAATATAATCTTTCCTTTAATTTTTTATATACACTATTAATGCTGCTAAACAAAGTTTTATTAAAAAAAACATCATCTGCTCCTTCAGCAGATGCTGCTTCTGGTTTCTTGCCAAAGATGTCTCCTAACTTCTGTGAAGCCTTTTTTCCATCATTGCAGTGTCCCAAAGGTGCATTAGTTAGCTCTCCTAAAGTGAAAGCTGAGTTTTTCTGCAATTTGTTTTCACTCATTATTACCTTAATGATCTAGGTAAAGAGCTTCTCTTCATGTTCTGTTCAATTAATTTGAACAATGCCATGTTTTATCCTTATTAGCTCCAATAAGACCTAGGTGTATGCCTCAGAACTTATTCCTGTTCTGTGCCATCTTTTAGTATCTTAATTCAGTCTACATGTTTTTTTTTAAATGTATTCCTGTACAAAGCATCCCTGTGAAAAGTGGTACAGTACAGTCTTTTCTCAACTTCCTAAAATAATTGAAGGTTCTGTTCATCAATTTCATCCAGATTGCATTCCTACAGGCGCATAATCTCCAGACCTCTTTCAGTGTAATGAGGAATCACTTGATCTTGATTTATGTCATGCCCTTTGATGGTTCTTAAAAAAAACGATTTCTTTCAATTCTTTAAAGACACAGTCCTTCATCTCTCGCAAAACTATCCAACAGCTACCGTACTTACTTTGGATAGCTACACCTTCAGTCCTTTTTCAATCTTTGACATTCACTATCTCCACTAAATCCCAACTTTGCCTTCATTATCCTGGGTGCCTCCAAGTAACTTGTGCCTAGAAATTAAAGTAGGCCGGAAACCTGCTGGTGCCATTGTGGGTTAAAGTTAGTGACCAGCCGCAATGATAGCGCAGACAGCAGCGGTACTTTGGTGCCGCCTGCTGATTAAGTTTAGTGCAGCGCAAAACCTGTAGTGCAACATTTTTTTTCCGGCAGTAGTCTCAGCAGGAAGCCCAATGTAGCGTAGCTGTAGCATCCCTGGAGCAAGAACAGCGTTGTCTTAAAACAAGGCTGATATTCTAGGCCTTGGTTTCTCCTTTTGTACCAAACACATCTTTTCTCCTCAAAACTCTTAACCCTGATTGAAGTCCAAGTATAGAATCATAGAATAGTACAGTACAGTACAGCCATTCAGCCCATCGAGTTTGCGGCAACTTTTTCGAAGAGCAATCCAGTTAGTCCCACTCCCTCCGCTCTCTCCTTATATCCCAGCAATGTTTTTCTCCTTCAAGTATTTATCGAATTCCCTTTGAAAGCTACTATTGAATCTGTATCCACCACCCTGTCGCTACTGTTGCCACTTACAATCTGAAGAAACATGGGTTGGTCATTTCCACCAGCCACAGTCACTGACCTAGCAGCACGTTCAGCAGGGACAAATGAAGTCAGCTGTCAATGTATCTGTTTCAGAGTAGCTCCAAGACTTGAATACGTAGGGAGGATTTTCCAGCACTTCCACTCCTGGACTGGTAAAAGAAACATGTTATCTGATATGCACTACCATTGTCACTTCTCGCCTCCAATTCTCTTCTTGTGCTGTGATATATTCTTTACGGCATCACAAACACACAGACTACAAGATGGCTCAACAGGAACTTGTCATGTGACCTTGTCAAATGATTCTTTTATTGTTTTTACATCAGGAGTTGCATCCCCACAGTAGTCCACAAGATGGACCAGTAGTCCACTAGATAGAGCTCCATTAGACTTCTCCCTCCTGAATGAAAAAGTAATCATAAAATAATAAAATCATCATCCATAATTTGCATGATAATACACAACAAAAGATATGGACTTATTTTGCCATATTTACAAATCAAACTTAACCACTGGTTTTCTGTCTCGAAGAGGATACCTTCGCTCTCGAACAGAACTTTCCAAATGGTGTCGAATTTAGACTCATTCTAGGCTGAGCCTGAGGAGAGTTTTTCTCCAAGGGCAATCCTTGATTTACATTTGGACTCTTTACTACTTCAGAATGTTTGTCTGCCTGACTCGGACTCAGACTTTAATTCTGACTTTCTCTTAGACTCGTTTCTAATACATCTGTTGTCGGATTTGCTTCTGGTACTCGACTTGTAACAAGACTGTCTGAGAAGTCAGAAATAATCGAATCATTCCAACTTTCAACTTCTTCCACATCTGTAGGTAAAATATGATCAATGTGAACAACCTAACCTTTTCATGATCAAACATCTTGACCAAATAGGTGCGAGGACCACATATTTTCACTATTCATCCTGCTAACCACTTTAACAATTTATGGTGATGGTTTTTCACTCTCACCTACTGATTCAATTTCATACTTCTCTCTCTTACTCTACTTCTATCATGATTCTCTTTATGTCTTAATTGTTTCTCTTCTACTGACTGTGCCAGGTTTGGCTTTAACAACGAGAACCTGATTTATGGCTGTCATTTGAGAAACAACTCTGCCAGTGTATGAGGAATATTATGATAAGTAATTAGAAAAATTGCCAATTTGTGGTCCAACGACAGCTGCCGTTTCCTTGAATTTGCATCCAATATTTGCTTGATGAAGGTTTGTTTGCATGCTGTACTGCACCACTTGAAGCAGGGTGGTATGGTGGAACCTTGGCATGTTTCACACCATTTCTGCTAATGAACTATGAAAATTTTCCTGAACAAAATTGCGGCCCATTATCAGACACTATTTCTTCTGGAAAGCCATATGAAGAAAACGATCTTCGCAAATTATCTATTGTTTTCCTTGTAGTTATTTTCCTCATCGGAAACACCTTTACCCGCTTCGAATGGCTATCAATCACAATGAACAATTGTTGTCCTTCTAGCTCAGCAAAATCTATATGTAACCTTTGCCATACCCTGGGATGCCATTTCCATGGCTGTAATGGTACTGATGGTGGTTTCTTGCTTACCGATTGAAATGTTGTACACTGATTAACGATGTACTCTATGGGCTAAACTTTCCACTTTGTTTGCTAGGGCCCAAAAAATGGACGATGTTCCAGCCTTAGCGATGTTGCAGCCTTCATGATCGCTGGAACATCGCCTATTTTTTGGATCGCGATTTTCGACTCGGAGATAATCCAGCGATGTGAAATGGCGAAGTGATAGCCCAGCGATATCACAATGCCCAGCGATGGCGAAGGGTATGCAATTTATTTTTTTTGGTTGGCCATGTTTTCCCACATTTCGGGAGGTCAGGGGTCATCCACACATGCGCAGAAAGGGGAGAGAGATCGAGAGAGATAGAGATAGGAGGAAGGCAGAGACAGAGAGGTGAGAGGAAAGAAAGAGAGAGAGAGAGAGAAAGAAAGAAAGACAGAGAAATATGTCTGACAGCAATGAAAGTGGAAGAAATGTGGAGACGGGGAAGAAGAGGACCAAACCCTTCTCCGAGGAGGCCCTCATGGTGGAGGTGCACTCCCGCTGGGCCCAATTGACCGGAGGGGGGAATGTGGTGGGAAACCAGCACCACGGGTGTACCGCAGGTTATGGGACGAGATAGCCGAGGTCGTCTCGTCTGCATCCCACGAGCCCAGGGGTTCCGACCAGTGCCGCAAACGCTGGAACAGCCTCATTGCTTCAGCAAGAGTAAGTACGACTTTATAGTTTAATGATGCACTTTCTAAGTATAATAATCATTATAATGGTAATTCTCCTGGATTGAATGTAAGCTTGTTATTCTAACTTATATAACATATATCATCCCCGCTAAGAACTGGACAGGGCCATGAACCAATGCCCGTTTTAAGTCTCTCTGGCTGCTGTCACTTACATAGGTGCTGGTCATAAAAATATCCTAACAATTTGGACTTGAACTTATTTGGGATAACTATCTTGCATCCCACATGATACAATTTTTATCCACTGATAATTCATTCTACGAACGAAGTATGGATGAATATCTTTCTCTGATACCTGGTTTGACCAGCCATTAGCTATGTATTCATACACCTTTGACATAACTGGGTCACGTTTGGTTGCTCTACCAATCTCTTCAACTGTGACTGGCAGCTTATCAATGTACGAAAAATAGGACACTTCTTCCCTATTGGGTGTAACTGGTGATGGGAATGGCAACCTGAACATAGCATCAGCATTACTGTGATCAGCTGATCATCTGTACTCAATGTCATATGTATATGCTAACAAAATCAAAGCCCATCTCTGTATTCGAGCTGCAACTAAGGTTGGAACTGGGGACTTTGGATGGAAGATTGCTGTCAGAGGCTTATGGTCAGTAATGATGGTAAACCTACGACCATACAAGTAATTGTGGAACTTCTTGACCCCAAAAATTAATGCCAAAGCTTCCCTTTCAATCTGCGCATAATTACGCTCACTGGCACTGAGTGCGTGAAGCAAAAGCAATTGGTCACTCCTCCCCATTAAATGGTACATGTGTAATCACTGCCCCAACTCCATACGGAGAGGCATCACATGCTAGCTTGATCTCTTTAGATACGTCATAGTGAACTAATATGGTGTCCTCTACCAATTGGCTTTTACACTCCTTGAATGCTGTGTCGTATTTTTCTGACCACTTCCAATGGACCTGTTTTTTTTAAACAGCTCGTTCAGTGGATGTAACACTGTAGCCAAATTTGGTAGGAACTTCTCATAATAGCTCAAAGGACCCAAAAATGATCAAAGTTCAGTGACATTCTTGGGAGTGGGTGCATTTCCGATTGCATCCAGCTTTCCCTTGGTTAGATGCAAACCATCTTTGTCTACTCTGTGCCCCAAGCATTCCACTGAGTTTTGAAATAACTCACACTTGTGAGCAGTCACTCTTACTCTGTGCTTCTCTAGCCGTTTGAGCACTTCATTCAATACGTTATTATGGTTTGGTGCTGAAATGAGTATGTCATCTAAATAGCATACTACCCCTTTAATGCCTTGCAAAATCTGGTTCATCACCCTTTGGAATATGGCGGGGCGGAAGACACTCCAAATGATAGCCTATTAAATTGATATAGGCCTAGATGAGTATTTAATGTAAAGCATGACATGGACTCCTCATCTAGTTCAAGTTGTAAGTAAGCATTTGTGAGATCTAACATTGAGAAGATCTGACCACCTGTCAGCATTGTGAACAAATCTTCTACATTTGGCAATGTATTGGATAGATTACCGTCTAGAACCTGGTTTATGATTACTTTATAATCACCACATAACCTTACCTTACCATCTGACTTAGGTACAACAATAATGGGTGTAGCCCTATTACTTAGATCTATCTTAGAGATAATGTTTTCAGTCTCTCTTCTTGAGTTCTTGCTCAACTTTCTCCTCGAGCGCATCTGGTACGGGACGTGGCTTGCAGTAAACTGGTCTAGCTCTGACACTCGCCTTGAAACCTTGGATCGGACTGCCTGTTTCGCGGAACACCTTTGGACACTGTTTGATGACATCATCCTTCGATGCAAATCTAATTTCAACACGAAAAATCTCACTCCAATCCAGCTTCAGTGATCCCAACCAATTTCTACCTATTAAGGCAGGCTTCTCGCCTGACACTACTATGAGAGACAAGCTTTGAAACTAATCCTTGTATTTTACCGGTACGGTGATACGTCCTACCACAGGGATTTGCTCTCCTGAGTAGCCTCGCAGCTCTATCTTCGACTTCTCCAGTGGAAAATCACTCAACTTGTCGAGATGTAACGATTCCGGTACTACACTCACGGATGCACCAGTGTCGATTTCCATGGGTATCCTGGTTCCTGCAACGTCTACTTGGATAACGATACTTCACAAATTGCTGTTAGATACCCTCGTGTTCCTGATGACATTTATCTCCAGAACTTTCTCGTCCTGTTGCTTCTCTTGAATGCTATGTAGTCTCTGGCGTTTTCCACTTCTAGCATTGAAAGTTGGTTTATTCTTCAGTTGGCATGCCTTTGCAAGATGCTCAGTTTTCTTGTAGAAGAAACACTCTGCCTTCACATATGGACAACTTTGAGCAAAGTGCTGTCCCAGACACTGATAGCACGACTTCAATGCGCTGTTACCTTGGCCAGTTGCTGAGGTCTTGGGGCCCAACTGCCTTTAACTTCTAACATGCAGACGATTCACCTCGGTTGTCTGATGACTGGAAATGGTGCGAAATTCTCTGGAGTATTGATCGGCCATATCTATTGACATAGCTGTCTGACAAGTTAAATCAAAAGTCAAGTTAGAGGTTGTCAACAACTTTCTTCTGATTGCTTCATTGCTCATCCCACAAACGGTCACGCAATGCTCGATCCTGAAAGTTTCAGAAATGACAGTGAATGGATAGCTTTTTTAAAGCTGCAATGTACTCACTGATACTCTCATCATTCAACTGATTTTGTGTTCCAAAATTATAACTTTCAGCAAATCCAGGGGCTCAGGACTGTAGTGTTAATCTCCGTCAGGTGCGTGGCCTTCGGCTTGACGGGAACAAGCATATTTTTCAGGGTTTCATACATCTCGGGGTCTGCTTCAGTCAGGAAAATAGTGTGTTTTCTTTCTAAAATCCCCCGGTTACGGTTTTCATCATCGGGGACTTTGATGATGCTGTTTGAGGTGAAAAACATTTCTAGCCACTCCACATATGCTCCGAGAGCCTCTCGTTCATGATGGAACTCGCCCGAGTGCCCTATTATTCCCAGAGGTGTGGCCATCTGGACTCTGGCAATGTTGACAGTGTGTGTAAAATTTACCTTGGATTTTTAGTTGTGCTGCAAAACAAAGAACCTCTCAAAGTCTCTCTGTTTGGCTGAAATCATCTAGCAACAAAAATTTCAGCTGGAGAATCCGATTATTCTATCCTCATTGCCAATGTGATATATTCTTTACGACATCACAAACACACAGACTACAAGATGGCTTTACAGGAACTTGTCATGTGACCTTGTCACGTGATCCTTTTAGTGTATTTACGTCAGGAGTTGCATTTCCACAGTAGTCCACCAGGTGGAGCAGTAGTCCACTAGATGGAACTGTATTACATGTGCAACCTTTCTTGTCTTTATTTTATCGATGCTGCTATGGTCACCGCTACTCTGAATTTTCTCCCTTGTTTTTCCAAACTGTAGAGGTACTATCCTACACATATTTTTCCTCCTTATTCCCATTGCATGTAAATTCAGACTCATTGCACAGCTTCCTCCTCTTACTCATTTTTTAAGGTACCTCAGAACTGTGCACATCCATTCCTCCTTCAATCTTTTGTTTCTCCAACAATCTTTTGTTTTTAAACCCAAGCTTGGCATCATCTAACTGTTACTTCCTGATTTAATTAATCTCTTTTACTATTTCCAACCTGTCCTGTTGTGTAGGCCTTGGCCATACATCCTAGTTTCTCAATAATAAAAAAAATCCTAAGAGTTACAAAGTTTCCATTTTAATGCTAGAGTCTTAGAACGTGCCCTTCAGCAAATCCACATGGTAGTTGTAATGCTAATGCTAAAATTTGTTGCCCTGTACTAAATTTAGAACTTTGCTGAGCTGATCTCTCTCCAGACCATTGGTGTTCATAGAATCGTCCTAGTTACAGTGCAGAAGGAGGCTGTTCCAGTACTAACTCTTAAAATATTTTACTTTAATCTTAATTCCATCCCGTTTCCTTATATTCTTTTATATTATTTATTTTCCAGTATTTCTCTAAATCCCCTTTTAATGACATAGTCGCTGCCCTGATAGCCACTTTCAGTAGCATTCTATGTTCTAACCCTCTGTATGAAAAAAAAACTTTTAACTTTACCCTTTGTTCTTCTGGCGATAATCCTGAGTTCATGCCTACCTAGTTATTGATTCACCAACCACTGGAAGCAATCTTTCACTATTTACCCTCTTCATAATCTTGAAACCTCTACTGGATCTCTTAACCTTTGTTTCAGTGAAAAAAGCCCCAATTTTTCAAGCTTGTCTTTACAACTATAACCTCTCATTCTTGATGTCATTTACTGAATCTTCACTTTACTCTTTCCATGTTTCTAATTACCTTACCGGAACTGTCCAATACTCCAACAGTGGTCTAACTAATGTTTTGTATGAGTTCAATATCACTTCCATACATCTTTATTCAGGCCCCCAAATATAAAACCAAGAATCCCATTTGCCCTTTTTTGGCCTCTTCTACCTGAACTCCAACCGTTAAAGATCAATGGGATAAATTTTTGACTTCACCCCCAGGACTGTGGCCTGGCAAGTTGGATCTTTTGCTCATTGTAGAATCATTCTATTGGTCATTCTATTGATAATGGAATGAAAATTGAATAGGTTCTACAATGAGATGGTGATCCAACCAGCTTGACAAAAATCTATCCCTATGATCTGCATCCTAAGAGCCCTCTGTTCCTCTACTTTGTTAAGAGTCTTGGGAAGATGAATTTTTCTTTGTTATCTGTCTGGGGTTTCCACAGCTCTCCCTTAGTTGATAAGTCACCTATTCTTTTGGGGGAGAAATATATGAATTTAAAACTTGAAATAAAAGCTTCTAACTATTTTTCTGTTGTAAATTGTATTCTATGTACTAATATTAACTTTTGAACACCATTTTTTGATATTTGCATGCAGGTCCTGACACTTGCCAGCAACGAACGTATTCCACTTAATCCTTCCATGCGCCTTTTGTTTGAGATAAGCCATTTAAAAACAGCTACACCGGCCACTGTTTCCAGAGCGGGCATTTTATATATTAATCCTCAGGACTTGGGCTGGAATCCGTGAGTTGCTGATTTTATTGGTGTTGGTAATAACACAATGACTGAATTATTTGCATTAGACCGTTTAGCAGTTGATGCTTGCATGCTTGCTTGCTTGTATCAGCCGTGGTTCAGTTGGTAGCTATCCCTGAGTCAGGAGATTGTGGGTTCAAGTCCCACTCTAGAGACTTAAGCTGATACTCCAGAACACTTTGTCTAACACACTGGGGAAATGCTGCACTGTCAGAGATGCCATCTTTTTTATGCCAGCTGTGGCTCAGTTGGTAGCACCCTCGCCTCTGAGTCAGAAGAATGTGGGTTCAAGTTCAACTCTAGAGACTTGAGCACAAAAATCTAGGTTGACACTCCAGTGAAGTACTGAGGGAGTGTTGCACTGTCGGAGGTGCCATCTTTAGGATAAGACCCCGTCTTCATCCTTCTCCCTGGCAACTGTCTGAGGCTGAACCAGACTGTTCACAACAATGGAGTCCTAATTGACCCTAAGCTGAGCTTCCAACCTCATATCCTCTCCATCACCAAGCCTATTTCTACCTCCGTAACATCACCCATCTCAAACTCTACCTCAGGTCATGTTCTGCTGAAACCCTCAACCATGCCTTTACCACTGGGCTTGACTATTGAAATATTTTCCTGACCGATCTCCCACCTTGAACCCACCATAAACTTGAGCTGATCAAAAATTTTGCTGCTCGTATCCTAATCCACCCCAAATCCTGATCACCTATCACCCCTGTGCTCTCTGACCTACGTTGGCTCCCGGTCCTGCAATGCCTCAGTTTAAAAATGTTCAGCCTTATTTTCAAATCCCTCCATGGCCTCGCCCCTCCCTATCTCTGTAACCTCCTCCAGCCCTACAACCCTCTTAGGTCTCTGCATCCTCCAATTCTGGACTCGTGAGCATTCCCGATTTTCACTGCTCCATCATTGGCGATGTACAATCAGCTGCCTAGCCCTAAGTTCTGGAATTCCCTACTTAAACTTTCCACCTCTCTACCTTGAAGATGCTCCTTAAAACCTACCTCTTTAACTAAGCTTTTGGTCACCTGTCCTAATATGTTCTCGTGTGGCTCGGTGTCAATTTTTTAAATTAAAGCACCTGTGACGTGCCTTGGGACGATTTACTACAATAAAGCGTTATATAAATGCAAGTTGTTGTGGTTGTTGATGTCGCCATACGGCAACATATAGATGAGGAAGAGAAGTGGGCCTTAGGGGACTCTGGAGGAATAGTGTGCTGGTCGGAAAAGAATGATCCGATAGCTAAGAGTGGAACTAAGTGACTGAGCCCGACAACAGAGGAGAGGCACTGGAGGAGGTTGATGTGGTTGACCGTGTCAAAGGCTGCAGAGAGGTCAAGGAGGATAAGCAAGGAAAATGTACCATGGTCACAATCACAGAGGATGTCATTCGTGACTTTGGTTAGATCCAATACAGTGATGTAGCAGGATCGGAAACCTGATTGAGAGAGGTTCAAACCTGGAGTTGCAGAAAAGATGGGCAAGGATTTCAAAACTGATCTCATCACCCCCTCCTCAAAAATCACACCCTTGACTCCTCTGCCTTTGCAAACTCCTGCCCTATCTCCAACATCCCTTTCCTTTCCAGTGTTCTTAAATGTGTCCCTTTGTTGAGGACATTGGAAAAGCTGACAAGTCGTCCCCCCTCCCCACCACCACCCAGAAGAGGAATCTGGATGTCCTCTCATCTTGTGTCAGGAAACAGCTTTAAAATGTAAAAGAAAACACCCCTAATCTCCCCCCATCCAGGCGTCGATCACTTCCTGGACCTCCTTCCACCACGATCAGTCAGGACTTAGGAGACCTTATCGATAGTCTTTTAGGTGCAAGCAGAGGCTCTGCCCCCACAACGCCATAAAGGAAACCTTCACTTAAGGCAGGGACATGTCATACCTGGATTCCAGGCAAATATCCAGCCATTCTGGCAGGCTCCTGTGTAATTCCAGGATCTTCTGTTTACTTTTTCTGAAAAAAACATTGCATGCAGCCATAACTTTGTGACTCTTCATGCATAGATATGTGACGAGCTGGATTGACACGAGAATCTACCAATCGGAAAAAACAAACCTGACCATTCTCTTCGATAAATATGTTCCTTCGTGTCTGGAGCAGCTGCGATCTTCTATTAAAACCATCACCCCCATTCCTGAAAACAGCATGGTGCAGGTAATCATCACATCTACTCTCTCCCATGATCTGCCTCTGGAGGTTGCAGGTTTTCATAAGTCACTTAAATAAAATAAAATTACAGCTGCTGTTGATAACTTAAAATAGAATTATTTCAAATCATTTCACTACAAAAACTTTTCACTCTTTCAATATTTTTACTGAGGGGACATAATCAATAAATAGAGGAGCATGCATAAGGAGTCTCAGCTGTTGGGAGCACAGAGCAGAAATTTGGATGCAGCTGCACATGATTTTCCAACCATTTAAAATAATGGCCAGAAATATGTATCCAGCATATACCCAAACTTCTGTTGTGTACTACCAGAGGGTGAGAACATAAGAACATGAGAAATAGGAGCAGGAGTAGGCCACCTGGCCCCTCGAGCCTGCTCCGCCATTTAATAAGATCATGGCTGATCCGATCATGGACTCAGCTCCACTTCCCTGCCCACTTCCCATAACCCTTTATTCCCTTATCGCTTAAAAATCTGTCTATCTCCGCCTTAAATATATTCAATGACCCAGCCTCCACAGCTCTCTGGGGCAGAGAATTCCATAGATTTACAACCCTCTGAGAGAAGAAATTCCTCCTCATCTCAGTTTTAAATAGGCGACCCCTTATTCTGAGACTATGTCCCCTAGTTTTAGTTTCCCCTATGAGTGGAAATATCCTCTCTGCATCCACCTTGTCGAGCCCCCTCATTATCTTATACATTTCGATAAGATCACCTCTCATTCTTCTGAACTCCAATGAGTATAGGTCCAACCTGCTCAACCTTTCTTCACAAATCCACCCCCTCATCCCCGGAATCAACCTCAGTTCCCCGGTGTCAGCATGCAGTCGGAAAGTTAAGTCATTTGATGAAATTCCAGGTGAGTCTCTTAAGAGATTGCCAGTAAATATATCCATCAATTTAAATGCAGATACTTTCAGATAGATTTTCGTCTGTGGCCTTGGGAACCTTAGACCTCCCCCTGTTCCTCTGCTTTGAGGAAGAGGAGCCAGAAAATTAGGAGGACCTGCAGGGATGCCTGAATTAACAGGCATTCTGTGTAACTTCTGGCTCTCGACTTGTTGGTGTTCACCCTTTCCTGTCTGCAGATACTTCGCTGTGACCCATTGACAATGCTTTAGAAGGCCGTGCCTTTCTCACAATGTAGTAACTAATTTGTGCCAGACATTAGGCAACTGTAGTTATATCTAATAAGGGAAACCTCCAGCTTACTAAGATCAAAGCCCGCTGCCTAATGAGTTCTCCCATCACAGTCCCCATTTGGCAACAAACTCAACTCGGTTGCTAGCTGACATTGAACCCTCCACAACTTTCAAGGCTTTCATTTGGAGATCATGCAGGCTTTTCGCCCACCTTGATAGGCAACCTACCTCAGGGGAGAGTGGAAAATCTCGTGCTGCTACAACTCTAGAAAGTGTAACAATAAAGATTGAAAGTCAAAGTTTGAGACTGGTGCTTCTTCAGAACAACAAACCCACAGTTTTAAAAACTCAGTTGAGGTGTTACTGGCCGTAATCTGGCTTTACGGCCCTGAGGGAAGAAGGTCTGTGAAGGGCATGATCAGACCCAGGGAAGGAGATTCGCAGGGAAGGAATATCTTCTGATAGCTGGATTGTATTCAATACTTTGGTTGAGTATAAAAGCTTGCATTTTGGTTTGTATAGTTCTCTCTGGTACCATTCCCATGCGGATGGTCTTCACACATGAACCTGGACATTGAGTGTTAGTAGGATTTTCAGTCATGGGATTAATTTCTACCAACTCTGTCTTTGTCTTCACCCACTACTCACACATGTGCTTCCGGCAAAGGTCAGTAGGGTAGATTTTGATTTTGTGCGATAGCGTAAAACGGGTGATAGTGAATCGGCAGCCTGTTTTACATCAATGGAAATAAAAATCAGAAGAGAAATAAACAGGCTGCCAATTCACTTTCGCCCCTTTTATACTATGGCACTAAGTCAAAATCTTTCCCTATAGATCAAGAGCTCGTGTTGGGAAACTGAGACCTGTGTACCACACTGACCGCTATTTTGGCTGATTCAGCACAGAGCAGAGGTTAACTTAGTCTAGAAGGCTGTGTGCCACAATGTGTGATACATTCACCCGGTGAGCTGTGGGGGGGCGGGGGGTGGAACGGAGGGAACTACTCTGTTTTGATCATTTTTCTGTGCTTTTCTAATCATGTTATTACCATTTAGACCCTTTGCTCACTTTTGGAATGTCTCCTGACTCCAAAGAATGTGCCTCCTGATTCTCCACGAGAACTTTATGAGCTTTATTTTGTCTTTGCCTGCATCTGGGCCTTCGGTGGAGCAGTATATCAAGATCAGGTTGGTTCTTGCCTTTTCTAGATATGACTCTTTTATGTTTACATTATTGAAAAGTGGCTATGACCATTAGAGTTTTATGTGCCTGTTACGCTGTGAGGTGTTTTCACCAACAAGAGAAATAGATGTAAAAACAGAACAGTCTGGAAATACTCAGCAGGTCAGGCAGCATCTGTGGAGAAAGAAACAGTTAATGTTTCAGGTCAACTTTCTGTTTTTACTTCAGATTTCCAGCATCTGCAGTATTTTGCTTTTGTAAGAGAAATAGATGGTTGCTGTGGTATAAAACATGGCCACCATCAGACATCCTCCACTTGTACACACTGACACTGACTACAGTCAGTTTTCACAGGACACACAAGGGTTTCCTGTTAACATGGATGTAAATGACTACTATCTTGGCATCGTTTTTTGGTGTTTTGTTTAGAGTACATTGAATTACAATGCTTTCCTGAGAACTGATTTTGGCTTTTGAATGTAAAATAGAGATCTTATATTGATAAGAAAGGTTCAAATATAATGTGGGAGTTATGAAATCCTGCACTTGTATTAATGTATAGTAAAACTTGCCTTAAGAACTATTCATTTATAGAGAAAGCCTGGGGAAAACATTCCTCCATTGTGTTTTTTTGTAAAGCAGAGCATTTGAGGAGGAATGCAAACCAATAACAGAGCCTGATGATTTTCGGTCCATGCCCAATTGTCAGCTTTGCATTCTGCCCTGGTGATTATTTACAGCCAAGTGGAGTATTGGTAAATCTGCCATCAACTGTTTATAGAAATTACCCAGTATCAGTAATTACAATTAGTTCCCAAGGAACAGTAGCCCAGAACCCTCGGGATCTTGGGAATGACAGGAATGACCAGAGTACAGGGGGGTGATAGATGTTGTCTTGTTCATCACGCACCACCTGAAATGAATGCCTTCTACTGCATCAATGTGAAGCTTGTGTGTGACCACTATCAGTGCATTATGAAAGTCACTTCTAGATTTCCAGGTTGCACACATGGGTAGGGATTTGCATCTGGACTCATTTTCAGAGGATTGCCAGGAATTGCTCCTCGGTCTCATCTACATATTCAAGGTGAGCTGTCAGCACCAATCGTGTCTACACAGGCAGCTCTCCCCACGAGAAAAGTCAATTTCAGGGTGTCTGCCTTGCTGGTAGCAGCCCTGAGGTAAGTTCTAGATTTAGGGGTTGGAGTAGGGGGAGAGGTTGCAGTGGGCGGGGGGGGGGGGGGGCAGGGGTGCGAGGGCAGTTGCCAGGACTGTGGAATTGGGAGGAGCACTCCTAGCTCCATGGCAAGATTTTGTTCCAAAAAATACTAAACTGTAGTTGGCTGTCGCAGGGGCCACTAAAGAATCTTCAGCGAGGCAGGCCCGAAGCCTGTCCTGCTTATCCGTAACAAATATTACCCAGGAGTCCTTCAACAGGTGTTAGATCCCTAATTAACATAGTCAAGGAGTCTATTATCAAATGTTGTCCGAGACGCCTAAAAAATGGTGCCACAAATTTGGCAGTGAGCCCAATGTCTGTGCAGATTGGGCACATGTCGTCCCACTGCTAAATTGGCATGCTTTGCACCCATTTTACACCCAAAAACGGGCACAACCCATCTCAATTTCTGCTCCATGCTGCCTTAGTTTTACAGCAGTCTTCCATTCCACATCAGTTTTAAAGTTCCCAGGCAGTGAAAGGCTGGTTTGTGGGAGTCAAGGATATCCATTGCTGCCTTGCCTTATGACTCCTCAGTGACATTCAAAGCCATGCACTGGTATAACAAGGCCATGTCTCCATCAGCACTATCATTGAGAATTTAATTCAAATTCTGAAGCAGCACTTTTGATGCTGGGACAGGTTGGCGACATTCTGCAGTCCAAGCCTGCCAAGTGTCCAGGATCATCATGGTATGTTGCATTCTGCACAATCATGTCATAGAAAGAGGCATCCACTTGGAGGAGCTACGACAGGAACTTGCTGAAGAGGAATGGAAGAAGGAGGCCCAGGTGGCTGGAAAAAGTACATGATGTTGCCTCACAAGGCTGTTTACCAGCTGTCAGTGAGATTCGGCAGATACTAATTTAGTTCACTTACCAAATCCAAGCAGCGCTCAAGTCACATTGGCACAAATATGGTGCGATTCGATGCGTAGAAAGTTTGGGCAATGATCTTGATTAAAAGGCTCGATTGTGTATTTTTTTGTTAACTTATGGTTTCAATACATATTTTCAAATTGATACAGTTCATAGAATCATAGGAATTTACAGCACAGAACGCGGCCATTCAGCACATCGTGTCCATGCCGGCCGACAAAGAGCCATCCAGTCTAATCCCACTTTCCTTCAAGTGCATATCCAAGTACTTTTTAAATGCTATGAGGGTTTCCGCATCTATCACCATTTCAGGCAGTGAGTTCTAAACCCATACCACCCTCTGGGTGAAAAGATTTCTCCTCGAATCCCCTCTGAACATCCTACCACTTACTTTAAATCTATGCCCCCTGGTCATCTTTCCTGTGAATGTGACCAGAATTACACGCAGTATTCAAGCTGTGGCCTAACTAGCTTTTTTATACAGTTCAAGCATAACCTCCCTGCTCTTATATTCTATGCCTCGGCTAATAAAGGCAAGTATCCCATATGCCTTCTTAACCACCTTAACTACCTGGCCTGCTACCTTCAGGAATCTGTGGACATGCACTCCAAGGTCCCTCTCTTCCTCTACACTTCTCAGTGTCCTACCATTATGAATTCCCTTGCCTTGTTAGCCCTCCCCAAATGCATTAACTCACATTTCTCCGGATTGAATTCCATTTGCCACTGTTCTGCCCACCTGAATAGTTCATTGATATCTTCCTGCAGTCTACAGCTTTCTTCTTCATTGTCAACAACATGGCCAATTTTTGAATCATCTGCCAAAGTCTTAATCATACCCCCTACATTCAAGTCTAAATCATTGATATATACAACAAAACGCAAGGGATCTAGTACTGAGCGCCGCGGAACTGTACTGGAAATAGCCTTCCAGTCATAAAAGTTAAGGGCTGTGTTTGGTGTTATTGGTCTTGAATTCGCAATCCCAACATCTATGCCGGGCTCATATCCAGTAGTGCTTTTCTAGTGCTAGTCCCACCAGAGTATGCGAGATCAGTTGGAAGATAACTCTTCTGTGATCCACGCCACTATAGGTGCATCTCGGGCACCTACCAGCCCACACAGGCAACAAACTCCGGTTTGTAGCTGTTTGACAAGTAAGAATGCCTGGTTCCCCACACAGGGAAATGTTTTTTCATACTCTTTCAACTCCCCGTGTAAGGGAGTGTATAATTTTTAAATGACCAGTTCTTTGGAGGTCCGAGCCATTTCCCTGCCTGGCATCCCTGTTCTGTGGAGCTCACTTGCCCTCTTGTAGACCAGTGCACCTCACCTCACTGGGCCTTCAACCTTGCCCTGGGTCCCACTGAGGTCAAGGAAGAAGGAACTCCTAAGATAGGGTTCCCATGCCCTCGCTCCCATCCTGGCTAAAAGGTGACCATATTTGGTGTAGGTGGGGTTCTGCCCCAGACAAGGTCTCCAGCAAAGGCTGGCACCAGGCCTGACTGGGTCCTGGCCCATGTTCAGGGCCTTTCGCTGCATTCCTGCCAATTTGGAGCCATTGTCCTGTTAAGATTTCTGTGACGCAGAATAATTTATTCTAATATATTTTTAGAATTCTAAATGAGCCTTGCATAATGTTAGTTAAGGGCTGTGTTTGTTAGTTTTATGGTACATGTAAAGGCATGTAAAGGCAGCAGCACTCAGGTAGTAAATTAGACTGTATGATACACTAAATGTGATTGTTGATTTCTTTTTCAGCTGGTCGATTATCGTGCTGAATTCAGCCATTGGTGGTGCAAAGAAATTAAAGTTGTTAAACTTCCATCTCAGGGCACTGTCTTTGATTATTACCTTGATCCTGATACAAAAAAATTCAGCCTTTGGTCTGAAAAGGTCCCAGCGTTTGAAATGGAAGCAGATAATCCTTTTCAAGTAAGTGAACTGATGCCTATTCAGATGAAAAGGAAAAAAACTGCAAATGCTAGAAATCTCAAAATAGATGGACTTAGACAGCGGGCCCATCAGCAGCTGGAAAGAAAACGCAGGTTAACATTTCAGATGTAAAACCATACAGATAGATTCAAAACTAATTGTGAAATTATAGATATTGAAAAATCTATTATAAACATGTAAAATTCTAACGTTCTCAGGCCATGCCCCCAAACTCTCTCATGCAGTGGGCACAGGTTGAAAATTGGTGTCCGACCTCATGTAACCAATTTGCAGGGCACCTAATTTGCAATTGGCTGAATTTGGGCCAAAAGTGTGGCTGTGCTATGGACAAGGACATCCTCATTTCAACAGTTGAATCCCCTCATTACAGGTCCCACGCCGATATTTATGTTTTCGAGCGAGGTTACACCCAAATGGCACACTTAGCCCAAAAAATAGACACGGGAGCATCCTCGGACTTTGCCAGTTTAAATAGGCATCTTAAAGTGTTTCATTTCAAGGTGATATTATTTTGTTGCATTTTTATTTCCCTCATACTGCAATTTGCTCCAATGCATTAGTTAGTTTACGCATATGGTTTATTTTTTTCCTTGCCAATAGTTTTCTTTGTTATTCTTTATCATTGCTGGTTTTGAAAGTGCACCATACAGAAAGATGACGGAGAGGAGTCCATGAAGGGCCAAGAAATGCAAGTTCCAAATTCCTTTCCGCATTTAGGTCACACGTATCACTGTCCGGGACCTGAATTGGACATGCGCCACAGCAGGTAGTCTGCAATGCACATATGCATAAAGCAAATGACAAGTGTTGTTTGCAAGGAATAACATCTTCATTACTTTTCCTGTGGAAAAGAGACATCCATGTGTCAGGACATCCAGCTTCACTGAAAGGCATGGTAGATAGCAACAATGTGAGCGTCAGGCCTCTTCACATCAATAGATGGACTATAATGAACAGAAAAGATTTGCACTCAGTCGCTGCACAGTTGGTATCACTGAAATAATATTATGCATGCTGTGGTGAAGGTGTCATGTATGTACATTCTGTTTGTAGCCACCAGATGGCGTCATTGTTGGAGGCCACTGAGCAGCACCCACATGGTGCTGCTCAGGTATAAAAGACCAGCCATTTTGAGAGTCAGGCATTTGGGCCTAAGTAAAGCAGAAGCAAGGTTGTAAACAGTACTCAGTTTGAACCTTTATTGCATACATAACATTTGGCGACGAGAATATAAGAACCTTTGTTTGCAAAATGAGCACGATTGGATTTTTAGAGCGATTCGTGGAGGGAGAAGATTGGGCAGACTTTGTGAGCCGTTTGAACCAGTACTGCGTGACCAACAAAATGAAGGGGGTTGACGATGCAGATCGGCGCCGGGCCATGTTCCTCACTGTATGCAGTTCAAAGGTCTACGGTCTGATAAAGAATCTACTCATGCCAAGTGAAAACGTATGAGGAGTTGTGTACATTGGTATGGGAGCACCTCAATCCAGACGATGGCATCATCATCTCAAGATACAGGTTTTATACATACGTTTGGTCCAAGTCAGCATGGATATGCTTGACAAATCTTCTAGAATGTTTTGAAGATGTAACTAGTAGAGTGGACAAGGGAGAACCAATGGATGTGGTGCATTTAGACTTTCAAAAGGCTTTTGACAAGGTCCCATACAAGAGAGTAATTTGCAAAATTAAAGCACATAGTATTGGGGGTAATGTATTGACATGGATAGAGAACTGGTTGGCAGACAGGAAGCAAAGAGTAGGAATAAACGGGTCCTTTTCAGAATGGCAGGCAGTGACTAGTGGGGTACCGCAAGGTTCAGTGCTGAGACCCCAGCTATTTACAATATACATTAATGATTTGGACGAAGGAATTGAATGTAATATCTCCAAGTTTGCAGATGACACTAAGCTGGGTGGCAGTGTGAGCTGTGAGGAGGATGCTAAGAGGCTGCAGGGTGACTTGCATAGGTTAGGTGAGTGGGCAAATGCATGGCAGATGCAGTATAATGTAGATAAATGTGAGGTTATTCACTTTGGTGGCAAAAACAGAGAGGCAGAATACTATCTGAATGGTGACAAATTAGGAAAAGGAGAGGTGCAACGAGACCTGGGTGTCATGGTACATCTGTCATTGAAAGTTGGCATGCAGGTACAGCAGGCGGTGAAGAAGGCAAATGGCATGTTGGCCTTCTTGGCGAGAGGATTTGAGTATAGGAGCAGGGAGGTCTTATTGCAGTTGTACAGGGCCTTGGTGAGACCACACCTTGAATATTGTGTACAGTTTTGGTCTCCTAATCTGAGGAAGGACATTCTTGCTATTGAGGGAGTGCAGCGAAGGGATAGCAGAACTGACATATGAGGAGAGACTGGATCGACTAGGCTTATATTCACTGGAATTTAGAAGAATGAGAGGGGATCTCATAGAAACATATAAAATTCTGACGGGATTGGACAGGTTAAATGCAGGAAGAATGTTCCCGATGTTGGGGAAGTCCAGAACCAGGGGTCACAGTCTAAGGATAAGAGGTAAGCCATTTAGGACCGAGATGAGGAGAAACTTCTTCACTCAGAGAGTTGTGAACCTGTGGAATTCTCTACCACAGAAAGTTGTTGAGGCCAGTTCATTAGATATATTCAAAAGGGAGTTAGATGTGGCCCTTATGGCTAAAGGGATCAAGGGGTATGGAGAGAAAGCAGGAATGGGGTACTGAAGTTGCATGATCAGCCATGATCATATTGAGTGGTGGTATAGGCTCGATGGGCCGAATGGCCTACTCCTGCACCTATTTTCTATGTTTCTATGTTTGATAGTAGGGCCAGAGCACGGTGGAATTCGTTGCAGACCTGAGACGTCGAGCAGGACCATGCAAGTTCGGGACGGTGTTGGCAGACAAGCTGCGGGACTTCTTTATTATCGGTATTACACAGTGATCCTGCGCAAACTTCAGGCAATGGAGGAGTTGGACTTAAAAAGGGCCATCCAGATCGCTCAATCATGTATGACGACGGACAGGAATCTAAAGCAAATAGCGGTGAAGAACCGAACCTCGGCAAGTACTGTAAATGCGATTGATTCAGCGTTCGGCAGAGCGGCACATGGCAGGGCCTATCCGGCTGCATTTGCGAAACCTGTGGCTGCCTAAAGTCCGCCAGTGAGAATGTATCCGACTTCTTCGTGTTGGCATTGTGGGGGAAATCATCAGCACCAGCAGTGCCGATTTAAGCAATATAGTTGCAAAGGCTGTCTGAGATTGGGGCATCTCCAACGCAAGTGTCCGGAGATGAGCAAGCGAGCTGCGACACACCACGTGGAGGATGAGAGACAGATAGCGTGGATCCGGATACGCAATCCGAGATGCCAGAGGAGGATGTGTATAGACTGTATTCCTTCATAACCAAGAGTAAACCAATTTTGATTAATGTGAAGTTTAACGGGATACCAGT
Source organism: Pristiophorus japonicus (assembly GCF_044704955.1). Taxonomy (NCBI): domain Eukaryota; kingdom Metazoa; phylum Chordata; class Chondrichthyes; family Pristiophoridae; genus Pristiophorus; species Pristiophorus japonicus. The sequence goes on along the minus strand of NC_091981.1, from coordinate 131,213,378 downwards.
TATCGATGGAACTGGACATGGGGGCGAGTCAATCGATCATGAACGAGAGGGCATTTACTAAGTTGTGGGATACTAAGACTGTGAGGCCCAGGCTGAGCCCTGTTAATGCCAAGCTACGCACGTACACCAAAGAACTGATAAAGGTGATTGGCAGTGCACAAATTAATGTGTCATGTAACGAGTTACCGCTGTGGATTGTTCCAGGCAATGGCCCAACGCTGTTCGGCAGGAGCTGGTTGGAGAAAATCAGATGCGACTGGAACGATATAAAGGCGCTGTCATCGGAGGAACATACATGTGCCCAAGTATTGAGCAAGTTCACCTCGCTGTTCGAACCGGGTATTGGCAACTTCACGGGAGCCAAGGTGCAGATCCACATGGAATCAAATGCAAGACTCGTCCATCATAAAGCTCGGGCAGTGCCGTATAGATGAGGGAGAAGGTCGAAATTGAACTGGACAGAATCCAACGTGAAGGGATCATATCACCGGTCGAATTTAATGAATGGGCCAGCCCCATTGTTCCTCTGCTGAAAAGTGATGGCACAGTCAGAATCTGTGGAGACTACAAGGCTGCGATCAACAGGGATTTGAAACAAGATCAGTACCCATTACCAAATGCTGATGACTTGTTTGTGACACTAGCTGGAGGGAAGTCGTTCACAAAACTGGACTTGACGTCGGCCTATATAACACAGGAGTTGGTCAAGACGTTGAAGAGACTTGCGTGCATTAGCACACACAAAGGACTGTTTATTTACTACAGGTGCCCTTTTGGAATTTGCTTGGCTGCAGCAATATTCCAGAGGAATAAGGAAAGTCTACTGAAGTCCGTTCCCAGAACCGTCATGTTCCAAGATGACATCCTGATCACCGGTCGTGACTCCAAGGAACATCTGAACAACCTGGAAGAGGTTCTATTGCGTTTGGATAGAGTGGGACTCAGACTGAAACGCTCGAAGTGCATCTTCATGGCACCGGAGGTCGAATTCCTCAGGAGGAAAATCGCCGCTGATGGCAGGGAGGTTAAAGTAACAGTGACCTCAGTCTTTAATAAGTCACTCCAGAGTGAGGAACAGGCCTTAGGGGCCGGCTTCTATACAGTGCTCCCAAGGGATGTTGGGATCCCTTGGGACTTCAGGGGATGAGCAACCTGGTGGCTGAACATGGGAGTGCATGCTTTACAGATACACAACAGTATCCTCAGAGGCTCAGAGGGAATTGGTCTGCCATACCTAAGCAAATGTACGGGGAGACCAAACCGTACATTCGTCGCAAGGACGAACTTTCTATTCAAGCAGATTGCATATTGTGGGGCAATCGTATTGTAATGCCCAAGAAAGGGAGAGAGAAGTTCATGCGTGAGTTACACAGCATACATCCTGGTATAGTGATGATGAAGGCCATCGCCAGGTCCCATGTATGGTGGCCAGGAATTGATTTTGAGCTGGAAGCATGCGTGCATCAGTGCAACACTTGCATGCAGGTCAGCAAAGCACCAATGGAATCGCCGCTGTGGTCGTGGCCAGCCAAACCTTGGTTCAGGATCCATGTAGATTTTGCAGATCCCTTCCTGGGCAAGATGTTTTTGGTGGTGGACGTTTATTCGAAGTGGATAGACGGCAACCATAGAGAATCTCAATGTCATGTTCGCGACACATGGTCTGCCTGACATAGTGATGAGCGACAATGGGTCGTGCTTCACCAGTCAGGAGTTTCAGGAGTTTGTGAAACTTAATGGCATAAAACATGTAAGGTCAGCACCATTCAAGCCTGCATCCAACGGACAAGCTGAACGTGCAGTACAAATTATCAAGCAAAGCATGAGGAGAGTAACCCAAGGGTCACTGCAGACCTGCATACTGCTGAGTTACAGGACAAGACCCCACACACTCACAGGGGTCTCGGCTGCTGAACTCATGCTGAAAAGAGGTCTTAAGACCAAGCTATCTCTGGTACACCTGGATTTAAATAATCATGTTGAATACAGAAGATAAAGTCAACAAGGGTACCATGATCGCGCAACTGTGTCACGCGAGATTTCTGTTAATGATCCTGTATATGTGTTGAACTATGGTCAGAGACCCAAATGGATCACTGATACGGTCATGGCCAAGGAGCGCAACAGAGTGTTCGTTATTAAGCTCAAGAATGGGCAAACTTGCAGGAAACACATGGATCAGATAAAGCTGAGGCACACAGACGAGCCAGAATAGTCAGACGAAGAAACCATTGATGACCAACCGATGTACCAACAGTCTTCAGAGGACTCGAGGGTCATCAGTGAACCTGGAATTTCCATCACGGACCTGTTCAATAAAAATGGACTTGCAATTCCTGACATGGCCACTGACACCCCCAACAAGTCAGTCATCCAGCCATCAGCCACAACAGACCCTGCACACTCACCCAAGGCTGGAATCGAACTGAGACGGTCAACCCGGGAGCGCAAAGCACTGGACCGTCTCAACCTGTGAAAGACTGTGATAAGATCTCAGAGGAAGGTATTGTCATGTATGTACATTCTGTTTGTAGTCTCCAGATGGCGTCATTGTTGGAGGCCACTGAGCAGCACGCACATGGTGCTGCTCAGGTATAAAAGGCCAGCCATTTTGAGAGTCAGGCACTTTGGGCCTAAATAAAGCAGAAGCAAGGTTGTACCTTGCTTAGTTAAACAGTACTCGGTTTGAACCCTTATTGCATACATAACAGAAGGAACCAACTCCCAATGCTGATGGGGGAAGCATTTGTAATTCCTTGTACTCTAGGAAAACTTGCCACTCAGTTTAAGCTCTCCCCTCTATCCAACGTAGAAAATTAATTGTTCACAATAGCACAGCCCAGACATATGGCCATCACTACTCTGTTTGATGTTGTCGAGTGTGAAGCCTTTCTGCAAGTGGTGTGCCAAAAAAACAGGGGATCTTTTTGGGGCTGAATGTTGCTCTCCAATAAAAGCACAGACAACAGCTGCATGGAGAAACAAAATTACATGCAAAACTCAGCCTTGGTGTCATTGTTTTTGGTTCAGTTAAAATAAATCTCTCCTAAACCATGTTTTAGGCTTAACAATGTTTTTATATAAACTGTAAATAATGATATATTAATATATTAATGGAATGATATTTGGTTGTCTATTGAAGATGTATAGATTGGCAAACTGGCTAAGAGTACAATCCCCATACCCCCATGCCAGTAGTTGGTGGCACTATTCCTTTAAAATATTTAACTATGGTATTAAACGGGATGAACTATGACATTAGTCTGGAATAATTCAAGTTAATGCTGTTAGTAATCAGTCATTCTACAAAAGTTGCTCTTTGTTCATTGCAGGCAGTCCTTGTCCCTACAGCTGAGACCACCAGTCTACAATACTTTGTAGATTTGTTGCTTGAGAAGGGGAAGCCAGTTATGCTTGTGGGAAATGCAGGAGTTGGCAAAACCATCCTAGTGGAAGATAGACTTGCTAATCTATCAGAGGATTATATGGTGTCCAAAGTGCGTTTCAACTACTACACCTCTTCAGTGATGCTACAGCGTAAGTTATTGATGTTTCAGGGACTGTTTTCCAACTCAAGCTGATGCCTAGTGCAGTCTCATGAGATCAACTCAATTCAGAAGACAGATTTTTAAAATTTGTCATTAGGCCTGGTTGAGTTCCCAGATGCTGTGGGTCCTGGCCTTGCGAGGTAATTTCTGCACAGCCTAGTAAATGATGGAGCCTCCGCCCACCCTTTACAAGGGCAGAGGGGGCAGCACCGTGAGTTCCTGCATTCCCAGCCCTCGGAGGAACCCAGTGTAGCATCGTGACAGTGTGCCAATAGTGGAAGTGGGACCCACACGGTGGTTCATGTCGGGATCATAGCCTGAACCACTTGAAGAGAAAGGCGTTTTTATAATTGTTTATATGTGGACCCTCACAAAGGGGGCCACTGTGGACTGATATGGGTTCCTTTAGGGGGGAAGGTGGCAAATATGGCACCTCCCCTAGGACTGGCCTTTTGGAATTGGCATGAACCGCAGATGCACCCCAGTGGTGCAGATGCCTACCAATGGGATGAAGGAAATCTCCACCATCCCCTCCCCCACGATCATGTCAGCGGTGGAAAGAAGCCACCCCACACACACAACGCCCTGTGGACTTTTGGCCCCCAAATTATTATTCTTTGTTCAGTTCTTGAATCTCGACAAATTATAATATATTGGGGGCAAAATTGCCCCGCGCACCGTTTGGAGGTGGTAACCTTCCGGGACCAGGACATTTATCGCCCGGCCTGGAAGTTCCGCCCCAGTGAGGAATTCGGCCCTTCCGTCCCTCAACGGAGACACAGCTCCCCACCGACAATGTCAGAGCTACGCAGCGCTGATGCGGCAGAATGTCCCTCCCCTTCAATTAAAGGGAAGGGGCGCTCGCGCTCTACAGTCCCTTTGGTGGCCACCAAGGACGCCCTTGACCGGGCCAACAGCCCGGCACCCAGCAGCCCGGTCGAGGCGAGGGCTGCCATTGTAGGCTGACAGAAGAGTCAGCCGACAGCAAAATATGGCAGCCCACGGCGCAAATGGCCTTCCCTTTAAAGGGAGCCCTGGCGGTGACATCCACCGGCTCCATCCTCAGCGCTCGCATGGCAATTTTCTCCACGGGGCGCAAAGGGGTCACCCCTCAAACCTCCGTGGCAATTTCCCTGGAGGCGCTATCAACACCTTCCCCTGGGCGATAACCTCGTTGTGCCCCATTAACATCCCCCGGAGGCACTAATGGGGCTATAAACAAGGGCAGTTTTGCCCCCATTGTTTTATAATAAAATAACGTGCTCACCAGGAACATTGGCACAAGAAATTTCTTAATGTATGTATGTTTATACAGGAAATATACAGTATAATTTATAGATTCATATATAAATACATATTAGGAATTCAAGTGTGGAGATCAACAAGCCCTGCAGGATTTTCTGTCTATCAAAATTAATCACTGGAAAATCCTGCAGGACTTCCTGATAGTCCCAGGAGATTTCTAGTGCATGATGTTCCACGATAGGAGTACAAATTCATAAATTCTACCCTTATTTATATAACATATTTCTTGACTTCCATTGACGTACTAATTCCAGCTTCATGTTTTTATTTTTATAAATAAAAATCAGGTGTTCTTGAGAAGTCTCTTGAGAAAAAGGCTGGTCGTAATTATGGACCCCCCGGAAATAAGAAGCTAATTTATTTCATTGATGACATGAATATGCCAGAGGTAGACACTTATGGAACAGTTCAGCCCCACACACTAATCCGCCAGAACATTGACTACAAACACTGGTGAGCATTACACACGGACCTTGAATGATGAATACGCTGGCCAAAGTTGAGATATTCATTAGTTTGAAATGTATTCTTTTCTACAGAGACTCTTAAATGGTTGTTTCAAACTTTAGTAGATAAAACAGAAAAACATATTTTTTGTTAATAAATAGAACCCTGTTCTTTTATATAATACAGAAAAGTAAACTTGCATTTATATAGCGCCTCTTGTGAACCCAGAACATTACAAAACACTTCATGACCAATGAATTATGTTTTGAAATGTAGTCACTGTTTTTGTAAGTCATGTTCCACAAACAGCAGTGAGATGAATGACAAAATAATTTGTTTTGATGGAGTTGGTTGAGGGATGAACATTAGCCAGATATCAGGGGCTAAAAATTGGATTGGACACAAAAACAGGAGCGGGGATCGCGATGCGTGATCAGCCTGTGCCTGTTGAAAGGAATGCAGACAGCATGCAACCTTCGCGCTGTCGGTTAATTACACAATTGCAGCATTCAGCCCAGCGCTGAACGTGATGCGGAGTGACTGAATACTCAGCAGGGGGCCCAAGTTTGTGCAAGGCTAGGTCCAGTTAAAGCAAGCCTCCACTTCTTTAAGGCAGTCTGCACCTCAAAGTAGAGATGTATTCTGCCTGCAGCAGCTCATTGAACTGGTTGTGGAGGCAAAGGTGACTGAATAATGGCTCAACAGGACAGAGAAGGTGCTCCATGGTTCTCAGACACAGTACTAGAGGCCTTAGTGCAGGGGGTGGAAAGGAGGATACAGGCACAATGGAGTCCTTCAAGACATACACTACAAAGGCAGTGGGAGCAGATAACCGACGAGCTCAATGCCAGCAGTCCTGCCCTGAGGACATAGATGCCGTGGCAAAAGAAGTTCAATTACCTCAAATGAGTGGTCAAGGTCAGTGAATGCATCTTCAAATGCCGTCTCCCACCAACTGCACCACTAGCCTCACACACTGCTTAATGCACCACCCCCATCACTCAGCTACAAACAATCTTTCAGTCACGACTCAAATTTCACATACATAGCTTCACCTCACCCTCACACACTTACCACTGCTGCAGGCCTCACACCCACATCTCACACCTTGCACACACGACCAGATATTCAACCAGGCACATCACCCAAACACATTGCACCACACTCACTGACACACTTTCCTCTGAAGTCAAGGTGGCAGCAGTAGCTAACCGGCAGGCGACAGGCAAGCCTGCATATCCTTACCCAGGTGGAGGAGACAATGCTCGACATTATTGGAGAGGCCGTCATTGAGGCCATTGCAAGCGGCATTGCTGAAATTATTGAAGATGACGGTATGCTCATACCTAATCCTCCTTATCACATCCCACTTCCCCCTTAACCCACAATCTCTTCTCACTTACAAGCTGCTGATGATGTAAGCATGCATATCTTGCTTCTCCACCCCCTCCCAACCCCACTTCCATCACCACAACCGTACCCGTGTGCACTTTTCTTTTCAGAACTCCAACCTGGCCAGCCAGTTCAGGAAGAGCAAGAGGAGAGTGATGGAGGAGGAGGGACGCCGTCACTCAATCTCACACTCAAAGGCACCAGCTCAGATACTGGCACTGCATGTAATTTAGAGGGTAGTATAAAAGCAGGATCTAGATGTGGTGGTTCACTGGGCACAAGCGCACTGCAGCCAGGGCAGGGAGAAAAGGTAGTGCAGGTGCCAGCTCCCTGAGTTGTGCTTCAGAGGACTCGGATGTGGACTTTGATGGGGCGGCCTACAGAAGAAGGGTGATGAGCAGGCACACAGAAATGCTTAGTGCATTGGCAAGCCTGCCAGAGAGCCAGTTGTCACTGTTAAGGAACATGGAGAAGTCCGGCACCAACTTTGCGCAGAGCTTGGAGCCCATGATTTTCAGCATGGAAGTGATGAGCAACTCCATTAGGACACTTGTGGAGCCAACCATGATGCAGGGTCTGAAGGCCGATGTCTCAGCTTCCATTGCAGCTCAAGTGGAAGCGACCCAAATGTCTAAGTGCTGCAGTGGAAGCTCAGACTTATTGCAGAAGCACCTCATTGTCATTGTAGAGCAAGCCAAGGGAGTGAGCAAGAAGATTTTCAGGTGCTGCACTGGAGGCCTTTGTTCTTGCAATGCAGTGAAGGTGGGCTGTCCTATACCCACAGGGTGGGAAGAGGCCATCCAAGGTCATTTGCAGAAGGTTGTGGGAGGAGATTGCTGACTCAGATATAGCCACTAGTATGGTCCCAAGGACCTGGATCCAGTGTCCAAAAAAGTTTCATGACTTCGCACAGCCGGTCTAGGTGAGTGAAGGCTTCAGCAAATTCTATAGCCCATCACCTGCACCATAAGCCTCAGACACTACTCAATGCACCACACTCCCATCACTCACCTACCACTAACCTCTAGCTATCACCATTCATACCTCACGGCATTGAGGCTGAAGGTTTGGTTGCAGGAGGTGTGACCACCTCCTTGGTGAAGCGGAGCCTCTTCATACACTTTCCTCGCTTAAGTGCAGGTAAGAGAAATGGTCTTGAAAAACTCAAGGTGGGTAAGGCCTCCTGCTGAGAGCCCTCCTGGTCCTCCTCCAGCCCCACCTCCCGCTCTGTGAGCATCTTCTCTTTGCTGGCTCCGCTCCCTCTCCTGAAGATACTCAAGCATAAGGGGGACTGCAAGTAGAGGCCTCATGACTGGGAGCAAGTGGTGTGAGCAGAAGCCTTTAAATGAGAATTAAGGCATTCTCCATTTGCACCAACACTCCTTGTGATCTCAGCAACTTTAAACATATTTAGAAAGTTGCAAGACCCAGTAAAATTGTGAAATCGTCAGCTGTAAATTGCTGTTGATGATCTCTTTAAATATCACTGTTGGGGGCTCCTTCCTGCTGCTGAACGCTTGATTAAGAGAGGGTGGTAAGTGTAGTGATGACGTTGAAAATGGCCAGTCGTGCGTCAAATTACCGTTACACACTCGTTGACGTCACGATCTGCCTCATTTCCATTTCTCTAGTGAGCACCAGCAACGCTCACGGGAGGCGGGCAGAAGTGAATTGGCCGCCATTTTTTCAGCAAAATGGACCTTAATAGCCAGCACTAAACCCTCGATTTTCTCGGCCCCAGTGCTGATCCTAGATATCCAATTCCTTATACTATACGGAACTATTTCAACTTGTTTTGGTATTTTATCCATCCTGACAAAAAAAATGAAAATTTGAGGCTACATTACTGAGTTCTAGTAATTTTGTGTCACAGTAAACCTTTATGAGGTGTTTCTTATTTAGTTATTCAGGTAAAGAGCTAACATTCATAATACAGGGCATTAAGGTTGAAAAATAGGACAGATGAGGTAAATCAGATAACAATCAACTTGTCAAACTTTGGTTTTGAAAGACTGAGAGAGGGGGAGGGGGGGCGGTACAAAGTTCCATTGTTTTGAAGTCCTGAGGTATAATGAGTTAGAGTAGGAGACTGTGTGATATGTTATGATTTCAACACAATGAGATTGCAGAGAGGATGAAGAGCATGTAAGATGGCATAATTAGAGATTAGAAGGAACAAGAGAGGAAGGTTCAGAGAAGCAATGACCATAGTAATATTGATAAAATAGAAAGACAAAAAGTGATTGTCATGGAGAAGAAATGTTTGGTGGTTAAGAGTGATCATCTGTTCGATGACCAGCTTTTTCTGTTTATTACATATTTCATGGTAGAAGTGTATTTTGCCCTGAAATGGCTTTTACTTATCTTATGGGGAAAAATTGGTGTGTTCCTGCAATCTGTGTTCTGATTTCTTCTGGTTTTATTTAACCATTTTGATGATGGTAGTTCATCTGGACCAAATCCAAGATTGTTTTATTTTGTTATTTATTCCAAGATTACAGTGAACTTAAAAAAAAATGTGCAATGGTTCTCCCAAATAGAAGTGCCTTCGGAATTTGCCCTTGTTATAAAATTCACAAAGTAATTTTAAACTGTTGGAGGTTAGAAAAAGAACTGTATTTTTCCAAGTTAAAAAGGTGCTTCACTTCTCAGCAGGTTTGTTTTATTAACAGATTGAGCATTTAAGGTGCTGCACAGTTTAGCAGGTAAATAACAAGAAACTATTTTGTCTATTCTTGGGGGGGGGGTGGGGGAGGTGCAGGGGGAGAGGTTCTTTCATATCTCCTAATTAGAAAGAAAAGAAGCAGAAAGAGGAGTAGGTCATGTCCTAATGCAAGTCATAATTGTTGAATTACCTTGGCAGTAAAATTATAGTGGTGTTCGCACCCAAGATGTTTGCATCAGCTTTTCATGTGCGTAAGAACAGACTTTGGACACTTGAAAATGTTTTACTTGCATATAAATGAGAATTTGCATATATATATATAAATATATATAAAATTGAATATGAATCCAGCAAACAGCAGAAAAATAAATAGGAAAAAACCTGTACTTCACATATAAGCAGATTTTGAATTTATTAAATTTATGTAGATATGGATTCATTGTGTATAGTTGAAACAATAAATCACTAGTGTTGTGATTGATAGTTTTAGACTCTCTAATCCTAGCTGTAATTTTTACACTAAGGAACTAGTTGTAACACAGTAATTACTTACCAAACCACAGTACGTGAATGTGTTCTGAATGTGATTTTATTTTCTATGTTTTTTAAGAGAAGAACAGTGGTATTGTATAATAATTAATTCTATGTGGCTAACTTAGTTGTCATGAAATGCATTAAATGTTAAATGTGAGCGGTAGTGAAATCGGTATTCGGCGGTAACATATTTCCATTATGGAAAAGAGAATTATGTGAGGTGCAGGATGGGCTGCTGAGTAGTTACCGCCCATTTAGCACCACCAGCTAAGACCAATTTATCCCCAATGATGATTATAGTCACTTTTACTTTTTATTCATATTTTATCAATTTGAACACATTTGTTAAGGTTCTTGATTCTTTTCTGAATTCTTTGTATTTAACAATGATCAGGTATGATCGGCAGAAGCTAACACTGAAGGAAATTCACAACTGTCAGTATATCAGCTGCATGAATCCAACAGCAGGAAGTTTCACCATCAACCCTCGGCTTCAGGTAAAAATGAATCACAAGCCAGCGATGAACATATGACAAATAAGGTAGATGTTTCTGTTAAAGGCACATTCCTTCATTTAGGTATGAGTGTTAACCAATTCCAGGATTGTGGGTTCCCACTTCCCAGTCCAAAATTCTGCTAACAACTGAAATGGTTTTATCTTAGTTTGTTTGAACCACAGTAGTGTAGTTTGTACAACACATCTATCTGGAAAGACTGAATCATCTATTTTAATATAAAAATTGTATGATTGTACATTTCTTTATCTGTCCATCACATGCCTTGTGCCACTCCTGCAGATTTCTTTGTCACACTTGCAATTGATTCACTGAAATTTCTTAAAGCCAGAATTTAAAAAAAGCAAAAATTCACAACTGAATAGGAATCAAATGTGCCAAGGAACACATTGCAATCGAGAATGAAAGTTGCCAATCAGCAATTTCAAAACAAACTTCCAGTCAAAATTTGTCAGTCAACAACAGTTAACAAGGAGCAGAGGAATGCCAATCAAATTAATTCATTTAAAAATATATTTTCGTTTGATGTCTTGATTTCTCAGTAACTCAACTACTAAGTATGGCAAATAAATGTTCTAAGGCATTAAACAAATAAAGAGAAACAATTCAGAATGTTACTATTAATATTCCTATATGAAATAATTTTATAGGAATTCAAATGCACAGCTCCTCCATAATTTTACATCCATCAAAATGAATAGATGGCTAATTGTGACAGAGGCGCATGGATGATTTCATAGTATGCGCTCATGACAGGCGATGCGCAACTCCATGTTACTTATATAGAATTTTGTTATATATGTTTGAAATAATTTATTCTTTGGATTGTCACTGTCTGTGAAGTCTGGAGATGGATTTTCAGGGGATGAAAATACATAATCCTTTCAGCCCAGCGTAAGTTCCGGGAACAACCCTTTGGGAATATCCGCTGCTGACCCCACCATAATCTGGGGGAACTTCCCCAATTTTCATTTTCTCGGTGGGCACCCACGCCACTAGGGTCTGCCATAGCAGGGTGTGGGGGCTGAAAAAGTAGAGATAGGCTATCCACTATCTAGACCCAGAAAGAGATTGGAAGAAGTTTTTAAACACCTTTGTAAAAGGGTCTGATTTAGTTTCACTACTAGTTTCTGTCTTTGAGTAGGCAGGCCTAAGCAACCAGAGGGGCCCCAGTTTCCCTGCCGTACCAGTTGTCCGCAGATCTCAGGCTGGAACCAAAGAAATTCCTGGCCTGGGAGTCCCTTCTGCAAGCCACGCTCCCTCAGATGTGTAAGAGTTTCCACCCCAAGCAGGTATTTGCTGTAGGGACCAGGATTCAATGCATCCAACTTAGTGTGAAGGTGTGACAGAAGGCCCATGGATATTGGAGGTCACAATGTCTCCAGCATTGTTGCTTACGTGCTTGCATTTTCAAGCCATTTTTTTTTTTCTTGATGGTTGATGTGAATCCTCCATTTACGTAATCTGCTTACTTGTGATTGAGCCCCATATTCCATTGTGCCCCTTTTTGTTTTTCTACAGAATTGATTTTTGTTCTCATTGTTTCCCCTTCTAGAGACATTTTACAGTGTTTGCAGTGAACTTTCCTTCAGCAGAATCCATGGATATTATCTACAGCAAGATTCTAAGTTTTCATTTTCAGCATTTAAATTTTGCAGCGTCAGTAGTAAAGACCACTCCTGCTGTGGTCCAAGCAGCCATCTGGCTTCAGCAAAAAATGACCCACACTTTCTTGCCAACAGCCATTAAATTTCACTACATTTTTAACCTTCGTGACCTCTCCAATATTTTTCAGGTGAGTAAGGTTATAGATAACATGACTATGCAATTTGTTTTATCTTATTCCTATTGGAGGGTAGTATTTGATGGTGCGTTAATTTTTCTGGAATTAATTCCTGCTTTAGTGTGTAATTGAAACTTAATTTAGTACAAGTAATTAATATACAATACAGTGAAGGGGATTGGGTGGCACACCTAGATTAGACATTGGCCTTTCACGTTTGATATGTCCTTACTATACACTATAAATGCACACGAGGCCCTTACTTGAGAGAAGGTCACTCTGTGACCAGTTACCTTTATTACCAAGACCTCAAGTGATGAAGGTGGGTGGAGCTTCCCCTTTTATATCTGAAAGTCCAGGTTAGGAGTGTATCCCACAAGTTCACCCCCTTGTGGTCAATGTTCCCAAGGTGTACAACTTAGGTCAGCTTATGCATGGGTTCCAATGATAGTTGAATACATGACAATGTTTGTGGCTTGAACTCATCAGACTGATGGATTAAAATCTCCTGTCTGCTGACGGATCTTAAATCAAATGAGTTTGGACCATCTCACTCTAGATCCTAGTATGTGCCCGCAGCACAAACTGCTACAAATTTACCATTGATTGGTAATTTTGTTCAGAGATTTTCCTTTCCACAGTTTCTTCCCTGGCTTGGCATGGGAAATGGGAACTTGTTATGTGGAGAAAGTTCTGAGTGATACTCCATCCTCTCGTGCTGTGGTACGGCACATTAGTGCAATAGTGTGCTATTCAGCAGACTAACTACCTCCCATATTTATTGCATATTTTTCTGCATTTTATGCCATTGTCAGCTTGGTTCAATTGGAAGCAGGTCAGTTGGCCTATGTGTACAAATCCCAGTCTGGCACTTGAACACATAGGGGAGAATTTTAACCCCAAGAACGGGTGTGTTGGGGGCGGATGGAAAAGTAAAAATTTTAAACCTTAAACGGATCCCAACTTGTGTCAAACCCGCCCTCTTCTAGTTTAAATGGAGATGGGTTGTGATGTGGAGTATGACAAAGACACTTAGCGCAGGTCTGTTGTGGAGAAAATAATTGTTTAATTGCTTGATCAAGGGAGACACGGTCTACACCAGTTCCTTTCCAACCGTTCTCATCCAACACTTTAGGAGCTGCTTCTTTTATACATAATTCTTTGCAAAGTCATCATTTACATCATCATTGGTCAGTCTTTCAACCGCGTGACAATTTTTTTTCGCTTTGTTACAGATTGTTTAATTTCAACTTTGTTCATTGTTTCACATCCACCTTGGGTATGAACATATGTATCTTGCATCCTGCCTCCTGCTACTAACAGGAATTTATTTCTAAGTTCTGAATACAACAGGAAGCCACTTCCTAGGCCTACGACCTTAGCTCTGAATATCAGGAACTGTACCATTGTCCGACAGTTGCACCTGTTAATTCTGCCACATCAGCAAATTGTATTTTTGCCTTCCTAATCTAAGACATGTTTAACTCTTTAATTCCCACTTCAGGTTGGGAACACTCTCGGGAGGCAGGTCGGTCATTGAAATCTTTTCAGGAGGCTACATGCCTCCATTTAAAAGCGTTTTTATTTTAAATTAATGTAGGCTGGGCATCATGAGATAATTGCCTTCATTGCAGTGCTTGTGGGCTAGGAGGAGCAGGAGTATTTCCCTTAGGCCCAACAAGCTTGTCAATCTGGCTGGATGGCAGGTGGGAAACTTGTTGAAAAATTTAAAAGACGTTTTGCGGTTAATTCTTGAAGGACATTCATCCCGTCGGAGAATCCTCCTCCACCCTTCCCTGCTCTCTTCTCGGCACGAGTAAATATTGGGGTCTCAACCTAGGTTGACACTTCAGTGTAGTATTAAGGGAGATGCTGGCCTTTAGATGAGATGTTTACCAGTTCTGGTGAATGTTAAAGATCTCATAATATCTGAAGAAGAACCAGGTGTTCTCCTATTATCATGGCCAAACTTTTTCCCGAACTTGTTAACTGGTCATTCATCTCATTCGTGTTAAAGAGGTCATTCATCTTATTAAAGTAAAAACAGAAAATGCTTGAAACATTCAGCAGGTCAGGTGAGGAAATTATGAGGATACAAGGCAAAAGGTGTGGCATTGGGACAAGTATAGAAACTAAAGGTTTGTCTAGAGGAGGTGTATATCGTTACATTAGAATAGCAGAGGAGGAGGGAAGCATGGATATCTGGCAAAAATAGGAAGGCTCCTGTTATGTATGCAACATCTTGTAACCAACATTCTACTGCCACCAGAGGGCGCATCTGTTGGAGGCCCAAGGGATCCCAGCATCCCTTGGGAGCACTGCATATAAGCAGGCCTCCCATGCTGTGCCAGCACTCTAGAGTCAGAATAAAGAGACTAAGGTCACACTTACTCAATTCTACAGTACTCAGTCACATTGCTTTATTTGAGACATAACAACTGGTGACAAGTAATAGATAACAAACCATCACGCGAAAATGCAGAGAACTGTTGGTATCCTGGAGAAATTCTCAAAAGGTGACGATTGGGAAGCCTTCGTGGAGCAACTCGACCAATACTTCGTGGCCAAAGAGCTGGAAGGGAATGAGAACGCTGCCAAATGAAGGGTGATCCTCCTCACCGTCTGCGGGGCAACAACCTATGGCCTCATGAAGAATCCTCTTGCTCCGGTGAAACCAACAACCAAATCGTATGAAGAACTGTGTACACTGGTCTGGGAGCACCTAAATCCAAAGTAGAGCGTTCTGATGGCAAGGTATCGATTTTATACATGTCAACGGTCTGAAGGCCAGGAAGTGGCAAGCTACGTCGCGAACTAAGGCACCTTGCAGGACATTGCGAATTCGGTGGATTCCTGGAGCAAATGCTAAGAGACCTTTTTGTGCTTGGCATTGGCCATGAGGTTATCCTTCGCAAACTATTAACTGTTGAAACACCGAACCTGAGCAAAGCCCTAACGATAGCCCAGGCATTTAAATCCACCAGCGATAACACCAAACAAATTTCACCGCATAAAGATGCATTGGCAAGTACTGTACACAAAGTAATGCATCTGGCAGAACGTACACGCCTGCAGCTGCACGATCTCAGATGACTCAGAGTCCACCATCAAGTGTGAATGAAAGGCAATTAACATCTTGTTGGTGCTGCGGAGGTGATCATCGAGCCCATCAATGCCGCTTCAAACACTGCGTGCAAAGGCTGTGGAACAATGTGACACCTCCAGTGAATATGCAGATGAGCTGCAAACCACCACGTTGCAGAGGAAGATCGATCCATGGCGGATCAAACTGAACTAGAGACTTGAACAGAGGAGGCAGAAGTGTACGGGGTACACACCTTCACATGAAATGTCCACCGATCATGTTAAAAGTTGAACTGAATGGAATTCCAGTATCCATGGAATTGGACACGGGTGCGAGTCAGTCTATCATGAGTAAAAAGGCCTTCAAGAGGCTTTGGTGCAACAAGACACAAAGGCCAAGCTAAGCCCTATTCATACAAAGCTGAGAACTTACACTAAAGAGCTGATCCCTGTAATTGGCAGTGCAGCAGTAAAAGTCTCCTATGATGGAGCGGTGCACGAACTACCACTATGGATTGTACCAGGAGATGGCCCCACACTGTTCGGCAGAAGCTGGCTGGGAAAAATCTGCTAGAACTGGCACGACATCCGAGCGCTTTCGTCCGTTGACGACGCCTCATGTGCCCAGGTTTTGAGCAAGTTTCCGTCGTTGTTTGAACCAGGCATCGGAAATTTTTCGGGGACGTAGGTGCAGATCCACTTGATCCCCAGTACACGACCCATCCACCACAAGGCACGGGCGGTGTCATACATGATGCGAGAGAAAGTGGAGATCGAGTTGGACAGGTTACAATGAGAGGGCATCATCGCGCCGGTTGAGTTCAACGAGTGGGCCAGTCCGATTGTTCCGGTTCTCAAGGGCGATGGCACGGTCAGAATTTGTGGAGACTATAAAGTAACGATTCACCGTTTTTCGCTGCAGGACCAGTACTCGCTACCCAAGGCAGAGGACCCATTTGCGACGCTGGCAGCAGGGAAGACGTTCACCAAGTTGGACCTGACCTTGGCCTACATGATGCAGGAGCTGGCGGAATCTTCGAAAGGCCTCACCTGCATCAACACGCACAAAGGTCTGTTCATCTACAATAGATGCCCGTTTGGGATTCAATCGGCCGCGGCTATTTTTCAAAGGAACATGGAGAGTCTGCTAAAGTCGGTTCTGCGCACTGTGGTTTTCCAGGACAACATATTGATCACAGGTCGGGACATCATCGAACACTTGCAGAACCTGGAAGAGGTTCTCAGTTGGCTAGATCGTGTGGGACTCCGGCTCAAAGTATGTATTCCTGGCGCCAGAGGTCGAGTTCTTAGGGAGAAGAATCGCAGCAGACAGTATCAGACCCACCGACGCCAAGACGGAGGCCATCAAGAACGCGCCAAGACCACAGAATGTGACAGAGCTGCAGTCGTTCCTGGGACTCCTCAATTATTTTGGTAATTTCCTACCCGGGTTAAGCACCTTGCTAGAACCTCTACGTGTTGCTACACTAGGGAGATGACTGGGTATGGGGGAAATCACAAGAGACTGCTTTTGAGAAAGCCAGAAATCTGTTATGTTCCAGCAAACTGCTTGTTCTGTATGACCCATGTAAATGTTTAGTGCTAGCTTGTGATGCGTCTTTGTACAGGGTCGGGTGTATGTTACAACAAGCAAACAAATCGGGAACATTGCAACCGGTCGCTTATGCATCCAGGAGTTTGTCCAAGGCCGAAAGGGCCTACAGCATGATTGAAAAAGAAGCTCTGGCATGTGTTTACGGAGTGAAAAAAATGCACCAGTATCTGTTTAGGCTTAAGTTCATGTTAGAAACTGACCATAAGCCGCTCATATCGCTATTCTCAGATAGCAAAGGTATTAATACCAATGCCTCTGCTCGAATTCAAAGATGGGCACTCACGCTGTCTGCATTAAACTGTAATTCGCCACAGGCCAGGCACAGAGAACTGCGCTGATGCTCTCAGTCGGCTACCATATCCACCACCGGGGTAGAAATGGCACAGCCTGCAGACTTGCTCTTGGTGATCGATGCATTTGAAAACGAAAAGTCACTTGTTACAGTTTGCCAGATCAGAACCTGGACCAGCCAGGATCCTTTACTGTCCCTTGTAAAAAAACTGTGTCCTCCATGGGAGATGGTCCAGTGTCCCAGCAGAGATGCATGAAGAGATCAAGCCGTTCCAACGGCGCAAAGTCGAAATGTCCATACAGGCGGGCTGTCTCTTGTGGAGTAATCTCGTGGTTTTGCCTAAGAAAAGCAGGGAAACGTTCATACGCAGCCTACACAGTACCACCCAGGGATAGTAATGATGAAAGCTAGAACCAGATCCCATATGTGGTCGCCCGGCATCGACTCAGATTTGGAGTCTTGCGTGCGCCAATGCAACACTTGCTCTCAACTAAGCAATGCACCCATAGAGGGACTGCTAAGTTTGTGGTCATGGCCCTCCAAACCATGGTCTAGGATCCACGTTGACTTCGCAGGCCCTTTCGAGGCAAAATGTTTTAGGTTGTTGTGGATGCTTCTTCAAACTGGATCGAGTGTGTTATAATGTCTGTAAGCACGTCCACTGCCACCATCAAAAGCCTACGAGCCATGTTTGCCAAGCACGGCCTGCCTGATGTCCTTGTCAGCGTCAATGGGCCATGCTTCACCAGCGCTGAATTCAAGGAATTCATGATCCGCAATGGGATCAAGCACGTACCATCTGCCCCGTTCAAGCCCGCATCTAACGGCCAGGCAGAACGGGCAGTCCAAACCATCAAGCAAAGTTTGTAATGCGTGACGGAAGGCTCCCTGCAAACCCACCTGTCCTGAGTCCTGCTCAGCTACCACATAAGACCCCACTCGCTCATTGGGGTTCCCCATGCCAAATTGCTCATGAAAAGGGCACTCAAAACAAGGCTCTCTCTAGTCCAGCCTGATCTCCATGATCATGTCGAGGGCAGGCATCATCAACAAAGCATGTACCATGATCGCGCAAATTTGTCATGCGATATTGAAGTCAGTGATCCTGTATTTGTACTCATCTATGGACATGGTCCAAAATGGCTTGCTGGCATTGTCGTAGCCAAAGAAGGGAGTAGGGTGTTTGAGGTCAAACTTGTAAATGGACTAACTTGCAGAAAGCATTTGGACCAAACCAAACTGCAATTCACAGACAGCCACGAGCAACCTGAAGAGGACACCACCAACTTTGACCCTCCAATACACACAAGTGGCAACTGACATCATGGTTGACCACGAAGCCTGAACTCATCATCCCCAGCAGCCCAGCAAGTCCAGCTGCACAGCAGCCCAACGAAGGCCCAACCTACTCACCTGCACCTATGTTTGTCCCGAGACAATCAACTGGGAGCAGAAAGCCCCAGATCGTCTCACCCTGTAAATAAGTGTACGATTGACTTTGGGGGGGGGCGGGGAGTGATGTTATGTATACAACACCTTGTAATCAGCATTCTACCGCCACCAGAGGGCACATCTGTTGGAGTCCCAAGGGATCTCAGCATGCCTTGGGAGCACTGCATATAAGCAGGCCTCCCACGCTGTACCAGCACTCTAGAGTTAGAATAAAGAGTCTAAGGTCACACTTACTCAAGTCTACAGTACTCAGTCACATTGCTTTATTTGAGACATAAGAGCTTCCATGGCCCAGGAGTGTTGTTTAAGAAAGACAGGTAGATCCCAGGGGTGCGGACCAGCCTGACAGCCATGTACCGATAGGGAATCCACACCCCAAGCATCAGCCCACACCTTCTCCACTCCCAGTGGCTCTGGTGCAGCCATCCTTCATTACTGCCACCTGCTGTCCGAGAGAAATGGGAGCGGTGGTTAAGGTCTAAAATTTGAGTAACCATTACTCTTATTTCTATTTCCTACCCCCTACCTTTTCCCTGGCTCTGTACTTGCATAAGAACTATCTCTAACATCTTGTAGTTATGATGAAAGATCATTGACCATAGAAACATAGAAACATAGAAAATAGGTGCAGGAGTAGGCCATTCGGCCCTTCTAGCCTGCACCGCCATTCAATGAGTTCATGGCTGAACATTCAACTTCAGTACCCCATTCCTGCTTTCTCGCCATACCCCTTGATCCCCCTAGCAGTAAGGACCTCATCTAACTCCTTTTTGAATATATTTAGTGAATTGGCCTCAACAACTTTCTGTGGTAGAGAATTCCACAGGTTCACCACTCTCTGGGTGAAGAAGTTCCTCCGCATCTCGGTCCTAAATGGCTTACCCCTTATCCTTAGACTGTGACCCCTGGTTCTGGACTTCCCCAACATTGGGAACATTCTTCCTGCATCTAACCTGTCTAACCCCGTCAGAATTTTATATGTTTCTATGAGGTCCCCTCTCATTCTTCTGAACTCCAGTGAATACAAGCCCAGTTGATCCAGTCTTTCTTGATAGGTCAGTCCCGCCATCCCGGGAATCAGTCTGGTGAACCTTCGCTGCACTCCCTCAATAGCAAGAATGTCCTTCCTCAGGTTAGGAGACCAAAACTGTACACAATACTCCAGGTGTGGCCTCACCAATGCCCTGTACAACTGTAGCAACACCTCCCTGCCCCTGTACTCAAATCCCCTTGCTATGAAGGCCAACATGCCATTTGCTTTCTTAACCGCCTGCTGCACCTGCATGCCAACCAGAAACATTGGGAGAATTTTAACACCCAAAAACGGGGGGTTGGGGTCAGGTGGGAAGTTAAAGTGTTAAAAATCTGAATCCCAACTCGAACCACTTCTGGTTTTAACAATGACGGGACGGGGCGTGCAGCCAACCCGCTCTTAGGAGGCGGTTCGACCATTTAAATTTTATAATGAGGCTGGCGTGACTCAGATTTAAACACCATTTTAAATTAACAGTGGCTGGTTGGGCTTGCAGGCCTCGTGAAACTCGCCAGCTAATGGGAGGCGAGGACTCCTGGATCAAGCCTTTACACTTGCCTTCTGGATTCAGCGTCCCTGTCTGACCCACCTCCTGCCAATCGAAGACCCCCCCCCCCCCGCCACGAGGCCTCCGATCCCCCTCCCACCAGGTCTCCGATCGCCTTTCCGGCCTTCCACCCTCCCCATGTTCCTCTGCCCCCTGATGTCGTCTGCTTCCTGCCCCCTGCCCCTTGTTGCTCTTCCGGTCCCCACAGTGTATTCCTCCGGCCCCAAACTGCCCCCCCCCTTTTGTTTCAGTATACATCTTACTGCTATTTATGAAATTTTGCTGTTTGCAAAAAGACGATAGTGGCTGCGTTTCAAGTAATTGGTTTTATATGAAATGCTTTGGGACATTTCTGAGAGATGGGGTAAAGTGCTACATAACTGCTTTCTTTCATCAACCTGAAAATTTTATTCTGTACAAGAAAGACTGCGAATATTTACATTTATTTTATATGAAGTAAAGGAAGTAAAGAATAATTGAAACCAAAGACATGGGCGTAGAAATGGCTATGTGTTTCACCCATGATTTGTAGGCATTGGTCCCACTGCTAAAGCCATGGGGCCCATTTTTTAGGTATCCCAGGTGGATGCCTAAAATAGGCATTGGGCCATATCATGCGAAGGATTGTTTAGCGGTCCCTGCACTGCCAACTAAATGTATGTCTTGAAATTTAAAAAAACATTTACGGAGTGAAATTGGCCCTTTTTAAAGGCCCGTTATCATCTTTAGGAGTGTCGCGCCCTGCACCTCACCGCCCCACGCTGACCCCTTACCGCCCCATGGGGGAAATTGCCTCCTCGGGCCGCAAGCGGATGTCACGGCAGCTTCACAGGTCGCTAGTTAAAGGGGAGGGTGCTAGTGCTCCGGGCCGCTATCTTTTTTGGATTGCCGACTCTCATGCATCATGGCATTCCGCAACGCTACCCTAGGGGCCTAGTGGAGGCCATCAGAGGCCTTGCAGAATGAGCAGCGCCGCTCGCCTTTAAGCGAAGGGGAGGATGTTGGAGCATGTTGGAGCGTGAACCTCCCCCCCATGGGAAGTGGAGCACTCGACATTGCTCTCCGCTTCCTTTGAGGGGCGGTAAGCCAAATTCAGTGGTGGGGCGGGACGTCTGCGCCGGGCGCAGGAAGTCCCGGCCCCAGATGGTTGCTGCCCCCATTCGTGGCGCTGGGCAATTTCACCCCCTTAAACACCTTCCCGTAGAGCTAGGAGGAATAGGAGTGCTGCTCCAGCGGCACATACCGTAATCGTCCCCTCCCCTGGAGCTTGCTTCAAGCCTCCTCCTGCGGCTTAGCTCAGAGACGCTGCTGGCGAGGCAGGGAGGCCTACATTGGTTTCTCCTATCAGACCAGCTGTCTAATACATTATTTACATGTATTTTGGGAACTTTTCTTATTATTAGCCCCATCTTTAGAGGTATACATTGTATTGAATCCAACTTTTTATGTAAGCCTGTTGAAATTGCTTGCTGAAGTTTCTGTTTCTTTTCAGGGAATACTGTTCACACTTCCTGATTGTTTAAAGCAGTCAGTGGATTTGGCGTCACTCTGGCTTCACGAATCATCCCGAGTCTATGAGGACAAGTTAGTAGAATCGAAAGACTCAGAACTCTTCCAGAAAATTCTGTTGGACACTGCCAAAAAATTCTTTGAAGTAAGCCTACTATCATAGATTCATAAAATGATACAGCACAGAAGGAGGCCATTCGGCCCATCATGCCTGTGCCAACTCTTTGAAAGAGCTGTCCAATTAGTCATACTCCTCTGTTCTTTCCCTGGAGCTCTGCAAATGTTTGCACTTCAACTATTTATCCAATTCCCTTTGAAAGTTATTATTTAATCTGCTTCCACCACCATTTCAGGCAGTGCATTCCATATCATAACTACTCACTGCGTAAAAAAAAATCCTCGTGTCGCCTCTGGTTTTTTTGCTAAGTACCTTAAATCTGTGTCTTCTGGATACCAACCCTCCTGCCATTGGATGCAGTTTCTCCTTATTTACTCTATCAAAACCCTTTATGGTTTTGAACACCTCTATTAAATCTCCCTTTAACCTTCTCTGCTCGAAGGAGAATAACCCCAGTTTCTCTAGTCTATCCATGTAACTGAAGTATTTCATCCCTGGTTCCATTCTCGTTATTATCCTCTGCACCCTCTCTAATGCCTTGACATCCTTCCTAAAGGTTGTCTTTGATAATATTAAGGAAAATACTATAGGGTAGATTTTGTGAGACTGTTTCTCGTGCAGAGCCTTACTTACTGGAAATGCAGATCTCCACTTGACAGCAGCATGATTCAGAATATTGGGCAGTTCTGATCCATACTCCCATCAAGTGAGTCTTCCTGCCAGGATCACGGACTCAAAAAATTTACCCTTCAAGTGAAATTGTTTGTCAATAGGTGAGAGTAAATGTTTGCACTATGGAAAATGATCAACAGTTGCTGAAGAACGTTAGTGGTATTTTCTTGAACTAATTAAATAACCTATTAATCCATTACTGTAAATTGACTTTGTGAAAAATCACAAGTAATTAATATTTTTGTATCAGCCCATTTTTATACATGTCTCAAAGTTGCCTAAACTGTTGCTCCAAGTCAAATGATATAATCTTATCTTACGATTTCACTGTAAATCCTGTTTAATGTGAGGGTGGGGGGGGGCGGCAAGCTTCAACATACTTGAATGTAGAGACTTGTTTTAGATTATTCTAATCCCGACATATGACATGAAGATTTGGATTTTCCTTGGAGTGGTGATGTTCTGGCAAGACAGAATTTCTCCCTATTCGACACTGCCACAATCCTAACCCATTTTCTTGGCTCAGAGTTCATTACCAATCACGCACACCCCTTCAATTGAAGTTCAAAACTGAAACATCGGATCCTTCGTTGAAACATCTGTGAAGACATGCGGAAGCAAGTCATCCTCCTTCAAGGGACCGCCTATGATGATGATGATGACAATAGGCTCCCAACAGGGTTCCTGCCTCAGAGAAAACTTCCAGGGTGCTGCAGTGGGGATGCAACTCCAGCAGCATAAGTATCATGGAGGGATCTTAAAGGGGCAGAAGATCCCCAAGGTGGCAGGAGCTGCAGCCTCATAAACCTTGGTAGATTTAAAGTTATAGTTTTAAAAGTTTTGCTTGTCTCAAGTAAACAATGGTATTTTTGTTTATTTTTAAGTTCACAGCATTGAGGGAAGGAGGGGAGGTGCAATAAGACCTGGGTGTCATGGTACATCAGTCATTGAAAGTTGGCATGTAGGTATAGCAGGCAGTGAAGAAGGCAAATGGTATGTTGGCCTTCATAGCTAGGAGATTTGTGTATAGGAGCAGAGAGGTCTTACTGCAGTTGTACAGGGCCTTGGTGAGGCCTCACCTGGAATATTGTGTTCAGCTTTGGTCTCCTAATCTGAGGAAGGATGTTCTTGCTATTGAGGGAGTGCAGCGAAGGTTCACCAGACTGATTCCCGGGATGGC
Organism: Pristiophorus japonicus; assembly: GCF_044704955.1. NCBI lineage: Eukaryota > Metazoa > Chordata > Chondrichthyes > Pristiophoridae > Pristiophorus > Pristiophorus japonicus. The sequence continues at coordinate 131,189,687 of NC_091981.1, read as the reverse complement.
AGGACTGACATATGAGGAGAGACTGGATCGACTGGGCCTGAATTCACTGGAGATTAGAGGGATGAGAGGGGATCTCATAGAAACATATAAAATTCTGACAGGACTGGACAGGTTAGATGCAGGAAGAATGTTCCCAATGTTAGGGAAGTCCAGAACCAGGGGACACAGTCTAAGGATAGAAACATAGAAAATAGGTGCAGGAGTAGGCCATTCGGCCTTTCGAGCTTGCACCACCATTCAGTAAGATCATGGCTGATCATTCACCTCAGTACCTCTTTCCTGCTTTCTCTCCATACCCCTTGATCCCTTTAGCCATAAGGGCCATATCTAACTCCCCCTTAAATATATCCAATGAACTGACATCAACAACTCTCTGCAGTAGGGAATTCCACAGGTTAACAACTCTCTGAGTGAAGAGGTTTCTCCTTATCTCAGTCCTAAATGGCTTACCCCTTATCCTTAGACTATGTCCCCTGGTTCTGGACTTCCCCAACATTGGGAACATTCTTCCCGCATCTAACCTGTCCAGTCCCGTCAGAATCTTATACGTTTCTATGAAGGCCAACATGTCATTCGCCTTCTTCACCGCCTGCTGAACCTGCATGCCATCTTTCAATGACTGATGTACCATGACATCCAGATCTAGCTGCACCTCCCTTTTTCCTAATCTGCCATTCAGATAATATTCTGCCTTCGTGTTTTTGCCCCCAAAGTGGATAACCTCACATTTATCCACATTATACTGCATCTGCCACGCGTTTGCCCATTCACCTAACCTGTCCAAGTCACCCTGCAGCCTTTTAGCGTCCTCCTCACAGCTCACACTGCCACCCAGCTTAGTGTCATCTGCAAACTAGGAGATATTACACTCAATTCCCTCATCCAAATCATTAATGTATATTGTAAATAGCTGGGGTCCCAGCACTGAGCCCTGCGGGACCCCACTAGTCACTGCCTGCCTTTCTGAAAAGGACCCGTTTATCCCAACTCTATGCTGTCCGACTGCCAACCAGTTCGCTATCCACGTCAGTACATTAGCCCCAATACCATGTGCTTTAATTTTGCACACCAATCTCTTGTGTGGGACCTTGTCAAAAGCCTTTTGAAAGTCCAAATACACCACATCCACTGGTTCTCCCTTGTCCACTCTACCAGTTACATCCTCAAAAAACTCTAGAAGATTTCTCAAGCAGGATTTCCCTTTCATAAATCCATGCTGACTTGGGCCGATCCTGTCACTGCTTTCCAAATGTGCTGCTATTTCATCTTTAATAATTGATTCCAACATTTTCCCCACTAGTGATGTCCAGCTAACCGGTCTATAATTACCTGTGTTCTCTCTCCCTCCTTTCTTAAAAAGTGGTGTTACATTAGCTACCCTCCAGTCCATAGGAACCGATCCAGAGTCGATAGACTGTTGGAAAATGACCACCAATGCATCCACTATGTCTAGGGCTACTTCCCTAAATACTCTGGGATGCAGACTATCAGGCCCTGGGGATTTATCGGCCTTCAATCCCATCAATTTCCTGAACACCATTTCCCGCCTAATAAGGATTTCCTTCAGTTCCTCCTTCTCACTAGACCCTCGGTCCCCGAGTACTTCCGGAAGGTTATTTGTGTCTTCCTTCGTGAAGACAGAACCAAAGTACTTGTTTAACTGGTCCGCCATTTCTTTGTTCCCCATTATAAATTCACCTGAATCTGACTGCAAGGGACCTATGTTTGTTTTCACTAATCGTTTTCTTTTCACATATCTATAGAAGTTTTTGCAGTCAGTTTTTATGTTCCCAGCAAGCTTCCTCTCATACTCTATTTCCCCCCTCCTAATTAAACCCTTTATCCTCCTCTGCTGTATTGCAAAATTCTCCCAGTCCTCAGGTTTGCTGCTTTTTATGGCCAATTTTATGCCTCTTCCTTGGATTTAACACTACTTATTTCCCTTGTTAGCCACGGTTAAAGCACTTCCCCATTTTATTTTTACTCCAGACAGTGATGTATAATTGTTGAAGCTCATCAATGTGATCCTTAAATGTTTGACATTGCCTATCCACCGTCAACCCTTTAAGTATCATTTGCCAGCCCATTCTAGCCAATTCACGCCTCATGCCATCGAAGTTACCTTTCCTTAAGTTTAGGACCCTAGTTTCTGAATGAACTGTGTCACTCTCCATCTTAATAAAGAATTCTACCATGTTATGGTCACTCTTCCCCAAGGGGCCTCGCACAACAAGATTGCTAATTAGTCCTTTCTGATTACACATCACCCAGTCTAGGATGGCCAGCTCTCTAGTTGGTTCCTCGACATATTGGTCTAGAAAACCATCCTTAATACACTCCAGGAAATCCTCCTCCACCGCATTGCTACCAGTTTGGTTAGCCCAATCAATATGTAAATTAAAGTCGCCCATGATAACTGCTGTACCTTTATTGCATGCATCCCTAATTTCTTGTTTGATGCTGTCCCCAACCTCACTACTACTGTTTGGTGGTCTGTACACAATTCCCACGAGCGTTTTCTGCCCTTTGGTATTCCGTAGCTCCACCCATACCGATTCCACATCATCCAAGCTAAATGTCCTTCCTTACTATTGCATTAATTTCCTCTTTAACCAGCAACACCACCCCACCTCCTTTTCATTTCTGTCTATCCTTCCTAAATGTTGAATACCCCTGGATGTTGAGTTCCCAGCCTTGGTCACCCTGGAGCCATGTCTCCGTGATGCCAATTTCATCATATCTGTTAACTGCTATCTGCACAATTAATTCGTCCACCTTATTCCCAATACTCCTCGCATTGAGGCACAGAGCCTTCAGGCTTGTCTTTTTCACACACTTTGCCCCTTTAGAATTTTGCTGTAATTTGGCCCTTTTTGCTTTTAGCCCTCCACTTTTACTTTTCTTCTTTCTATCTTTTGTTTCTGTCCCCATTCTACTTCCCTCTGTCTCCCTGCATAGGTTCCCATCCCCCTGCCATGTTAGTTTAACTCCTCCCCAACAGCACTAGCAAACACTCCCCCTAGGACATTGGTTCTGGTCCTGCCCAGGTGCAGACGGTCCGGTCTGTACTGGTCCCACCTCCCCCAGAACCTGTACCAATGTCCCAGGAATTTGAATCCCTCCCTTCTGCACCACTCCTCAAGCCACGTATTCATGTGAGCTATCCTGCGATTCCTACTCTGACTAGCACGTGGCACTGGTAGCAATCCTGAGATTACTACTTTTGAGGTCCTACTTTTTAATTTAGCTCCTAGCTCCCTAAATTCGTTTTGTAGGACCTCATCCCGTTTTTTACCTATATCGTTGGTATCTATATGCACCACGACAACTGGCTGTTCACCCTCCCCCTTCAAAATGTGCTGCAGCCGCTCCGAGACATCCTTGATCCTTGCACCAGGGAGGCAACATACCATCCTGGAGTCTCGGTTGCGGCTGCAGAAACATCTATCTATTCCCCTTACAATAGAATCCCCTACGACTATAGCTCTCCCACTCTTTTTCCTGCCCTCCTGTGGAGCTGAGCCACCCACGGTGCCATAAACTTGGCTGCTGCTGCTCTCCCCTGATGAGTCATCCCCCTCAACAGGAGTAAGGGGTAAGCCATTTAGGACTGAGATGGGGAGAAACTTCTTCACTCAGAGAATTGTTAACCTGTGGAATTCTCTACCGCAGTGAGTTGTTGATGCCAGTTCATTGGATATATTCAAGAGGGAGTTAGATATGGCCCTTATGGCTAAAGGGATCAAGGGGTATGGAGTGAAAGCAGGAAAGGGGTACTGAGGTGAGTGATCAGCCATGTTCTTATTGAATGGTGGTGCAGGCTCGAAGGGCCGAATGGCCTACTCTTGCACCTATTTTCTATGTTTCTATGTTAAAAGAAAAGAGATGTAAAGGGAAAAAATCCTGTATCTTGCTCAAATGTTCCCTTATCCAATTTCCTCTTTTCATTTTTCAGGGTGTTGGTGATAGTATTTTATTTCAGAAACCATTGATTTATTGCCATTTTGCTCTTGGAATTGGAGATCCCCATTACATGCCTGTAAAAGATTGGAAGGTCCTGAAGAAAATACTGACTGACACGCTTGACAACTATAATGAGCTCAATGCTGTGATGAACCTTGTTTTATTTGAAGATGCAATGCAACACGTGTAAGTATAAATAAAAGGGCTTGCTGTTTAATTTTTTTTTAATTCACCATTAATTTCTTGTGATGCCTCTAATAAAAGATAACACCACACAGGGAAGTCAGCACCATCAGATACCAGCAGTTGCTGTACTTGGGTGCCCAAATTCCTGGCTGCGTATTTTACTGATAAAGTAGATGGGCGGGGGGGGGGGCGGAATTTTAACCTACAAAAATGGATGGGTTGGGAGCGACCTGAACCCACCCATTTCCGGTTTTTACGGGGGCAGGTAACCAACACGCTCCCAGATGGCGGGACGTCAATTTAAATAGTTTGGAAGCCTCTTTTTTAACCTCCATTTTGTTTTTAACTACATGTGGACAGGTTTTACACAATTCGTAAAACCCGCCAGTTACAGCAAGGCAGGGACTGCTGCATCCAGGAGGTAAGTGCCTTTATACCTACCTCCTGGATCCAGGGTCCCTAACTAGCTCACCCCCCGCAAACAGAGACCCCTTAAGTGGCCTCCAATCACCTTCCTGGATCGAACGCCCCACTGCCACCGATGTTGCTGAGGCCGGCCACTATCTTCTCCACCACCCCGATCATCCTGCCCCGATCCTGCTCCTCCTATGCCCATCCCTGGCCAAGCCCTCGCCCCCTCCAATCCTTTTACCAGCACGGCCCAATCCCTGGCTGACCACCCCCCTCCTCCACCCCCATCCTTTCAACGGCCCAGCCAGGCCCGATCCCTCCCTCTTCTGTTAGACCTAATGCCGCAGGCCTACCTGCTTGCAGCCAGCCAGCCTCTCAATCTGCCTGTCTGCAGGTGGGAAACCAAGGACACGCATGCAAATCAGGTCCTGCCGTTACAAGTCGGCAGAGCCTGCGGGAAACCTGGCCTCCTGTCACCTCCTCTATCAACCCCCCCCCCGCCCATCACCCTCTTAAAATCCAGTCGATATGACTAAAACGTACTGGATTTTGTAGAGAAATGCTAATGGTTATTTGTCTGTGTTTAGGGATGCTCTGAATGTGGCTCCCCTTCTCTCACAAAATGAGGTCAAAAGCATTTTGTGCTTGATGAGGCCTTGTCAAAGGGCAATCATGGCCAACTCCTGCATACTTATTTGGGGGAAGATGATGGGAAAAGACCACAAGCCCCCTTAACAACTGCTGAAGTCATTTGACTGGTGCTCTCCTGAGCCACTGTTTCCCTAGTACAGTGTAGGAATCCCACCCCCTCCCTGACATGCTCCATGACACCTATAATAAAAAGAGAGGTCTCATAGTCTCTCCTATTTAGACATCATCATTCCTCATAACCACACTTGTTTTCCCTGTTCCTCCACCTACTGTTTGGCACCACAGTGCCACCCTCTTTCCGGCTGTCTCCAAGCCAAACTGTAGGGGCACCCAGACAGCTGCCATCCCATCCATTGCTCAGCAGCCTGATGATAGTTAGAGCGAGTTAACCAGAGAGGGTTAAAGCAGAAGACTGCCAAAAAAAATCACAGCATTTGTTGGCTATAATTAATTTCAACATTCCCCAATCAGGATTTTTCTTTGTATTCCCCAATCAGGATTTTTCTTTGTATTTCTTTTGTGGGCCTGTGGCAGGTCCTTTAGCGTTAAGGCTGCCTTCAAGGCTTGCGATATTCCCGAACTTCCTCTTCTCTTCATGGCTGCAACCAATAGTGTGCCCACTTACATCCATGTTACACATTACTCATTCTAATTTGGTGTACAGAAAATTTAGGCCCTGAAGTTTGGGTCCTGGTGGAGCTCGCTTCTGGTACCTTCCATTACGAATTACTCCCAGACAGTGGCAGGAAAAGAATATTACCCTCATAATGCCAGCTTAGTCAATCATCAGTTAGATTAAGTCTTGTACAATTTTACTTGAAAGTATTACAATATACATATGAATGTAGAATTTTGAAGGTTCTTTTTCTTTATCACAAGGTGTCGGATAAATCGAATATTGGAGAGCAGCCGAGGATATGCTCTACTCGTGGGGGTTGGTGGCAGTGGGAAACAGAGTCTATCCAGATTGGCTGCTTACATTAGTTCTCTAGAAGTATTCCAAATCACACTGAAGAAAGGCTATGGGATTTCAGAGTTGAAGGTAAATATTTTCCATTTACGATCCTCCATTATTAAAAATGGTGATCATTATTTGGTGTGTGCTGATGTTCCGATTGATGTCCTGAGTTGGTCTTCATGGCATAGGATTTTGTGCTTCCTGTTTTATAATTATGGAAGCTTCCTTGTAGTTGCTTTTCCATCTGCTCAATAAACTTTGTTGGATTCTGAACAAGGTAAATATGCATGTAATTTATTTAACTCAATGGTGGGATCTATGCGATTGACAATTTGTGTAATACACTTTTATGTTGGACCAATAAAGGATGTCACATTACGTTGTTCAGGGTTTCTTCTCATTCCCTCTCAAACAATAGCTGAGTAATTGATGAGCGTGAACTTCTGTTCCGATTAAGGATCCGATTCACAGAACTGGAAAATAATGATCCCGGAATGGGGGAGGCTAAAAGCGGCCAAAGAAACCAGCAAGGCAGAGATCCTGCTGAATTTAACAACAATTCAATTTCCCATCTGGCAGCTGGCTAAATGGACAAGCTGATCGGCTGCCGGGCGTGAAAACCAGTGGCAGGAGACTACAGCCAGAGTTGCTTGGGGAGGTCACCGACCACGCCAAGGGGGAGAGAGAGACCGCGATCGGCAGAGGGAAGGCTGAAGGCTTCCTTTGAGGAGCGGCGGGAAGCACTCTGCTCCTCATGGTACACAAGGAGTACTGTAAAAGGCATTTACCTTCTTGAGCCAGCAGCTCGCACCTCCATTTCACTGCCCGGTTTCCCGAGTCTTCTGGGAATCCCCCGCGGCAGCAGTTAAATTTAAATCAGGCTCCCAATTGTACACCTTGCCTCGCTACCCACTGGCGTAATAATGGCAGCGTATGCGTCAGGTTGGAGTCATGTTTCACATCTTTTTTAGTTTAAACCCTCACTCCCACCCTCCTCCTGCCCGTCCTGGGGGTGTTAATATCGAGGCCAATAGGTTTGACAATTTGGAGCATTTGTTTGCATTTGTATCACTGCAGCAAATTTCTATCATTAAATATCTTGTTCATTAGCCTCTAAGCTATCAGAAATAGTAAAAATATTTACCTGGAATATTTAAGAAGGATCCAAAAATCAACTAATGAATCAATTTAGGGGCACTGGGACGTCACTGCCTTTGCTCATGACCCTGCTGCCTCTGGGCTTAGTGTGAGGTCAATATAAACATGGTCGACGGGCGCCTGTGCTAATATGGCCACAACTTGGGTGCTTGCTTGGGGTGGAGGGGGGAGGAAAATATGGTGTTGGCAAGCCACTCTGGGCAAGACAGCATCACCAGCTTAAACGTTTTTAAACATGATGGTATCTTTATAAGAGGCTCAATTTGCAGAATAGTGCTAGAGTGTTTGGATGCTCCTTTTAAAAAGAAAAACACTTGCATTTATATAGCGCTTTTCATGACCTCACGACATTCCAAAGTGATTTACACCCAATGAATTAATTTTGAACTGGAGTCACTGTTCTAATGAAATGTACATAGGATTACATAGGATATATGGCACAGAAACAGGCCAGTCAGCTCAACCGGTCCATGTTGGTGTTTATGCTCCACTCGAGCCTCCTCCCATCTTTCCTCATCTAAATCTATCAGCATAATCCTCTATTCCCTTCTCCCTCATATGCGTGTCTAGCTTCCCCTTGAATGCTATTTGCTCCAACCACTCCCTGTGGTAGCGAGTTCCACATTCTCACCACTCTTTGGGTAAAGAAGTTTCTTCTGAATTCCTTAATGGATTTCTTGGTGACTAACATATATTGATGGCCTCTAGTTATGCTCTTCCCCACAAGTGGAAACATTCTCTCTCTATCAAAACCTCTTATCGAAACATAGAAATTTACAGCGCAGAAGGAGGCCATTTCGGCCCATCGTGTCCGCGACGACCGATAAAGAGCCACACGGCCCTCGGATCAGCAGCCCTGAAGGTTACATATAAACCTATGAACAATGAACAATGGCGGAAAGGTAAAGAGTACCCAGCCCAACCCCACACAGCTGCGACACCCCTAACACTGAAACATTCTACACTCCACCCCAACCGGAGCCATGTGATCCCCTGGGAGAGGCAAAAACCAGATAAAAACCCAGGCCAATTTAGGGAAAAAAATCTGGGAAAATTCCTTTCCGACCCATCCAGGTGATCGAAACTAGTCCAGGAGATCACCCTGGCCGTATTCGATTCCCTGCAGTACTTAACATTATGTCTGCGCTGGCCAACAAGAGGTTATCCAGTCTAATCCTAATTGCCAGCTCTGTGGTCCTAAGTGCCCATCCAACCATCTCTTAAAAGTTTCTGCATCCACCACTCTTCCAGGCAGTGAGTTCCATTCCCCCACAACCCTCTGCGTAAAGAAGCCCCCATCAAATCCCCTCTGAACCTTCCACCAACCACCTTAAAACTATGCCTCCTCGTAATAGGCCCCTCCACCAATGGAAATAGACCCTTACTATCCACTATATCCAGCCTCCTCAATATTTTGTACACCTCAATGAGGTCTTCTCTCAACCTCTTCTGTTCCAATGAAAACAAACCCAGCCTATCCAATCTGTCCTCATAACTAAGATTCTCCATTACAGGCAGCATCCGAGTAAATATCCTCTGCACCCTCTCCAGTGCAATCACATCCTTCCTTTAATACGGCGACCAGAACTGCACGCAGTATTCCAGCTGTGGCCTAACCAAAATATTATACACTTTAAGCATAACCTCCCTGCTCTTATATTCTATGCCTCAGCCAATAAAGGCAAGCATTCCGTATGCCTTCTTAACCATCTTATCCACCTGGCCTGCTACTTTCAGGGATCTGTGGACAAGCACTCCAAGGTTCCTTTGTTCATCTACACTATTAAGTGGCCTACTGCTTAATATGCATACCCTTTCCTTCTTAGCCCTCCCAAAGTGCATTACCTCACTTCTCTGAATTAAATTACATTTGCCACTGCTCTGCCCACCTGGCCAGTAAATTGATATCCTCCTGCAGCCCATGACTTTCCTCTTCATTATCAACCACACAGCAAATGTTAGTGTCGTCTACAAATTTCTTAATTATACTCCCTGTTATGTATTTAACCCTTTGCAACCTGTATCACACCACCACCAGTTTTCCCACCACTGAGATTAGGCTGACAGGCCTGTAATTACTCCGCTTATCCCTTTCTCCCTTCTTAAACAAGGGTAATACATTAGCAGTCCTCCAGTCCTGCGGCACCTTGCCCAAATCCAAAGAGGACTGGAAAATGATGGTCAAGGCCTCTGCTATTTCCTCTTTTGCTTCGCTCAACAGCCTGAGATGCATTTTATCCGGGCCTGGGGACTTATCTACTTTTAAAGCTGCTAAACCCCTTAATATTTCCTCTCTCACTATATTTATTTCATCCAGAATATCACATTCCTCCTCAATAGCAGTATCTGCATTGCCCCTTTCCTTTGTGAAAACAGATGCAAAGTATTCATTAAGAACCTTACCAACATGTTCCACCTCCACATAAAGATTACCCTTATGGTTTCTAATAGGCCCTACCCTTTCTTTAGTTACTCTCTTACTCTTAATATATTTGTAGAACATCTTACAATTTTCCTTAATTTTACTAGCCAATAATCTTTCATGCTCTCTCTTAACATTCCTAATATCCTTTTTAATTTTGCCTTTAACTTTCTATATTCCTTTAAAGATTCTATAGTATTTAGCCATTGGTATATGGCATAAGCGTCCCTTTTTTTCTTTATCCTCCCCTGTAAGTCCCTAGACATCCAGGGGGCCTAGATTTATTATTCCCACCCATTTTCTTTAAGGGCACATGTTTGGCATGAGCCTTCCAGATCTCCTCCTTGAATGCGTCCCACTGTTGCGACACTGATTTACCCATAAGTAGTTGTTTCCAGTCCACTGTGGCCAAATCACTCCTTAACTTAGCAAAATTAGCTTTTCCCCAATTCGGGACTTTTATTCCAGGCCTATCCTTGTCCTTAACCACAACCAACTTGAATCTGAATGAATTATGGTCACTGGCACCCAAGTGCTCTCCCACTAATACCCTTTCAACCTGCACAGCTTCATTGTCCAAAACTAAATCCAAAACCACCCCCTCTCGTGTTGGGCTTGCTACATACTGACTAAAAAAGTTCTCGAATGCATTTCAAGAATTCCGCACCCTCTATACCCTCCATACTATATTTGTCCCAATCAATATTTGGATAGTTAAAATCCCCTACTATTACTAACCTGTGGTTTTTGGACTTCACAGCAATTTGCCTACATATTTACTCCTCTATCTCCCTCCCACTGTTTGGGGGTCTATAATACACGCCCAGTGTGATCGCGTCCCTTTTTTATTTTTCAATTCGATCCATATGGCCTCATTTAATGATCCCTCTAACATATCATCCCTCCTCACCGCTGTAATAGTTTCTTTAATCAGTACCGCGACCCCAACCCCCCCCCCACCCTCCTTTTACCCCCCTCTCTGTCTTGTCTAAAAATCCTGTAACCAGGAATATTAATCTGCCAAACCTGCCCCTCTTTCAGCCATGTCTCTGTAATGCCTATAATGTCACACTCCCAAATATCTACTTGTGCTCTTAGCTCATCCGCCTTATTCGCTATACTCCTTGCATTAAAGTATATACCATTTAGCACAGGAAGAACACCTTGATTACTACTTACTCAGCCTTGTTTCCTCTGTCTTACAGATTTGCTTTCTAAATTCTTAGTATCCAATTTCTGCTTTACTTCCTTCCATATTGGATTTGTTCTCAGGTTCCCATCCCCCTGCTAAGCTAGTTTAAACTCTCCCCAACAGCACTAGCAAAACTCCCCATGAGGATATTGGTCCCGACACTGTTGAAGTGCAACCTGTCCGGTTTGTACAGGTCCCATCTCCCCCAAAAGCAGTCCAATGCCTCAAGAATTTAAAGCCCTCCCTCCAACACCAACTCTCTAGCTACGTGTTCATCCTCTCTATCCTTATATTCTTGTATTCATAAGCACATGGCACCGGTAGTAACCTGGAGATTACTACCATTGAGGTCCGACTTTTTAATTTTCTTCCTAGCTCCCTGAATTCTGCTTGTCGGACCTCATCCCTCTTTTTACCGATGTCGTTGTTCCCGATATGGACCACGACCTCTAGCTGTTTACCCTCTCCCCCGGAATGCCCTGCGTCCGCTTTGTGACATCCATGACCCTGGCACCAGGGAGGCACCATACCATTCGGGAGTCATGTCTACGGCCGCAGAAACGCCTCTCTGTTCCCCTAACTATAGGATCCCCTATCACTAGAGCTCTTTTATTATTCTTCGTCCCTCCCCCGCTGTGCAGCTGAGCCACCCGTGGTGCCTTGGAATTGGTTCTGGCTGCACTTCCCAGAGGCATCATTGCCCTCACCGATACTCACAAGTGAATATCGGTTTGAAAGCGAGATGGACTCACGGGGGGACTCCTGCACTACCTGCCCAGCATTCTTACTCCATCTGGTGGTCACCCACTTCCCCTCTGCTTGCACGTTTTTAAGCTACGGGCTGACCATCTCCTGAAACGTGCTATCCACGTAGTTCTCAGCCTCGCAAATGCATCGTATTGACTCCAGCCGCCGCTCAAGCTCCGAAACGCGGAGCTCAAGTAGTTGAAGCTGGGGACACCTGCTGCACACATGGTTGTCTAGGCCTCGCGAATCGTCCAGGACTTCCCACATGCCGCAGGATGTGCACTCCACGGGACTGAGCTGCTCTGCCATCCCTCTAGTTCGACTTAACTAGTTTAAAATATAATTAAAAAGAAATAGAGAAAAGAGAGATACTTACCGACTGACCTCCCGAACTCAGTGACCTCTGTGGCCTCCCTAAGTCACCGACCTCACTGGCCTCCTGAGCTCACCGACCTCTGTTGCTATTGAACTCACCAACCTCTCTGGTCTCCCGAACTCACTGACTTCTGTGGTATCCCAAACTCTCAGACTCCTGGCCCCCCCGAACTCACCAATCTCTCGGACCTCCGAACTCCCGACCTCTCGGACCTCCGAACTCCCGACCTCTCGGACCTCCGAACTCCTGACCTCTCGGATCTCCGAACTCCCGAGCTCTCGAACCGCCGAACTCCCGACCTCCTGAACTCACGGACTCTCCCACTCTCGGACTCTCATGAACTCACGGACTCTCGCGCTCATAATTTTGAAGACCTCTACTAGGTAATCCCTCAGCCTTTTTTCAAGAGAAAAGAGACCCAGCCTGTTCATCCTTTCCTGATATGTACACTCGCATTTCTGGCATCATCTTTGTAAATCTTCTCAGCACCCTCTCCAGTCCTTCTACATCCTTTTTATAATGCGACCAGAACTGTATGCAGTACTCTAAGGGGCCGAAATTGCCCCTTCCCTTAAGGCCTGTTACCGCCGGAAATCAGCGGCCACACTGCGGAGTGGAATGGCTGCTGATTTTTCGTCGAATTACTGAAATCTTTGAAATTCCGCTCCTGCGGTATCCTGGCGGTGACCCGCTCCCCCCACTTACCGCTCCACTGCTGCTGATCCATCCTAAGTGCGTCATCAGAGCACGCACCGCCAATGTGCCCGCCCAAATGCGGAATTCCATGCACTGTGCTTGGAGTGCTTCTAAAATGATGGTGCGGCTGCCATTAAAGGGGAGGACCTACTGCCGTAGCCGCCATTTTTTTTCTGTCAACCGACTGCGATGTCGGGCCAACAATTATGCCCCGCGGGTTTGGCCGGGCCACCAACTTCTTGTGGCTCAATCGAAACCCTCCCTGGTGGCCCAGTGGACCTAACTTAAAGAATCGCAGAGGCTCTCCCCTTTAAGTGAAGGGGAGAGACGTGGTGACGTGCCAGTGTCATAACGTCATCTGCACTACACTGATGAGTGACTGTGGCGGACACTCCGTCTGCCCCCCACTTCCGTCCCACTACTTACTGAATTTCGGCTCACTGCTGCATTTCAGCCCCCATTATGACCAACTTCCGGGCCACTTGAACAAAAAAAAACAAAGAGTGAAATTTCGCGCAAGAGGCCGCCACATCTACAGCTGCGGTAAAAACAGTTGAAAAAGGTTAGATGCGCCGTGTTTTCGGCAGGTGGCAATTTCGGCCCCCAAGTGTGGTCTAACCAAGGTTGGATACAGGCTTAGCATAACTTCCCTACTTTTCAATTCTATATCTCTAGAAATAAACCCCAGTGGTTGGTTTGCTTTTTCTTATGGCCTTGCTAAGCTATGTTGCCACTTTTAGCGATTTGTGTATTTGTAGTCCGAGATCCCGTTGTTCTTCTGCCCCACCTGGACGCACACCCTCCAAGTAATAAGTGACCTCCCTATTCTTCCTACCAAAATGTAATATCTCACATTTATCTGTGTTGAACTTCACTTGCCAGTTATATGCCCATTCTGCAAGTTGATTAATGTCCTCCTGTAATTTGTTGCAGTCCTCCTCAGTATTGACTATCCCCCCAATTTGGTGTCATCTGCAAATTTAGAAAGTCTAAATCGTTAATATAAATGTGAACAGCACTGGTCCCAGCACTGATCCTTGTGAATCCTTAAGGCTATCCCTTAATGGCCCTATTCCCATTCTAACCTTCCTTTTTTTTATTGATATGCCTGTAAAATATTTTACTATTTTATTTTATGTTCCTTGCTAATTTAATTTCATAGTTCCTCTTTGCCTTCCTAATTTTTTTTTGACTTCTCTTCTAATCGTTTCGTATTCTCATGTATTGTCATTTTGGTCGAGTTTATGCTCCTCCATGGAGCTGGACTAGAAATTTTCCAACCTCCAGATCACTGAGTGCTCAGGAACATCCAGAATTAAAGCAGAATTATATCATCAGTCCAACTTCCACCCACCTCAGGCCCCAGCAGGAATTCATCTCAGTGATTCATTGGGGTGGAATACTCAGCATTTCTGGCTCCCGCTCAATTTTCCACCTTTACCAGGCCTCTTCTGCCTTTTTACTCCTGTGTTGTTCCCCAGCCCCCAAAGAAATCTGGGCCCACACTATATTCTAGTCCTGAAACCAATGTCTGAAATGTTTAATTGGTTACCATGGGCTAAACCTTCTCACACCACCAGCAGATGCTTATTGGAACATCGTGGGTATCGTCCCAATAATTTTACAATCAGCTACCTGCTGTGTGTGAGGTCTTAAAGGGGGGAGGGAGGAGGTCATGAAAAATTTAGCCCTACAGGTGACTGTTTTCAGTTATTGTTCTGAACTGTAATACTTTTCAGAACTCACTTGCTCTTACGGTTCTGTTTGGACAGACTCACCAGTTTAGTTTCAGCAGTGCCACGCAAAATTGCAGTTACTTCTGAATTTACAGCATTTTAGGAACAGGAAAAGGCCTGCTACCTATTGGCCTGTTTACCAAAAAAAATCTAAATGCTTCTGAATCTGGTTGTATTGTTCCTCATTATATGATTAATCATAGCTGTCCCTTTTCCATAGATTCTATAAAACTTCATAATTATTTAACTTGTTATTTGAGCTTTTCACTATAATGAATAATTTGCATAAAACATTTTTCTCATCTCCCTTTATAATCTTGAAAACTTCACTTCGATCTCCTTGAAAGTTCTTCTCCAAAGAAATAAAGTCCAACTCCTTAAGGTTTCCCCATTACTGAAATTGCCGATAACTTTGTTGCTTGCCTGTCTACCTTCCGAACAGCAATGAAAGTTTTCCTATGATTATGGAACACAATTGCACACACTACTCCAGATGGGTTTGACCAATACATCAACAATACAATCTCCTTTAGATTTGTAATATATCCCTTTACTAATGCAACCTCTTGACTATTGCCATTTTTATTGCAGCAAAGTACTGTGCTGATGGTTTTGTAGATTCATCCACTATAACACCAAGATCTCTTCTGTAATTAGCATGCAGATCCATTGTTCCTTTTAACACAGGCACACTCTTCTCATTCCTTGCTCCCATGCTATTTATTTTACATTAATGTTGAATTTTAACTGCTACCTATTAACCTGTTTACCTAAAAAAAAATCTAAATGCTTCTGCATTTGGTTGTATTGTTCCTCATTATATGCTCTGTCATCTATTTTGATACCATTTACAAAGCCGGAGATTTTGTTTACTATATCCTCATTCAAATCATTAAATATATTCAGAATAATATAGTCTCAAGACTGACTCTGTGTATCACATTCATAACCTCTTCCCAGCCTGAAAAACACTCATTTATAGTAACCCACTTTCCTATTTTTAAGCCAGTTTTCTATCGACCACCATGTTTTATCTATTTCATGACTCTTTAAATTAGCCATTAATCACCATTAATTACTAATGTGGAACCTTGTCAAAAGCTTTCTGAAATTCCAGGTGTATAATGTCAACAGCGGATTCCCTCTCCATCATGTCATTAATGTCTTCAAAAATATCCAGCAGGTTAGTTAAGCGTGATCTTTGTTTTCTAAATCCATGACATTCCACAAGTTATGCTTTTCCAAGTGTTAACTAGTAGATCTCTGAAGATCATTTTAAGGTCTTTTCCTGCAAGTAATGTTAAACTAGTCCAAGCTGCCCCAAGGTCAGGACCCAGGGCAATTAAGTAATTTCTTTCTGTGAATATAATGTCCTCTGGACCTCATGTAGTTACTTTTCTACCTGCTTTGTTGTGCCTACTTCCTCTCCTTGGGCTCTATACCCGGCTATTTCAACTTTACAGGCAATACTTCAGTTTAACCAGTTCTCAGCTATTCAAGTACATCAACACATATTTCCAGACTACAACTTTATTTCATATGCTCCTAGTGTTAGATCGCTATCTATTTTATTGTGTCTCCTCTTTATTGCCCATTGCTTCTCCCGCCAAAACACAAACACACACACACACACACATCATTCGCTATTCCTGGTAGAAGTGGTGACACCTGGGAATCTGTATACATGCCATCTGTTGTATGTGGGAGACACAGCTAAGGTTTGATTTTCTGCTCAGTTCAATCTATGGGCATCCAGATTTTGTGCGTGCATGAAATATAGGTATAATATAATATTTAAGTATATGAGGAGAAGGTAGTTATGTAATTTGTGAATTTATTTTTAGGTGCTTTATCCTCTTTTCCTGTCCTTTGCTTCACACACTGGACTGGAGCTGAGAGAAGAGGCAGGTGGCCACAGGTCTCTGCCAGAGCATTTCTGTGGCCAGCTGGTCGAGGCAATGAAGGTCAACCTAATGTACATCCCTTGCTGAGTGATTCTTCTCCCTATTGGTTAGGCACAACGCTGTGTTTCACAACTTGCTGACTTTCAGTTCTCGCTCTCACAGTCTGCTGTGCAGCTCTCTAATGTTTTGCGGCATTGGACCACCCCTTTTTTAGTAACATTCTTAACATTTCACCTTCTGCTCCATTTAGGTTGATCTTGCTAATTTGTACATCAAGGCTGGAGCCAAAAATCTGCCAACAGTCTTTCTCCTGACAGATGCTCAAGTTCCAGATGAACGTTTCCTGGTCCTGATCAATGATTTGCTGGCATCAGGTAAGGAACAAACCAATATAGTGGCACAGGTTCCATTTCAGAACACAGTCTCTTTTTGCAAAGGCCTCTGCCAATGATTTGGGAAGCTTGTGGCAGTTACACCTTGACTCAAGACCTTCCTCTGGAAAGCTAGCCGAGATTGTCAGTCTATAATGTGGAAAACTGTATGTGTCATCCTGTGTCAATTTTAAACTGCTAAATAAGTGTGTGTGACTTTGTGAAAAGCCCAGTGAAAGGTGAATGATTTGTAGTTCTGAAATGAAATAAAACACTCTTTGCCCTCTCTATATCTTCACTGTATTGAAATTAAAACTTGTCACACATTATTCTGCTCTAATTCATCCTTTCCCAGGACCTCAAAATTGTGGACCTGTTTATTTCTGACAGCCTTTTCTTTCTTCTCACCTAATCACTAATTCCTGATTCTGCTCTTCAACCTTGCTCATGTCCTGTTCTACAAACCTATTGTAACTTATTGGCTGTAAAGCGCTTTGGGACATCCTGAGGTCATGAAAGAGATGTCTAACTTTTTCCAGTTCTGATGAAAGGTCTTCGACCTGAAATATTGAGCTCAATTTTCCCCAGGCCCGTTTTGTGGCATATTGCCAGAGTTACGCCCGTTTTTCTAGGCCAGAAATGCGGCAGAAATATTTTGCCAAAGTTTCCCCGATGTATAATTCAAATTTGGTGCCGCACAGCGTGTCCAGTCGCCTTGGGGGGGGGGGGGGGGGCGGGGGGGGGTGGGAGCTGCTGTCAGCACCAAAAAACGAAGCCGCATCTTCTGTGCATGCGCAAAGAAAAAAAAGTTACGTTTTTGTTATCGTTCCAATGGACACGCATGCTCAGTACAGCTTGAATTTGGCAATCGGCCATTTTTAAAGAGCCAGTTGTGCGTGAGAGGTGTGCTGTGTGAGAACATTGGAAAAATCGCAGTTGGAGCAATACAAGATGCAATGCAGTGCAAGGACCAAGAATTTCTTACAGGATGAAGTGAAGGCACTAGTTACTATGATTGAGTACAGATGGCAGGAGCTGGACACCAGCAGAGGTCACATAAAAGTTCCACCCAAAGAAATGAAGAAACGCTAAAACCAAGTTGCAGAAGATTACTGTGCAATGGTGACCACCATGAGATCTGGAAGCCAGTGTAAAAAGAAATGGCAGGACCTTGGTCAAGTAGTTTGTGTAAGTAATATTTTCATTTATTCAATGGAATTGCAATTGTCAATGTGACCATCTATATATGTCCCATCCAGCAGAAAGACACCCTCTCTAAAAAGTTGAATTTTCATCTTAGCAGAGGAAGGTGGCACAATAAAAGGGAAAGAACTCGAAAAGGAGGAGGTCCAGCAAATCTGCACCCACTGACATCCTTGGAAGAGGGAGTCGCTGCTTTGAAAGAAGTTCAAAACGGCAGCAAGGCAGGCAGGCTGGACAGTTCTCTCTCTCATCAAGGTCTGTATGGATGGACCACACCATCCCCACCACTGACTGCAGCCTTCAGTGCAGAAAAAGGCACCTCGCTCCCCGGGCTCCAAGCCTTCCGATCGGCACGTTTCTCTCTCTCCTCCCCGCCCCACGGCTTGTTTTGTAGCCGAGCCCCGAGCCGCTGTGTCCAGGGGTGGGGCCGATTCTGCCGGCTAAAGCTACGACCCTCCAGCCCTGCTTCAAGACGTTCGGTCGTGGCATGTGAGTGAATAAAAAAATGAGAGAACTTCTGAAATCCATCAAAATTACACTTCTACTTTGACAGGTTTAAAAAAAACTCTTTTATTGATTTTGACAGTGTTCTTGACTTCCTCTAAAATCTTCGATTTAAAAACAATGGCGTCTTTCTGCGCAGATTTGTGAATGTGCGCTGGTTTTCTTAACTCACCAGAAGGCTTTTCGGGAGCAACCAGATACGCCGACCTGAGAGAAAAAAATGTTGGCCAAACTGCGAACAATTGAAAAAACCGGCACAGACAAAATAAAAATGGCCTAAAAAATCGTAACTAAGTTAGTTACGCCAGCGCAGATCGCAGGGGGAAACTTTGAAAAAAATAAATACAACAAAAAAAACAGTGCCCGCCAAAAAAACAGCGCAAATGAACGGGGAAAATTGAGCCCATAAACTCTGTTTCTCGCTCCACAGATGCTGCCTGACCTGCTGAGTATTTCCAGCATTTTCTGTTCCAGTATCTGCAGTATTTTGCTTTTACATTCTATGGTGCTCCTTAAGTAGAAAATGTGTGAGAGCTTTACAGGATTAATGAGAGAAAAGGGTTCCAGTGTTTACTGGATGAAAGTAAAGTGACTGCAAACTTTTATTTAATTCTAAAGGACGTTTAGTAAATATGTTATTATTTTCATCACTTTAATAAAAGAATGGACTGGAGGAAATCTGCTGCCAGATCTCTGCCAGTGGTATTTTTTAACTGGCTCTAATTAGAGCGAAAGAGTAAAACAGTAACAACTTTCACCTTGGAAAAAAGACCCAAAGTGCTGACTGTCCCTGTCATTTACCTTTTCTCCCATTGGAAAATGCCTGTCCTACCTGTGACCTCCCCATAATATCACAATAGTTAGCAGAAAGCTCATGAGGCCCAGGCGATTCAACTTTTGGTATAGTTCTGTAAAACTTCTAATTAAACAATTCTTTGGTATCCTTTAGATTTTTCCCCCTCACACTTCTGTGAATCACCTAAATTTCAGGTACAATATAGCTGTATGTTGTTGGTACTGAATTATTTTGGAATGCTGTGTTTCTGATTTGAAGGGAAAGAGACAATGAGCACCACAGTCTGGCAGTAGCCTGGGATTTGGATCAGCCTACATAGTTAACAGACAGCTCTAAAGGCAGACAAATATGCATTTTATTGCCAAGCTTTCTGCTCTGCACTTTCTAGCTTATGATTTTCAATTTGTTAAAGTTAGGTGGAAATTCATTTGATGGTAGGTACAGAAATGGAAAACCCCAGCCTATGGGCCCAAGGTTCCCCAGGAGTTACTCCTTTTTTTTTGGAGCAACTTGATTTTTCTGGACTATCTTTTTAGTTGCAATTCTGGCCATTTAATTTGTGCCAATGTAAGTGAGCTAGTTTTTTTTAGTTCAGTTTTTTTTTTCAAAAGGGGGCGTTCCCAGCCACTTACCCCTGTTGTAGGCATTTGGCCAGCAAATAGTTGCTCCAAACTAACTTAGGCCAGTGTATGTTGCTACTTCTGTCCGCACAGAAAAACATTACCTAGAGTTAAGGAATCGGCGCAAATAACTACATTTAAAGCACCACCAAGCACCAAACAAAGCACAAAAAGTAATAAGCAATTAATTAACAAATAAAATAGAAGGAACCCTACACCTAAAGCACCAAGACCAAAGTAATAAGCAATCAATAAATAACAAATAAAAAAATAGAAGGAACCTTGCACCTAAAGCACCAAAATCAATCAGTAAATGACAAACAAAAAATAGAAGTCCTACCTTAGGGAACGCAGCAGGCCACCGATGAGGGAGTCCATTCAACCAGGGCTAGGGACGGTGTGCTTCGGGCCCCTCCCACACAGCCTGCAGCGCACGTTTGTAGAAACGGTCTGCCAGGAGCTACAACCGAGGAAAGGCTGGGGAGCGGCCAGAATACAGACGTCTTTTTTCGGTGCGCTTGGAGACGGACAAAAGCGGCGCACCTCGGGTGAGGGCGCCAGAAAAACAGGTGAGGGAAACTCTATCTCTATGCACTTTGACTTAATATTATGACCTTTTGTAGTGGCACTCTCACTTAGCAGCACATTTCAGTGAAGCAAGTTTCCTTCCTTGTTATTCACCTCATTGCGCTGCCATTCTCTCAGTCTACATACAGTTGCAAATCAGAGCGGTGAATTGGTAAAATTATTAACAAATTATGCATAATGATACTATACCATATGGCATCACTAATCAGTGCCAAGCATTGCTATGATCATGCCGCATCAAGTACACTGCAGTTGGCAGAAGTGCAGATAAATGGCTTTAGCAGTGAGGCAAAAGTGGATTTGCATGAGCAGGCAGGAATTTTATTATTTGTGACTGACCTCATTATAGAGTCAAAATACAGTGAAATAATTTCTTGTGGTAGTGGCTGTAAATAAAGGGCGTTGGAGGCCATTTTTTTTAACCATTATTTTGGAAGCTCTTTAGAGTTAAAGGATACTATGGATATGTACAATTTTAATGAGCAGATTACTCTTTTCACTGGGGCTTTCTTTAGGAATTTCTTTTTTAAAAGAAAGGAAAATGTAATGGTGATAAAGTATCTTAAATGAATATCCGAGAAAAGTAATGATGCTTCATTTTGAAAATATTTAGATTACATCTTTGCTTCCAAGGTCCCATTAGTGCTCCATCTCGCCAAAAGATCAGCAAAAATATTACTGTTACACTGATATCCTTTTGATCAGATTATGACAATCAAAATCCTGCTATGCTTTAAACAGGTGAAATTCCAGATCTGTTCAGTGATGAAGAGGTTGACAATATCATCGGCGGTATACGTAATGAGGTCCGAGGCCTCGGCATATTGGATAACTGGGAAAACTGCTGGAAGTTCTTCTTGAACAGAGCCCGGCTGCAGCTTAAGGTAGTTATACTCCACAGAATCAATAAAAGCATCAGCGAGCCTTTTTTCCTTCAATTGGGCCCAAATTTGGCCCACCCGTTTTTTTCGGCGCACTCACATGAGATGCGTCAACTTCCTCGGCTCAAAACGGCACCAAAAAGATGTCCCCGGATTCTGCTCGCTCTGATGTCTCTCCTGGGGCTTGGCAATTCCATTGCGGGGCAGAGCTAGGGCTCTGTGCGTGAAAGAGTGCTGGCAGGGGGGGCGGAGGTAGGGCCTTGCGAGTGAAAGTGTGCCGGCAGCGCTGCGCATTGGAGCGTTCGCGCATTGGCAATCGGCCAGTGCCCTGTGCTCTCCCGCCCACACCTATCCCCGACCGACTGGCCTCCCACATTCCTGCAGCCAGCAGCCTGTGTCTTCTGGGAGCCCAGCCCAGCCTGCCTGTGTGTTCTGCGAGCCTGTGGCCAGTTCCCTGTGCTCTCCCACCCAGTCGTCCCGCCCGCATCTATCCCCGGCCGAGTGGCCTCTCGCACCGGCCAGCCCGCTGACTTCCTGGGCCTGAGTTAGGAAGGTAGGACTTAAGGTTTATTTTTTATTTCTTCTTGATGGTTTTTATGCTTCTTGAATGTTGTTGTGCTATGTTTAGTGCTTTGTAAGGTCCTCTCTGCTCCCCTTCTCGCCCCTATCTCTGGCTACCTGCGCTGATTTCTTAACTCTCCGCAAAGGTTTTCTGTGCGGCCACAAGTGGTCACATACGCTGGCCTAAGTTAGTCTGGAGCAACTATTAGCTGTCCAAAGTGGCTTAAATGGCCAAAACTGGCGTAGGTGGCTGGTAACGCCCCCTTTTGAAAAAAGACTAAACTAAACTAATAAAAATCCTAACTAACTCACTTACACTGGTGCAAATTGAATGTGCAAAATGGGGATTTTTAAGATACTCCATAAAAATCAAGTTGCTCAATAAAAAACGAGGCAATTTTGGGCCCAAAGAAACTGCAAACATTTTCTACTGTAAACTTAATACAATAATTCTTCATGAGGGTAGTTTTTGGAACTTTCGATTACTTTAGATTCAGTTTCAATTAGAGAATTGATTCCTAACCCAATCACTTGGATGTGCCTCCTTGCTGGTCAACTGGAGTCCCACCTACAGTAGGGAGCCTATCAATTCTATCACCACAACTAGCTTTCAGTTGGAAAGTAGAAGCTCGATATTTTGAAGCTTCTATTTTTTTTTAATTTCAGTGGTAGAATTGTAATAATCTTACCACCAAAAATGACACATTAAGACATCCAGCTCTTTTCATGAAAATAGCTCATTGATGCATTTTTAAAATAAGGTTATGCATGTTAGTGTAATGCACTGCTAAGGCAACAGATTGTACCACATAATGGCAGGATTTTGGTTTAAACCTGCAGTTCCTCACAGGGTGCTTGAGCTCAGCAGTGCTGTCGGGGGTGATGCCACAGAGAACCCAGTTATTTCACAATACTGAGGAAAGATTGGAGTCTGAGTCAAGCTCAGCTGCATTCACACACCCCCTAGTGGCCACTCCGTGAATGTCATTAACAAAGACCTGGGAGCAGTTCATTAAATACAGAATAATATGATCCTATGGTCAGGCACTGTAAACTGGTGTGAAGGGATATAATTATGAA
Organism: Pristiophorus japonicus; assembly: GCF_044704955.1. Taxonomy (NCBI): domain Eukaryota; kingdom Metazoa; phylum Chordata; class Chondrichthyes; family Pristiophoridae; genus Pristiophorus; species Pristiophorus japonicus. The sequence goes on along the minus strand of NC_091981.1, from coordinate 131,166,683 downwards.
GCAAGAGAAATTACAAAGCAGTAAAAATAAAAATGTTTAAATGTCTTTCTATACTTAAAAAAAATAACTCTTAATTATTTGAATTTATTTTGAAAACTTTTGTATTTTTTTTAAGTTTTTTGTTGGGAACATGGCCCAACTACAATTGACAAAAGGTGCAAAATAGAGGGGAACTGAAAATCCCTCTTGCAGTGCACTCCTGCCATAACTCCAGTGGGAGTATAGCGGATGACCACAGGGAAAGCCGGGATCCAGAAATATCAGGGGTAATTTTAACCCCCAAAACGGGTGGATTTCAGCCGAATGGGGAGTTAAAATATTAAGAATCTAAATCAGGAACCCAGATCGCCTCACTTCCGGTTTTAATGGAACCGGGTCGAGGGGCGGCTGACCAACCCACTCCCAGGAGGCCATTGAAACTTTTTAAAGGTGGCTGCCTGCCTCTAATGTAACAGGAGTTCTATTCTTAACCACAGTCGAAAAGGTTTCCCTGGCCTCGTGAAACCCGGCAGCTAAAAGGAGGCGAGAGGGGCGGGACCCATCAGGTAAGTGCCTTTATAGAACTGCTTTTGGGCCAGGAAGCAGGAGTGTTCCCTCCAGGCCCAACAAGCTAACCTGTAGACATGCCCATCCCGTCAGCGCCCCCCGGCCATGATCTCCCCTTATTACTGACCTCCCCTTCGATCTCTCCCCAATCACCCTCCCACCCCTCCCCCACTCCAATCTCCTCACAGCCCCCATCTCTGTTCCAAATCTCCAACCCTGCTCTGATCTCCCCGATCAGCCATCCTCCCCACAATCACCCACAACCCTCCCAACCACACTCTACCCACCCCATGATCTCTAATCCCAACATGCACCAAACTTACTGGCTTCAGGGCTGTGGTCCTTTCTGGAGCTTTTCCCGCCTGACAAGCTGCCAAGCCTGTCAATCAGGCTGGCTTCCAGGTGGGGAATCTGTTATTAAAAAAAAAGAGCACGCATGCCTTGGCGTCCCTGTCCGATTGCACTAGTTATTTTGACGCAAATCACCTGAAATCGGCATAATCAGCTAATTTTATGCGCAAATTGCAATCAACACAACTTGAGTTTCCGCGATCTAATGCGCTAGTTTTAAAAACATCGCACTGGAAGCAGGCCCCACGCACAAAATTGGCCACTCCCCCAGGGTGAATTAATCACCATTGGGAGTTTCCACAATTGCACTCGTTTGCAGGCTTTCAAGGAGGCTCTAAAAATTAAACTGGAACCTTTAGGCGTAATGACTAATGGGTACATTTTAAAAGCTTTGAATGTTACTTTTTTTAATTTACTGAGGAACTGACTACAGTAACCAAATATAACTAGAATATAATTTGTATATTTTTTTTAAGTTATTTTCAGTTTATTTAAAAATGGGATACTCACAGGTGGAGGACTAGACACGAATTAAAAGGGCTTATTTTTTGTGATAAACCGATTTTCAGCTGTATTAATCAAACTTCACCAAGTTACCACTTTAAATATATCAAGGAGCATTTTTTTTAAATTATGTTTGAAAATGCTGCCTGATGGTGCTGGATCATGGTAGATTTTACGTTTGGCAATATGCAACTAAGTTTGATTGGAAACTCGGTGGGGGCGGGGGGTGGGGGGTGGCGAAAGAAAACACTTTTCAAAACGGGCACAATTTACTCCCATTTTGCTGATTGTGCCCAAAGTGGAAATGTTACCTCCATAAATCCCCATACCACCCCTCCCCCAGCCCCTCCCATCCCACTCTGAAATCCGGCCCCAGTAAATATCAAGGCCATCACGTTGGGCATCCCTGGCAGTTGGAATGGGTCTTTATTAGGGGGGAGAGCCTCAACCCATCACAGACAATGCCATTGGCATAGGAGCGATCATAGCAAAGGGGTGCAGAATGAAAGCATATCGGTCTGCCAGTTAGTGAAAGTTGGGCCTACCTAAAGGTCCAGACCTGGCACTTGGCTTAGATCCCTGAAAATGTAAAATATTTTCAGTTTAAGTTTGACTTTCATGCCTCCTGAGGCAGCTCGGCGTCGAAGATACAGTCCTGGTGGCATGGGTGCTCACCCGGAATGTTTAAATTAAGTAATGCCCCCCCCATGACCCATTGACAGACTGTTCCTGCTCCTCCTCCCATCTCCCTCCCCCAACCCCCTACTCCTGTATCCACTCATCTTCTTTGATCCCCTCTTCGCCCTGATTTTCTACTCATCTTTGCCCTGTCCCACCTTCTTCCCACTCACTTTCTCTTTTACTCGCACCTCTTCTTCTGTCCATTCTCCAACTCCCCTCCCCTTTTCTCCTCCATCTCCTCCCTTCAATTCCCTCCCTTCAATTCCCTCCACCACCTCCCATCTGCCTCCTGCCCCTCCTCTTACCTCTTCCTCTGCCTTGATCCAGTTACCTCCCTGTTCTTTAATACTGTTTGAACTGAATACTGCAGTTGGTCTTGATTCCCTATGTACAATGCCACAGGATATCAACTAGTGTAATAATAAAAGTGACTATATTTAGGAAAATAATGTAGTCCAGACCAATTATCTTAATATCTTTGCTCTTTTCACAAAATAACCTTGTTTCCATGGTCTCCCACTGCAGCACAACCTGTTATTAAATTCTGTATGTCACAGACACAGCAGACTCAATATTTAACGTTAGTTTTTAAAAAAACACTGCTCATTCTGTATACCAAACGAAATCAAATATTTATTTATTATTTACTCAAACCCTTATAGCCTAAACATGTAATTTTATAATTTATTTTTATCTTAATAAAGATTAAGATTTTGTCGTTCAAACTCTAGATCATCACTGCTCACCTCGTCCTGTTATAGTATTCTTTTATCTACGTGCTCATTAAAAGCACTCAGTTTCTCATAAAGGATATTAGGGCTGATTCTTCCAGCGCACTCCTGGAAATAGGCTAGGGTCGATATATGTTGGGTCCTGGCCTACGCTGAGAGTTCCTGTGGTACCTAGTAAGGGGCAGGGGCTCTACCTGCCCCTTGCAAGGCCACTGGAGGAGGCAAGAACATTGGGAGTTCCTGTGACCTCATCCTCACAGAAGGTTGGGCACCTTCGGAGTCCAGTACGCCCAGTGAGAAGAAGTGTACTCACCGCTTTCCTCATGGTAGTGGGGCTCACCTGGGGTTCCAAGCCTGTATCATAATCTGCACCCCCAAAGAGTTAAGAGATTTTACAAGGATTGTTCATCCTCCTTATAAAGTGGGCCAATGGGGGCATCTTTCTATGAAGGCACCTGGGAATCCTCATCTCTGGAACTTGCATACTCCGTCAGACTTTCGGGCATGTACCAGGGGCAGGAATGTGCCCAAGATGTAAACCTAGTGGCACTGGCACCGTGATTACCATTCAAATGAATTGACCTCTCACTGACTCCATACAGTCCGATGGGGCCTGTGCGGGGTCACTAGCAAGTTCAATCTAAATGTAATTGCTGGGATCATGACCTGTGGATTTTCAGGGCCACTTTTATTTCCACATAACTGAAAAGACTCTTTTTTTTAAAAAAACTTCGGAATTCGCTGAGATAAAAGTCTGTGGAGAAATTATAGTAGATTTAAAATGTTGTTACACCTTCCTTAAGGATAAACATTTTTACGTCTTGAATGATTCACTAGCTGTGTTTCTTAGTCCATTCAGAGTGAAACAACCCTCTATTAATCTAAATTAGATCCAATTCTTATGTAGGTAAGTGGCTTCTTAGCTGAACTTATTAGAATTCTGATCCACTGCTAATCTTCTCATGTGATCATAATTCACCCTGAGTACTTGCTTTGATCAAAGCTATTATATGGTTATGTTTGTAATCTTGTCCCCCGCAGGTTGTTCTCTGCTTTTCTCCAGTTGGTTCAACCTTGCGCGTGAGAGCCCGGAAGTTCCCAGCCATAGTTAACTGCACAGCTATTGACTGGTTTCATGAGTGGCCACAGGAGGCCCTAGTGTCTGTCAGCAGGAGATTCATTGAGGAGATTGAGGGGATTAAGGTGCGTGTCTTACGAATGTCAGTCAAAGTTAGTGTGCAGAAATGCATCAAAGTATGAGACTTCAAGGCCATTCTTATCTTAGTCACATTGATTTAAGTGATAACAATCATTGAAACATAAGATCCTTTTTGCTAAATATTCTGACAAAATGGAAGTATTCCTTTAAATGAGAAATACTTTTGAAATCTCATTGCTGTGATTAATCACAGGACAATGATATACATTATCCATTCCTATGAGGAATAATTTTCAATCTGCAATTTAAGAGATGCAAAACTCTGTAAATATTAAAACTAAAATATATATTTGTACACACAATTACATAAAAACACACATTTACTAAATCATTATTTTCCTGGTATCAAAGTTTTATTAATATAATGGCCACAATCTTTCAACAATTTTTACTTTACAGATTTGAGAAGTATGTATCAGAATATCAACATTATTAATAACTTAAAAATTAATTAGGGACATAATTGACAGGAATTTCTAAAATACCATATCTAATTTGCTTCAAATACTAATGAACACATAAAATGTTACATCAGGTGATTTTAAAATATTATTTATATTTGCATTTTTAATAAAGTGTAAAAGTGGAATGTTGTGCCTCAAGTGTTAGCTTAATATTGGCCAAGAATCAGTCATAATGTTGCTTTGATATCACCAGGAGATGTAACAAAGCTGTTTCAGTTACATGAGCCAGTCAGCCCTGAGTTTTAGCGAAGGGTTTTTGTCAAGTCAGGGAGTCAATTACATTGATTTTGCATTTACAGATTTTTTTTGAAACCAATTGTTTCAAATATCTGTATTTTCAATAGATCAGTACGGGAATTCCTCAAAACACATGGGCCTAGAAATTGAACCGCATCCAAATTGGTCCTAATGAGGCCAGGGCAGGACTTGGGTAAATTGCGCCGCCAGCCCGCAGGCGCCATTTGCTGCCCCAGAGGGTGGCGTAGGGGACCACAAGATTGGCTGGCTCAGATGCCAGCTAGGGCCTCGAGGCTGCTGGGGGAGACAATATGAAGCATCTTACTCCTTCTGGATCCAGTGGTCCATTTCAGGATCGCTGTTTTGGCTGCTGAGTACCTGAAAGAACTGACCACAGTATGTATAGAGCATGCTGCAGTCAGTCATAAATTAATTCCACAAATTGCCATGAACAGGCATTAGGCCTCCAATTTGCACAATCAGTGGGCATAACTCCAGTTTCAGGCGCATGCCCTGGATGCCTACTGCGAGGCCCAATCCAATATGGCAGGTGATGCACTTCCAGCACAGATTGAGTACACGCATGTCACCCAACATACTGGCCCCTTAGAAACCCGTTTTACACCTGTAAAACAAATGTAGCATGATTGGATGTCTAGGCCATGCAATTCAAATATAGTTGTGAAGAATAGCTTTAGGAGCTAAACAAATCACAGAATTGTACTGTATGAACATTTATTCATTTTTAATGTTTTCAAGCTCTATATGAAGTATAAAGAAGTTAATTATAGGCCTTAAATGATCATGTAGCAGTCAGAAGCTCAATTTCTGTATTGCAGCAACTACTGATTGTATTACAACGTGTAATTCAAACAACGTTAATTCTATTATGTTAATGTCTGGGTTTTCTGTGAAATCCCCAGAAGGAGAATTTTAAATTATTCAGCCAGGAAGACAGTTTAAAGATTTCCTTTATCTCGTGCTCTGAATTATGTGTGAAATTCTAACATGATTCTGCATTCGTAGTAGGAGAAACAGAACATATTTTTAACTTCTGCAATTAAAATTATATTCATAACCACAACATTTTAGAGAATTTGTCTCTTGCAGGACATCATTAATAGATATTTTATCCTTTATGGTAGATGTATTCACACACAAGTCTGCTAGTTATGTAATATTTGGACAAATTTGATGTTATTTAAAAGTTGCTGAAAGAGGTTTAAGTACCTTTTCCATGGAGCAGCCTGTTGCAAGGTTTGATATTGTGAGCATTTCCATATCTCATGAAGTTCTACAAACATTAGTAATTATTTAGAAAATCATTAGATGTAACATAAAATCAACCTATTATATTTTAAGAAATAAATTATGGAATTGAAATGGTGAGTTGTAATACTCAGAACAAACACACATGAACGAACATGTGTGTTACTAATATTATACAATGCAATTTCAACTCCATATAAGTAACCAACATTTTATTGCTAACAAAATTAATTTAAAAATACAATATAAGCAAGCTATGCAGTTTTCAAAGTCTGTGCCTTTCACATCATTTACCATAATTTAAATATTAATCATCCATGATTCATGCCTTCACAAATCAGTGTGTGTTGAAAATACAATTGTAAAAACTAAAGGAAAATACCAAAGATTTTTTCTTGAGTTTTTTTTAATGTTTGCACAGAATCAATCAAATAATTTTTAAAAATGTATTAAATGTGGTTATATTTTTGCCGACAGTTTTTCTTTAAAAAAAAGAATTCCATAGTCTTTCATGCTATGAACTCTTACAGATAGTAAAATAAAACTGCTGGCACCAAGAACAAAATGTCTAAGTGAGAATTTGCTTCAAGTGAAATTTAAGCATTTTAAGACTATGATTTAATCTGGCAAATCCCAAAAAAGAACGATTGACGCCTCTTTTGACATAAAACAAGGACATTAGTTGCATGCATCACTGCACTGTGCTCACAGACAAATGCAAAGAGGATGGTGTTGAAAAAAATCATAGCGATCAATCATTGGCAGGACAAATAATTTATGCTAATGAAATTACAATAATTAGTAGTCACACAATGACCCTTTGAGAAGCCACAGCTGTTAAAGTCAGGAAGTGCTGTCACCACTGAGCTTATCTGAACAGAAGGGACAAATTGTGAATGAAGGATAGAGCAGTCATCAAAGAGTTCTGTTCTGGGGCGATTATCGTGATCTGAAAGCAGTGTGAATTACTACCAGCTGCTCTCTGACTGACTGTGTCTTCCATGCTGTGCTGTTTTGTTAAGTTAATGACAACTGCCATTTTACCCCTTGAGATGTGTCTCCTCAAAGCAGTTTTAGTGCTACGAGATACAGGTTTAGCAAATTGGTTTCCGGCACAAGTGTTTTGATTTGGGATGGACTATTCCCTAACAAAGATTGAATTAATATATTATATTGGTATACACAGCCACCTTTGCAGAACTTGAGACACTCTGACGAGCAAATATTGTATTTCTGAAAGACTTTTCTCTTTAATCAGATGGGTGTCCTTCATTATAAGTGTGTTAAACAATTCTTCACCCTCAAGAGCATCACAAAAAAGATGTTATCTCATTTATACAGAGAAGTTTTGTTATGGAGTTTAGTCTGTCGTGCTTTACACCTTAGAATATAGAGTATAAAGCGTGATAGAGTAAAATAGACATTGTGGGATTTTTTTTCAATTTTAACAACTGTAGGAATAGATTTTCAGAAAATCGTGCAGTGGCACCCAAATTCCAGATGTGAATGCCGGGCACACGGCACTCTGCACCAGGAACACCCGAGACAATATTTTGCCTTGTAGATTGGAAAATGTTCTTAAAAGTAAAACTTTCATTCCAACTGAGAAAAAGAACACCCAGTGAAAATTTCGGAGGCTAGTTAGAATTTTAAACAAAGCTTTAATTTTGTACAATTACCTGCAACTTTAATAATTTATCTGTCCACATCTAAAATCAATTTAGCCTGACTTTTATCTAAAGATACTAAACATCTAATGGCAGTGTGATGGTGAATTATGTATGGCCTTGCTTAGTGTTTGTGTACCTCATTTAATTCATATTAATTGATTTTTGGGCATCTGCTGATTAATTAAACTAGCTTCATGTGTACAAGATTCATTAGATCAACCATTAGATGTGATGTGATATAAAATAAAGCCAAACAGAGGACACCAAGAGGACGATGTGGTAAAAACCTGCCAGTGTCTCAGGCGTTAAAGGCGAATGTAGGTTTAGGATGCAGTATGTGTGTGTAAAGTATTTTCTATTTACAGCATTTGTAAAACTTATTTCAGTCTTTCAGGGTAATCCTACTTTGTAATTTGCTATTATAAAACTAGAAGTTTTATTATTGAATATACATGAGATCTTGGGCCCAACTTTCATCCCCCTCTGCCCGGCAGGAATGGGGTGATAGTATGATGAAAATTGCAACGCAACACTCACCGTCCCATTTCCGCAAGCAATGGCCCTCTGCGATTTTGGAGGGGGCTCAAAAATAGGCAAGCGCTACCATCTAACACAAATGTGATCTACTTAATATATGCAAGTCAGGGTCCTATGACATACCCCGATGGAATTTTGGGCAACCACTGAGCAGAGTGGTGCTGAGTCAGCCCCACCCAGTGGGATTGTACATTGAGCAGCCTAACCAGCGGTCCTGAAAGGGACCATTGGAGGCCCGCGCTAAAAATGGAAAAGGTAAGTTGCTGCAATAGACTTGTGAATCATCCCGCCCGCTGCTGGTCATAGGAACATAGGTCTCTCCATAATCACCCCACTTCCCCTCACATGTCCCTGCCAGCTTGACTCCATAAAGAAATATCCAGATTTCCTGCTCCCCCATCGGTGAACTGCCTGTCCACATTGGAAATGGGCTGGTAGCTCGCCTGTCAAATTAAAATGAGGCCTGACCATGAAAATCGTTTGAGTCTCTCACCAATGACAACAGGTGGGCCTCCTGACACAAACCCAATACCTGCATGATGTCCACCTACAATGAAAATTGGCCCCCCATTTTTGAAAGTGTTCACATGATTATTACAGAAATTATACTATCCTCATATATTCTCAAATACCCCCGATATAGCAAGATGATATGATATAAAGATAAATATTAAGATCACACATTGCTTTAGATTGCAATTTTTCCTGTCAATATTGCAAGCTTACAATGTTTTAACTGTAAAGGTATCTACCTCTTCTGTGAATAATTATGTCAGTGCTTTTCAGTGATAAATGAAGTAATTATTGATTGAAATTCCAATGTCAATAGTGTTTAAAGTACATATTACTGCGAACAATGCAAGAGATGTTTTTATAGATAGATTGAAATACCCTCTCTTTTTGACTATTTTGAAGACAAATTTGCAAGATTCAATCAGTCTATTCATGGCCTACATTCACACCAGTGTAAATGAAATGAGTAAAAATTACCGCCAGAATGACAAGAGATACAATTACACAACTCCCAAGAGCTTCCTTCAGCAGATCACACTCTACAAAAACTTGCTGCAGAAAAAACAGAAGGAATTAATACAGAGGATGGACCGCCTTATAAATGGTATCCAGAAACTAAAGACAACAGCATCACAGGTAAACGTGATTAATCATTCACTGGAGTATTGCTGCATTTTTTGGATGAGTTGACACAGTAAAAGGATGAACCTGGTGATAACGGTAACAAGGGGAGCTGTCTCAAGGGACACAGGAAGACTTACAAAAATCGTACAGGGTTGCCAGTAGGTAAGTTATGGTTTTCTCATAGCTTAAAACATGCTACTGCAATTTGATTCAGAGCCTAAAAAAAGGTCCCACAAATTTAGTAGTGAGATTGGGCGTAAAGCTATCCCACTGCTAAATTGGTTTGCTTTATGCCCATTTTACACCAAAACACTTGGATTTTTCTCCCATATGTAACGCTATATGCTGGGCATCACCAGGCAGCTCACCGGTGAATCGGAGAAAAACTAGTAATAAAGTAATATATCTTGGGGCTGAAATTGCCCCACACAGGGTTTGGAACGGCCATTTTGCTAAATGTGATTTTTTTTTTTGCGCCAGAGCAGGAAGCACTGGCCCCAGCATGGATTTGGGCTCTTTGATTTAAAAAACAATGTTGCTTCCGGTAACAGAGCATTCCCCCAGCATGTGCGCGGACGTGTCGCGTCATGCTGACATCTCACAAAGTCCCTCCCCTTCTTTAGTGGTGCCTACTGGGCCATCAGGGAGAGTGTTGGCTGGGCCAGCGGCCTGGCACCCAAGAGGGGGTGCCGGGCTGCATGTTGACAGCCCAGCCACACCAGCGGCCGCCATTGTCGGCCGACAGAAAAAATATGACGGCCGCTGCGCTACCACCTCCCCTTTAAAGGCGGCCGGGGCACCACAGCCACCACAGCTTCTTGCACCGAGAAGCTGTCGGTGGCATCACCCATCGCCGACCTCGTGGCCTGCGGGGCAATTTCCCCCGACGAGCGCAAAGGGGTCGGCGCGGGGTGATAAGAGGTTGGCACGCACGGCAATTACGTCATCGGCGTGCGTGCACCGTGCTGGTCGTGGCACAAATCACTTTTCATCGGCGGAGCCCAAGGGGCAATTCCTTGCGGGTCGATGTGGCCGCCGCACGCTAACTCATTAGTGCTCCATTAGCTGGCAGCACTAACTGGCCCTGAGCAAAGGGGCAATTTCAGCCACCTTAATACTAGCACTTTTTTGCTTGTCGTGTATACTTCCTGTTGTCACATATCTGTCTACTTACTTTGTAACGGTTTGTTGGTTGGCTCAAAGTAGAACAGCTGCAAATCTGAACTAAGGAAAGAGGCAGAAAGACAACCAATAAGAAACTACTAAGTACTTATGAAAGAATTCTGAAAGACTCTCGTATAGCATCTTATGTCTTTCAGAAACATCTCAAAGAGCTTCCCATGCAAAGAATTACTTTTTGAAGTGTAATGATTGCTGTTGACAAACAATAGTATTTAGCTACCTGTATATCTGAATGTTCTGACAATAATTTTGAATAGAACATTCCACTTTTGGAAAGCAAGGTGCATGCTTGTTCAGTGCACATTTATTTGACACAGTTCTTATTTTGTTTAGGTGGAAAATCTGAAAAGCAAGCTTGCATCTCAGGAGGTTGAATTGAAATTCCAAAATCAAGATGCTGAAGCTCTAATAACTAAAATAGGATTTCAGACAGAGAAAGTGAGCCATGAGAAGGCAATTGTTGATGCAGAGGAGGAAAAGGTCTGTATTGATATGGATTTTTTCCCCAGTTGTCTCCTCTCTTAAGACACTGGCCTTAAAATTCTGATCTTAGCTTGCGCGATAGTGAGAAGTTACCAATGGCCAAAGACATTGGGGGCTATTTTAACCTAACCAACCTGTAGGAAACTGACAGGATTGGATTTGCCTGCTGTTTTATACCCTGCCTGATCTTACTTTCTATGAAGTCAATGGAACAGAAAATCGTGCGGGGTGTGTAACAGGTGACCACCCATTTCAAACCCCCACCAAAGTTAAAAGTTCCGCCCATAGTCACTTTCGCCAATCTAACCTATTGAGTTTACCTATTCATTAGTCAAATGTTTAACAGAAAAATGACATTGTTCTATTCAATTGGCATAATTTTACATAAATCCCCCTAAACAAACAGCTTTTTTATCAGTTCCGCACTCAGTTTGTTTCTGCTTGTAAGATTCGATGGTTGGTAGAGTTTACTGTTTGTTTTATTGTTTTTAACTGTACAAAGTTATGTTTTACCTGCTGCTATCACTGCTTGTAATGAATTACTGGCAAAGTGGCAATATAAGATAATTACAGCTAAATAACAGACCCTTTTCCCTATTGTCACGGGCTCATCAGTAAGGGGTAGATTTTGGTGTGGTGCAAATCAATGAGCAGGATAATTGATCCAATGCTGCGTAGCTGAATTCTAAGAACATAAGAAATAGGAGCAGGAGTACTGCATTTGGCCCTTCAAGCCTCATCCACCATTCAATAAGATCATGGCTGATCTCCTATGTCAATTCCACCTTCCCACACTATCCCCATATTCCTTGAGTCCGTTAGTATCCAAAATAAGTACATTTTTGCTGTCCAGCACCAGAACCCATGAACCCTGACCTAAATCACTACTCCGTTGGGACTTGAACCCACAACTTTAAATAGCCATTTTGCCATTAACTAAAAGTTCAATTGCCCAAAGAACCAATTGGCCTGGGAGATCCCCTGCAAATATTAGCACACTTTCAGGAACCTCTGTAAATACTGTCTTCCTAATGGAAAGCCACTGAAAAAAAATCAGACACTTTCCCACAGACCTGCAGCAAATATAAACACACTGACAAGGGTCCTCTGCAAATATCTCTCAATAATATAATAACAAGTGGTCATTTAGCTTGTTCGCCTCTCAGGTAGATATAAAAGGTTTATCGGCTGAGACCTGGGTGATTAATATTTATTTTGTAATTTTTGAAGACAAGTAAAGTCTATGCCCCCGTACATTTGATGATGATGTGTACAGTGTTGTTCTCGTAGGTGTGGACTTGGCTAAGCCAGGTGGGATGTATGTGAATGATGGCCAGTGGGATCAAAGTTCTTTATTGGTGGGTAGGTGGGCTGGTTCAGACGATCTTCTAGTTGGGAAGTGGGGGAAGCGGTAATTTAAGAGAAGTACTGGTTAATGATATGATGTACAACTCTAATGTTGCAGACTTCCTGTTGCTGCTGCATTCTTTAGCTCATCAGCTTCATTCTCCTCATGTGGAGGATGGTCCTCTTCATCTGTTGTCAACAGTAGCTCTCCCAGTTGCAGAGCAAAGTTACGCAAGAGACAGCACACCACCACTATCCTGGAGACTCTTGCAGGACTGCACTGAAGGAATCCTTCACATTTTGACAAGCAACAAAATCATTGGGCCATAAATTGCGGTCGGAGGCTTCCTTCGTATGAACACATCTGACCCGAAAAAAATGTTGATCCCAGAGGAACGTAGGATTCCAGTCTGAGGCCTTCATTCGTTGCGCAGCACATGGAAAGATGTCTTCCATGTACGAACACATCTGCTGGAATCAATGTGGGCCTGGACCACCAATCACTATCTAGTTTTCTCATTGATAAAAATGGGAACCTCTCTATGCTGAGAAAATGGTTAAGTTGGCCAAAAACATTTGTTAAAAGAAACACAATTTCATGCAGAAAATGCCGCCAGAAAACTTCCATCTACTCACCAGGTGCCAATGATCTAACTATCTCCAAGTGAGTGCTCCCTTCAAATGGCACAGTAAATGTTCATTTCTAATCTAGACCACCCAGATGTACCGGACAAGTCCAGCATTGAACAATCACCATGCTAATGTACATGAAAATGGCGTCACGGTCCTATTGATGTCATAGGACCCCGAGTTAAATGCATTTAGGCGACCACCACCCACACTGGCTGCCTATGTTTGGATTAGATTGGTGAGAGTGGAACCTGAGCAAAGGCAGTCGCACTCAGCTGGACAAGAGAGGAGGATGGTGTGGTAGCAGTCGTGTCCTCCAGAGACAGTGCTCTGCTTGGGATGGGAGTAAAATCCAGGGCTGCTAGCACAGCTGAAAGGGTCAAGACAGTCATTTTGTATCTGTAACTGCTCAATGCAATGTTCAGGCTGATGTTTCTTCATGAGACCCAGCCCACAAATTTTAAAAGACTTCAGTTGAGGTGTTACTGACTATTATCTGGCAAAGGAGGAGTTTTAAGGCTCTAGGAGAAAGAGGCCCATGAAATGACAAATCCAGAAGAAGGTGGCCTTTGCAGTGACACCTAACACCCATTAAGGATCGCATTCTGAAACCTGGGTTACATTCTGGTGTGTATGCAATAACTCAATAGACTGAATACTGTAAATTCCGAACAGGTACAAACTTGGCTCTACTTTATTAGGGCCCAAGGTGATTACATTTCAAGATGGATGGCTTTTTATACCTGGGCCGCGCATACGTGCGTACAGCCCAATGACCTCCAACAGTGGCGCCACCTGGTGGCTAGTAAACCCAAGCATACATACATGACAATATCCCCCTTTAAGATATTAGTAACGGTCTTTTTACAAATTAAGACGGTCCGGGGCTTTCCGCTCCCGAGTTGAACGTCTCAGTTCAACTCCAGCCTTGGGCGAGCGTTCTGAGTCTGTTATGACTGGGGGCTGGGTAGCCGACCTGATGGGAGTGGCAATGACCACGGCAGGGATTGAAAGTCTGGATTCATTGACCATGTCAGTGATTGAAAGTCCAGATTCATTGATGATAGCAGAGTCCTCTGATGACTGAGGGTAGTTTGTTGGTCACTGATTGTGTCTTCCTCAGACTGTTCCGGTTCATCCGTGTGCCGCAACTTTATCTGATCGACATGTTTCCTGCATGTCTGCCCATTCTTGAGCTTAACGATAAACACTCCTTGGCCATAACAGTACCGGCGATCCATATGGGATCTTGACCATAATTCAGTACATACACAGGATCATTGATAGAAATGTCACGTGACACAGTAGCGCGAGCATGATACCCTTGTTGATTTTCATGTCTTTATTCGACATGATTATTCAAGTCAGGGTGGACAAGAGAGAGCCTGGTCTTGAGACCTCTCTTTATCAATAGTTCAGCAGGGGAGACCCCAGTAAGCGCAAGGGGTCTTGTCCTGTAACTAAGCAATATGCTTGACAAGCGAGTTTGCAGTGAACCTTGAGTTACAAGTTTCATACTCTGCTTGATGGTTTGGACTGCACGCTCTGCTTGTCCATTGGATGCGGGTTTGAATGGTGCTGACCTCGCATGTTTGATACCATTGAGTTTCATGAACTCTTGAAACTCCATACTGGTGAAGCAAGATCCGTTGTCGCTTACAACGATGTCAGGCAGACTATGCATAGCAAACATGACACGAAGGCTCTCAATGATAGCTATGGATGTGCTGGATGACATGATTGTACACTCTATCCACTTGGAATGAGCATCCACCACAACTAAGAACATCTTTCCTGATGTGGATCCTGGACCATGGTTTAGATGGCCATGACCACAGACTCAGCGGCGATTCCGCTGGTGCTTTACTTAGCTGCATGCAAATGTTGCACTGATGCACACATGATTCCAGATCAGAGTCAATTCCAGGCCACCATACATGAGACCTGGCAATGGCTTTCATCATGACAATACCGGGATGCGTGCTATGTAGATCATGCACAAATTTCTCTCTGCCTTTCTTGGGCATAACAACACGATTACCCCACAGTATACAATCTGATTGAATGGATAGTTCGTCTTTGCGACGGATGTAAGATTTGGTCTCCTCACACATTTGCTTGGGTATGGCAGACCAATCACCACTAAAGATACAACGTTTCACAACCGATAATGTCAGGTCCTGGCTGATCCAGGTCTTAACTTGTTGGGCCGTGACAGGGTTCCTTCACTATCAAAAGTATCCATGACTAACAGTAGGTCTGCCGGTTGTGGCGTTTCCACCTCCGATGTGGGCAACGGCAGATGTCTCAGTGCATCGACACAATTCTCAGTGCCAGGTCTATGGCGAATGACATAATCATAGGCAGATAATGTCAGCGCCCACCTCTGGATGCGGTACGATACATTGGTATTGATACCTTTGTTTTCCGAAAACAATGAAATGTGTGGCTTGTGATCGGTTTCCAGTTGAAACCGAAGACCAAACAGGTACTGATGCATCTTTTTAACCCCATACACACAGGCTAATGCTTCTTTTTCTACCATGCTGTTGGCTCTTCCGCCTTTGACAAACTTTTTGAAGCATATGCAACAGGTTGTAATTTGCCTGACTCATTAGCTTGTTGGAGCACGCAACCAACTCCATATGACGAAGCATCACAGGCCAATACTAGACGCATACACAGATCATAATGTACTAGCAGCTTGTTAG
This sequence comes from Pristiophorus japonicus, assembly GCF_044704955.1. Lineage (NCBI taxonomy): Eukaryota > Metazoa > Chordata > Chondrichthyes > Pristiophoridae > Pristiophorus > Pristiophorus japonicus. Next base: position 131,150,984 of record NC_091981.1, on the reverse strand, counting down.
AGCAAAGCAGATTAGTAGCTTTCTCAAAAGCTCTATCTTGAGACGCACCCCAAACCCAGTTGTCGCCTTTTCTTAGCAGCATGTGCAGTGGCTCTAATAAGGTGCTCAATCTAGGTAAGAAATTATCGAAGTAGTTGAATAGACCAAGGAACGAATGCAGCTCCGTCACATTCTGAGGCTTGGGTGCATTTTTGATGGCCTTGGTTTTCGAGTCCGTAGGCCTGATACCATCATCAGCAATTGTTCTCCCCAGGAATTCGACTTCCAGTGCCATGAAGACGCACTTTGAGCATTTCAGTCTGAGTCCCACTTTGTCCAGACGATGTAGAATCTCTTCCAGGTTGTTCAGATGTTCGGCAGAGTCATGACTTGTGACCAGTATGTCTAGTGTCCCCCTCCCCTTTTATAGGGGGCACTTGTAATATATATAATTTTAATGCCCCCCCCAAAAAAACCAAGAAAACAAACAAAAAAAAATATGAAAAAAGAGGGCAGCTAAATGTGCCTGGAGTGTCCCCCAGATCGGGGGGCACTTGATCTAATGTTTATTTTGTACCCCCCGCCCCAAAAGAGTTGTGACCAGTACGTCATCTTGGAACATGACAGTTCTGGGAACGGACTTCAGTAGACTCTCCATATTCCTCTAAAATATGGCTGCAGCCGAGCGAATTCCAAAAGGACACCTGTTGTAGATAAAGAGTCCTTTATGAGTGTTGATGCATGTAAGTTTCTTCGACGTGTCGATCAGCTCCTGTGCCATGTAGGCCGATATCAGATCCAGTTATATGAACAACTTCCCCCCGGCTAGTGTTGCAAACAGGTCATCAGCCTTCGGTAACAAGTATTGATCCTGTTTCGAAACTCGGTTGATCGTAATCTTGTAGTCTCCACAAATCCTGAAAATGCCATCATTTTTCAACATGGGAACAATGGGGCTGGCTCATTCTTAAATTCGACCGGTGATATGATCCTTTCACGCTGGAGTCTGTCCAGTTCGATTTCGACCTTCTCCCTCATCATATACGGAACCCCGAGCTTTATGATGGATGAGTCTTGCATCCGAGTCCACGTGGATCTGCACCTTGGCTCCCGTGAAATTGCCGATGCCAGGTTCAAACAGCGAGGGGAACTTGCTCAGCACATGGAGTATCCTCCTCCAACGATAATGCTTTGATCTTGTTCCAGTTCATTTGATTTTTTCTAACCAGTTCCTGCCGAACACCGTTGGACCATTGCCTGGAACAATCCATAAAGGTAAATCATGAACTGCACCATCATATGACACCTTGATTACTGCACTGCCAGTCACTGTTATGAGTTCTTTAGTGTACGTACGCAACTTGGCATTGACTGGACTCAGCTTAGGCTTCACAGCCTTAGTATCCCACAGCCTGTCGAATGTCCTCTGGCTCATTATTGATTGACCCGTGTCCAATTCCATCGATACCGGCACACCATTAAGTTTTACATTAATCATTATCAGTTGGCTCTTTGTTAGGAACAAACACAGTCCATACACTTCCTCCTCTGGTATCTCGGATTGCATATCCGGATCCACACTAGTCATCATCCTCCACGTGGTGTGTCGCAGCACGCTTGCTCAGTTGCGGACACATATGCTGGAGATGCCCCACTCTCGAACAGTCTTTACAAATATACTGTTTAAACTGATGATGTCAATGATTTCCCCCACAACGCCAACACTGTGATATCGGATTAATTCCCATTGGCAGACTTTGAGCAGCCACAGGTTTTGCATACGCAGTCGGGTAGGCCCTGCCTTATGCAGCTCTGCCAAACGACGATACTATCTTGTTTAAAGTACTTGAGAGTTCCGATTTTTCAATGATATCTGCTTTAAGCTTTTGTCCATCGTCATGCATGATTGGACAATCGTGATGGCCTTGCTCAAATCCAGCGTCTCCGCCGCCAGTAGCTTACGCAGTTTCACCTCGTGGTTGATGCCGATTACAAAGAAGTCCTGCAGCATGTCTGCCAACGCAATTTCGAACTTACACGGTCCAGCTGGACGTCTTAAGTCGGCAACGAATTCCGATACATCCTGGCCCTCAGAACGAACGTGTGTATAGAATCGATATCTTGAGATGATGATGCCTTCATCTGGTTTGAGATGGTCATGCACCAGAGCACGCAACGTTTCATAGTCCTTGTCTGTTGGACTTAAGGGCAAGAGGAGATTCTTTGAGTCTATAGATTTTTGGACCGCAAACCGTGAGGAGGACCGCCTGCGCCGAACTGCGTCTGCCTCTTTCTCCATTTTGTTGGCCACAAAGTACTGGTTCAAGCAGGCTGCAACGTCTGCCCAATCTTCTCACTCCACGAATCGCTCCAGAATTCCAATTGTGCTCATTTTTGCATGTGAAGGTTCTTGTTACCTCATCACCAAATGTTGTGTATGCAATAACTCAATAGACTGAATACTGTAAACTCCGAACAGGTACAAACCTGGCTCTACTTTATTCGGGCTCAAAGTGATTACATTACAAGATGGCTGGCCTTTTATACCTAGGCCGCACACACGTGTGCACAGTCCAATGACCACCGATAGTGGCGCCACCTGGTGGCTAGTAAAACCAAGCATACATACGTGACACATTCCATATGATGGCACATAGGATTCCTTCACTGTCTCTGCTTTCTTTTTAAAGGGTAGCGGCTCACAGCCAAACACAAGCAAGTAACACCTCTATCCCAAAGGTGCCAATCAACCATCACAGAACCTCATGCTGCAGATGAGAATGAAAAGGCCCACAACAGTAGGCACCAAGGGCAGCACTGGTGGGCTTAAACAATAGGAAAGTTGTCAGATTTGTTGTCAGTGAGATGTTTCTGTCACTGACAGAATACCTGCAGAATGATTTGGGGAAAGATGAAGCAACGCTTGTATGAAAGAGTAGCAGAATGATTTCCAAATAGGAACCTTGATAGTTCTGTAGGAGAGTTACATGTCAGTGATCAGCTGATGTGAGGTTGTTACCAAAAGGGGATCATAATGGCAAGTCTCAGTTGGTAAGTTCTAAAATGTACTCAAAAACAAGAATTATCCCTCGCTGCCGCTCCCCCTCATTGACATAAAGACAAGACTATGGCATAACTATTAAATATAACAACATGCCTCTTTGTAGGTAGCAGCAATACAGGCTGAAGTAGCTTTGAAGCAGAAAGAATGTGAAGACAACCTTATCAAAGCTGAACCTGCCCTGGTGGCAGCTACTGCTGCTCTAAATACTTTAAACAAGGTAAGGTCACACCTTAACAGCATTGAAATGCTATATTACAATTTTCAACCTGAGACATGTATTTAATGGAGTCACAAAGGTTGCCAGAGCCACATGCTCATTTGCTTTTTATCTGTATCATTACTGCAGTGTTTGGGCTTGCAATTCCTGAGCTCTGAAAGGAAGGGTGCTTTAGCACTCCAGTCGGGATAGGTGGGCCACAATTTGAGGCAGGACCCGGTCCGACTGTGTCTCCGTCCCTTTTATTTACTAGTGGAAAATTCTGCTGAAAGTGGGAATGCCCCCTTGACCTCTACCACTAAGGTTATAAGTGCAGTAATGTCATGAGAGCATCATCATCTGCAAGTTCTCCTTTAAGTCACACATCATCCTGACTTGGACACATATTGTTGCTTTTCTTCCATCATCGCAGGATCAAAATCCTGGAATTCCCTACCTAACACTACCATATCACCACAGGAATTGCAGCAGGTCAAGAAAAGGGCCCACCACCATTGTGTCAGGGAAACTGGGGATGAGCAACAAATCTGGCCTTGCCAGCATTGCTCACATCCTGAGAACAAATTACAAAGCTAGGAACTATTGGTAACATTTCTTTGAAATATTGGAAGTATTCAAATACAATAATATTTATGCTGTAATAGTACAGTTTTGAGCTTGTATGTGGATTTGTTTTTGTTATAAAGTGTAACATTTTCTGCTATTTCTATTCTAGATGAATTTAACAGAGTTGAAAACTTTTCCCAACCCTCCTGTGGCAGTCACGAATGTTACTGCAGCAGTCATGGTACTGTTAGCTCCCAAAGGCAAAGTATCTAAAGACAGAACTTGGAAGGCTTCTAAGGTCTTCATGGGAAAGGTGAAATAATTTTACCATTTAAAAATTGATGCTTGATTGCAGTAGTTTGGATTTAAAAGGTTTAACAAGATAATCATTTTACACAGTAGAAGAATAGGATAAAATACCAAAGAGACGAGGCAAAATAAAAATAAATCAAGGAGCAGGAACTTACTAGATTTAATATAAGTTAAAAAATAGTAATGGAGAAAATAATGAGACTGAATATATAAAAATCTCTAGGACCTGATGGCTTCCACCCCAGGGTATTAAAAGAAGCAGGTGAGGAAATTATAGATCCATTTGTCATGATCTTCCAAAACTCTCTTGATTTAGGAATTGACCCCTTGGATTGGAAAATTGCCAATGTCACTCCATTATTTGGGAAGGGTGGGAGAGATAAAACCAGGAAATTATAGACCTATTAGTCCCTGTTGTGGGGAAGTTACTGGAATCTGTTATTAGGGACAGAGTGACTGAGCACTTGGACAAATAAGAACTGACCAGAGAGAGCCGGGATGGATTTGTAATGGGTAAGTTGTGTCTTACTGACCGAGTTGAATTTTTTGAAGAGATAACTAATGTGGTAGATAGGGGAGTGTCTATCCATTATTTATATGGACTTCCAGAAGGCATTCGATAAGGTTCCACATAAGACTATTGGGAAAAATGGAAGCACATGGAATTAGAGGCAACCTATAGATAGGGGTAGGGAATTGGTTAGGAGGTAAGTAGGGATAATGGGTATGCACTCCAATTGGCAGGTATCCCCCAGGGATCTGTACTGGGGCCTGAACATTTCACTATATTTATAAATTACTTAGACGAAGGAATATCGAAGTTTGCTGATGACACTAAGTTAGGTAGCACAGTAAATAGTATAGATGGGAGCAGAAAGTTGCACAGGGATGTTAATAGATTAAGCGAGTGGGCAGAACTGTTGCAGATGGAGTTCAATGTGGGAGTTCAACATGGGGAGTGCAAGGTCATTCACTTTGAATCTAAGAAAGATAGAACAGAGTATTTTCTAAATGGTGAGAAGCTAGGAGCAGAGGAGCAGAGAGATTTAGGGGTTCATGTAAAAAAAATCACTAAAAACTAGCGGACAGGTACAAAAATAATTTAAAAGACTAACAGAATGTTGGCCTTTATTTCAAGAGGGCTAGAATACCAAGGGGAGGCAGTCATGCTACAGTTGTATAAAGCTCTAGTGGCTTGTTGTTTACCAACTCACCTCACCGACCTCCGAAGCCTCCGAAATCCCAGCCTCCGACTCGCCGACCTCACAGGGCCTACCGACTCACCGACCTCAAGGCCTACCGAGTCACCGACCTCAGGGCCTTCCAACTCGCTGACCTCACAGTGCCGACCGACAAACCGACCTCAGGGCCTACCAACTCGCCGACCTCACAGGGCCTACCGACTCACTGACCTCTGCGGCCTCCCGATGTCACCGACTTCTGCGGCCTACCAAACTCACCGACCTCCCGAACTCAGACTCTCCCGAACTTGGACTCACCCAAACTCGGACTCTCCCGCTCTCCGACTCTACAGGAACTCGGACTCAACTCGGACTCACCCGAACTCAGATGCTTTGGTCTCAAAAGGAGTTGGTCAGGCAATTCCACGTTAGTCTGATTCTTTTCACTGTAGTGATAACAGTTATGGTTTGTGCTGCTTCCCTCAGGTTGATGACTTCCTCCAAACTCTGATAAATTACGATAAAGAACATATCCCTGAAAATTCATTGAAAGTAGTCAAAGAACAATATCTGCAGGATCCAGATTTCAACCCTGATCTGGTTCGCACAAAGTCATTTGCAGCATCAGGTCTCTGTGCATGGGTTATTAACATCATCAGATTCTACGAGGTGAGAATTTTTTTAACTACATGTACTGCAGTTTTATTTTAATAATATAAAACAAGTATTTTATTGGCAGAAAAAATATTTCTGCATAAAATAATAACACTAATTATTAACCTATTTTAAATTAGTTCTGTAATTATGAACATATGTGAGTTCGTATGTACAGGAGCTCTTATTTTTTTCTCCTATCAAAGAGTTTAGATAGTCTGCAGCTGAGGAAAAAATATTTCCATACAAACTTATTTACTATATTGTGCCAACAATGAACTTTAAAAACTGCTATGTTTAGTGAGTAAATTGCAGATTTGTTCATCATAATTTTGCAAAGCTCTCTAGATTCAGGAATTGTGCCTTTAGATTGGAAAATTTAAAATGTCATTCCATTATTCAAGAAAGGAGGGAGAAACCAGGTAACTCATCATCATAGGCAGTCCCTCGGAATCGAGGAAGACTTGCTTCCACTCTTAGAATGAGTTCTTAGGTGGCTGTTGTAAAGTCCTGTCCCCTCAGTACAGATTCACACGAGGCATGCAGTGAAGTCAAGGTCACTCTGGACCTGCACCTTTATTTCACAGCTCTGGAATGCTGCACTTGCCTGAGACCTGTCCTTATATACCTGTCTCCTGCAAGTGCACCCCTGGTGGTAAGGTATGCTGGTGGTTACAGGTCATATCTTATTACAGTCATGTATAGCATGTTAGGATACAGTTATATATAATAATGTAAGATACATGACATCACCCTCCCCCAAGGTCTTATTATCTTTATAGGTTCAGTCTCTCAGGTGGTCTACGCTCTCGCGTGGAGCGTCTGAGTTGTGGTTCAGTTGTTTGCCTTGGTGTCTGTTTTTCTTTGGGTGTGGTTGCTGGTATCTCGCCTGGGCTGTCTGTTGGGATTGCCCTTTCTTCAGGTTGTTCCCTCTGTCTGTCCTCCAGGTGTGGTGCGAGTTCCACATTGTAGTCTGCCTCTGGTTCCGCAATGTTGTTGGTAAATCTGCTTTTGACTTGGTCTTCATTCCTCCGGCAGGTTTTGCCATTGTCCATTTGTACTACCAGTAGCCTGTTCCTTCCTTGCCTGTTACTGTCCCTGCAAGCCATTTGGGACCCCTGCCATAGTTTAGTACAAACACTTTGTCCCCTATCTCATTCCATCTCCCCCTCGAATTTCTGTCATGGTACTCAGTCAGCTTTGCCTCAACGATTTTGTGCATGTCTGGGAGGATTAATGAGAGCCTTGTTTTTAAAGTTGCTTTTCATCAACAGTTGCGCTGGGGGGATCCCAGTCAGTGAGTGCGGACGAGATCTGTATGCCAGCAGCAGTTGTGACAGGCGACCCTGCAGCGTGGGACCTTGGATTTTAAGCATGCCTTGTTTAATGATTTGCACTGCTCTCTCCGCCTGGCCGTTGGAGGCCGGCTTGAACGGTGCCGTCTTGACGTGATTTATGCCGTGGTCAATTATAAAGTCTTGGAATTCTGCGCTGGTGAAGCACGGACCATTGTCACTGACCAATATGTCAGGGATTCCGTGCGTTGCAAACATGGTTGCGAGGCTCTCCACAGTGGTGGAGGTTGTGCTCGAGTTTAAAATGGTGCATTCGATCCACTTTGAAAATGCATCTACAACTACGAGGAACATTTTGCCCATGAATGGGCCCGCATAGTCGACGTGCACTTGTGACCACGGTTTGGTAGGCCAGGGCCAGGGGCTCAGTGGAGCCTCCCTGGGGGCATTGCTGAGTTGGGCACAAATAGTGCACCATCAGACGCAGAGCTCCAAGTCCGTTCCTGGGCCCCAAAACCAATCACACCCCTTCCTGAATAGCACGTGGAGAGGCTCCAGTAGCGTGCTTAAGTTCCGCATAAAGTTCCCAAAGTAATTGAGTAGCCCGAGAAAGGCGCGCAGTTCTGAGACATTCCGGGGCCTGGGTGCCAGGCGAATTGCTTCTGTTTTGGACTCTGTTGGGCAGATTCCATCAACGGCAATCCTTCTGCCCAAAAATTCAACCTCGGGTGCGAGAAACAGACACTTGGATTTCTTGACTCATAGGCCTACCCAATCCAACCGCTTTAGTACTTCCTCCAAATTACGGAGATGGGAGTCGGTGTTCCTGCCCGTGATAAGTATGTCGTCTTGAAATACAACCGTCCCCGGGATGGACTTGAGCAGACTCTCCATGTTGCGCTGGAATATGGTAGCTGCTGACCTGATGCCGAATGGGCATCTATTGTACATGAAAAGGCCTCGATGTGTGTTGATGGTGGTGAGTAGCTTGGATTCCTCGGTCAATTCTTGCATCATATACGCAGATGTGAGGTCTAATTTTGAGAAAAGTTCACCTCCAGCCATTGTGGCAAATAAGTCCTCCGCTCTGGGCAGCGGGTACTGGTCCTGTAGGGAGACTCTGTTTATGGTACATTTGTAGTCCCCACAGATTCGTACGGATCCATCAGGCTTTATGACTGGGACGATGGGACTTGCCCAGTCGCTAAATTCCACAGGTGATATAATGCCTTCCCGCAGAAGCCTGTCTAGTTCGTGGTCAATCTTTTCCCTCATCACATAGGGTACAGCTCTGGCCTTGTGATGGACCGGTCTAGCATCCTGTGTGATGTAGATTTTGACTTTGGCCCCTTTGAAAGTGTCCACAACTGGCTGAAAGAGATGTTCAAATGGCTTTATGACTGTTGAGCAGGAGGCCCGTTCCTCTAATGACATGGCATGGACATCATCCCATTTCCAGTTTAGTTTTGCCAGCCAGCTTCTCCCCAGCAGTGCTGGGGGGTCTCCGGGGTCAATCTACAGGGGAAGTCGGTTCACTGTCCCTTTGTGTGTGACAGAGAGCATGGCGCTGCCGAGGACTTGTACGATTTCTTTGGTATAGGTCCTTAGTGTGGTGTCGACCCTTGTGAGTTTTACTCTGTCTCTTTTATGTGGCCACAGTTCAAATTGTTGAGCGCCCATGAGAGATTGACTCGCTCCCGTATCCAGCTCCATGTTGACAGATATCCCGTTGAGTAGGACCCTCATCATTATAGGAGGCGTCCTGTTGTAGGAGCAGCGGCCATTGATCATGTTGACCCGCTGTACATCGATGTTCCGGGTACTGTCCCCACCGTCTTCTGGTCCGCTTTCTGACCCATCCGATTCGTATACCAGCCGAGCTGCCATTTTTTTGCACTTGCGGGCCAAATGCCCTGTATATTCACAATTTCTGCAAACAGCATGCTGAAATCGACATCCCCTTGACGAGTGCCCACCCCCACACCTCCAGCACAGACCTGTTCCATTGTTCAAAGTGTTCCCAAAGAATGAGCTGCGTCTGGCTGATCTCTCTTGAGCTTCTCTCAGTTTGTAGTTGATTGCTCGCATTGTGGGTTGATGAGGTGTGAGCGGCTGTTCCTGTGGCCCTTGATGGCTTTTGCCTGCTGTCGAGAGCCTGTTCTCCCTGTTTTGTCTGTGTGTGGGGGTAGCAGCTTGTTTAGTGCTGTGAACTTGTTCTTCTGATATTTCGTTAGTTGTCGTACCTGCATTGTAAATCAACCTCGTTTCTTCTTTCCCTACCAAGAATGTCTGTGGAACCAGTGCTGCTGCCTCTAAGGTCAGGAACTTGGTCTCTATGAGCTTTCGGAATATGCCTGCGTGACCTATTCCTTCAATGAAAAACTCTCTCAGCATTTCTCTCCTCAGTTCATCGGAGAACTCACATAAACTAGCCAACCTCCAAAGTTCCGCCACGAAGTCGGGTATGCTCTGGCCCACACAGCATCTGTAGTTGTAGAACCTGTGTCTGGCCATGTGTAGGCTGCTCGCTGGCTTCAGGTGGTCTCTTACCAGTGTGCTCAATTCTTCAAACGACTTGCTTGCTGGTTTCTTGGGTGCCAATAGATCCTTCATTAAAGCGTATGTTTTTGAGCCACAGCTGGTCAAGAGATGGGCTCTTCTCTTGTCTGCCTTATCGTCGCCTAACCAGTCTTTGGTTACAAAGCTTTGCTGGAGCCTTTATAAAGTCCTCCCAATTGTCTCCCGCATTGTACTGTTCATCTGATGCGTTGTTCGCCATTCTGTGGATTCTGTAATCCCGTAACCCGTCGCCACTGTAAAGTCCTGTCCCCTCAGTACAGATTCACACGAGGCATGTAGTGAAGTCAAGGCCACTCTGGACCTGCAGCTTTATTTCACAGCTCTGGAATGCTGCACTTGCCTGAGACCTGTCCTTATATACCTGTCTCCTGCAAGTGCACCGCTGGTGGTAAGGTATGTTGGTGGTTACAGGTCATATCTTATTACAGTCATGTATAGCATGTTAGGATACAGTTATATATAATAATGTAAGATACATGACAGCTGTACAGTCCAATACGAGAACCACTGTCCCTGTCACAGGTGGGATAGACAGTGGATGAGGGAAAGTGTGAGCGGGGAGCCTAGATTGCTGCACGCTCCTTCCGCTGCCTGCGCTTGATTTCTGCTTGCTCTCGGCGACGATACTCAGGGAGCTCAGCGCCCTCCCGGATGCACTTCCTCCACTTAGGGCAGTCTTTGGCCAGGGACTCCCAGGTGTCATTGGGGATGTCACACTTTATGATGGAGGCTTTGAGGGTGTCCTTGTAACGTTTCCTCTGCCCACCTTTGGCTCGTTTGCCGTGGACGAGTTCCGAGTAGAGCGCTTGCTTTGGGAGTCTCATGTCTGGCATGTGAACTATGTGGCCTACCCAGTGGAGCTGATCAAGTGTGATCAGTGCTTCAATGCTGGGGATGTTGGCCTGGATGAGGACGCTAATATTGGTGCGTCTGTCCTCCCAGGGGATTTGCAGGATCTTGCGGAGACAACGTTGGTGGTATTTCTCCAGCGACTTGAGGTGTCTACTGTACATGATCCATGTGTCTGAGCCATACAGGAGGGCGGGTATTACTGCAGCCCTGTAGATCATGAGCATGGTGACAGTTTTGAGGGCCTGGTCTTCAAACACTCTTTTCCTCAGGCGGCCGAAGGCTGCACTGGCGCACTGGAGGCGGTGTTGGATCATCAATGCCTGCTCTTGTTGATAGGAGGCTCCCGAGATAAAGGAAGTGGTCCACGTTGTCCAGGGCCGCGCCGTGGATCTTGATGACTGGGGGGCAGTGCTGTGCGGCAAGGACAGACTGGTGGAGGACCTTTTTCTTACTGATGTTCAGCATCAGGACTATGCTTTCATACGCCTCGGTAAATACGTCGACTATGTCCTGGAGTTCAGCCTCTGTGTGTGCACAGACGCAGGCGTCGTCCGCGTACTGCAGCTTGACGACAGAGATTGGAGTGGTCTCGGACCTGGCCTGGAGACGGCGAAGGTTGAACAACTTCCCACTGGTTCTGTAGTTTAGTTCCCCTCCAGCGGGGAGCTTGTCAACTGCCATGTATTCAACTGTCATTGTAACCCATGTATAAACTGACCTAAGTTGTACACCGTGAGAACACTGACCACTAGGTGGTGAACTTGTGGGAGACACTCCTAACCTGGACTTTCTGGTATAAAAGGGGAAGCTCCACCCACCTTCTGCACTTCAGTGCTGGCTAATACAGGTTACTGGTCACAGAGTGACCTTCTCTCAAGTATGGGCCTCGTGTGCATTTATACTGTATAGTAAGGACATATTATTGGCGACGAGAAACTGGGATTTAAACCACGCGAGCATGGCCACTAGCAGCACGAACGAGAGGTAGTATGTTGGTGATGATTGGGACGATTTTATTGAGAGACTACAGCAAAGTTTCGTCACTAAGGAATGGCTGGGACAGGATTCGGCCGACAAACACAAGGCTCATCTCCTGACGGTTTATGGATCCAGGACATACTCCCTGATGAAGGACCTTCTAGCGCCAGCGAAGCCAGCGGACAAGACTTTTGAAGAGCTCAGTAAGTTGATCAGGGAACACTTTAAACTGGCGAGCAGCATCTACATGGCAAGACGCCGGTTTTACACGCACCAGTGGCGAGAAGGGCAAAGTGTTCCTGACTTCGTGGCAGTTCTCTGGCATCTGGCAAGCCTCTGTGAGTTCCCAGATGCATGCAGAGCGGAGATGATGCGAGACTTTTTTATTGAGGGCATCGGGCATGCTGGGGTTTTCAGGAAACTGATTGAGACCAAAGACTTGACCTTGGAAATGGCGGCTCTGATAGCCCAGACATTTATCTCAGGCGAGGAAGAGACCAGAATGATGTTTGACAAAAATCTTGGTTTAAATGTAGCAAATGGACAGGGAGCCAACATTGTTAACGCGGCACACAGTTCTCCAGGCAGACAGGGGCAATCGAATATGCCCGAGCATGTAGTCGAACCCAAAGGGGGAATTCAACAGAGACAATGGCTAGCTGAACGGCAATTCATGCCATCGCAAGGGACAATGCGGCCAGTAATGGGGCCATCAACACCTGTTAATGGTGCGCTTAAGGACAGTTGCAGAGACAGTCAGAGACGATCGACTGGTAATGGACCTTCTGTTTCCAACAACGGCTCATGTTGGAGGTGTGGAGGCAAACACACAGTCAGAGCTTGCAGGTATCAGCAATATACCTGCAGAAACTGCAACGTCAGCGGTCACTTGGCACGTATGTGCAGGAAGCCTGCAGCCAGGTTTATGTATGAGGAGGAAGGGCCCGATGTAAGCCCTACGAGGCCAAATGGACACTGGGGGAAATCGCTGGAAGCTGAAGTTTAGCGAGTTCATGTGGAGCACATATACAGTTCATACACCAGGACACCACCGATAATGATGAAAGTGCTCCTCAATGGCATCCCAGTATCAATGGAACTAGACACAGGGGCCATCCAGTCCCTGATGAGTATCAAACAGTTCGACAAGGCCAGGAGGCCAAAATTATTGCCGATTGACGCACAGCTATGGGCATATACAAAGGAGATCATTCCGGTGCTAGGCAGCGCCACGGTAGTCGTGACCCACAAAGATTCGAAGAACAGGTTGCCACTCTGGATTGTCCCGGGGGACGGTCCCGCACTGCTGGGGAGGAGTTGGCTTGCTGTCATGAACTGGAAATGGGGTGATGTCAATGCAATTTCTTCTGTGGAGCGAATATCATGCTCACAGGTCCTGGATACATTTGACTCACTATTTCAACCCGGCATTGGCACTTTCATGGGGACCAAGGTGTTCATTCACAAAAACCCGGACACCAGGCCAGTCCACCACAAGGCCAGAACGGTGCCGTACGTGATGCGGGAAAAGGTAGAAGGCGAATTGGACTGCATGCTGAGGGAAGGCATCATCTCGCCAGTCGAATTCAGTGACTGGGCGAGCTCTATTGTGCCGGTGCTCAAGGCGGATGGGTCGGTCAGGATATGTGGTGATTACAAGGCCACCATCAATCGAGTGTCACTCCAAGACCAGTACCCGCTACCGAGAGCGGAGGACCTCTTTGCGACGCTATCCGGTGGCAAACTTTTTTCAAAATTGGACCTAACCTCAGCTTTCATGACCCAGGAGCTGGCGAGTGAGTCGAAGAAGCTGACCACCATCACGACACACAAGGGGTTGTTTGAGTACAACAGATGTCCGTTCGGGATTCGCTCGGCCGCCGCGATCTTTCAACGAAATATGGAAAGCCTCCTCAAGTCGATTCCAAGGACGGTGGTTTTTCAAGATGACATCCTCATCACGGGTTGTGATACTCAAGAACACCTCCACAACCTAGAGGAGGTGCTACGCATACTGGACCGGGTAGATCTGCGACTGAAAAAGGAGAAGTGCGTCTTCCTAGCTCAAGAGGTAGAATTCCTGGGGATGAAGGTTGCAGCAGACGGGATCAGACCTACTGCATCCAAAACGGAAGCGATCCAGAGAGCACCCAGACCCCGTAACACGACGGAGCTGCGTTCATTCCTGGGGCTCCTGAACTATTTTGGTAACTTTCGTCCCAAATTGAGCACGCTGTTCGAGCCGCTGCACGTGCTCCTACGCAAAGGTCGCGAATGGGTCTCAGAGGACAACCAGGAAAGGGCTTTTGATAGAGCATGCAATTTGTTCACTCCAACAATCTGTTAGCGCTATATGATCCATGTAAGAAACTCGTTTTAATGTGCGATGCGTCGTCCTATGGTGTCGGGTGTGTGTTGCAGCATGTGAATGCCAATGGTCAGTTACAGCTGGTAGCTTATGCCTCCAGAAGTCTGTCCCAGGCAGAAAGAGGCTACGGGATGGTAGAGAAGGAAGCGCTTGCATGTGTATAATGCAGTAAAAAAAATGCACCAGTACCTGTTTGGCAGGAAATTTGAGCTGGAGCCAGATCACAAACCCCTAACATCCCTTTTGGCCGGCACCAAGGCCATAAATGCAAATGCGTCAGCCCGCATACAGAGGTGGGCACTCACGTTAGCCGCCTATGACTATACAATTTGGCACAGACCGGGCACTGAAAACTGCGCCGATACACTCAGCGGCTCCTGCCAGCCACCACCGAGGGGGCAACCAAGCATGCTGCTGAGATGGCCATGGCTGTTGAAGCTTTCGAAAGCGAAGGCTCACCCGTGACAGCCCATCAGATCAAAGTCTGGACAAATAGAGACCCGCTACTGTCTTTAGTCAAGAAATGTATCCTGAATGGGGACTGGGCAGCCACGTACGGGGCATGCCCTGAGGAATTTAAACCATTTCACAGGCGCAGGGATGAACTCTCGATTCAGGCCGATTGCCTGCTATGGGGAAACCGAGTCGTCATGCCCCAGATGGGCAGAGAGGTGTTCATCAGAGAACTCCACAATGAGCACCCAGGCATTGTCATGGTGAAGGCAATTGCCAGGTCACACGTTTGGTGGCCAGGGATAGATGCAGACCTGGAACTTTGTGTTCGCAGGTGCAACACGTGTGCCCAGCTGGGCAATGCGCCCAGGGAAGTCCCCCTTCGCCCCTGGTCCTGACCCACCAAGCCATGATCACGCATCCATGTGGACTACGCAGGTCCTTTCATAGGAAAAATGTTTTTGGTTGTAGTTGACGCCTACTCCAAATGGATCGAGTGTGACATTCTTAATTCAAGCACATCCTCTGCCACGGTAGAAAGTCTACGGGCAATGTTTGCCGCCCATGGTCTACCGGACATCTTGGTCAGCGACAATGGCCCATGCTTTACAAGCATTGAATTCCCGGACTTCATGACAGGAAATGGTATCAACCATGTCAGAACAGCACCGTTCAAGCCGGCCTCAAACGGCCAGGCGGAACGAGCAGTGCAGATAATCAAACAGGGGATGCTCAGAATCCAAGGGGGTTCCCTACAAAGCCGCTTATCACGCCTCCTGATAGCCAACACTCGCTCACAGGGGTTCCACACACACAGCTGCTAATGAAAAGGACGCTCAAAACCAGGTTATCCTTTTCTACACCCCACCATGAAAGAAATTGTTGAGAGCAAGCGCCGGTCACAATGTGACTACCATGTCGGGAATGTATTGATGTCAATTACCTTGTCTTTGTCCTCGACTACGCTGCTGGGCCCAAATGGCTCACAGGCACTATGATTGCCAAAGAGGAGAATAGGATTTTGGTAGTTAAACTGCCAATGGACAAAGCTGCCGCTTGCACGTGGATCAAACTAAAAGGAGGTTCAGCAACCCCATAGAAGAAGCAGAGGAAGAACACGATGTAGGGTTCACTGCACCACAGGTAACCGAACACCGGAACCAAGTGGAGGAGAGCCCAGTCACTGTGGGCAGTCCGGACAGGCCTGAGGCACCGCAAACAGCAGATACTCAGGCCAGCGGCCAACAACTGGAGCCCCAACTCAGGTGCTCTACAAGGGAGCGTAAACCACCAGAGAGACTTAACCTGTGATCGAAATAAGACTTTGGGGGGGAAGGTAATGTCATGTGATGTTTCCTAACTTGAGGAAGGACATTCTTGCTATTGAGGGAGTGCAGAGAAGGTTCACCAGACTGATTCCCGGGATGGCGGGACTGACATATCAAAAAAGACTGGATCAACTGGGCTTGTATTTACTGGAGTTCAGAAGAATGAGAGGGTATCTCACAGAAACGTTTAAAATTCTGACGGGTTTAGACAGGTTAGATGCAGGAAGAATGTTCCCAATGTTGGGGAAGTCCAGAACCAGAGGTCACAGTCTAAGGATAAGGGGTAAGCCATTTAGGTCCGAGATGAGGAGAAACTTCTTCACCCAGAGAGTGGTGAACCTGTGGAATTCTCTACCACAGGAAGTTGTTGAGGCCAATTCACTAAATATATTCAAAAAGGAGTTAGATGTAGTCCTTACTACTAGGGGGATGAAGGGGTATGGCGAGAAAGCAGGAATGAACTCTTGAAGTTGCATGTTCAGCCATGAACTCATTGAATGGTGGTGCAGGCTCGAAGGGCCGAATGGCCTACTCCTGCACCTATTTTCTATGTTTCTATGTATTCACTTGTCATTGTAACCCATGTATAAATTGACCTAAGTTGTACACCGTGAGAACACTGACCACTAGGTGGTGAACTTGTGGGAGACACGCCTAACCTGTACTTTCTGGTATAAAAGGGGAAGCTCCACCCACCTTCTGCACTTCAGTGCTGGCTAATACAGGTTACTGTTCACAGAGTGACCTTCTCTCAAGTATGGGCCTCGTGTGCATTTATACTGTATAGTAAGGACATATTATCAACTGTGAGGTGGAGCATGGCAGCGAGGAAGATTGAGAACAGGGTTGGGGCGATGACGCAGCCCTGTTTGACCCCGGTCTGGGCGTGGATTGGGTCTGTGGTGGATCCGTTGGTAAGGATCATGACTTGCATATCGTCGTGGAGCAGGTGGAGGATGGTGATGTACTTTTGGGGGCATCAGAAACGGAGGAGGACCCTCCATAGACCCTCTTGGTTGACAGTGTCAAATGCGTTTGTAAGGTCGAAGATGGCCATGTCTAAGGGCTGGCGCTGTTCCCTGCATTTTTCCTGCAGCTGTTGCGCTGCAAAAATCATGTCCGTTGTACCCCAGAGGGGACGAAATCCGCACTGTGACTCCGGGAGGAGCTCCTCGGCCACAGGGAGAAACATAGAAACATAGAAAATAGGTGCAGGAGTAGGCCATTCGGCCCTTCTAGCCTGCACCGCCATTCAATGAGTTCATGGCTGAACATGCAACTTCAGTACCCCATTCCTGCTTTCTCGCCATACCCCTTGATCCCCCTAGTAGTAAGGACCTCATCTAACTCCTTTTTGAATATATTTAGTGAATTGGCCTCAACAACTTTCTGTGGTAGAGAATTCCACAGGTTCACCACTCTCTGGGTGAAGAAGTTCCTCCGCATCTCGGTCCTAAATGGCTTACCCCTTATCCTTAGACTGTGACCTCTGGTTCTGGACTTCCCCAACATTGGGAACATTCTTCCTGCATCTAACCTGTCTAACCCCGTCAGAATTTTAAATGTTTCTATGAGGTCCCCTCTCATTCTTCTGAACTCCAGTGAATACAAGCCCAGTTGATCCAGTCTTTCTTGATAGGTCAGTCCCGCCATCCCGGGAATCAGTCTGGTGAACCTTCGCTGCACTCCCTCAATAGCAAGAATGTCCTTCCTCAGGTTAGGAGACCAAAACTGTACACAATACTCCAGGTGTGGCCTCACCAATGCCCTGTACAACTGTAGCAACACCTCCCTGCCCCTGTACTCAAATCCCCTTGCTATGAAGGCCAACATGCCATTTGCTTTCTTAACCGCCTGCTGCACCTGCATGCCAACCTTCAATGACTGATGTACCATGACACCCAGGTCTCTTTGCACCTCCCCTTTTCCTAATCTGTCACCATTCAGATAATAGTCTGTCTCTCTGTTTTTACCACCAAAGTGGATAACCTCACATTTATCCACATTATACTTCATCTGCCATGCATTTGCCCACTCACCTAACCTATCCAAGTCGCTCTGCAGCCTCACAGCATCCTCCTCGCAGCTCACACTGCCACCCAACTTAGTGTCATCCGCAAATTTGGAGATACTACATTTAATCCCCTCATCTAAATCATTAATGTACAGTGTAAACAGCTGGGGCCCCAGCACAGAACCTTGCGGTACCCCACTAGTCACTGCCTGCCATTCTGAAAAGTACCCATTTACTCCTACTCTTTGCTTCCTGTCTGACAACCAATTCTCAATCCATGTCAGTACACTACCCCCAATCCCATGTGCTCTAACTTTGCACATCAATCTCTTGTGTGGGACCTTGTCGAACGCCTTCTGAAAGTCCAAATATACCACATCAACTGGTTCTCCCTTATCCACTCTACTGGAAACATCCTCAAAAAATTCCAGAAGATTTGTCAAGCATGATTTCCCTTTCACAAATCCATGCTGACTTGGACCTATCATGTCACCTCTTTCCAAATGCACTGCTATGACATCCTTAATAATTGATTCCATCATTTTACCCACTACCGATGTCAGGCTGACCGGTCTATAATTCCCTGTTTTCTCTCTCACTCCTTTTTTAAAAAGTGGGGTTACATTGGCTACCCTCCACTCCATAGGAACTGATCCAGAGTCAATGGAATGTTGGAAAATGACTGTCAACGCATCCACTATTTCCAAGGCCACCTCCTTAAGTACTCTGGGATGCAGTCCATCAGGCCCTGGGGATTTATCGGCCTTCAATCCCATCAATTTCCCCAACACAATTTCCCAGCTAATAAGGATTTCCCTCAGTTCCTCCTCCTTACTAGACCCCCCGACCCCTTTTATAACCGGAAGGTTGTTCGTGTCCTCCTTCGTGAATACCGAACCAAAGTACTTGTTCAATTGTTCCGCCATTTCTTTGTTCCCCGTTATGACTTCCCCTGATTCTGACTGCAGCGGACCTATGTTTGTCTTTACTAACCTTTTTCTCTTTACATATCTATAGAAACTTTTGCAATCCGTCTTAATGTTCCCTGCAAGCTTCTTCTCATACTCCATTTTCCCTGCCCTAATCAAACCCTTTGTCCTCCTCTGCTGAGTTCTAAATTTCTCCCAGTCCCCAGGTTCGCTGCTATTTCTGGCCAATTTGTATGTCACTTCCTTGGCTTTAATACTATCCCTGATTTCCCTTGATAGCCACGGTTGAGCCACCTTCCCTTTTTTATTTTTATGCCAGACAGGAATGTACAATTGTTGTAGTTCATCCATGCGGTCTCTAAATGTCTGCCATTGCCCATCCACAGTCAACCCCTTAAGTATCATTCGCCAATCCATCCCAGCCAATTCACGCCTCATACCTTCAAAGTTACCCTTCTTTAAGTTCTGGACCATGGTCTCTGAATTAACTGTTTCATTCTCCATCCCAATGCAGAATTCCACCATATTATGGTCACTCTTCCCCAAGGGGCCTCACACAACGAGATTGCTAATTAATCCTCTCTCATTACATAACACCCAGTCTAAGATGGCCTCCCCCCTAGTTGGTTCCTCGACATATTGGTCTAAAAAACCATCCCTTATGCACTCCAGAAAATCCTCCTCCACCGTATTGCTTCCAGTTTGGTTAGCCCAATCTATGTGCATATTAAAGTCACCCATTATAACTGCTGCACCTTTATTGCACGCACCCCTAATTTCATGTTTGATGCCCTCCCCAACATCACTACTACTGTTTGGAGGTCTGTACACAACTCCCACTAACGTTTTTTGCCCTTTGGTGTTCTGCAGCTCTACCCATATAGATTCCACATCATCCAAGCTAATGTCCTTCCTAACTATTGCCTTAATCTCCTCCTTAACCAGCAATGCTACCCCACCTCCTTTTCCTTTTATTCTATCCTTCCTGAATGTTGAATACCCCTGGATGTTGAGTTCCCAGCCCTGATCATCCTGGAGCCACGTCTCCGTAATCCCAATCACATCATATTTGTTAACATCTATTTGCACAGTTAATTCATCCACCTTATTGCGGATACTCCTTGCATTAAGACACAAAGCCTTTAGGCTTGTATTTTTAACACCCTCTGTCCTTTTAGAATTTTGCTGTACAATGGCCCTTTTTGTTCTTTGCCTTGGGTTTCTCTGCCCTCCACTTTTCCTCATCTCCTTTCTGTCTTTTGTTTTTGCCTCCTTTTTGTTTCCCTCTATCTCCCTGCATTGGTTCCCATCCCCCTGCCATATTAGTTTAACTCCTCCCCAACAGCACTAGCAAACACTCCCCCGAGGACATTGGTTCCGATTCTGCCCAGGTGCAGACCGTCCGGATTGTACTGGTCCCACCTCCCCTAGAACCGGTTCCAATGCCCCAGGAATTTGAATCCCTCCCTGCTGCACCATTGCTCAAGCCACGTATTCATCTGAGCTATCCTGCGATTCCTACTCTGACTAGCACGTGGCACTGGTAGCAATCCCGAGATTACTACTTTTGAGGTCCTACTTTTTAATTTAGCTCCTAGCTCCTTAAATTCATTTCGTAGGAACTCATCCCTTTTTTTACCTATGTCATTGGTACCAACGTGCACCACGACAACTGGCTGTTCTCCCTCCCTTTTTAGAATGTCCTGCACCCGCTCCGAGACATCCTTGACCCTGCACCAGGGAGGCAACATACCATCCTGGAGTCTCGGTTGCGGCCGCAGAAACGCCTATCTATTCCCCTTACAATTGAATCCCCTATCACTATCGCTCGCCCACTCTTTTTCCTGCCCTCCTGTGCAACAGAGCCAGCCACGGTGCCATGAACTTGGCTGCTGCTGCCCGCTCCTGATGAGTCATCCCCCTCAACAGCACTCAAAGCAGTGTATCTGTTTTGCAGTGGGATGACCACAGGGGACCCCTGCACTACCTTCCTTGCACTACTCTTCCTGCTGGTCTTCCATTCCCTCGCTGGCTGTGGACCCTTCTCCTGCGGTAAGACCAACTCGCTACACGTGATACTCACGTCATTCTCAGCATCGTGGATGCTCCAGAGTGAATCCACCTTCAGCTCCAACTCCGCAACGCGGACCGTCAGTAGCCGGAGGTGGACACACTTCCCGCACATGTAGTCGTCAGGGACACTGGTGTTGTCCCCGTGTTCCCACATGGTACAGGAGGAGCATATCACGTGACCGAGCTGTCCTGCCATGACTTAACCCTTAGATACACTTAAATTGCCGACAACAATGTTAAAAGTTACTGATTAATAAAGAAAAAGAAAAACTACTCACCAATCAGCAGCCAATCACTTACCACGTTGGCTGTGACGTCACCTTTTGATTTCTTTCTACTTCTTTTTGACTTCTCTCAGCTGGAGCTGCACAAGTCACGCCTCTCTCGACTCCCGCCTCTCTCGACTCCCGCCTCTCTCGACGCTCCCCGGACTGCTGAGCCTTTTATAGGACGCTGCCTCTCTGGACTCCTGCCTCTCTCGACGCTCCCCGGACTGCTGAGCCTTTTATAGGCCGCTGCCTCTCTCGACTCCCGCCTCTCTCGACGCTCCCCGGACTGCTGAGCCTTTTATAGGCCGCTGCCTCTCTGGACTCCCGCCTCTCTCGACGCTCCCCGGACTGCTGAGCCTTTTATAGGCCGCTGCCTCTCTGGACTCCCGCCTCTCTCGACGCTCCCCGGACTGCTGAGCCTTTTATAGGCCGCTGCCTCTCTGGACTCCCGCCTCTCTCGACGCTCCCCGGACTGCTGAGCCTTTTATAGGCCGCTGCCTCTCTCGACTCCCGCCTCTCTCGACGCTCCCCGGACTGCTCCTCACAAAAATCTTTAATACCTCCCACAATAGCCAAAGAAACCATAAAGAACCAGACCTACACACGCTTCCACTTCCTCTCTGCTTTCTGCTCTCTCTCTCCTCTTCTGCGCATTGACGGTTGAGGAGGACTCAAGCAACGACTTTCCCAGTGGCTGATAACAGGGAGATTCCTCTGTAGTTGCGGCAGTCGGACCTGTCCCCTTTTTTAAAGATGGTCACGATCACTGCAACTCAATAATCTCCCGGCATGCTCTCCTCCCTCCAGATGAGAGAGACGTGGTCATGTATTTGCGCCAGCAGTGCCTCTCTGCTATACTTCAGTGCCTCAGCAGGGATTCCATCCGCTCCCGATGCCTTGTTTTTTTAGCTGTCTAATGGCTTTTTCTACCTCGTGCAGTGTTGGGGTCTCACTGAGGTGGTGGCGGGTAGCATGCTGCGGAATGGAGTTGAGACCATTCGAGTCAAAGGCAGAGTCTCAATTGAGGAGATCTTCGAAGTGCTCCTTCCAGGGGGCCCTGACTGCCTCAGTGTCCTTGATGAGTGTTTCCCAGTTCTTGGACAGCAGTGGGTTGGGGCCTTAGGTGTTTGGGCCATAGGTGGCCTTGACTTCGATGAAGAATCCTCGCACATCATGGCTGTCGGCCAGCTGCTGTATCTCTTGTGCTTTCTTCATCCACCACCTGATCTTTAGGTCCAGGGTTTTTTGTTGGACCTTAGCATTTAGCCGTCTGTAATGCTGCTTTGCTGCTCCTGAGTTGGGTTGCTGTTTAAGGCTCAGAAATGCCCTGCACTTGCAATCTATTAGATCTTGAATCTCCTGATCATTCTCATTAAACCAATCCTGGTGTTTCCTGATTGAGTGACCGAGCATCTCTTTGCAGGCACTGGTTATGGAGGCCTGGAGGGCAGACCAAGCGCTGTGAGCATTCTGCGTCTCGGTGTCGTCAAGGCACGCCAGGTTAGCTGTGAGGCGCTGACTGCAAAAGGCTCTCTTAGCTGGGTCCTTAAGTGCCCCAGCATTGACTTTTTTGCAACACTGCTTCTGCTGCCCCCTTCACTTTGGGGCTATGTTGATGTCAATGATGGATCTGATTAGGCGGTGGTCCGTCCAGCAGTCGTTAGCTCCTGTCATGGCACGGGTGAGGCGCACATCCTTGTGATCCCTGGCTCGGACAATGATATGGTCAAGCAGTGTTTGGAGCAAGGGTGTTGCCACGATGCCTTGTATTTGACCCTCTGTCGGAACAAGGTGTTGGTGATGACAAGTTCATGCTCTAGACATTTTGTCAGGAGTAGGGTACCGCTGGAGTTGGCTTTCCCTACCCCCTCTCTACCAATCACGCCTCCCCAGAGGTCTGTGTCCTTGCCAACCCTGGCGTTGAAGTCGTCGAGGAGGATCAATTTGTCGCCCGCGGGAACGCAGATCAGGGATTTTTCGAAGTTGGACCCGATAGCCAGGTCCAGCTGCCCAGTCGCCACAGGAGGTCCAGCCGGGAGGCCTAAGTCGCGTTGAGTCGCCTCAGGAGATCCAGCCGGGAGGCCCAAGTCACGTCGGGTCGCCACAGGAGGTCCAGCCCGGAGGCCCAGGTCGTGCCAAGTCGTCCAGTCGCTGCAGGAGGTCCAGCAGGGAGGCCCAAGTCACATCGAGTCGCCGATGTGTGGTGTGGCGGGAGGCCTGAGGTACGCATGAACTTTTGAGATTTGTGGGGTTGGGGTTCGAGTGGGGATTTAAGTGTTTAAGACTCCTATTAGGCTCTATAAGGGCTAGGGCTGGGGCTTGGGGAAGATTAGACAGTGGGAGGGGGGAGGTTGAAGGTGGAAAGTTGCCGAGGAACTGTTTAGCAGGGGAGCTCCCTAGAGAGCTGCTACTCCGACGGCCATTCAAAGCACGCACACACACATTGTGCAGGTAACTACAAATCTATCAGTTTAACATTAGTTGTGGGGAAGTTACTGAAATCTATCTTCAGGTACAGAGGGCTACACTTTTCCAGAGTCCGCACCGCCTGATTGCCACCCAGAAAAGATCGCTAAGCTTCAGCAATTAATGCCAGCGAAAATTTCCATGAATGAGGTAAGTAATACCGCTCGGCGAGAAAATGGTTCTTGATCCAAGATTCTCGGCGGTTTCTTGGCGGTTACAGCTGAAACTAGCGAGAATGGGTGGTTCTTACCTGAATGGACAGTAAGGTTTTAAAATTTAGTCCGAGGCTGCGGTTAGGCCTAGGGAGGGGGAAAATTTAAAAAGTATTTTTTCACCCTAAAATAAAATAAAAGTTAAAAAAACATTCCCAAGATAGTTTTAAAGGTAATCGCCATTTTACCATTTTAAAAAAAACACCCTTTAACTTACCTTTCTTTGCAGAGTACTCACCTACCGACCTGTTTCAGGCTGCTTCCCGTGGGTGGTTTCCGCGGCGATCTGGACGGGTTTCCGTTGAGGCTAAACTTCCGTCCTAGCGCTTTTCTCCACAGTGCACACAGGTGCACGTCAGCAGTTTGCTCCCCAGCAGTCGTTTCGAGATGTGGGCGGTTCCATTTAAAAAGTAAGGGGGAAACTTTTGCCAGGCAGTTTCTCTCACAAAAACAGCTGTCCCGCTGAGAAAATCGCCAAAAATGAAGGCGAAAGTCTCCCCCAGAGAGACTGGGCATTTGCACAGGTATTAGTTGATCAAAGTGAATCAGCATGGATTTGTGAAGTGTAGGTCCTGTCTGACTAATCTAGATCGAGCAATACCTCGCCTCTTGTAGGCATACAGACATGCTGCTTGAGGAAGGTGTCCGACACATATTTTAAGAATTCCATTCCCCTTTCATCATATCCTCCCTCCCTGTCCCAATCAATGATTACGTAATTAAAATCTCCGAGAACAATAATTTTGTTACTTCTACTCATCTCCCTGATCTGTCTACAGATTTCCTCTTTCATTTTCCTCCCACAATTAGAGGAACTGTACAACCCTACTAATGTAACCATCCATTTTTATCTTTGATCTCTAACCACATTGACTCTTGTCTGAACTTTTTTTATGTGAATCAGTCCAGCCGACGACATGTATTTCTCCTTCACCAATATGCTGCCACTCCTTCTTTCTTACCTGTTCTGTTCTTCCTAAAATTATAATCAGCTATGTTTATTTTATACTCTTGCCTGGCTTACAGCTGAGCTTCTGTTAGTTCTATTCAATCTATATTTTCCTGAAACATAATTGCTTCTAATTACCCCAGCTTATTTCCCACACTCAATACATGCACTGTATCTATTTTTGTTCATGTTTAAAGCTGTTCCTTTTCTCTTGATATTTTTTGTCCAAACGAACCTTCATTCATTTAGCTCCATCTTTTCCCTGCTTACAACTGGTTGATTTAATTTTCCTCATCTGCTCCCTTTAGTCTTCCTGCATGTTATCCTTTTTGAAAATTATTTTTTTATTTGTATATTTACCTCAAATGTTTCTGCCTTCACTGCTTGCTGTTTTTGATTGTTTAAATGACTCTTCACTTTCCTGTTTATCTGTTTTTGACAGTTCATTAGCTCCTTTCCTGTTCAGATGTAGCCCATCCTAACAGAATAGCTTCCATCTTCCCCAGAACTGGTATCAGTTCCCTGTAAAATGGAAATTATTTTCCTGACACCACCCCTTTAGCCATGTGTGAACTTCCTATTTTTTTCTCTATTATAGTATATGGCTGGTGAAGTAATCCAGAGATTACTAGCCTTGAAGTCCTGTTTTGAATCCTTCTTCCTAATGTCTTCAACTCCTTTATAGACTTCAGGCCTTTTGTTTCCTATATTGGTGCCTTGCATGTGGACTATGATGATTAGCTGCTCTCCCTCCCTTTCCATAAACGTTTTCATCTTTCTGAAATGTTCCTATAAGGATTCCATTTATCTTCGAACATGTTTATATTAGGATTTCATCACTGATCTTGCCTCTGATGTTGGCATCAAATTTGCAAAGTCTGTTTGCCCAATTTTATGATCCCCTGTGATTTTGCGACGAGTGCAGCTAATCAAAAAATCGACCCTTTCATTGGTCTTTCTATTCTCAATACAACCTGCTAGATGATTACGATCCATAATTGTTTATTCAGCCATACATAAGTATCTTCATGTTTCTAGTTCGGAGTTGTGATATTTTATTAGATTTAACAATGGACAGGTGAGTTCAACACGAAAATACTATTATAGCACCATCAGATAGTCTCAGTCAAGCTTAGTCAGGCCTGGAGAACACTTAGTGCCAATCAGGTGTAAACATTCACATTAAATACGATTGAATATTTTTCTGTGCTGCATTTTCAAATAGTCACTTTCTGCTCATATTTATATCCTGCATTCTTAGGTCATTCAATATCCGATCTGATTAGCTTCCTATTACTTCTTTATTCAGCATTTCGACCTGAGGTCCCAACTTCACCAACTTTCCATCTCGGAAAGGAATTATTATCATGAATAGGGTGTTTTTTTTAGATTAAAGGGCAATTTTACCATTTGTGCTCCCAATGGCCAAGGATGTGATACAGTAGCACTAGCTGGTAAAATTATCCCTTCATTCATGTATTTTAAAATATATAAAATAAGAACTTGAAAGCATGTAGAAAAGAACATTATGGAGCTGAGATAACCCTTGTTCTTTTTTTACACACTGGCTGATGCATTTAGGTCAAATTTGCATCTGTTCTATTATAAAGAAGTTGACAACTTAACATATTAGAAGTTCAACTCTCAAGATGTACAAGCTCAACCATTTTTGCATATGGTTTGTTACTTCCATTAGTCATTGGTATTGCATTTACAGTGGTATAGCTTTGCAGTAGTTACAGTACTAAACTAGCAAGCGAAAGGTTGTGACTTCAAATCCCACCGTGGCAACGTGAAATTAATTCAAAAACTATTAATATTTGGACTAGCACCAGAAAATGACCATGAAAGCTGCCAGATTGTTGTAATAATGGAACTGGAAATAATGGAAGAGAACCTGTCAACTCTACCTGGTGTGGCCTACACATGACTCCAGTCCTCTAGTACATACTTGACTTTTAATGCCCTCTGAAGTGGCTGAGAAAGCGACAAAGTTATAAAAACAATTGCTCAAGAAGGCCCACCACCACCTTCTCAGACCAATGGGCAATAAATCTTTGAAATAACTTTTTGAAAATTTCTGACCTACTGAGACGTTTTTTTAAAAATATATTAATTGCATTTTATTATCACTGCTAGGTGTACTGTGATGTGGAACCAAAGCGCCAGGCTCTAACCCAAGCAAATGCTGAGTTGGCAACAGCCACTGAAAAGCTGGAAGCCATCAGAAAGAAACTTTCAGTAAGTACTTCAGAGTAACATGCTTTAAGGATGTAAGTACATGTGGAGCAAACAATAAACTAGATTTGGTCAATCAAGCTCATTCCCTCTGCAGACCACATCCAATTTGTATTATGAAGGACTCTAACCCATTCAATTTTATAAGTGATGCAGCCAACCACAGGTAAATCTTCAAAAAAATAAAGTTCATCCGTCTCTTGAGAGGGAGGAGAAGGTGAAGAGGTAGGGAGGGAAGGAACTGGGAAAGAGGATAGGAGCTGAGGGAAGAATGGGAGATGCGAGGACCAAAATCCAGGCAAGACTACTTTGACAACACCAGAAACGGTGGGAGCCAGATTAAAGGGGCAAAAAGCCACAAAGATTACATTAAATCTCTTACTGAAGGTGTTGTGTATCTGTAAAGCATACACTCCCATGTTCCGCCACCAGGGAGTGCATCCCCTGAAGTCCCAAGGGATCCCAGCATCCCTTGGGAGCACTGTATATAAGCCGGCCCCTAAGGCCTGTTCCTCACTCTGGAGTGTCTTAATAAAGACTGAGGTCATTGTTACTTTAACTTCCCTGTGTGCAGTCTCATCTGTGTTAGGAACACAATAGAAGGCCTCTGCTGAGACCAAGATCTTCAGGAGGGAAAAATAGAGGAAGAGGAGACTGCTTCAAAGCAACTTTCTTCCTCCATCAGGGGATTTTGAGGCCTTCCTGCCACTATCTTAGAGACTACCTCCAGACCTAAGATTCTGGCCATTGTTTTGAATGGATTGAAAATCATGGCCTGCGCACACAGAGGCCGTGATTTCCCCACACGCGGTGGGATCGATGCAGCCAGAGTTACTGGCACTCCCGACTTGAACCCGTTCTCTCTCCGGAAGCTTCCCATGATTGGGCTTGTTTCTTCCCAGCCAATTAAGAGGAAGCTGGTCTGATGATGTCAATGGATGACGCATCATCAGCCGGTTTCCTTTAAGGGACTATACCCACAATGGTTTTGGCAGTTCTTCTGTCAGTGTCCTGCAGCATTGAGGAGCTGCAAACACTGAGAAGCACTGCACAGAGATGCATGGCTGCACCCAGGCTCTCCCATGACGCCCTCTAGATGGAGGGAGTCACAGCAAGCAGGGAGGTCCTCTTGCCTTCCCATGGGCGGAGGTGACCTCCCAACACAGCCTGGTTTCACATTGCACAGGAGGGCACAAGCAGGGACGTTGTCAGAAGGACCTGGCTGCAGTGATACAAACCCTTCAATGATCTCAGCAGCACTAAACGTTACTGCAAAGCTACACTCAACCTCATCTTACTGTGCCACTTAATCACATATATAGTGAATAGCCTTCCCTACTCTACCCCGCACATCCTTTCTCACACCAAGTTACCTTACACCTCCACCCATCCCCCCTCTCTGTCTCTATCTACATTATCAGTTACCCATTTCACTAGCCACCTTTCACACTCACCTTCATCCTTGTCCAATCTTACCAACTAACAACACACAAGGGTAGACACGTGGGTCATGTACAGTTAATATTGATGTATTGTAAATCATTGAAATTTTTATTTTCAGGACTTAGCATTCTTGGACGGATTTGTGAGCACCCCCACAATGGTGATGAGTGTGAAAGGAATGGGTTGGATGTTGCAGGGATGCTTTATGGTGTTGGTGTGGGGTGGTGCCAACCTGGCGCATCATGTGGCAGTCAGGGTGTACAGCATGATGTGAAGTAAATGTGGCCATGGTGAGGCTATCTCTGGCCTTCTGGGCAGCAATGTGGTCTGGTGCTGATGCCCTGTGTCCTGTGCAGCATCAGATGATTGCGGAGAAGGTTGGTGTTGTTGGTGGTGGTGCTGGTGTGGTTAGTGATGTTGATGTTGGGGCTGATCGTGGTGAGATTCTGAGGACCAAGGTGAGATTTTCTCAAGGGCACCGATGCTGCTGGAATAGATGGCAGGTGAGGTTGAGATGACAGAAGCGCCCTGTCAATGGTAAGAGAGGTTGTTCCAAGGAGGTGACAGTAAATGGAAAATTCATGGCAAACACTTCCAAAGTGCTCACAAATCTTTTCCAAAACCTGAAGGCTTCATCTTCTGACATTGTAAAGTGAACAGCTGTGAAATGGTAGCTTTTATACCATTTCTGCAGCTGTCAACTAGCCAAAGCAATAGAGAGTCACTGAGAACCCGACACACTTACCTGGTGTGAAACCCGAGGGACGGCAAAACCGTCAAAAGGTTGGTAAAATTGTAAATGCCCGGTTTTAACCATCTTAACGACCATTTAAGTACCTTTTAGTTATGTAAATTACCTGTCCTGTTGTTCACTGTCAGGTCGGCAATCTGAACGGCGACCTTGCAGTTGAAAAATTCACATGGAAGTGGGATCCCGACCAGCTGCCAATCACGGCCATTTTGACAACGGGCCTACCTCCAAACCCGCACTCGCAAGGCTGGGAAGATTCCAGCCACAGTTTCCCAAAGGGAGTTGAGGGTTATGGGGAGTGGGCAGGGAAGTGGAGCTGAGTCCATGATCAGATCAGTTATGGTCTTAGTGAATGGCGCAGCAGACTCGAGGGGCCAAATGGCCAACTCCTGCTCCTATTTCTTATGTTCTTATGTTCCTAAAAAGTGCTCCCAGAAGGCAAGCGTGCAATGGGAAAATAATACCTGTATCTGGTCAGATGATGTGCATAGTGATGATTTTGAATGTTACTGTAAAACTTGAGTTGAATCACTGGAGAGGTATAATACTGTCTGGAAATACTACTGCGGACATTCTTTTGATTACTTTTAAGTATGAACAGATGTTGGAAAGAGAACATTTTGTGTGTGTGTGTGTTCAGGATAATATTGAGGGTCAATGATCCTGAATCTACAGTTTGTAATAGTGATGAAACAGTGAGCATGTCTGTTGATTATCTAAGGAATGCATACATAGGTATAATTATGATACATCTTCACAGTGTGTAATCTCTACAGATAATCACAGCTTTTCAGTTCTGCCATTAAAGCCTTGGAGACTAAATTAGGTCAGGTACTGCTGAGTCATAGATGTTTTCCACTTTATGTAACTTTGCAAAGTGAGCGAGAGCTGTGGGCCTCTGTAAGGAGGATGGCTCAGCCGTTGAGAATAATTTGCAAGAACTGAATCAGTGTCGGTTTTATAAAGAGGAGCAAGCTTGAAATTACCTGATTCTATGATCTCTGAAACTACTGAAGAGTTTCACAAATCAGGCTGACTTTTGGTACCATCAACATTTAGGATGAGACATAACAATTGCCACTGACAGCGGTTTACTTCTTCTCCCAGCACTACTCCTGGTTAAGAAGGCAGGCACACAACCAGCCCACTAACCTCTGCCACTGGAGCCGGGCGTAAAAATATATCCAAAGTACAGCATACTTCATTCACCACCTGCTGCAGCCTTCACGCTCGGGAGAAAGGATCTCGCTCAAATCAAGAATTCAGCACGTGTATAAAGTACAGACCTGGACCCACAGCTCTTCAAAGGGGCACCGTGTGCAAGCAAAACATTTCGGGTCACAAAGCCCCAGCGCAAGCCCCCTGGCCCCAATAATAGAACCCCTGGCATGCCACTCCTCCCCACTCTGATCCATCGCAACTCATTGGCCGGTTTCAAACCAAGTAAGATCAGCTGGAGGTTAAATGAGCCCGGGGACCAGCTGTCGACAAACTTCGGAGGAGGAGGCGGCCCAGCGCGGTACGAGTAACCCGGGGGGAACCGGTCAAACTCCACCGCAACCATGGGTGGCAGCAATTCGAGAACCTTGATTCTGGGGCAGGGGAAGGGGCAGGAGAAGAGCCAGCTTCTGGGGAAGAGCTTGCCCCAGGCTCCCTGGCCATTCAGTGACGCCCTCCTCCCCCTCCCTGCCCCCCCGCCCCCAACCCGGTGGCTCAGCTCAGGCTCCAGTCACCATCCTCTGGCCCCCACTCGCAGGCCCAAGCAGCGGCTGCAGCTCTTCTTCCACAGTCTCACTAACAACAAGTTGCGTGGTGCGGTTCTTACCTGGACCCAGACCTTGAGGAAAACTAGTCCTGGCGGTATGTGTTGGTGCGGGGCAACGAAGAGCAGACTGGCCACTGGCCCAAGTTTGAGAAACGCTGTCTTACAACAGTGTGGGATGGCCAGCAGTGTCAGATGAAGGGGGAACATATATAGTTAAAAAATGGTTTAAATTTTTGTAAAAATTTGGCTAAGCCTTAGTGAAAGAAAAGTAGCCACTTAAATTTTACTCCCCAACACACTTGGAGGCCACAGCGCAGGCACAAGTATATATTCAAGAGGGAGTTAGATGTGGCCCTTACGGCTAAAGGGATCAAGGGGTATGGAGAGAAAGCAGGAGAGGGGTACTGAGCTGAATGATCAGCCATGATCTTATTGAATGGTGGTGCAGGCTCGAAGGGCCGAATGACCTACTCCTGCACCTATTTTCTATGTTTCTGTGTTTAAGTTCTTCAGCGGCATGGGAAAACTGAAACTGACTCTTGCTGGTAAAACACAACTCCCACACCAATACACCGCTAACATCTTTGAAGTTTTGCAGAAACAAATGGCAATAGATGATTGCATCTCTCATAAGTACATTAAATGCACAGGTGGCTGCATGTCTTTATCAATATTGAATGGATAGACAATCTTTTGGCCAGTAAATTTGTGATTGAAAGTGATGATTCCAGCTGTTTAAATAATTTAACACCTTAGACATCCTATTATGCTTTCCTTAGCAACACGCACCTTGTTAAACCCACTGCACCCAACCTATTTGGTCTCTGAACTGATGGTTCTTCTTTGAGAAATACTCTGTGTTGACCGCATTTTAACTCCTTACATGCTGTTTCTATTAATAGAAAATACAATTTATAAATTCAAAGCAGACGAAATTCCATCCTTTAAAAAAACTGATACGATTTCCGTGTATATGAATGTAAGGTTTTTGTTTTTTAAATTTACACAAGTCACTCTGCTCTACTTTCTGCTCCTTCCAAATGTGTTCTCTCTTTGATTTCGCCTTCTGGCCTGCATTAATTATCTTTTTGCCTGCTCCCAGAGTTTGTGAAACATTTACCACCCTACTCCTTCCCTGCACTAATATCAGCCCCTGTCTGATCACTGTCAAATTAGTCTCCGACTCAAAGAACCACTCCTGCCCATGTATCGGTTCCCTGGGGCCGAAATTGCCCTTCGCCCAAAACGGGGCGCACCAACTGATTTTTAAGTGCTCTGTCCACCCCAATGCATGGGGCAGACAATCTGGTGAAATTCAGCTCTTTGGTTTTTTTTGGAGCAGGGCGGATGTGGTGTCATCGCTGGGGCGGAAGTGCGGGTGGGTTGGAGCTGCTGTCGCTCCGAGTCATCAGTGCCGTGCTGGCACATCATAACGTCCCTCCCCTTCAGTTAAAGGGGAGGGCCGCTGCGAACTCTGCAGCCATTTTAGCGGCAAACACTGGACTACATGGGAGAGTTTCGGCTGGGCCAGTGGCCCGGTACCCAAGAGGGGGTGCCAGGCTGCCAGTTGGTGGCCCGGCCGAACCCGTGGCCACCATTGTCAGCCACAGCAGTGCACCCTCCCCTTTAAGGGCAGACGTGCCACCCAGCCACAAGAAGGTTCCCACCGGGAAAAGCTGTCAGTGGCACCAACCGGTGGCTGATTCACTCCTGCGAGGCGGAAAGGGGGTCACCGCTGGTTGGTAAAGTGTCGTCGGGGCGGCAACACAGGCGGAGCGGAGACATTTTCCCTCGGGAAAATCCATGAGGGCAATTTTCAAAATGGCGGTTCCTCCGTGCCCACGGCTCTCATTGAAAGAGGCAAATTCGGCCCCTCTGGCTTTGCTACCTGTTTCCCACTATCACTCAGCTAAGAAATGTTCTGATTGCTGTAAGTTTTATGTACTGTTCGGCTGGATCTTCAGAAAAGGATTAAATAATTCACAATCCTGATGAGATGTTCTCTCATATTAACAATTTATCATAACAATAAACATGCGCGACAATGGCCCTGATATTTCCGGGGAGGCTGCGTGGTAGTGTGGAGAAAACCCAGAAAGGCAGGGATGCAGAGGTCTTACCCAATTTAATGGCAGGACCTCATTATCATTTTTTTCTTCTGTTTCCCGCTGGCAGCCGACCAAATTGACAGTCTGGCCGGCTGCCGGGTGGGAGAACCAGTGGCAGGGAGTTAGTAGCAATAGATCAGGGCTTGGTGGGGTGAGGGAAGAGAGCAGCAGTTGGGAGGGAGCGAGAGATCGAGGGTTGGGGAGAGGGGAAGGGAAGAGAGTGGCCACGATTGGCAGAGGGGAGGTTGAAGGCATCCTTGAGGGGCCGAGGAGGGTGGGGGCACACCACCTTGCGCTGCAGCTGCCGCCTCCCTTTTAATGCTGGGTTTCCCGAGCCCTGGGAAACCCAGCCGGCAACTGTTAAATTTAAATCAGGCTCCCAATTACACTGTGGGAGCCTGATTTAAATATGCTAATAAAGTGCCCCACCTCCCGAGGGCAGGACACTGGCACGGCATGCTACCCGCCACCGTTAAAGTGACAGCAGGTGCGTAGGCGTCAGGTTGAAGACGCATTTGCCATATTAAAATTTTTACCCCACCCAATCCTCTCATGCCTGTCGTGGGGATGGGGGTTCATATCAGGGCTAATGTATTTAGAAAAGTTGATTATTAAAAAACTCTTAATTGCTATGAAAATATTATTTCTCAGAATTTTATAGCAAAGTGATTATAGCAGACAGTGGTAACTTCAATGATATAGTACACTGCAGCGTTTTACTTATGCTATGCAACAAAGTCACTGTAACAACAGAATACTTGTCAGCTATCAATCTCTTGGAGGTAAGAATAGCCACTTGTCACAATTATCTCCCTCTTTGTAAATTGAGAGAAAATGTGATTGTCTAATGAAGCGTCTGACAATCAGGATGACTACTGTACTATGTGAGAGATAAAATACCAACTGCTTTTGGTTCTAATTTCTATTTACTTCAGTTGTTTTATTTGAAATTAAATTAAATTACTGTAATTCATGAGATTAGAGTACTCAATCAAAATGCATCACATCAGAAGGAGGATATGATATGAATGTTTTTTTTTCCTCATTTCTTGTTTCTTTAATCTTTATTATTTACTCCTCTCCTTCATCATAAAATAAAGAAAAAAGAAAGAGAAAAAGAAAGAAAGAGATCTAAAATGTTATAATCTCCAACCAGACATGAATGCAATCTTTACTGCTTCAACAACAAATTAAATAGTTTCTGCAAGCAAGCACTTTATTTTCCTTTTTCTGTGTATAGGGTCTAGATGCTAACTTATGCAGACTCACTACTGGTTTTGAAAGAGCCACAGCAGAGAAGGTACGATGTCAAGATGAAGTAAATCGGACCAGCAGGACAATTCAACTTGCAAACCGTCTTGTCAAGGGGCTTGAGGTAAGGTAGTATCTTAGAACTTAAGAATAGAAACAAAAGAATTTTTAGGACTAAAATTAGTTATTTAATCCAAATAAACCTTATTTGTCAACCAACATTACCTACTCACCACATCCCTCAGCCTCTCGCTCTCCAGAATGGACCCAATTGTCTCTTTATCCTTTATATTATCTCTTTATATTATTTACTTCAGTGGCTTTCTTTATTTGGTTGTTCTTGGGATGTGTTACTGGCAAGGCAGTATTTATTGTCAATTTCTAGTTGCCCCGAGTGTATTAAGAGTCAACCACATAAGCCCCAATTTTAACCAAGAGCAAGAATCAGGTGGGTGGGGTGCAAGGCAAACCTTGGCAATGTGCGACCCAGGCGATCTTAACTCCTCGGCCTCATTGGCATTGCCGATGGTCAGCTTCCCACCCGGAATGGGCAGAAAGTGGCAGTGGCCAATGGGTGGGAATGGAATTATGTGTGCCAGGAGGCCACAAGCCAGCACCAAAGTCACAGGGAAAGGGATTTGAGAGGGTCTTGTGGGAGGGAAGACGTGAGCCCACAGTAGGGGATGTCTAAACTTTCCTTGTGCGGTCCGGAGGAGCACTCTTGCTCTTCCTGGCCTCACAGGAAAGTCAAAATTTTTTATCTTTTTGCATCTCGTCTGGTCCTAGATCCTCTTCCTTTTATCTTCACCTGGTGGGAAATCCAAAATGGTTTCTCTGCTCAGGCCACATTTAAAATTGCAGTTGGTGCTCAGTGAAGTCATGGGATCCAGATCTGCATATTTAAAGAAGAAAGTGATTATCTGCATGAACATTTTTGTGTCCTTCTGCGCATGCATGCGGTCAGCCCCTCCCTTTTTTGTGCATGCGCACCCGATCCCTTTCTGCGCCTGAGCGCTGTCACCGAGGTCTAGCTGCGCATGCACAGTATCCTGTGGTTGCGTCTGCAGTGCAGCATGGTCCACACTTTGTTCAACCCCATGGGACAAGGCCCAGGAGAAGAGAGGATTGGAGGGAGACAGAGGGGAGAGAGAGGGGGTAATCGGAGGGAGGAAGAGAGAGAGGGGATCAAAGGGAGAGAGAGGGGGGAATCTGAGGGAGAGGGGGGAAAACGAGGGAGTGAGAGAGCGGGGGATCGGAGGGGGAGGGAGAGAGGGGAGAAAGCGGGGGTAATCGAAGGGAGGGAAAGAGAAGGGATCAGAGGGAGAAGGGGGGAGAGAGAGGGGGATCGGGGGAGAGTGAGGGGGATCGGAGGGAGATAGAGGGGAGGAATCGAAGGGAGGGAGAGAGAGGGGATCGGAGAGAGGGAGAGGGGGATTGGAGGGAGAAGGGAATTGGAGGGGAGAGAGGAGGGATCAGAGGGGAAGAGAGGGGGATCGGAGGGAGGGAGAGTGGGGATCGGAGGGAGGGAGAGGGGGAATTTGAGGGAGAAAGAGGAGGAATCTGAGGGGGGGAGAGAGGAGGTCAGGAACTCTGGGGGGAGGGGGGTAAAGAATACGGAGAGCACAGTGGGGATGGGGGAAGAACATGATCCAGGTCTAAAGGGGATGCTTGAGAGCGAGGATGTGATCCTGATGGTAAGACTATACAAAATCCAGAAGTCACGACATTTTCACTATTCACTTAATACCCAATAAAACTGTTAACAATCTGTGACCCACACACAATGCCCCATCTATGGCAGGAGGGGTGGGGGCGGGGTGGTCACGAATCCGTGAGGGAGGAACTTGAGCTGTCGGGGAGGAGGTCAGAAACTTGGACTCGGGGGAGCAGGGAAGGAGGTAGGAACTTGGGCGGGGTGAGAATGTCAGAGACTCGGTGGGGAGAAGGTCAGAAACTTAGGCTGGGAGGAGAAGGTCAGGAACTTGGGCGGTTGGGGTTGGGGGCAGGAACTTGTTTGGGGGTTGGGCGAAGGTCTTAACCAGTGAGAATGAGCCCTGTCTGTTCCAAGTGAGTTCTGGTTTGTCTGGAGTTGGCAGTCAGAATGGCTCTAATTACACTTTGCAAAGTCACTACATAGGCAGGGAGGATCGAATTACATTTTCCAGAGAAACTGCTGCGTTGCGCTTTATCCTCCAAGGGGACCAATCAACAATCGTAACGTGTCATCAAGGGGGCCCAATCAGAGCTTTAGGTGTTGCAAATTAACACGTCCTTTAGACAGGTGATCTTGCCAGAAGAGCAGGTTAAAATTGGAGACGGAGGTTTTTGCTAGGCGGGTAGGGTTAAAATCACTCCTATATAGGACCAGGTATGGGTGGCTGATTGCCTTCCCTGTAGGAAATTATTGAATAAGTTGGGTTTTTACAACTATCGAGTTACTTTCATGGTTATTTTCCCTGGTGTCAGCTTATAAATTACTAAACTTATTGAAATCAATTGCACAGTTTGTTAAGTGGCTGGAATTTTCACATTGGTGAGCGTGCAGGTTTGAGAGTGGGTCGGTGGTTAAAAGCGTGTCTGGAATTGTACAAGTGTAATTAGATCCTCCCTGCCTACGTAGAGACTTCCGCCTTTAATTCAGGTGCATTTCAAGGCCGCCACAGACTGGCTCGGGGGACCTCATTGAAGTATTTAACTGCTCGTTTACAGACATTTAGCTGTCTTTTTAACTTTGCGTTTGTACTTTAATTGGTTGCGCACGGGATTCACGCACCTCAGGAACCTCACCTGTGATGGGGATGCAGAAGCTCAGTGGCCATTGTGCGAGTTCATTAAGTGACAGCTGGAAAAAGCACATAAATACTTACACATCACACCTGCTTCCTTGTCTAAGGAAATGCCTCCTGCTGACATTATTTTGTGCTGGGATTTAGCTTTCAGGAGTTTGCAGGTCATTTCTGAAACCTCGGAAGCCACTCTCACCACATTACTAGTCATAGAATCATAGAAATTTACAGCACGGAAGGAGGCCATTTCAGCCCATCGTGTCTGCGCCGGCCAATAAAGAGCTATCCAGCCTAATCCCACTTTCCAGTTCTTGGTCTGTAGCCCTGTAGGTTACGGCACTTTAAGTGCATATCCAAGTACTTTTTAAATGCTGAGGGTTTCTGCCTCTACCATCCTTTCAGGCAGTGAATTCCAGACCCCCACAACCCTCTGGGTATAGAAATTTCCCCTCAAATCCTCTAAACCATCCACTAATTACTTCAAATTTATGCCCCCTGGTTGTTGAACCCTCTGCTAAAAGAAATAGGTACGTCCTATCCACTCTCTCTCAGCCCCTCATAGTTTTATACACCTCAATAAGGTCTCCACTCAGCCTCCTCTGTTCCAAAGAAAACAAACACAGCCTATTCAAACTTTCCTTATAGCTAATATTCTCCAGTCCAGGCAACATTCTTGTAAATCTCCTCTGTACCCTCTCTGGTGCAATCACATCTTTCCTGTAATGTGGTGACCCGAACTGTATGCAGTACTCCAGCTGTGGTTTAACTAGTGTTTTATACAGTTCGAGCATAACCTCCCTGCTCTTATAATCTATGCCTCGGCTAATAAAGGCAAGTATTCCATATGGATTCCTAACCATCTTATCGACCTGAACTGTTACCTTCAGTGATCTGTGGGCATGCACTCCAAGGTCCCTTTGTTCCTCTACACTTCTCAGTGCCTACCATTTAAAGTGTATTCCCTTGCCTTGTTAGCCCTCCCCAAATGAATTACCTCACACTTCTCTGGATTGAATTCCATTTGCCACTATTCTGCCCACCTGACCAGTTCATTGATATCTTCCTGCAGTCTACAGGCTGGATTTTGGGCTTTTTGGATTTCGGGGCGTTAATCGCGGTGGTGTGTTAAAGTTAGCGCCTGAAAATAGTTTGCACCTTCGACTGCACGTTTCGACGAAAATGTAAATTGGAGGCGCGTTGACATTAAGTCGGACGTTACACAGTGGACTTCATGCGTCCGAGACAAAACTTGCGGAGGTAAAGAAGTTTCATTGTTGCAACATGCAGCACACCACAATGAATTTGGATACCTGTTGAGGGGAGTATTGAAGGCTGCCTCCAGAATGGTACAGGCATCGGTCTACCTGCAGCAGATGGCATATCTCTGCAACATAACATTGTATATTATATGGTTTATTTTAGTGGGGATGTTATTGAGACTTTGTTGAAGTAAAATTTATGACTCATCATTTGCCATTGGTGTCTTGTGCATCATTCCAATGTTCACTGGAGATGTGCCTTTATGGGGGCCCAAAGCAAGTCCAGTATTAGCTCCATCCCTCAGCTTCCTCCATTTAGAAGAGCTGGTCCATTACGAGCTGCGACGTGCAAGTGTTGGTTCGGCAACATCTCCACGCTGCCTCCCCCGTGGATGGGGTGGCAATCCAATGGGGGCCTCGCCAGGCTCCTCTTCGTCTTCCTCCTTCTCCTGAGGTGGGCATGCAATCCCCATTGGCAATGCCTGGCCCCTCATGATTGCCAAGTTGTGCAACATTCAGCACACCACAATGAATTCGGATACCTGTTGAGGGGAGGTATCAAGGCTGCCTCCAGAGTGGTGCAGGCACCAGTCTGCCTGTAGGAGATGGCATACCTCTGACAGCATCTCCTTTGGGAAGCGCAGCCTTCTCACACACTGCTCCTCAGAGAGCTGGAGGTCTGAGCGTTAGTGCCTGTAAATCCATGGGGGTTAAGCCGTCTTCCCCGGACATCTTCGGCTTCTCATTATCAGTGGGCCAACATGGCCCAAAGTTCTTCCTCTAGCTTGACACCGCCTCACAATAGCATAGAGGATGATACACTGGTGAACCAGTAATGCCTCCTTGATAAAGTGCAACATCCCCACCAACACCTGGGAATCCCTGGTCCATGACCGCCCAAAGTGGAGGAAGAGCATCCGGGAGGGGGCTGAGCATCTCGAGTCCCATCTCCGACAGCATGCAGAAACCAAGCGCAGACAGCGGGAGGAGCATGCGTCAACCCAGGCTCTCTACCCACCCTTTACTTCAATCACTGTCTGCTCCGCCTGTGACAGAGACTGAAGGTCCCACAGTGGACTCTTCAGTCACCTGAGCACTCACTTTTAGAGTGGAAGCAAGTCATCCTCGACTCCGAGGGATTGCCTATGATGATGAATGCCCCTATTAAATTTTCTCACTGAAGTTGTAAGGGCACTGTTGTTATGTATGAATAAAGAGTCTGACCAGATACTGTGAGCTCAAAGTAAAGTGTGACCTTAGTCTTTTATTGCAAGTCTCCAGAATGCCTCTCCAGCCTGTAGGTCCTCCTTAAGTACAGGTGCTCCCAAGGGATTGTGAGATCCCTTGGGGCTCCAGGGGATGAGCCCTCTGGTGGCTACACAAGGTATTTAGAGGTTTACATATATAACAAAACTCCCCCACCCCCCCAAAGTCAACAGTGTAACTTTTTACAAGGTGAGTTGATCTGGAGCCTTTCTTTCCCTGGTTGATCGTCTTGGTGCAAATGCTGGTTTTGGTGAATCGTTTGTTGGGCCCTCGCTGGGCTGCTGTGCAGCTGGCCTTGCTGAGCTGCCTGTTGTGGTGAGTCCTGCTTGTCTGCTGCGGGTGATGGGTTCTGCTTTGTGGTCAACCGTGGTGTCGGTTGCCATTGGTGTGTATGTTGGGGGTCAAAGAAGATAGGGTCCAAAGTGGGTTGCTCAGGATAGTCCGTGAATCTTAGTTTGGTTTGGTCCAAGTGTTTCTGGTAGATGAGTTCATTTGAAAGTTTGACCCGAAACACCCTGCTCCCCTCTTTGACCACAACAGTGCCGGGAAGCTACTTGGGACCTTGTCCATAGTTCAACACAAATACCGGATCATTGATTTCAATTTCACGTGACACATTTGCACTATCATGATATGTACTTTGTTGAAGCCGCCTGCTCTCAACCTGTTCATGTAGATCAGGGTGGACTAACGAGAGCCTTGTCTTAAGTGCCCTTTTCATGAGCAGTTCAGCGGGTGGAATCCCAGTGAGCGAGTGGGGTCCCGTGCGGTAACTCAGCAGGACTCGGGATAGGTGAGTCTGCAGTGAGCCTTCAGTTATCCTCTTCAAGCTCTGCTTGATAGTTTGCACTGCTCTCTCTGCCTGACCATTGGATGCTGGTTTAAATGGGGCAGATGTAACATGTTTGATCCCATTACGGGTCATGAACTCTTTTCACTCAGCACTGGTGAAACATGGTCCGTTGTCGCTCACAAGGACATCAGGCAGGCCGTGCGTTGCAAACATGGCCCGCAGGCTTTCAGTGGTGGCAGCGGATGTGCTTGCCAACATTAACTCACATTCAATCCATTTGGAGTTCGCATCTACAACCACGAGGAACATTTTACCCAAGAATGGGCCTACATAGTCGACATGGACCCTGGACCACGGTTTGGAGGGCCAAGACCATAAACATAGTAGCGCCTCCCTGGGTGCATTGCTTAACTGCGAGCATGTGTTACATTTGTGCACGCAGGACTCTAAGTCCGCATCGATACTAGGCCACCACACGTGGAATCTGGCTATCTCTTTCATCATTACAATGCCTGGGTGAGTACTGTGGAGATCACTGATGAAAGTGTCCCTGCCCTTCTTGTGGACCACTACCCAATTACCCCACAGAAGACAGTCTGCCTGTATAGACATTTCATCTTTGTGCCACTGGTACGGCTTTATCTCTTCCTGCATTTCCAATAGGACACTGGACCAGCTCCCATGAAGCACACAATTTTTCACTAAGGACAGTAAGAGGTCCTGGCTTGTCCAGGTTCTATTCTGTGGGGCTGTAACGGGTGATTGCTCACTCTCGAATGCTTCCATTACCATGACTAAGTCTGTGGGCTGTGTCATTTCCAATGGCAGCCTACTGAGAGCATCGGCACAGTTTTCTGTGCCTGGCCTGTGGCGGATGGCGTAGTTCTATGCGGACAACGTGAGCACCCATCTCTGGATGTGGGCCGATGCATTCGTATTTATCCCCTTACTTTCGGAAAAGAGGGATATCAGTGGCTTATGGTCAGTTTCCAATTCAAATTTGAGCCCAAACAGATATTGATGCATTTTCTTTACCCCATAAACACACGCTTACACTTCTTTTTCAATCATGCTGTAGGCCCTTTCAGCCTTAGACAGACTTCTGGATGCATAAGCAACCAGTTGCAATTTCCCAGATTCATTGGCTTGTTGCAATACACACCTGATACCGTATGACGACGCATCACATTCGGAATAAGGTGGACGAATTAACTGCACAGATAGCAGTTAACGGGTATGATGTGATTGGCATCACGGAGACATGGCTCCAGGGTGACCAAGGCTGGGAACTCAACATCCAGGGGTATTCAGCATTTAGGAATGATAGACAGAAAGGAAAAGGAGGCGGGGTGGCGTTGCTGGTTAAAGAGGAAATTAATGCAATTGTAAGGAAGGACATTAGCTTGGATGATGTGGAATCGGTATGGGTGGAGCTACGGAATACCAAAGGACAGAAAACACTAGTGGGAGTTGTGTACAGGCCACCACATAGTCGTAGTGAGGTTGGGGACGGCATCAAACAACAAATAAGGGATGTGTGCAATAAAGGTACAACAGTAATCATGGGTGACTTTAATCTACATATTGATTGGGCTAACCTAACTGGTAACAATGCAGTGGAGGAGGATTTCCTGGAGTGTATTAGGGATGGATTTCTAGACCAATATGTCGAAGAACCAACCAGAGAGCTGGCCATCCTCGACTGGGTGATGTGTAATAAGAAGGGACTAATTAGCAATCTTGTTGTGCGAGGCCCCTTGGGGAAGAGTGACCATAATATGGTAGAATTCTTTATTAAGGAAACTAGGGTCCTGAACTTAAGGAAAGGTAACTTTGATGGTATGAGGCGCAAATTGGCTAGAATACACTGGCAAATGATATTTAAAGGGTTGACGGTGGATAGGCAATGACAAACCTTTAAAGATCATATGGACGAACTTCAACAATTGTACATCCCTGTCTGGAATAAAAATAAAACGGGGAAGGTGGCTCAACCGTGGCTAACAAGGGAAATTAAGGATAGTGTTAAATCCAAGGAAGAGGCATACAAATTTGCCAGAAAAAGTAGCAAACCGGAGGACTGGGAGAAATTTAGAATACAGCAGAGGAGGACAAAGGGTTT
Organism: Pristiophorus japonicus; assembly: GCF_044704955.1. NCBI lineage: Eukaryota > Metazoa > Chordata > Chondrichthyes > Pristiophoridae > Pristiophorus > Pristiophorus japonicus. The sequence goes on along the minus strand of NC_091981.1, from coordinate 131,108,483 downwards.
AATTAATAGGGGGGAAATAGAGTACGAGAGGAAGCTTGCCGGAAACATAAAAAATGACTGCAAAAGCTTCTATTGGTATGTGAAGAGAAAAAGATTAGTGAAGACAAGTGTTGGTCCCTTGCAGTCGGATTCAGGTGAATTTATAATGGGGAACAAAGAAATGGCAGACCAATTGAACAAGTACTTTGGTTCTGTCTTCACAAAGGACGACACAAATAACCTTCCCGATGTACTAAGGGTCCGAAGGATTAGTGAGAAGGAGGAACTGAAGGATATCCTTATTAGGCGGGAAATTGTGTTAGGGAAATTGACAGGGTTGAAGGCCGATAAATCCCCAGGGCCTGATAGTCTACATCCCAGAGTACTTAAGGAAGTGGCCCTAGAAATAGTGGATGCATTGGTGATAATTTTCCAGCAGTCTATCGACTCTGGATCAGTTCCTATGGACTGGAGGGTTGCTAATGTAACACCACTTTTTAAAAAAGGAGGGAGAGAGAAAACAGATAATTATAGACCAGTTAGCCGGACATCGGTGTTTGGGAAAATGTTGGAATCGATCATTAAGGATGAAATAGCAGCGCATTTGGAGAGCAGTGATAGGATTGGTCCAAGTCAGCATGGATTTATGAAAGGGAAATCATGCTTGACAAATCTTCTGGAATTTTTGGATGTAACGAGTAGGGTAGACAAGGGAGAACCAGTGGATGTGGTGTATTTGGACTTTCAAAAGGCTTTTGACAAGGTCCCACACAAGAGATTGGTGTGCAAAATAAAAGCACATGGTATTGGGGGTAATGTACTGACGTGGATAGAGAACTGGTTGGCAGACAGGAAACAGAGAGTCGGGATTAACGGGTCCTTTTCAGAATGACAGGCAATGACTAGTGGAGTGCCGCAGGGCTCAGTGCTGGGACCCCAGCTCTTTACAATATATATTAATGATTTAGATGATGGAATTGAGTGTAATATCTCCAAGTTTGCAGATGACATTAAATTTGGTGGTGGTGTGATCTGTGAGGAGGACACTCAGAGGCTGCAGGGTGACTTGGACAGGTTAAGCGAGTGGGCAAATACATGGCAGATGCAGTATAATGTGGATAAATGTGAGGTTATCCACTTTGGGGGCAAAAACACGAAGGCAGAATATTATCTGAATGGCGGAAGATTAGGAAAAGGGGAGGTGCAGTGAGACCTGGGTGTCATGGTTCATCAATCATTGAAAGTTGGCATGCAGGTACAGCAGGCGGTGAAGAAGGCAAATGGTATGTTTGCTTTCATAGCAAGGGGATTTGAGTATCGGAGCAGGGAAGTCTTGCTGCAGTTGCACAGGGCCTTGGTGAGGCCCCACCTGGAATATTGTGTTCAGTTTTGGTCTCCTAATCTGAGGAAGGACGTTCTGGCTATTGAGGGAGTGCAGCGAAGGTTCACCAGACTGATTCCAGGGATGGCTGGAATGACATATGAGAAGAGACTGGATCAACTGGGCCTTTATTCACTGGAGTTTAGAAGGATGAGAGGGGATCTCATAGAAATATATAAGATTCTGACTGGACTGGACAGGCTAGATGCGGGAAGAATGTTCCCGATGTGGGGAAGTCCAGAACCAGGGGACACAGTCTTAGGATAAGGGGTAGGCCATTCAGGACTGAGATGAGGAGAAACTTCTTCACTCAGAGTTGTTAACCTGTGGAATTCCCTGCCGCAGAGAGTTGTTGATGCCAGTTCATTGGATATATTCAAAAAGGGAGTTAGATATGGCCCTTACGGTTAAGGGGATCAAGGGGTATGGAGAGAAAGCAGGAAAGGGGTACTGAAGGAATGATCAGCCATGATCTTATCGAATGGCGGTGCAGGCTCGAAGGGCCGAATGGCCTACTCCTGCACCTATTTTCTACGTTTAGTACCAAACGCTTACATGGACCATACAACGCAGGCAATTAGTTTGAGCTTTTTCTAGCTTTTACAAAGGCATTTTCTTGGCTTTTACCCCATACCCATTCGTCTCCTTTACATAGTAAGGCGTGCAGTGGTTCTAGCTGTGTGCTGAGACCCGGTAAGAAGTTACCAAAATAGTTCAGGATTTCTGGAAACGACCGCAGCTCTGCCACGTTCTGTGGCCTCGGTGCGTTCTCGATTGCCTTCGTCTTCGAATCCGTGAGCCTGATGCCGTCCGCCACGATTCTTCTCCCCAGGAACTCCACTTAAGGCGCCAGGAAAACGCACTTCTAACGTTTTAACCTGAGCCCCATGCAGTTGAATTGACCATGAACTTCCTCTAAGTTCTGCAGATGCTTGACTGTATCCCGACCTGTAACCAAGATGCCGTCCTCGAAGACCACCATTGCCGGGACCGACTTCAGTAAGCTTTCCATGTTTCTCTGGAATATCACCACGGCTGATCGAATCCCAAACGGGCATCTGTTGTAAATGAAGAGACCTTTGTGTGTGTTGATCCTGCAGGGAGAAACGATTGATAGTTACTTTGTAATCACCACAGATTCTGACGGTGTTGTCTCCCTTGAGGACTGGAACAATCGGACTGGCCCACTCGTTGAATTCGATCAGCGAAATGATGCCCTCTCGTTGCAACCGGTCCAGCTCGATCTCCACCCTCTCTCTCATCATGTACGGTACTGCTCTCGCCTTGTGATGGATGGGCCGTGCCCCCGGAATTAGGTGGATCTACATTTTTGCTCCTTGGAACTTCCCGATTCCTGGTTCGAACAGCTAGTGGAACTTGTTTAAGACCTCGGCACACGAAGAGTCGTCAGCGGACGAGAGTGCTCGGATGTCGTCCCAGTTCCAGCGTATCTTTCCCAGCCAGCTCCTGCCAAGCAGCATGGTACCAGCCAGAGTGGTAGCTTGTGCACTGCTCCATCGTAGACCTTTACAATAGCACTGCCGATTACGGGAATCAGTTCCTTTGTATAAGTTCTCAGTTTCGTGCGAATGGGTGTCAGGACTGGCCTTGAGGCCTTGCTGCACCACAATTTATCAAAAGTCTTTTTGCTCATAATGGACTGGCTCGTGCCTGTGTCCAGCTCCATTGACACCGGGAGTCCATTTAATTCAACCTTCAGCGTTTTTGGGGGACATTTTGTGGTAACTGTGTGCACCCCATGTACCTCTGCCTCCTGAGGCTCTGGTTCATCATGATTTGCCGTGGATCTGTCCTCCTCTGCAACATGGTGGTTTGCAGGATTAGCAGGGTTTGCAGCTCACCTGCACATACGTTGGACGTGTCCCATTGATCCACAGCCCTTGCAAACGTACCCTTTGAAGCGGCATGAATGGAAACAATGATCACCCCCGCAGCGCCAACAAGGTGTTAATGGCCTTGCATTCATCACCCTTGATGGTGGTTTTGAGATATCTGCAGACGTGCAGCTGCAGGCATTTGAGGCCTACCCTTTATGTTGTGATTTGAAAACAACATCACTTTGTTCACAGTTCTTGTAGCAGCAACTGTGTGCTGAGAGATTTGCTTGGTATTGTCACTGGTGACAATGAACGCCTGGGCTATCGCTATGGCTTTACTCAAGGTTGGTGTCTCTACAGTCAAAAGTTTGCGAAGTATCACTTCATGGCCAATGCCAAGTACAAAGAAGTACCTGAGCATGTGCTCCAAATGTCCTTCAAATTCGCAATGTTCTGCAAGGCGTCTTAGCTCGGCGACATAGCTCGCCACTTCCTGGCCTTCAGACCTTTTGTAGGTGTAGAACCGGTACCACGCCATCAGAATGCTTTCCTTCGGGTTCAGATGCTCCCGGACCAGTGTGCACAAATCATCGTACGATTTCTCTGTGGGTTTCGCTGGAGCAAGAAGATTTTTCATGAGGCCATATGGTGGTGCCCCGCAAACGGTGAAGAGAATTGTCCTTTGTTTGGCAGCGTTCGCTTCTCCTTCCAGCTCATTGGCCACGAAGTATTGGTCGAGTTTCTCCACAATCATCTTCCTCTGAAAATTTCTCCAGGATGCCCACTGTTCTCTGCATCTTTGGGTTCGTCATCTGTATCTTGTCGCCAGTTGTTATGTATGAATAAAGAGTCTGACCAGATACTGTGAACTCAAAGTAAAGTGTGACCTTAGTCTTTGATTGCAGGTCTCCAGAGTGCCTCTCCAGCCAGAGAGGCCTCCTCAAGTGCAGGTGCTCCCAAGGGATTGTGGGATCCCTTGGGACTCCAGGGGATCCCACAATCCCCTGGTGGCTACACAAGGTTTTTACAGGTTTACATATATAACAACTGTAATGGCAGATAAAAGTGAAGTTTGCAAGTTGGAGCTTCACACAGCATTATGTGCACAACCTGCAATGTAGGATCCTCATCCCTGCATTTAAAAATGCTGTTAATACCACCTGTTGCACCCTGGGGCCGCCTGTTTTTTTCAGCCATTTCCTGGGGCGGGCGCTAAATGAGGCGTTAAGGCCGAATGTTCCATCTGGGGTGCTACCGATTGCACGATGATTGAAATCATCATCACGCTAAAAACGGAGGGTGAGGCGGTTATGTTTTAGCGCCGGCGCAAACCAATAGCCGTATCTTCCAGCCAGGCGCTAAATCCTGAATGCCCAGCATAACGTCAAAAGCAGTATTTAACACCCCGCCGAGGCGCAAATGAGCCAAAAATCCAGTCCTACAGCTTTCTTCTTCATTATCAATCACACAGCCGATTTTAGTATCATCTGCAAACTTCTTAATCATACCCCCTACATTTAAGTCTAAATCATTGATATATATCACAAAAAGCAAGGGACCAAGTACTGAGCCCTGCTGAACCCCACTGGAAACAGCCTTCCTGTTACAAAAACACGCATCGGCCATTAACCTTTGCTTCCTGCCTCTGAGCCAATTTTGGATCCAACTTTCCACTTTGCCCTGGATCCCATGGGCTTTTACTTTCGTGACAAGTCTGCCATGTGGGATTTTATCAAGAGCCTTGCTAAAATCGATATACGCTACATCAAATGCACTACCCTCATTGACCCTCCGTGTTACCTCCTCAAAAGATTCAATCAAATTAATCAGACACAACCTTCCCTTAACAAATCCATGCTGACGGTCCTTGATTAAACCATGACTTTCTAAATTAAGATTTATCTTGTCCCTCAGAATTTTTTCCAATAATTTTCCCACAACCGAGGTTAGGCTGACTGGCCTGTAATTTCTCAGTCTGTCCCTTTCTCCCTTTTTAAATAAAGGTACCATGTTAGCAGTCCTCCGACACCACACCTGTAGCCAGAGAGGATTGGAAAATGATGGTCAGAGCCTCTGCTATTTCCTCTTTTGCTTCTCTTAACATCCTGGGATACATTTCATCCAGGCCTGGAGATTTATCCACTTTCAAAGCTACTAAATCCCTTAATACTACTTCTCTCACTATGTTTATTTCATCTAATATTTCACAAACCTCCTCCCTGATTGCAATGTCTGCATCACACCTCTCTTTTGTGAAAACAAACACAAAGTATTCATCCAGCAACATACCCATGTCTTCTGCCTCCACACACAGATTACCTTTATTCTCTTTAATCGGCCCTACTTTTTCTTTAGTTATCCTCTTGCTCTTAATGTATTTATAAAACATCTTTGGATTTTCCTTGATTTTACTTGCCAACATTTTTTCATGCCCTCTCTTTGCTTTCCTAATTTCCTTTTTAATTTCACCCCTGCACTTTCTATACTCTAGATTTTCTGCAGTATTTAGCTCCCGGTATCTGTCATAAGCCTCCTTTTTTTTCCTTCATCCTACCCTGTATATTCCTTTGCATCCAAGGGGCTCTAGATTTGTTGGTCCCACCCTTTTACTTTAAAGGAACCTACTTGCTCTGAACCCTCACGATCTCCTCCTTGAATGCCTCCCACTGCTCTGACACTGATTTACCTTCAAATAGCTGTTTTTAGTCCACTATGGCTAAATCACCTCTTCGCTTATCAAAATTGGCTTTTCCCCAATTGAGAACTTTTATTCCTGGTCTATCTTTGTCCTTTTCCATAACTACCCTAAATCTAACAATTATGATCACGAGCACCAAAATTCTCTCCCACTAATACTCCTTTCACCTGCCCAGCTTCATTCCCTAGAACAAAGTCAAGAACCGTCCCCTCCCTTGTTGGGCTTGCTACATACTGGCTAAAAAAGTTCTCCTGAATGCATTTTAGGAATTCCACACCCTCTATACCCTTCACACTAACTTTATCCCAGTCAATGTTGGGGTAGTACCATATAGTTTTTGCACTTGTCAGAAATTTGCCTACATATTTGCTCTTCTATCTTCCTCTGACTGTTTGGGGTTCACTTTCAGTACATTGGAGGATTGTGCCCCTGATCTCACTTTAACTGCCATCTATTAGATCAGCATGGGTGCCGCTTGTGCTGTCTCACGGTGGACCTCAGAATCTGACCAAGATGAGCTCCAACTGCAACAACACCAACAGCAGCCTTCTCTTCACTAACCTGAAGTTCCACAGGAGAGAAGGGATCACAACCATGCTGGAGGCAATACCCCCCAACATAGGGTATACAGGCAGAGGATGAGCTTCCTCAACATGACTGATCTGCAGTGCTCCAGGAGGCTCAGGCTATCCCGCCAGGTTGTCGCAGACATTTGTAGCTTGTTAGAAGAAGACCTGCTGCCCAGAGGACCTGGTGGACACACTTTCAAAGTCACCACTGCCCTCAACATCTTCACCTCAGGATCCTTCCAGAGATCTGCAGCAGACATTTGCAGGATCTTGCAGTCGGCTACCCACAGATGTATCACCCAGGTGACCGATGCTATGTTTCACAAGTCTGCCAATTATGTGAAATTTGCCACTGATGAAGCGGACGCTCGGCTTTTCGGCTCTGGCTGGCTTCCCACAGGTGCAGGGTGTCATTGACTGCACACATATGGCCATCAAGGCACCACTAGATCACCCAGGAGTGTTTGTGAACTGCAAGGGTTTCATTCCCTCAAATGTGCAGCTCGTCTGCAACCATAAAGAGATCATTATGCATGTGTGTGCCAGATTCTCTGGCAGCTGACATGACTCTTTCATGCTGTGCCAGTCCACCCTCCCCAACCTCTTCGCTCCTCCAAACAGAGTTACTGGCTGCTGCTTGGAAACAAGAGCTATCCGCTGACGTGGATGATGACACCGTTGAGGAGACCAAGCAATGAGGCCGAAGAGTGCGATAATGACAGCCACATGTCCACCAGATGTGTCATAGAGCAAGCAATCAGCATGCTGATGATGTGCTTCAGATGCCTGGACAGATCTGGAGGAGCCCTTGAGTACGCACCAACCTGGGTCTCTTGTGCAGCAGTGAGGATTGGAGCTGCAGGAGGAGCAAGGCGCAGCCTCTTCGGAGGAGGAGGAATAGGTGGAACATGAGGGGGAAGAGGTGGAGATGGCACCAGCAGCGGTGTACATTGCGGCCCGGGATGGTCCAATAATAGTCCAATTTACTTAACTTGCACCATTGCACCCATATGGTGCCCAAATGCTGTACCTACTTCCACCCCACCCCCACCCCCCACGCCCCCAACACCACAAAGCAGTTCTACAATGACCAAGCCATTCCTGTCACCCAAACCCCCAATGCACGAGGTTAAGTAATGTCTCACCATTCACTCCAAGTGACAAAGGGGCCGAAATTGCTCACTACTGGAAACGGGGTGCATCTACCCTGTTTCTGTTGTTTTTCCAGTGGATGCGGTGGCCTCTTGAGTGAAATACCGCTCTTCGGCTTTTTTTCTCCAGCCAACTAGGAGTCGGTTATAATGGGGGCGGATGTGCGGCAGTAAGCGAAAGTTTGCAGTCTAGAGGGGCGGAAGTTGGGGGCGGGTGTAGTGGCCGCCGCTGTCAGTCATCAACAAAGCGCTGATGATGTTATCACGGTGCCGCGTCACCATGGCTTTCTCCTTCACTTAAAGAGGAGAGCCTGCGTGATTCTTTTAAGTTAGGCCCACTGGGCCATCAGAGAGGGTTTCGGCCGGGCCAGCAGCCTGGCACCCAAGAGGGGGTGCCAGGTTGCATGTTGGCGGCCCGGCCGAACCCGGGGGCATGATTGTCGACCCGACATGGCAGTCGGCCAACAAAAAAAAACATGGCGGCAGCGGCAGTAGGTCCTCCCCTTTTATGGGAGCCAAATCACCATTTTAGAAGGACTCCAAGCTCAGTGCACCTGCAGAAAAAGCTGCCTTTGGCAACGAGCAGCGGGAGCAAGATTTTTTTTGGCGGAATTTCGCGATCGGAGGGGAACGCGCTCTGATGACATACTTAGGACGGATAGGCAGCAGCAGAGCGGTAGTGGGAGTAGCGGGTCACCGCCGGGATACCACAGGGGCAGAATTTTCAAAATGGCGGCCAATACACGAAAAATCGGCAGCTATTGCACTCTGCAACATGACCGCCGATTTCCAGAGGTAACAGGCCATAAGGGAAGAGGCAATTTTAGCCCCAAAGCCACTTCCCAGGTAGCAGGCAAAAATGGACAAGACAAGAAAGTAGTGCAACAAAATAAATTTATGTGCGTCATAAATAGAACAGAAAATTAACACTTTGGCAAACACCCATGTGCATCTACAATTGTGTCTTTTTCCGTTTCCTCGCAGACAACCTTTGGGTTTTGAAGCCTGTGAGGGCCCCGCCAAGAACTGCTCCTCCTGCAACTGTGCAGGCGCAGACTCAGCCATCGGGATCTGAGACAGCAGGTGGGGCTCTGACTGAGGGAGAGGCAATGGGGGAGAAGGGGGAGCGCTTTGAGCAGAGCCCCCACTTCTATGTGCCCTCTCACCATCATCCCTCTCATGGGCCGCCCACACATCCCTGATAACAAGGAGCTGGAGAGTACCTTGCTGCACATCAGTGGGGCGATGAATGTCCAAGTCTAAATTGGTACCCCTCCTCGAGATTAGATCATTTAGAGTCTGCAATCTGTTGTTCATCGCAAGCATGTTCTCGTTCGACTGGCGCATTTGCTGCTCCATGCAGGTAGCCATTCTTTCCATGGCAGAGCATATCGTCGCCATCACCTGCGACAGGGTGGTGCTCATGTTGAAGAGGACTCCTCCATTCTGTGTAGTCACACACATCGTGGCTGGAAAAGTTGCCAGAACCTCGCACAACTTTTGCTGCTCCTCCAAGATCACTCTCTTTCTCGATGGCACCGAGGTTCAGCATCTGCATGCAACTAAGCAAAGCTTGCAGCATTCTGCGTCCTCTGGCAAGGACGCTCCACTGCTTTCCCTGCTTCCACCATATCCTCTTGCTCACTTGCGATCTGTGACATATCAGGTGACAACACTACTCTATGTCTTGCTGGTCCCACCGAGGTGCGCATATCTGCTGGTGCTGTGTGCGCATGGGTCTGGTGTTGGTGCACCCTCAGAGACTGGAGCTTCCTCTGGGAGCCGTCTTCCTCCTCCGGCTGGACAGTGGCGGGGGGGGCCACTTGATGCACCTGTGGGAGAGTAAAGAGATGAATTAGAAATCTTGGGATAAGAATGTGTAATGTTACCATTATACACATGATGACATTCCATTGGCTGCTGACATCAAGTCACCACGAGTGACTGTTGTATGCCATGTGGCTGTATGATATATAATTCTGTCACCAGGTCGCTTGGAGGTTCCCCTCTCTCTGTCTCCCACAGCCAGCAGCTCTATAACTCCAGTGATTTGTAGCAGCTCCTCCTCTACTGGAGTCAAATTGGTGAAAATTGGAGGGCCACCTCCAGTTTGTTGCCTCTCCCTATTGTTCTGGGCGCTCTTCTGCAAAGAGAGAAAGAAGAGAGTGATGGAATGAGTGTAAGGAATGGATGGGCTGCATCTGTAGAGGGTGACTTTTAGGGAGAGGCATGACATTGCCAAATGGCCTCTTTTTGTGGTGTTACTTGCTATGATTGACTTAGGATGAGGGTGAGTGTCAGTGGTGGTTAGGCAGATGGCGATGTGAGTAGGTACATACACAGAGAGGGATCAGTGCACCTTGCAAGGGAGGTAGGTCTGAGGATTCACGTGCTTGGAAGTAGACTCGGAAGGCAGAGTGATGAGTTTGGGGTGACAGGCACATCAGGATGTAGTTGAATGTGGCATTGCACTCACCTTAACTGACCTCATGAGATCATTAAATCTTTTCTTGCACTGGATCCAAGACTACCTTACTACATCCCTTCTGCTGACCTCCTCCAGCAGGAGGGATGTAGTGATCACCAGCCATGCCCTCTTGGTGTCTCTGGCTGCTCTTTTGTGCCCATCCCCAGGGAACAGGACCTTCCTGCATGCTCTGACTTCCTGGACCAAGACTTCCAGGGAGGCATCAGTGAATCTGGGTACAGCCTGCTGTCAGTGTGACTCCATGACCCACACAAATCTCTGCGATATTGAGCAATTTCCACCTCTCCCAACCATCTTTATGCCTCCTTCAACAAACTTCAACTGGGATGTGTGCAAAGCTGCTTTAAATATCCACGCTGAAAACAAGTCATTGGTGACGACAGCAGACCCGCTCCATTTATTTGGCCGGGAAACCCGCATGACTGTTTCAATTGATGTAATTGTGTTAAACGCTCAGTGAGAGCCCCAATCTTTGTTTTGCTCTCTATAACATTTTTTTAAAGTTAGAATCAAAGGAGCTTTTCACTTCCTGGTTCCCTGGCTGTGATAATTCTGCATTGGCTACTTAGACAGCTTGTTGACGTCACAGCAGATTGCTCTATGGGATTCCCACTAAACTACATTGACCTCAGCTGAACGTCGAAAAAGCCAAACATTTTGCCACAGAAATCGCAAGATTTTTGTAGACAGCTTTCTTTGGAGCCAGCAGCAAACACCTTTGCTTCACTGCTGACCGCAAATTACGGGCCTATGTTTAATGATAAAATTCAAATTAGTTTCAGAGCCTCTTCCCGCTTTACAGTATTGGATTACAACTAAGTCAAAAGTAATCTGTTCATGCCAAAGCATTACATATGTTCCAATCAGACTTGGTTTAAAAAAAACTCCCAAGTTGAGTACGGGTATCCAATGGAGTTTATTCTTAGTCAGTAATAGCAAATATAAGAGGAATGATTTTGCAGTAAGTGTAATGGAGGTATGGTCAGATTCTGTTCAGTGTACATTATTTACAGATATATATATTGAATAATACAATTTGACCACTGATAAATGTAATAATGTTTCTAATTTGTTTAGATTAGAATGCCAGACCACTAATGACTCAGAACATTAATTATGGAGCTAGTTTGAGAGATATAGTACATTTAAAACCTTTCAGTGATTCCAAGACAGATGATTTTGTCTATATATCATAGGAAAGCATTTGGATAATAAATCACATGGAAGACCCCAGTATATATTTAATCATTAACTTACTCCCAGGCCGAACAGCTGCTGAAAATTAGACGGGGTCACCTTAGACTAAATGACATTATGTGCAATCTATAACACATTAGGATGAAATTATAGTGATTTTTAACTGTCTGAAAATTTATTGCAGTACATGAAACAACTCCTAAACCCTTGTTGCTAAAGTGTCATTGATGATAAATTATGTAAAGATGGTATGTTAAAATTATTACAGCTCTAACTAGAGTCCAAATTGATGAACAGTGAATATTTTTACTAAACTTTCAATGCCATTTGCAAGATCAGCTTGTACACTTTATCGGTAATTGCCCACCAACCAGAGATGAAAAGAAGATGGATTAACCAAAATGTGTCTTTTGCAAATAATTTTTTCCATAACAGGATTGTTCTTTCAATGATAGTCACTGGTACATGTAAAAATAAAGAAAAAGATGCCAGAAAAAGTATTTTCTGGAACTACATAAATAACTGATTTAATTTGTATAATCCAAGACAATTAATAATTATGGGGCAAAAATTGCCCCTTTTTTAAAGAGCCGTTACCCCCCTCAAAGAAGCGGCAACAGTGCGGAAAGCATTCACCGCTCGGTCGGAGCGGAGGGGCCGATATTTATAAATTGCCCTCCTTTATTTTTGGAGCGGTGTACGAGACCGCCCCGGCCGTCTTCCCGCCCTGTAGGGCACTCGCCGATCCCTTACCCACCGGTGGCGACCCCCTTTCCGCCCTGCGTGGAAAATTGCCCCGCGGGAGCGGATTGGCTGCCGCTCGGTGCTTTCCCCGGCGGGAAGCTACTTGTGGCTGGGCGGTGCATCCACCTTTAAAAGGGAGGGCGCACTGCCGCAGCCACCATTTTATTTTAATTGTCGGCCGACTCCGAAGTCAGCCCGACAATGGCAGCCACGGGTTCGGCCGGGACCACCAACAGGCAGCCCGGCACCCCCTCTTGGGTACCGGGCCACTGGCCCAGCTGAAACCTTCCCTGGTGGGCCAGAGGGTGCCACTAAAGTGGCTGCAGAGCTCGCAGCAGCCCTCCCCTTTAACTGAAGGGGAGGGACATTGTGACGCGTCAGCACGACACGACATGTCTATGTCGCACTGACTTCATAAGCGTCGCTCATGAATCTGCCGGCATCCGCCCCCCTTGCCTCCGACTTCTGCTCCGCCACAGCCGCACTTCACCACATCTCCAAACAAAAGGAAAAAAAGAGGGCAAAATCCCTTGAACCACCGTCCCGACGATTGGGGCGGTAAATCACCAAAAAAATCGGTAGGTGTGCTCTGTTTCGGGTGGAGGGCAATTTCGGTCCCTGTATCTGCACAAACTGTTCTTATATTTAATCTTTTTGATTATGGCCATGGTTACTTACCATCTTTGAGTGTATGTTCAGAACTTGTATTTCACAACAAACTAATTATCAATAAAATATTAAGAGATTATATTTGCATATGTAAAGTTGGGAACTTAATCTGTGTATTACATTAAAGTAGCATTTATGGCCAATTAATGCATTACTTGTTATTTATTACGGGCTCAATTTTCCCCAAAGCTTTTTTTTGGCATACTTGAAGAGTTACGCCCATTTTTTGGCCAAAAATGTTTTTTCTAAGTTTCTCCATTGGCTCTCTTCATTTTGGCACAGTCTAACCTGTCCTTTAGTTTGGGGGTGGAGCCTTGATCTGTGCCAAAATGATCGGGTTGCCACGGTAACCAGGGACACAATGCGAGCTGAGGCTGCAAAGTGAAACATACAGCCAGCTCGCAACATGTTAAAACACATTGCATCAACTTAAAAACACAATAAAATATATTGCAGCAACCTAACTCCAATTATTAAAGTCGGTCCTGCTCCCCCACCCCTAGCCCTGGCCAAAGAGCTTGTCGATCTGCTTGCCTAGCCCGCCCTGAGTCCCTTTCCGGTCTAGCCCCAGCTCTAGCTCCCCCTCCCCCCAGCCCCGAGCGCCTTGCTGGTCCCGCTCCCCCCATCAGTCCCAAGTGCCTTGCCGGTCCGTTCCCCTGCCCGACCCTGGCCCTGAGTGCCTTGCCGGTCCGCTCCCCTAGCCCAGGCCGAATGGCCTCCCGGTCAGCTCCCCTGGCTCTAGCCCAGGCTGAATGGCCTCCTCCGCCCCCACCCCCCCCCGGTTCCCGCACCTAACTACACCCAAAAGACTTCCTCCCCACCTCCTCTCCCTCCCCCACCCCCTCTCTCTCTTCCCACACCTCTCTCTCCCCCTCTCTCTTACTTTTCCTGCTGCTGCTGTCCAGCATCTGCTGCACTTACTTGCGCCGATTTCCTTACCTGCGCCAATTTCTTTCATTCTCCAGAAGCTTTTTCTGCAGAGGCCACATACGCTGGTCTAAGCAGAACTGGAGTAACTTTCAGCTGGCCAAACTTGCCTAAATGGCCAGAATTGGCGCGGGTGGCAGGTTACGCCTCATTTGGCTGAAAAAAAAACACCTAAAAGAATTATAACTAACTGAGTTGGTGCAAATTGATTGGGGAAACTGTGGTTTTTTAACAGGCCAAAAAAAACAGCCTGCTCCAAAAAAATGGCGCAAATCACTGGGGAAAATTGAGTCCTATCTCTTTGCATGATGTCAAACTCTCTGTCATTTTATTCACCAGAAATCTGAATATATAGTTTATGATGGAACATAAAGTGCATCAGGGAACTAGTAGTAGTCTTTAGTTTCCAGGATGCAATTAGTCATCTCATGTATATATGAAGAAAAACGAAGCCCTCAATCTAAGTTTTAACTTGTTATATGAAAGAGGGTAATTTATCATCAAGGCAATCTCTCTGAAGTAACTCTAGTCTTTATCCTATTGCCATGGGCATGTGCATTTATTTTGTGCATGTGCAGGTGGATAAAGGACAGAATATTCTTAAAAAAAACATTTAATGCTACAACTCGCATGATCCTGGTAATTGTGCTTGACCAGAAAATCTGTATTTTGCTCAATGGCACGACACAGTGGTTTATGCCATTATTGGAATGATTAAATCTAACTGGTTTTCCAGCATGCTTGACAGCTGCTTCTGCACATTCTATAGTGCAGCGTTATGGAGGACAAATTGGCACATAAACCAAGATGGATCTGGGGTTATTTGGAGAAATATATATCCGTATTTGGAGAAATATTAATGGGCTCAATTTTCCCCAATTATCTGGGCCGTTTTGTTGGCGTGCGTCGTTTTTTTTGGAGTAAATTAAAATCTCCAAGTTTCTCCAAAGTTTCTGCGCTAGCGCAATTCCCTTAGGTAGGATTTTTTTAGGCTACGATTTTTTTACCTCATTGCCACCTGCCACCCGTGCCAATTCTGGCCATTTAAGCAAGTTTGGCCAGCTCCGATTTACTCCAATTTTTCTCAGGACGGTGTATGTAACCACTCTGGAAAAACCTTCTGGGCAGTTAACAAAATCGGCGCAGGTAAGAGAATCAGCGCAGCAGATGCAGTTCCACGGCCCGGACAGCAGCAGAAACATAGAAAATAGGTGCAAGAGCAGGCCATTCGGCCCTTCGAGCCTGCACCGCCATTCAATATGATCATGGATGATCATGCACTTCAGTACCCCACTCCTGCTTTCTCTCCATACCCCCTGATCCCCTTAGCATTAAGGGCCATATCTAACTCCCTTTTGAATATATCCAAAGAACTGGACTCCACAACTTTCTGTGGTAGAGAATTCCACAGGTTCACCACTCTCTGGGTGAAAAAGTTGCTCCTCATCTAGGTCCAATATGGCTTACCCCTTATTCCTAGACTGTGACCCCTGGTTCTGGACTTCCCCAACATCGGGAACATTCTTCCTGCATCTAACCTGTTCAGTCCCGTCAGAATTTTATATGTTCCTATGAGATCCCCTCTCATTCTTCTAAATTCCAGTGAGTATTAGCCTAGCCGATCTAATCTTTCTTCATATGCCAGTCTTGCTGTCCAGGGAATTAGTCTGATGAACCTTCGCTGCACTCCCTCAATAGCAAGCACGTCCTTCGTCAGATTAGGAGACCAAAACTGCACACAGTACTCAAGGTGTGGTTCACCAAGGCCCTGTACAACTGCAGTAAGACCTCCGTGCTCCTATACTCAAATCCTCTCGCTATGAAGGCTAGCATGCCATTTGCTTTCTTTACTGCCTGCTGTACCTGCATGTCTACCTTCAGTGACTGATGTACCATGACACCCGGGTCTCTTTGCACCTCCCCTTTTACGAATCTGTCACCATTCAGATAATAATCTGCCTTCCTGTTTTTGCCACCAAATTGGATAACCTCACATTTATCCTCATTATACTGCATCTTTCATGCATTTGCCCACTCACCTAACCTGTCTAACTCACCCTGCAGCCTTTTAGTATCCACCTCACAGCTCACACTACCATCCAGCTTAGTGTCATCTGCAAACTTGGAGATATTACCTTCAATTCCTTTGTCTAAATCATTAATGTATATTGTAAATAGCTGGGGTCCCAGCACTGAACCTTGCGGCACCCCACTAGTCACTGCCTGCCATTCTGAAAAGGACCCGTTTATTCCCACTCTTTGCTTCCAGTCTGCCAACCAGTTCTCCATCCACGTCAATACATTACCCCCAATACAATGTGCCTTTTGAAAGTCCAAATACACCACATCCACTGGTTCTCCCTTATCCACTCTATTCGTTACATCATCAAAAAACTCTAGAAGATTTGTCAAGCATGATTTCCCTTTCATAAATCCATGCTGACTTAGACCGATCTTGTCACTGCTTTCCAAATGCTCTGCTATTACATCTTTAATAATTGATTCCAGCATTTTCCCCACCACTGATGTCAGGCTAACTGGTCTATAATTCCCTGTTTTCTCTCCCTCCTTTTTTAAAAAGTGGGGTTACATTAGCTACCCTCCAATCCATAGGTACTGATCCAGAGTCCATGGAATGTTGGAAAATGACCACCAATGCATCTACTATTTCTAAGGTCACTTCCTTAATTACTCTGGGATGCAGACCATCAGGCCCTGGGGATTTATCGGCCTTCAGTCCCATCAGTTTCCCTAACACCATTTCCTGACTAATAAGGATTTCCCTCAGTTCCTCCTTCCCGCTAGACCCTCGGTCCCCTAGTATTTTCGGGAGGTTATTCGTGTCTTCCTTAGTGAAGACAGAACCAAAGTATTTGTTCAATTGGTCTGCCATTTCCTTGTTCCCCATTATGAATTCACCTGATTCTGACTGCAAGGGGCCTACATTAGTCTTCACTAATCTTTTTATCTTTATATATCAATAGAAGCTTTTGCAGTCAGTTTTTATGTTCCCTGCAAGCTTACTCTCATACTCTATTTTCACCCTCCTAATTAGACCCTTAGTCCTCCTCTGCTGAGAGAGGGGGAGGGCGGGGGGAAGAGGAGAGAGGGGGGAGGCCTCTCGATCAGGGTTAGGAGCGGCACCGGGAGGGGAGGGAGGCCTTTTGGCCAGGGTTAGGAGCGGCATCGGGGGGAGGGGTGATAGACTTTTGGCATAAATTCTTTAATAATTTCATGCTGGTAAGCTGCTGCAAGGTGTTTGTGCAGGTTGCTGTGAGCTGGTCAGAATGTCGTGTATGTTTTACTTTCCAGCCTCAAGCCTGCAGTGTGCCCCTCGTTACCCTGGCAACCCAATCTTTTTGGCACAGATCTTGGGCTCCTCCCCCAAAACTAAAGGACAGGCAAAGTTGGATGATTTTTTTGGGTGTAATTAGGCCCCAAAAAAACGGGCGGAACTCTTCAAGTACATCAAAAAACGTTATTGGGGAAAATTGAACCCATAGAACTAATATTAAGAATGCTTTGGTTTAGGTTTCACAAATCTGTTCCCCTCTCACTCAAAGCACAGAATCACAAATTCAAAAATCTACGTTCTTGTTCCACTGAAATACAAAACTCGTTTAGTAAGAGATTTAATTTTTTAATTTCTTTCAAATAAAACACATTAAAGTTTGGCGGTAAAATGAAAGTAGTTTCATTTGTACTATTGTATTGAGATCCTTGTGTTATCACCTATTCTGATTTTAATGTGGTTACGCTCTCTACATAATTTTTTTTTAATGTTGTTTCAAAAGAATTGCCCTAAAAGGAGTTCCAGCACCCGATCAGCCAGGGAAGCTATTGAAGGATGAAAAAGTTGAAGCTGTTTTTCCTTCCTTTTTAGTTTTTTTTGAAAGAGTTCATTATTTTAATGAGTAATGCTGAAATGAAAAATAATAGAAATTGTGGATCACGCAGCTTTAATCGTACTTAATGACAGTACTTAATTCTGTAAGAGTGTCATCTACAGCTGTTTATAGTGTTATGCGAAACTAGGTAACAAGTATGAAACTGTTTCCATTACCCTAGCAACATGAATAAAGACAAAACAATCAAAATATCTTGCAGCTTTAACATGTCGGGACGAATTATGGGTCTAGTTTATGGACCTAGCTTAGGTTATCGTACATATTTTTCTTAATAAGAACCAACGGCAAGTCATATAATATAAAAACAGAAAATGGTGGAAATACTCAGGCAGCATTTGTGGAGAGAGAAACAGAGTTAATGTTTCGGATCGATGACCTTTAGTCAGAAGATATGCTACTTTATAAAAAGCATGTTAAACTGTTGCATTTTGGGATCTTTTTAAACCACCTTACCCTAGATTATTTCAGCTCTCTTTTCACTCTTATGGGTGAGCCCCAACTCCCCAAACCTTCAAGGATGTCTATCCCTACCTTGAGATCTTGGCAAGCTTTCAGTAACACACCCAGATAAACGAGCCGAAAACCCTGCTTAGTAATTTCATTTAGGCACTAGATTATCCCACTTTAGTATCACAGTAGACAAACAAATGTATTACGTAAGTGAATAATCCAAGAATGATATAATATAGTTATGCATTTATAGTAAGCATTTTTATCGAACTCCTTGATTAATCAAATTAATAAAAAATTGCAGAACTAAACTAATCTTTTGTAAATGGCTTTCAAATCTTTTCTTTTTCATGAATATCAATCTGTCATATCTTATCAAACAGACGCTGAATTGCTTTTCTGAGACGTTTAAGCTGTTCCCCTCATGAAATTATCTAACTGACAACTGCCCTTGCGAATAGAATAACTCCTTTTTATATCCAGAAAAGAGTTACTGGGACTTCCTAGATCCCTCAAATTCAAAAAAGTCTGTTGGTTCAGTTTGGATTCAATCAAGAAGTCTGCATATATAATTATCTGTGAGTCTCAAAACCCTGCTGCCAGGCAGAATATAACAAACTTTGCAACATTGTATCAGGATAAACTAAAATTCTGCTGTTAAACTCGCTAAGAACGTGACTTTTTTTTAAAGTGATAGAGACTATATAATTTTGTCACATATATCATGCAATGCCAAAGGTATTATTCTGCTGCTAAAGTGAGTCTGTGTTCCTTTAATACCAGAAACTCTAATTGTTGTTCAGAAAACTGCATTGAATTGATCCACAATCTTCCAACTCAGGAGCAAGAGCACTAACTGGGCCAAGCTTACACTGAGTCTCTGTCCATGTTGGGTGAATCCTACTATTACATTATTTCCCTCGAAGTCCTGTTTTCATGCACAAGTCTATATATTAAGATTTTCTTTTTGATATTGATTGTTGTCAACTCAAGCCCACTCAATCTGATATGCCTTGATAATTCTAAAAGATATTTAGGCCGAGATTTATTTGACAGAACTGGGGCTGACGTGAGCAGAAAATGGACCAGGAACTTGTTCTGTCAGGTCCCCACCTATTTTACAGTTATCCAAATTCCCACCAGAGATGACAGGAGATGCATCCGACCATATATGAATATGTCTTTTATAAAAATCAGATTATGTAAAAGAAGGCCACATTCTGCAGTTCTATAATTTGTTCCATGAAAAGGCAGAAAGCAAGTGATAACACTTTGTCCATAGCGTACATCATTGCTATGCTTAGCAGAAAGGAGATTTAAAGTTTAAAGGGCCAAAAGCCTATGCAATCGCTTGGAGACCAATTGTATATGCGTCAGAAGCTATTGAAGGGTTTCTGGTTGTCTTTAAAATACCATAATTCTGTTTTTACAATGAACCCTTTCATGGATTGTTCTTTGGAGGTCCAAAAAGTGAGATCCAAGAACAATGGGTGAGCCTCTTAGACTGAGATGGCTATACAAATGAGAAATGTATATATTTTTTTACGAGTCTCCCTTGAAATGCCTGTTCTAAATGGCTGTTGGATGCCCAGAATGGCACTCATGCACCCCGGCCAATTTATGAGAAGTATCCCCGATTTAAATGAAAACTTGGGACATACCGGGCCCTTTCAGGGTGCATGCTCAGTGAACAGGATGCTGAGAAGGCCTCCCCAAAGGCACCTGATGTGCATCAGTGCGATGTTAATCAAGCATTGCACTATCGACCCCATAGAGTTCACACTGTTAATGTGGGATCAGTTACGAGCTTGGCACTAAACAGTCAAGAATTGGATCATACCCACCAGAAAGCTACAAAGCCCATCCTCAGTGGATGGCCACGGATAAGGTGATGTTCCATCAGGAAGAGTTTGTTCATTAGGTTATCAGAAATGAGAACAGTAAAGATACACCACAAGACTGGATATCCCTCTACCCCAGTAACAAATTTATACAGAATGAAAGATAGAAACCCAAAGTTTTTTAATTGTATTAAATGTGGGCATTTGGTGAATTAACATAACTTGGCAACTTCAGGTAATAAGTTTGATTTGGAACTTATTTCTAGTTGTAACAGTCCATATTCTTTTAAAATCTGCCTTTATTACATCTGCGTTGAAGATTTCTAAACTGAATGCTGTGGAAAGTTGGCTTCAGCACTGATGACATTCTTGAGTTATTTTGTGACCTGTTACAGGTAAGGCTTTTGTGTGTAAGTGTACTACTCTGTTGGAGAATAAATCCATTCTCTTCCTATCTTTTATCACCTCACACTGTCCGTGAAATGTGACGGTTTCATATTAGTCCATGCCTCGCTACAGAGAATTGTTATCACAACCCATGAAAAAAACAGAGTTCTATCCTACGGATACCAAATTTGTCTTCCTGGTAAAAAGGGGTAGGAAGAATTATGTTCTCGTTAATAAATACAATAAACATAATATGAAGATGCGTGGAAAAGAAATTCTGTTTTTCATCTATTTTCTGTCGCTCTTACTAAAATTACTTTCAGCTGTGTGTTGTGCAGTTGGATGATTTAAATCATTGTTTTGGTAAGAGCAGCATATTACATAAATAACATAATCCTTTGATGTTAACAACGTATAGATCTCCAGTAATAAGAGAATGCAGATTCAAAATTCCCTATTAAAAATTGTTTAATGATTAATGCATTATTATTAGTATTTAATTTGTTCCAAAGTGCAAGATAAAATCATTTGCTTTTCCAAATTGATCAATTTGATAAGTAAACCAAACCAGTTTTTGTTTGCATAATGATTAATTGTAAGATTTCTTTATTTTCTCAGTCAGAAAATGTTCGTTGGGCCCAATCTGTCCAGTTCTTAGAAGCTCAGGAGAAGACACTGTGTGGAGATGTGTTGCTGACAGCTGCTTTTGTGTCATATGTTGGTTCCTTTACCAAAGGATACCGTCAAGAATTAGTAGAGGGCATGTGGCTTCCTTTCCTGAAATCACTGAAGGTACATAGAAACATAGAAACATAGAAAATAGGTGCAGGAGTGTTGTGGAAAAATATTTCCGAGACTATAATATATATAAAGAGAGGTTTATTAAATCGGAGACAAAGCTTTGAGAGAAGTGTTAAAGACCCCTGTCTTTGAACCATCTTCTCAAATTGGTATCTGCAGTGAAGTCCTTTTATCTTACAAATTACATCACTTTACAACACATGCTTTAGCACTACAAAGCTTTGACGTATCGAAGGCTAAGCTTTTGATATATAACCCATCCTGCATTGTGACAGGGCAGTATAAACAAGTGCAGGTTTTTGACACCGGTATAAACAAACATACCTAGCACTTAACTCTCCAGTGTTCATTATCTCACTTTCCAATCTCCATTAACTCAAGGCCAGCATGCCTTAAAGTCTAACTGTTTAAAGCATAATGCATCAGTATTGTCCCTTACAAAATTCATTTAAAGGGGAAAATAAAACAAATGTTTGGTCCCGTATACAATCAAATATATGTCCAAAAATCTGCTCCAACAATATTCCCCCTTTTGGCCCTGGAGGATGTTTACGAAATCCAGATGACCACAATGATAGTAGCATATATTCGTCCTTTGGGGTATGTTACTTCCCTGATGTTCCATATATCCACCTTGCCTGTAGCTCTAGGCTACCCTTCAAAGATAGTGGTCGGTGTCATTGTCGTCTGTTTCTTCATCCTTGGTGTCTTCAGGTATTTCCATCAGGTGTGCTTCTTCTTCGGCGATTACACTGGCTACTGGCATCAGTCGAGCCATCATAACTTTACAGCAGATATTAAAACACCCGATAATCAGACAGCAAGTAATTATTATTACAACCAGAATAATGACTTCATGCATAAGATAGGACCCCCAGGATTCCCCCTAACAGCCAGTCAAATCAGCCAGATCCTCCTGCTGTCGTGGATAACTTCTTTACCTCCCTTCTTATGTGATCAGCGAGGTTGGTTATGTTTTCTGAATTATCGGGAATGTAAGTGCAACATTCAGCTCCAATTAAGGCACATTGTGCGTATGGCTACCATTTCAGCCGTTATGCCCTCCATTGCTTCAGCAATGTCGTTAACTATCTGTTCCAGTACCCTCTCTAGATTACGTAATTCATCCATCATACGTCCTATCCCGAATGGGAGCATCATGACCCCAAATAGCCTCTCTACCGGGGTAAGATCTCGTCTTAGTCGACCTGGTGTCTGTACTTCTGCTAAAGTACGTACCCGTCTGACAAAAGGGACCACATATCCCAAATAACAGGACCCCCTCCAGTTCTGAGGCAACCAGGGGTAGGCCTTATGCCCGCACACAAAATAAGTGCCATTGTATGCTGTTAGATTCGATCCCAATCTCTCTCTCAGCCCCCGTCGCCACCTAATCTTAGGGTCCCAGTCCTGGCTACGTGTCTGATTCTTCAAACCCTCTATTTCAAAGAACCCCTGGTTTGTTGTTTCGCTGGCTATTATGTTCCACCTGGCGAGGTTAAAGTATCCTGCTACAAAACCTGTTTCCTTACCGGTCAGGTTTCTAGTGAAACAAATGTCAGCGGTGGGCCTTCCAACTCCTGAGGTGTTGGTCAAAACCAGGAATGGGGACCTATTGTATTCCGGCTGGTACCATCCGTCAATGCATCCAAAAGGTAACCCCCCCGATCTCCACGTTTCTTTATCCCCACTCTGGTTCCAAGTATCATTTACTTCCCCTGTACCGTTTTGTCGCGTTACCCACTCTGCTACTTCCGAGATGTTAAGGGAGATGTACAAAAAGGTATTTACATGTAACTCTCGTTTCGGTCTAGCTAGCAGGCCGGACCTAACACGAACTATGATAATCGCACCGATCGCAATATATAGTTTCATCTTATTACTCTAGAATTAACAAATAGTCAAGGCAAAATGGCCGTATGGCTTGCTTGAAGAATCTCTCGCTGTCAATCTGTAAATAGACAAACAACAACAACTAATACGTGTGCTAAACGGCTGGTTCAAAAACCTTAAGCTGGGTCCAATGCTTCCATTGTCCGTTCCCTTTAACATCGATGCAGGCACAAGTGTCCTTGCTGATTATAATCTCATACAGTCCTTTTTGGGGCAAACCCCGGTTTTCCCGGGAGGATCCTTACCATAACGCGACTTCCCGCCAACGGGACTTCAGGGAGCTTGGTAAGCTCTGCTTCCGCGTCTCTTTCTTCCTGATTGTCCCTAACTAATTTACGCATCCCTTTTAATTGAGTACTTAGTTCCAAAACATACCGTTTTATTTTGTCTTTTAATGGGCCTACATCGGCCCCTCCTGTTATGATGTTCTCTGGTAATTAGTTCATAAGGAGTTAATCCGGTTGTCCGGTTTGTTGTGGCTCTTAACTTCATCAATATAATGGGTAATACTTCTGTCCACGTTTTTCCTGACGTTTGCATGGCCTTTGCCAGGGCGTTCTTAAGGGTACGGTTCATGCGCTCTACGATCCCAGAACTCTGCGGGTGGTAGGGGATGTGGAATTTTTGTTTTATGCCCATCAACTGGCATATTGTTTTTACAATTTTTTTCCATGAAGTGGGTGCCTTGGTCGGAATCTATTTGAAGAGGCACTCCCCATCGGGGAACCACCTGCTTGGTCAATATCCTTGCCACTGTTGAGGCAGTGCAATCACGTGTGGGGAAAGCTTCCACCCACCGGGTAAACTGATCTATAATCACTAGGCAATATCTTTTTCCATGGGATGGGGGCAAAGGACCTGTGAAATCAATTTGTACATGTTCCCATGGCCCCCGTGGACGGGGCTGGTGTCCCATTTTAATTTTAATGGGCCTGCCTGGATTATATCTCTCCCCATCCCTTTCCACCACCAATCTCTTCCAAGACTCCTGAATGAGACAGGCCATGATGCAACTCCAATAATGTATTCTGTATGCGTTCAGCCGCCATTACCTTGTCGTTTCGTCTCCAAACGTTATCCTTCCCTTGCGTTGCGCCCTGCTTTGTCCACATACCTATTTCTTCCTCAGAAGTGTCCTGGTGTAGTTTCTCAATACTTATCTGTTCGTCACGGGCCCCAGCGGCACTGACTTAATTTTAATAATTTAAAATCATTATCAATGGAGAGTGTTTTTTTTTACCTCTTCAAATTCTTTTTTTTTTCAATCGCAAACACCCCTTCTCCCCCATGCTGCCATATAATCGTGTACTATCCCGAATGCATATCTACTGTCCGTATAGATATTAACAATCATATTTTCCGATAATTCCAGTGCCCGGGTGAGGGCTACCAGTTCTGCCACTTGAGCTGACGACCCCCCATTAATTCGCCCTGATTCAACTGTCTCTAGATCCTGGTTAACTACGGCCCATCCGGTACGAGGTAGTCCCTCTACGTATTTTCGTGAGCCGTCCACAAACAAGGTTTGTTCTGCGGTTTGAAGGGGGGCGTCTTTTATTCTATCCTCTTCCATATCCTCACAAACCTCTTCACAAAAGTGGGGTTCCCCCTCACCTATCATACCTTCTGCGGGGTTGTTTCCTACATCCCTAATTATGGTTACCGCTTTGTTGGGTGGTAAGAGGACTGCTTCCCACTTTGCCCATCTCATATTAGATACGGTTCTCAGTTTTCCTGTGTTTAACATTTCTACCAATGTGTGTTTAGTGTGGAGAATGATGTTTCCAGTCATCACCACAGGCTCGCTTAATTTTTACCACCCAAGCTGCACAATCTAGCGCGGCTATACATCTGGATAACCCAGTCACCACCGAGCTTTCGGTGGTAGAGTAATAGGCTATAGATCTCCTTTTATCAGGGATAAAGTTCCGGCTGTAATTAAAGTGGCCCAGTACCTTCCTCACCCACCTTACCATTACTGGTCTAGGCATGTCCTTGACAGCCTTTTTCCTATCCGAGGGCATTTCTTTCAGCCCCTTGAGAGGCAGTACCCTAGGTACAGGACCTGGGATTTCCCTACCTGGGCCTTTTTGGGGAGTTAGTGGTGCTAACTGTTTCTTTTAAGATACCCTTTTCCACTAGCCCTTTTACTATTTCTACAACCGCTGTTCTAGCTTCAGGTCTTATAGGGTATTGTGGCAAGTCCCCCTTTTCTGCCCTCCTCCTGTTCCCGTGGCAGAGACCTTTTCCTGCTTTATCTTTTTCTTTTCTAAACTGCTAAAGCTTACTGTTTTAGCCTTTTTCAAATGTCCCTTTTACACCTTCACAGATAGCTCACCACTCGCCCAGGAGTTTGACCTAATCCTGAAGGTATTTCAAAATGTAAAACTTTTTTTTTTACTGAGCTAGAAGCTTTCGTGTCAAGGTTTTACACAAAGGAAAATGGGACTAAATTTATGTCTTTCAACCCAATTGCATGTTTTCTTTCGACAAGTAAGTGAGCGTGTCAAATTCTTTTTTTTTTTTACTACCGGGACCATGTATTTTTATCTTTTACTCAACAAACCTATCCTTTGCGCATTTTCTAGCTCCGTAACTTATCATCCGAATATATCCACACCTTCATTTCTAACTTAAAATGTAATACCATAAGGTTCACAGTTTCTTAAACTTCCCACATACAGGACAACACTATGAAGGGTTAAAAAAAAACATTTCACTCTGTTTGGAAAGAGTGGGTGGAGCTAAAACAGGCAGACAACTCCACACCTTCTTAAAACAGGCTTTCATTCATTCCACAGTCAAAATTACTCGAGTACTCTCGTCATTCAAAATAGACACTCAAAAGTCTCTCTTCATTCAACAAAGCTTATGCCTGGATCCATATGTCAGTTAAGATAGTCACTATCAGCTTTTTTTATGGCATTACGTAATTACGCAAGTTACAATTAATGATAGGAATTAATTAATGACCCGGGCAGCCCACGTTTTACATTCCCTTCCTTACCTTCCATGTTCGCCAGTCTCGGACGTTTCCCTTTGTTTCTGTAATACTCACGGCCACGACTACTCTGTGGAGACCCTTTGTCTTCGCAACAAAGCTAGCGTGTTTCCTTACCACTGGAGTTTCGGCTCTAGGTTGGATCGATCAGTTCCCTTCCGCACCGACCTTATTTACTAAAGGGACAACTCAAACTGGTTAGTCAGCCTCTTCCCGCTATCTGTTTACTCGTATCTTATACACTATCCCATCGTGCCCGTACACCTCTCTTTTCAGTCTCTAACACCAGATTCCAGATACTGTCTTAAGTGATCACGTCTGATCAGACAGTATCCTGCCGACTACGCCATTTTGTTGTGGAAAAATATTTCCGAGACTGTATAATATATATAAAGAGAGGTTTATTAAATTGGAGACAAAGCTTTGGGAGAAGTGTTAAAGACCCCTGTCTTTGAACCACCTTCTCAAATTGGTATCTGCAGTGAAGTCCTTTTATCTTACAAATTACGTCACTTTACAACACATGCTTTAGCACTACAAAGCTTTGACTTATCGAAGGCTAAGCTTTTGATATATAACCCATCCTACATTGTGACAGGGCAGTATAAACAAGTGCAGGCTTTTGACACCGGTATAAACAAACATACCAAGCACTTAACTCTCCAGTGTTCATTATCTCACTTTACAATCTCCATTAACTCAAGGCCAGTATGCCTTAAAGTCTAACTGTTTAAAGCATAATGCATCAGTATTGTCCCTTACAAAATTAATTTAAAGGGGAAAATAAAACAAATGTTTGGTCCCGTATCCAATCAAATATATGTCCAAAAATCCGCTCCAACAAGGAGTAGGCCATTTGGCCCTTCAAGCCTGCACCACCATTCTATAAGATCATGGCTGATCATTCACCCCATTCATGCTTTCTCTCCATACCCCTTGATCCCTTTAGCTGTAAGGGCCACATCTAACTCCCTCTTGAATATATCGAATGAACTGGCATCAACAACACTCTGCGGTAGGGAATTCCACAGGTTAACAAACCTGAGTGAAGAGGTTTCTCCTCATCTCAGTCCTAAATGGCTTACCCCTTATCCTTAGTCGATGTCCCCTGGTTCTGGACTTCCCCAGCATCGGGAACATTCTTCCTGCATCTAACCTGTCCAGTCCCGTCAGAATTTTATATGTTTCTATGAGCTCCCCTCTCATCTTTCTAAACTCCAGTGAATACAGGCCCAGTCGATCCAGACTCTCCTCATATGTCAGTCCTGCCATCTCGGGAATCAGTCTGGGGAACATTCGCTGCACTCCCTCAATAGCAAGAACGTCCTTCCTCAGATTAGGAGACCAAAACTGTACTCAATATTCCAGGTGAGGCCTCACCAATGCCCTGTACAACTGCAGCAAGACCTCCCTGCTCCTATATTCAAATCCCCTAGCTATGAAGGCCAACATACCATTTGTCTTCACCGCCTGCTGTACCTGCATGCCAACTTTCAATGACTGATGTACCATGACACCCAGGTCTCGTTGCACCTCCCCTTTTCCTAATCTGCCGCCATTCAGATAATATTCTGCCTTCGTGTTTTTGCCACCAAAGTGGATAACCTCACATTTATCCACATTATACTGCATCTGCCATGCATTTGCCCACTCACCTAACCTGTCCAAGTCACCCTGCAGCCTCCTAACGTCCTCCTCACAGCTCACACCGCCACCCAGTTTAGTGTCATCTGCAAACTTGGAGATATTACACTCAATTTCTTCATCTAAATCATTAAAATGTATATGGTAAATAGCTGGGGTTCCAGCACTGAGCCCTCCACTAGTCACTGCTTGCCATTCTGAAAAGGACCCGTTTATCCCGACTCTCTGCTTCCTGTCTGTCAACCAGTTTTCTATCCATGTCAGTATATTACACCAATACCGTGTGCTTTAATTTTTCACACTAATCTCTTGTGTGGGACCTTGTCAAAAGCCTTTTGAAAGTCCAAATACACCACATCCACTGGTTCTCCCTTGTCCACTCTACCAGTTACATCCTCAAAAAATTCTAGAAGATTTCTCAAGCATGATTTCCCTTTCATAAATCCATGCTGACTTGGACCGATCCTGTCACTGCTTTCCAAATGCTCTGTTATTTCATCTTTAATAATTGATTCCAACATTTTCCGCACTACTGATGTCAGGCTAATCAGTCTATAATTACCCATTTTCTCTCTTCCTCCTTTCTTAAAAAGTGGTGTTCCATTAGCTACCCTCCAGTCCATAGCAACTGATCCAGAGTCGATAGACTGTTGGAAAATGATCACCAATGCATCCACTATTTCTAGGGCCACTTCCTTAAGTACTCTGGGATGCAGACTATCAGGCCCTAGGGAGTTATCGGCCTTCAATCCCATTAATTTCCTTAACACAATTTCCCGCCTAATAAGGATTTCCTTCAGTTCCTCCTTCTCACTAGACCCTCGATCTCCTAGTATTTCCGGAAGGTTATTTGTGTCTTCCTTCGTGAAGACAGAACCAAAGTATTTGTTCAACTGGTCTGCCATTTCTTTGTTCCCCATTATAAATTCACCTGAATCTGACTGTAAGGGAGCTACGTTTGTCTTCACTAATCTTTTTCTCTTCACATATCTATAGAAACTTTTGCAGTCAATTTTTATGTTCCCAGCAAGCTTCCTCTCATACTCTATTTTCCCCTCTTAATTAAACCCTTTGTCCTCCTCTGCTGAATTATAAAATTCTTTAAAGTTTGCTGCTTTTTTGGTCAATTTATATGCCTCTTCCTTGGATTTAACACTATCCTTAATTTCCCTTGTTAGCCACGGATGAGCCACCTTCCCGTTTTATTTTTACTCCAGACAGGGATGTCCAATTGTTGAAGTTCATCCATGTGATCTTTAAATGTTTGCCATTGCCTTTCCACCATCAATCCTTTAAGTGTCACTCGCCAGTCTATTCTAGCCAATTCACGTCTCATACCATCAAAGTTACCTTTCCTTAAGTTCAGGACCCTTATTTTTTTTGTTCCCTTATATTAGTTCTTAACTTCATTGTTATTTGGTTTATTGTTTCATACAATGATGTGAAATGGGCTCAGATATCATTGTCGTCACTGATGCTATTATTTACCATGGCAGCAAATTAATACATTTCAGATTTGAAATGCAGTAATAAGTGACAATTGTGTCACATGGAATGCATCATTTTCATGAAATTTGATTTTGTATTTAATATGGATGATGTCATGATTAAGAACATGTGGCTTTGAGAAAAAAGAACAATTCACTGTGAAGCCAGTGGCACAAGTTAGCAGTCCACTTATAAAAATATTTTGCATTTAAAATCTAATGGACCTGGAGTTGCAGTTGGAGGCTTCCCGTGAGCGAATACCACCAAACCGCAAGTGAAATCCGTACTTACCTGATGGCCCTGGACCTACGAAGACTCGCGCTCCTGGGCCTGCAGGCATATGCCTGCGTAAAGGCCCATGTATCCCAGTGGCAACGCGGTTCGCAAGCATCTCTGGGATCACGTGGGCCGGCCCAACCAATCAAAAAGGGGGATTCCCATTTTGCTCATGGGGATTCCATTTATGTACGGAATTCCCATAAGCATTATAGGAGTCACATAAAAAATACATTTTCACACAACCTAAATAAAAATAAATCATCACATGTTTAAAATTAATTAAAATACAATTTAATTAAACACTTAAAACAAAAATTTAATTGTTTGAAAAATAAATTTAAACATTTTAAAGGGGCCAAAAGTAAACTAAATTAATTTTAAAAGTTTTTGAATGTTTAAATGATTTTTGATAATGTTATTTTAATATTTAATTAAACCCTTACGCTGGTAAAAGAAGGCCTTATGCCTGCTTTACCCAGGCGTAAGAGTTTTGTGGGTATTCGCTGCACAGTCAACCCTGTGCCAGTGAATGTCCATTTCCTTCGGATTCGTATGATCTGTCATGCTGAAACTCGACAGATCGCAAGTTCCGGGTTTTCGTGCATGCGCATTGCATGCAGAAACCCGTAACTTGCGAGGCACTTACAACCGCGTACATCGTCGGCCCCAGAAAATACGGGCCAATATATTTCCTTGTAATTCTAGTCATTTTAATTTAAAATACTTATTTAAAATGCAATATAAAACAAATATATATAACTCACAGATTATACTCTGGATATCTTTATGTATCTTCTGTATTTGCATAAAATGTACAACACTTTATTATCCACGCATCCTGTTAGTGGAAGTCCCATTTAAACTGATCATCAAAGGGCATGAAAAGTAAGTTCTCAAAGATACTCAGGCATTTTTTGTGATATATTCTTATGACATCACTATCAAACACACAACACAAAATGGCTCTTACAGAAACTGTCATCGTGTGACTTTGTTACATGATACTTATATTGTATTTACATCAGTACTACAGTAATCCACTAAATGGAGCAGTAGTCCACCAGGGGGAGCTCTATTACATTTTTATTCTTTATTTCTGCTTTTTTGTTGATTATTTTTCTGGGGTGGGGGTTCTTTCTACTTTTGTTGATCCAAACATGCATAATTAATTTGGGCCCAATTTTCCCCAAGCCCGTTTTCTGGGGAATTGCCAGAGTTACACATGTTTTTCGAGGCCAGAAATGCGGCAGAAATAATTTGCCAAAGTTTCCCTGATGTATAATTCGAATTTGGCGCCACGCAGCGTGTCCAGTTACTTCTGGGGG